>NW_024039112.1:57500-657500 GCF_016077235.1 Cyprinodon tularosa
GCAGCTTCCTTCTGAGTTTCTCCTTTTATGTTCATGAGCTCCATGCTCTGTTTGCTCTGGGGCACGTGCAAAAATACACAATGTCTTCGGCTCGTGTTTGTCTAAGTTTTTACTTCCTGCCCTGATTGATCCTGATCCAACACACACCGAGGCCCGCTTCCACTGCTCCTACATCCACACGAAAGAAAACAGGACGGAGGACGACGCGCAGCTGCCTTTTTTTAATAGTTTTTTTTTGGTCCTTTGTCAGTTATTTTCGGTACAAATCCTGACCTCTTCTGTTTGCCCAAAGATTGTTTGTTTTTTACTTTATTGTTTGAAAAGACAACAATCATAGGCTTCTTCTGTCATTTACACAAGGTAAATATAGACAAAAAGACGCTACATTATTATATATACTGAATAATAAGCAGTGCTGAGATGAACACTTTTTTTCTGAACTTGACATCAGCTTAATATTTCAAACTTATTTAAACCCCATAAGATCAGATTAGCACAAACCACTGAACACAAAGATAAGGAGCTTGTAAAAAAGGTCTCTACAGCTGGGTTTCCATGTAAGCATTAACCTCATAGATATCCGTGCTTAATCATCACATTAAAGGCCTCTTTTTTCTTGCATCCTCCTACGCTCTCTTATCATTCTAATAAAGCCAGTAAAGACAACTCAGAGGCCTTGAAAGCTCAGATATCTCCTAGAGGTTGAACTAAAAACCCTGCAGCTAGACTGAAGTGTATCAAATTTCATGTTTACATTTTCTCTGTGTTCATTCCAAACGCTGCATACTTTATTCTGTAAACAGAGCTTAGAGTGAACATAAAATTGGTGAAAAGCTGTTTTTTTATGGAAGATTCTGGATGTTTGACTCAGTGTTTATTTCAGTGGATTACTGCAACATTCAGAGAACGCATTGAAAAAACTCAGCGGCTCTGAGATAAATTTGTTATTTTCGACCATCATCTAAACATAGCTCATAGAAACATGGTTGACTGCAACAAATTCCCCCTCTTTACCCACACCCACCTGCAGCCACTGTACTGTCCATCCCCATGCCAACATAGAGAAATGAGCTTTGAGACAGCTCATTTAATCATCAGACTGAGCCAGAAGCTTTCAGAGTTTATGGAAAATGTGTCCCACACCCATATTTAAACGTTTGACCCACAGCTGATCCAGGCTGCTGCTTTATTCTGACCAGGATATGAATTCAGAGTCTGATTCTATGTGTCACTGCATAAAGTAGATGGATGGTCTTAGCTTGAAAGTGTCATTGGAGAATGGATTGTATAGAGAAGGTAAATATGTTTGTTTTGAACAAGAAGAAATGGAATAATCTTTGCCAATGAAAAAAAAATCTAAAAAATGTGATACACTAAAATAGAAAATACAATCTCTGATACAGTGTGGTATTTTTTTTTCTTATTTAGGGATCTCTGGCCGGAGGGTAGTTTCATTGTGAGATGGTGCCACATATATAATCTGAACTGAAACTATCTCAACTCTGTTTTCTAGTTGTCACCCTGTTCATATTCCCTTATGCAATCCACTCAGAGGCCCAATAAGCCAATAATCCTGTTTACAGGTTTTTACACTGAATAGATCAAGCAGAACTCTTAATAAAACACGCTCTTGTGTAACACCTACATCAAGATCTCAATTTCCAGAGAAGTATGTTGAGTAACTTTATCTTCTGCTTTTGTCCTTTAAAAAGCTGCAGGGCTGTTTCCTGGTATCTGAGCTGCCAGGTTCTGAGGAGGATTTACACGAGCCTTGGGTCAGCCAGAATAAGCCACTTTGTTTATAGTTTGCACAGAGTGAAGCATTGGTAATGAGTGGGAGTTTATTGGAAATAAAGCAACCTAAACAGGAGGTTCAAGCTCAAAGGATGCATTTTAGTTCTTAAGAAAAGTGCAGAACAAGTTCAAACCATTTACCCTCTGCAGCTGTAGTTTTGGTCTATTTTGGTGGGTAAAATGTATGGAGTTCATTTTATTCCATTATTTTTGCAAACTAAAAACATGTTTTGTAAATTGAAATTTGAAAAAGAAAAAAACCTTTCAAAAGTTTTTGAGAGTTTTTATTTTACTTTTCTGTTTATTCTGATTTAGTTTTTCGGATTTCTTTTTACATATTTTTCCTATTTTATTTATTTCAAATCATTTTTCTTGAAATAAAATTAAAAAAGAAAAAACATTTTTTTACAGGTTTTATATTTTCAAATAGAATATTCTGTTAAAAAATTTGACAGATTTTATACTTAAATTTTTTCTGTTTTGCCGATTGAGTTTTAGGAAAATGATTCTTTTCATTAAAAAAATGTTAACAAAAGGCTTTTTATAGACCATATTTTCTTCACCTCTGGGGACGGGAAATTCTGTGGAGTGAGGAGCAAAGACGCATTTTTTATTGATCAATGTGTTAAGGGTGAGCGTCTGCATTGGGTTTCAAGGGAAGAGAATCTGTTTAGAGCAATTTTAAAAGAAATGAAGCTTAAGCGTAAATTCAATCTGGAAGATTCTTATCAGCTTCACCTGAACGACCTGCGATGTCCTTTGTTCAGCTCCAGCCAATCAACTCGGGGGCCGCCCCTTCTCCGAAGCCAATCATCTTTTAATGTCCCCTTCGTTTAGCTCCTGGCCCAACTTCTCTCTCCCACACACAAGCAAACTTTCACCCACCTCACCTAATTTCCTCCCTCATTCTCAGACTATTCTCATTCCCACTCTCCCGCTGGCTTATACCACCACAACTGTCGGGCCCCGAGCGGAAAACTAATCCTTTTCTAGGTGACTCATCCAAGCGTACGTTAATTCACAGCACTGAAGCCTTTCGCCGAGGCCCCAGCCTCTTTATCACGCTCACACTGAGCCTGATTCTGCTGGAGGTTTCTTCCTGTTAAAAGGGAGTTTTCCTCTCCACTGTAGCTACATGCATTGCTCAGTGTGAGGGATTGCTTAGAGTTAATGAGTCCACACAATCAGCTGGTTTTCCTTAGTTGGAAATATTTAGAAGAATATGATTGTGTTACCGTAAATCCTCTAATATTGGACTGTATTCCATTAGCGGCCGGATCTCTAATAATGGCCGGTCTCGGAGGAAATTGCAGAGGATTAAACAGAATTGGACATTTTTTTTGTTTTGTTTTACTTTACACTAAACGAGACAATTTGAGTGAGTTTACAATGCACTACATTTCCTTTGTGGTGAGCAGCGTTAAAATGATAGAATTTAGTGGCCTCCATTGTTCTGAACAATGGAGGCCACTAAAACTGGCCTGAAAAAAAAATTTTTTCAAATTTTTTCTAAGAATTTTGACTTAAATCTTAGAATTCTGACTTTTTTCTAAGAATTCTGACTTTAATCTCAGAAATCTGACTTTAATCTCAGAATTCTAACTTTTTTTCTCAAAATTCCAATGTTCTGAACAACTGTTCCCCTTGAGATATATGATACCTGTAGCCTACTTCCACTTAGCCTAAAACAAATAAAATGTCGCTCTGATGGCAGAACAGTTTTTGTCCCATTTATTTTAAACTTTGTTTCGCAAGTCGGTTTGGCAAAGATTCCATTCTGTGTAGGTTTTTTTTTTTTTTTTTCGTATTGCCTTACAGAAAAATTGCGTGAAAGCTGCTGGAAGATGTCTGAATTACCTGTTTTTGTTGATAATGTTCTGTATACAATTATGGTAACTGTACTTTTCAATAAATGAACCTAGTATTTTATAGGTTCAAATAGACACAAAATCTTGTTTTTATTCATTCCACTGGTAGTCTGTTTCGCTCAAATAGAAATAGAGGCCTGCCTCTAATTCTGGCCTCCTTCCAATAATGGCCTGAACCGAGATGCACCTAAGTGAAATAAAGGCCCAGTCCTATATTAGAAGATTTACGGTACCTGTATAAATAAGGTGAATATTTTCTAATTGCAACTTTTCTCTTTGTGAGTCTCTCCAGGTAGAATATAATTCACTAAAAACAATCTAAAAAATGGAAATATGAAAAAACTGTTGTAAAAATAAAATCATTTAAAAAAAAAGATTTTTGAAAAATCTAATTTGAAAGATCAATTATTCTCATGACAAATAAGGGTTGCTGTTCATTATGATTATGTTTTTAAACAGAAGAAGAAGCTATTTTCCACACTCACTGTCCATCTAAAGTCAAACCCAAAGGGTTGAATCCAGTTTGCCATGGCTATTTGCGGTACCTATCTGGCTCTCAAGATCCACAAAAGCAAATTGTGTCATACTATGATATAAAGTCCAATAATAGAGTTGAATCTGTCCCTTTTAAAACTTGATAAAGCTAAAGTGTAAAAAAATTATTTGAACCCCCCTGATCAAGAAGGAAATAGCTGGCAACAAGAATCAGGTGGCTAAGCAGGGTGATCTGTGGTTGTGCAGCGGGAAACTTTGCAGCCAAAACCAAAACCACAATGTATTTGTACTGAAGTGACCCAAATTGTTCTCGTGCCTAAACATGATCAATTAGGGAATTTCATTAAACCTCAATACGGAAACTTGGGTTTAAAACTGCAGAGACATCAGCCATATGACTGAATGTAACTGGAAACTGGTGATAATGTAGAAAACACCAATAAAATGTGTCTGTGTCTCATTTTTCTATCACAGCTCCCCTGGTCGGTTACATCTTTTAGCATTTTTATACATGAACATCCACCTTGAAACATTAGACTGCATTACCCATACTGGTTAAAGTTAAAACGTCTCATCGAGTCTTTGGATGAAACCGGGTTGTTGGATGGTAAAAATTCTGTTGTTGGAGGATTCAGAAGTGTCAGAGAACTCTCTGTAGAGAGCTGCAGCTCCTCTCACAGCCTAAAGATAGATTTGCTGAATAAACGATTGTATCATCAGCATAGTGATTAATATTGGCTGGATTTACTGTTTGCACTTGATTAGGAAGTAAGATATTGAGGCTAAAATGACATCTCAACCTTTCTGATTTTATCTGAGCGCAAGTAGGTGGTTATGATAATAGTTTAATCACAGCTGGAAATAAAAAAAGGTTTAGCGTTCTTTACTTGATTTTTCCAAACTGCAGCTCAGAAAATATAAAAACAAACTCCCATTCTTTCTGGAATTTCATTTTCCCAATACGTTTTGTGTGATGGAGCAGAATGTTTCTAATTGACTCGTTTCCACATGATGATCAGTTATACGGTCCAAATCACAACAATCTGACCCCCATCAACCTTCATCAGCTGTTTTTTTTTCTGCCTGTTTGATCAGGTCTACTGGTTCTGACTCATTGTCTTAAAGGGGAACGCCGTTTTTTTTTAAAGTGGACCCTTGATTTTACGTTATTACATCATGTTCTACTCACCCATATGAGTTTTGTGTCATTTGGAGCTGTTCTGAAGATTTTCAGTTTTGTAATATCTAAGAAAAATTATCACACGACTGGAAAACTGTCCCGAAAAGGGCAAAAAATCCTACAGTGTAAGCCCGGCTTTAATATGCTGTTAGATGCTTGGGTAATTGCCAGATAACACCAATACTCCTGAGGCCTTATCTTCTACCCTCTAGTGGTCAAGGAGTTTTTATCAAATCCTTTAAATCCTCCTTACTAAATAAAATTCAAACTGCACTATTCCCTCTGGCTTGTTGAGCTAATCATGTCAGTGAGCCATGACTCAAAATGTAAAAAAAGATGTTGGAACTTTTAAAACCGGGGTCTAGAAAGGGTGAAATGTTCAGTGGCAATCATATATCTGATTAATTTGCCATAAACAAAGCAGGTTGAAGTGTTAAAAACAAAACAAAAAAAAAGAAGACACAATGGAAACCAGGAAGAACAAGGAATTTTCATTATGGTCCTGGTATCAATTTAGGAAAACCAAAGATTTGCATTTGGCTGATAAACCAGTTCATGTTCCCACGAATCAACATTAGGGAGAGCCAACTGGGAAAATTACAGACCTCTCCTCATGAAAACTTCAGGACCAAATGTTTTAGATTACATCAGAATATCACTGATTCTTTACTTTTAAGCTAGACTAAACACTTTTCGGAGCAGAGCTGGAATAGTTCAACATATCAATTCAATTCATCTTATTTATATAGCATCAATTCACAACACATGTCATCTCAAGGCCCTTTACAGCTCACCAGATCATGCAGTCAATGTGATTAAAAGTTTTCTATCTAAGGAAAACAAGTTTATTGCATTGATTCATTGACCCGAAAGCAATTCCTCAGTGTAAATATCAATAAAGTTCATTATTCTAAATCAGTTCTAAATCAGACATTTCGCTTGATTTTAGTCCATGTTCTGTTTATGGTTTTTGGGGGTTTTTGGTTTTTGTTTTTTTGTCACCAACCGGATTTCAGTCATTATTCACGATAAAGAAAAAAGAAATGAAACGCTCTAGAATCAGCCTGAGGACGTGCCTAAACGCACTAGATTTATCAGTCAGGATCAGGGGAGCGTTTGCAGCAAATTCTCAGAACTGTGACATCTCTGCTGCTTTATGGTCATCTTTTAATTTTAGGCTCAGCCTTCCTAGACTTTGCTACAAGGTTTATGTCTGGATCTGCTTTGAATATCCTCACCTGTTGCGTTATTTATTCCATGCATCTTTTAACAGCTGATCTTTCATGCTGCAGCTTTACTGTCGCATTATTTGCATTCATGTTATATTTTCGCACCCTGACAGACCAATCCAGGATGTTTCCTGCTAAAGGCATCAGCCCCAGCCGTCACCCTGATGGATGAGTGATCAAAATGAATGGATGGATGTTTTATTGCAGGATGTCGCGCAAATAAAGCACTTTAGTAACAGATAACTATGGGACATCTCCCGCCTGCCGCTCAGTAAAGAGCATGATGCCGTGCGTCGTGGGTGCGCTCACCTGATGTAGAGCCAGCTGTGCAGCGCAGGACCACGCAGATGTTACCTGTTCCTTCAGTCTCAGTCCCTTTGGTGTAAAGTGAGTCACCTGAGCGGCAGATGAGAACTGCGATGGAGTTAAACCTCCTCTGTTTCTCTGTGACGATGCATCCTCTTCTAATTTGGCCCTCCCTCCCTGCCAACTCATCGCGCTGCAAACAGTTTTAGTGGCAGATCTGCACACACCTCCTCCCCCCACCCCCCAGCCCAACCATACAGAATAAAAATAAAGATAAAAATATTCTCTATTAATTCCAAAGAGAAATTAAATAAACGTTACAGATCTCATCTAGTTTGATCTCTATGGAAGAGGATTAGGGCCACTGGAAAAAATTAATAAAAGTTAATTGATTTTTACACTTTATTTCAGTATAATGTGAGAAAAAAGTCAGAATTCTGACTTTAATCTTAGAATTCTGAAATTTTTCTAAGAATTTTGACTTAAATCTTAGAATTCTGACTTTTTTCTAAGAATTCTGACTTTAATCTCAGAATTCTAACTTTTTTTCTCAAAATTCCAACTTTAATCTCAGAAATCTGACTTTAATCTCAGAATTCTATCTTTTTTTTCTCAAAATTCTGACTGTAATCTCAGAATTCTGACTGAATTCTGACAGCTAAGAAACATGTTAGCATCAAGCCCTAGCCATGTCTGTTTTAGAGACTACAGTAGCTCTCTTGTCTTAGTCACCTCCTGCTCGTCCATTAAAGAAATAGAATAACGGGGACCCCTCTGGCACGTAAAAAGTCACCTTATGCCGTCATTTTCCACCAATCTGTTACTGGCCCTTTCAAACAACTCACATCTTTGTCAGTGAAGCTAAATGTGCTCCCACATCTCTCCCTTCATGGTACCCATCTACATTACAGTAAGATCCAAATTTCTGAGATTAAAGTCAGAATTCTGAGATTAGAGTCAGAATTCTGACTTTTCTCCCATATTAAACAGAAATATTTAAAAATCAGTTAACTTTTTTAATTTTTTCAGTAGCCCTAATCCTCTTCCAGATGGCTCTGTGAAACATAAACTGAAGTATTTACAAAAAGCATTTTTTTAAGCGATACAGTGAAAAAATAATACAACCTTTTATGGCATTTACTTAATCATATTTAGTTACTTTGACATTATCGTTTCATGTTAGCAGGGTAGGACATCAAACAGTTCTGTTAAAGTAACTAAATATGATTAAGTAAACGCCAAAAGCGGTTTGATTAACTGTGTTTAAGCTGGAACTATATCTTATCAAGAAAAATTAACCTGTTGCTCTAAATGCGTTCTAATAACAGGAGAGATCTTAGAAAGCAGCTCATCGTGTTGGGATTTTACGGCATCTAACAGTCTGGAGGGGTTTCAGAAACATAAAGAAACTGACATGAGAAGAACCATTTAGTACCAGTTGACAAACTATGGAGCAATGGAGAGGACAACCAACCAACATTACCCCAAGAGCTGCTCAACAATTCATTCAGGAGGAGACCCAGAAGCTGCAAACGCCTCCCTACATGCGTTTCCATTCCAGATTGCGCATATTGTATTTATGAAAATAAATTTGCTAAATGGAAAGACTGCAATTAAAAAAAAACTCTATAACTTTCAATAAAAACATTTTATTCTTCAGTGCGGTGTCACGTGATCTGCAACTATTTAATGCCTTGTAAAAAGACAATGAAGACCGGACCTAGTTGGAGGATGATGTGCATAGGTGGATTAATGACCGGGCCTACCGGGCCCAGGCCCAGGGGGCCAGAGGCCCCAAGGGGCCAGGCCAACTTGGCCCCGCGGCCGCGACCCAAGCAAAACTACTTTTGCAAAAATAATATTCTTAGGCCCCAAGGGGCCAGGCCAACTTGGCCCCGCGGCCACGATCCATAGAGGGTAAGAGGCCCCAAGGGGCCAGTTCAACTCGGCCCCGCGGCCACGACCCACAGAGGGCCTGAGGTCCTAAGGGGTCAGGCTAACTTGGCCCCGCGGCCATGATCCATAGAGGGTAAGAGGCCCCAAGGGGTCAGGCCAACATGGCCCCGCGGCCATGATCCATAGACGGTCAGAGGCCCCAAGGGGCCAGGTCAACTTGGCCCCGCGGCCACGACCCACAGAGGGCCTGAGGTCCTAAGGGGTCAGGCCAACTTGGCCCCGCGGCCATGATCCATAGAGGGTAAGAGGCCCCAAGGGGTCAGGCCAACATGGCCCCGCGGCCATGATCCATAGACGGTCAGAGGCCCCAAGGGGCCAGGCCAACTTGGCCCCGCGGCCACGATCCATAGACGGTCAGAGGCCCCAAGGGGCCAGGTCAACTTGGCTCCACGGCCACGATCCATAGAGGGTCAGAGGCCCCAGGGGGCCAGGTCAACTTGGCCCCGCGGCCACGACCCACAGAAGGCCAGAGGCCCCAAAGGGCCAGGCCAACTTGGCCCCGCGGCCGCAAGCCACAGAAGGCCAGAGGCCCCAAGGGGCCAGGCCAACTTGGCCCCGCGGCCACGATCCATAGACGGTCAGAGGCCCCAAGGGGCCAGGTCAACTTGGCTCCACGGCCACGATCCATAGAGGGTCAGAGGCCCCAGGGGGCCAGGTCAACTTGGCCCCGCGGCCACGACCCACAGAAGGCCAGAGGCCCCAAAGGGCCAGGCCAACTTGGCCCCGCGGCCGCAAGCCACAGAAGGCCAGAGGCCCCAAGGGGCCAGGCCAACTTGGCTCCACGGCCACGATCCATAGAGGGTCAGAGGCCCCAGGGGGCCAGGTCAACTTGGCCCCGCGGCCACGACCCACAGAAGGCCAGAGGCCCCAAAGGGCCAGGCCAACTTGGCCCCGCGGCCGCAAGCCACAGAAGGCCAGAGGCCCCAAGGGGCCAGGTCAACTTGGCCCCGCGGCCACGACCCACAGAGGGCCTGAGGTCCTAAGGGGTCAGGCCAACTTGGCCCCGTGGCCATGATCCATAGAGTGTAAGAGGCCCCAAGGGGTCAGGCCAACATGGCCCCACGGCCATGATCCATAGACGGTCAGAGGCCCCAAGGGGCCAGGCCAACTTGGCCCCGCGGCCACGATCCATAGACGGTCTGAGGCCCCAAGGGGCCAGGCCAACTTGGCCCCGCGGCCACGATCCATAGAGGGTCAGAGGCCCCAGGGGGCCAGGTCAACTTGGCCCCGCAGCCACGACCCACAGAAGGCCAGAGGCCCCAAAGGGCCAGGCCAACTTGGCCCCGCGGCCACGATCCATAGAGGGTAAGAGGCCCCAAGGGGCAAAGTCAACTTGGCCCCGCGGCCGTGACCCACAGAGGCCCCAAGGGGCCAGGCAAAATTGGCCCCGCGGCCATGATCCACAGAGGGCCAGAGGCTCTCAATCATTATTATCAAAGCTAATTCTCAAATTGGATGGATCACACAACCTCACTCACATATTCTTTATCAATTATTAAAGGTTGTTTCTGAATTTTGATCACAGAACTTAATGCAAATATTCTTGATTGATTGACAAAGCTCATTCTCAAATTTTGATTACACAACCTTACTCTGACAAATTATCATTATCAAAAAGCTCTATCTCGAATTTGGATCACAGAATCTCACTCAAGTATTCTTAGCTGTGCCCCTCCCCCATCGAGTCTTTCATAAACCGGTCTGTTCTTTTAGAATCTCCTCATTTGGTATTTTGAACTCGTGAGACTGCTCAAAATTTGGTTTCCTTTCCCTCAGTTCAGACTCAGATAATTTGAAATCATTCAACAAGAAGTTTAACGCGCGCACACACACACACACATGCACTTGAGTTGAGCATTACTTGGAAATTCTTATATTTTCCATTTTGCTGTTACTATCAGCATCTTCCCATTTTGTCCTTTTCTTTCGAAAAAGTTTACAGTCTGACATTTGTCACTGCTGTCAGTTAATAACTTTTTGGTCTTTGACCCATTTTGTAATTTTCTCGATTCGATCGTCACTGACCACTCTCTCCTGTCTGGCAGACATCGTTGCTGCCATCATAGCTAGCAAGCTGCCTGCAGATAGCAACATTTTGGTGTCCTTTGTGAAAATATTTAGATAGAAGACAAAAGTGCACAAAGTTGTACAATTATTATCTTTTCAAAATATTTGTTTCACTGTCAGTGTGATTGACCGACTTTGCCGCTAGATTTCGTGTCTTTTGGCCATACCTGGCTAGCGACTAAAAACATCATTTAGCGACTTTTTGGTTGTGAAGATAAGTGGTAAAAGCAGATCTGCCTGTTGGTCTTCCCACATTTTGCCATTTGGTACTTTGCACTCTTGTTGGTCACTCCAAGGCATTTGTCCCTGCCTTCAGCTAGTCACTTGGCTCTTTTGGAATATATTTCACTGTAATTGGCTCTCTCTCTCTTTCTCCTCAGTACAAATCAGTCTGTTCCCTTGCCATTTAGACATTTTCTTGATTCGATCATCACTGACCACTCTGCTCTCCTGCTGTCTATCAGACGAATCAGTTGATTCTCTGCTCTCAATTGTCTATGCTAGTAAGCTGTTATTCTCTGCTTTGGAGTGTTGATGCTGGGTTGCTAGTTTTCTAAATCACCTCACACACTTGAAGGAAGCAGCACCGATCATAAACACACAAACAAACTCAAACACACACACACACACACACACATAGTTGGTTTATCTGTTGTGATAGACAAAGAGCCAATGTGCAAAGAAAGAAGGGAAATATGGATCATAAACGTTTAAGTGGAGGAGCTAGAAAAAAAATTCAGCAAGAAAAGAAAAAAAAGGAATCAGTTTTACTTGAGAGTGTTCCAAATATCTCCAGCTTCTTCAGTACAAAGACATCTGCTGAAAGCAATTCTATAAATGCTACTGCAAATTCAGCTAAGGTTAGCAATGCACCTGAGCTAGCATGTAGCTCCCAAGATCCTGAGACCACTACAAGTGTAGACACTGAACCAAATGCTTTTGATGCTTATGATTCAACCAATTCAGCAGTAGCCATTTGCTCGGATGAATGTGAGGTCACTGCACCTCTGGACAGCATAGAAAATGAGCTGAATCTTTCTTCTACACCATCTACAGTGACAACTCTACCTAGTGATCCCGCTAAATGGGCTGAGACCCTCACTGAGTCAATGAAGGAAGTTCTTATTCAAAGAGGTGCAAAATCATTTCACAACCGTCACAGCCATTATCCAGCTTCTGTGAGGAACAGTGGGCTAGGAGGCAAAACCCGATGCCAAAACAATGAACATTTTACTTCACACTTGCCCAATGGACAACGAGTACAAAGAGAGTGGCTGATGTACTCTCCCTCTACTGGTAATGTTTACTGCTTTGCATGCAAACTGTTTTCCCCAAAAACGCATTCTTTTGTGACAGGCTATTGTGATTGGAAACACTCAGAAAGATTTGGTGAACATGAGCGAAGTGCTGAGCACATAACCTGCATGCAAGCAGTCTTGAACCGCGCCAAAGGTGCCACAGTTGATGCAGACCTGTTCAAACAGTTTCAGGCAGAGAGCAGCTATTGGAGGCAGGTGTTACAAAGAGTTGTTGCAGTCATTAAATTCCTTGCAGAAAGGGGCCTTGCATTTAGGGGTAAAAATGAATCGTTAGGGTCTCCTCTCAATGGGAACTACCTTGGTATTCTGGAGGTCCTGGCTGAATTTGATCCCTTTCTAAAGGATCACATCAGAAAGTTTGGGCAGATGGGTCGAGGTAATACCTCATATCTGTCCTCCACCATTTGTGAGGAATTAATTGAATTGATGGGTGCAAAAACCAAACAGGCTATAGCAGATGAACTGCAAGCATGCAAATACTACTCTATCATTGTGGATTCAATCCCAGATTTATCTCATGTGGACCAATTGACATTCATATTCCGTTTTGTTAGCAAAGAGGGCAGTGTTGTTGAACGCTTTGTGGGTTTTGAGCCCATTACTAGCCATACAGGTGAAAGTTTGGCTAACTGTGTCATGTCTGTGTTGGAAAATCTAGGGTTAGAGCTGTCAAATTGCAGGGGGCAGGCTTATGATATTGCCAGCAACATGTCAGGGAGGTATAATGGGTTGCAGGCTCACTTAAAGAAAAGCAACCCATTAATACACTATATTCCATGTGCAGCTCACTCTTTGAATTTGGTGGGAGTCAACAGCATTGACAGATGTGGAAATGAAGTCTCTAAGTATTTTGACTTGATTCAGTCTATTTACAACTTCACAACTGCATCCACACACCGATGGGACAGGGTATTTGGCAATTCCAACATAGATCTCACACTTAAAGCTTTATCCAACACGCGTTGGAGTTGCCGTGCAGAATCTACCAAAGCACTGTGGCAGAACTACAGTAAAATAAAAGCAGCACTACAGGTTATTTCCACTGATGACACAGAGAAACGAGACACACGAACTGAAGCTGACAGTCTAGTGCGGAAGCTGGATTCACTTGAGATGGCCTTCATGGCAGGCTTTTGGGACACTGTTCTGTCCAGATTTCAGGCCACATGTCTGCAACTTCAAAAAGCAGACATGGACCTTGGTACAGCAGTTAGATTGCTGGAATCTCTGCGCACCTTTGTTCTCTCCCAAAGAGATCTATTTGATCATTTTGAGCAGAAAGCCTTAAACATGTTGGGTGGCACCCCATCTTACAGGGCTGAACGGACGAGGAAACGTAAAAAGTTTGCTGATGAATCAGCATCCCCAGATGTTGTGCTTGAGGGAAGGCAACTGTTTCAAATAGAGACATTTATTGCCTCTATTGATCAACTGAGTTCAAGCCTTAATCACCGTCTGGAGGCCTACAAACATCTGAACAATTTGTTCAGTGTCCTTTTCTCTTTGGATACAGAGTCCAATGCTTCAGTCCTTCACAAGGCCAAGATTCTCACTGAATCATACCCATCTGACCTCAATGAAAGTCTTGGACAGGAGCTTATACAGTTCAAATCTTTTATACAGCTCAACAACACTGATGAGGAGAGGACCCCTTCAGGACTGCTCAAAACAATAATACATTTTGGACTACAGCCTACGTTTCCTAATACATACATTGCGCTACAGATTTTTCTCACTCTACCGGTCAGTAACTGTGAGGGAGAACGCTCATTCTCTCTTTTGTCAAGAGTAAAAAATGAGCTGCGCACAAGAATGACTCAGAAAAGATTAAATGCGTTATCTCTAATGGCAATTGAGAGTGAGCTGACAAGAGAGTTGGACTTCAATGATGTGGTGGATGATTTTGCAAAATTGAAAGCACGAAAGAAACCCCTTGCTTAAAGGTGCACTGTGTAAGATTTTTAGGTTATTTCCAGAATTCACCCATTCACTAATGTTCGGCTACCTGTTTTCATGAATACTTACAACCACCATAAAATTCTAAGTATCCATTATGACTTGGAGAATTGCACTTTCGCCATTTCTGGGAAGTGTCACCTGGATTGTGAAGATAGGGTTGACTTTAGGCAGAAGCTTGGTGCTTTCTCTGGCAAACTTAACCTCAAGCTTCATTCTCTGCAGCTTTGCATTCTTGTGCAGACTTTCATCCACAAGGAACTTTTCAACTTCCCCACTATCGTGAAGGGGCCATCAAAAGATTTCAGTGTGCCCAGCATGTCTAGTCTCTTACTCTCCTTTCTTTGAGCCATCTCTTGTTTCTCATCTGCCCTACTCTTGAATTTTGCCTTCATGAATTTACTCCAGTTGAGTTCAACCTCCCTTTTTGCTTGTGCTGCTG
Source organism: Cyprinodon tularosa (assembly GCF_016077235.1). Taxonomy (NCBI): domain Eukaryota; kingdom Metazoa; phylum Chordata; class Actinopteri; order Cyprinodontiformes; family Cyprinodontidae; genus Cyprinodon; species Cyprinodon tularosa. Next base: position 72,113 of record NW_024039112.1, read on the forward strand.
CCTTGAAACCTCTGAAGCTCCTGGCACTTCTGTAAAATTATTGACCTATTGACTGCGTTCAGTGTGCCCAACTTCTTCAGTTTGTAGTCCACCTTGCCACATTGTCTCTCCATCCCAATGTTGTGCACAGGGGTGCCATCAATGTTACTAGCCTGTTCACTGACAGGGTCCATTGGGAAGGTCTCCTCATCCATCCTCTGCCTGGCCAGGACAGTCTTCAGATGGGGCAGCATGAGATCTGTCAGCTGCTTCACTTCATCCAAGTATTCGGCAGCCACGTCTGACACTGAGTTCAGGACATGTCCAGTGCCTGTCCAGCCACTATAGCATTCTTGGAAATGGGCTATCTTGACCTGCATGCAGCCCTTGTACCATGAACTGGCCTACACCTTTCTTTGTGGTGCTCTCCGATGCATGTTATCATTTTACCTTTCTCCTTCTCCTCAAGCTTAACCACAAATAGATACAGACTTTGAGCCTCAATTTGCTGCACATCTGCCGTTATGCCAAAGTGTTTTCCTAAGATATTATTTTATTTTTAATGATAGAAGGGAGGAAAAGGGGGCAAAAATCATGCCCGATTTAGTTTTTTGGGTGGGGTGGGGGGTTTATTTCATGATAGCTACCAACTTCCAATACCTAATATCTCTCAAATGACCCAATGCACCATCACTGAAGTGGGCATAATCATTTTCCAAAATGTTTATTTTTAGGACATTTATCCCCTCCCCCTGTGTCTGTGTGAAACCTGTGCTTGTCAGTGTCTGTGTGGTATACCTAATAGTGTGTGTGCAGTATGTGCACTCTTCTGTACAGGACAGTGTGCATGTCTGTTCACAGTATACAGTATTTCTTGCATAGTGCGTGCTTGTGTGTGCGCCCGCACGCGCGGGGGGTTGAGGGGCCAAGACCATGTCAGGCCCAGGGGGCCAAAATTTCTTAATCCGCCCCTGATGATGTGGATTCGTTAGGAGTGTTTTTAACATAGAGCCTAGGTGGAAGTTCAACTGAATAAACTGATTACTCGCCTTCATCTGCCTTCAACACAAGACACAACATAATCAGCTTTAAACCACGCCTCCACAAAAGCCCAATCAGCCTCCAAAAATCATCTTAAAAGTCCTGCAATCCACATCTCAGTCTCTTACCCAAAGCACAGGCAGGGGACGTGCTATGTCTGACTTTGATTCAAATGACCCAGATTCAACCCACCTCATCCCCGCCTCCACCATTGTAGCTACAGCTTCATCAGTTTCATTCCTTAATGCATTCCGCGTCTCATTTCAACTGGTCTGGCAGAACACCGCCATGTTGAGCCTGGTTCTGCCAGAGGTTTCTTCCCAACGGGGAGTTTTTCCTCTCCACAGTCGTTTCATGCTAGCTCATCATGGTCAGGTTCTCTCAACCTGTGTTATCCAAACTGGACTTCAGTCTTCCAGGTCCCTGAGTGAATCTCTAGTATCAGCTCACGCAGTCTATTGGATAACCCCAATAAAGCTCAGCATACTGTCTCGCCAACCAGCAGTTTATGAACTTAGTCTATGGACCAACTTCCTCTATCTCCAATCCACCAGTTTCAGGCCTAGGGGGAAAATATCCGTGTTCTTCACTAATTCAAAATATTAAAACAACATTCAGCGTTATATTTCCTGCCAAGGTCTGGGTGGCAAAAACCAAATCGTTAAAATTATTTTTCAATTGTCTTTTCTTTCTGTGTTAGTTTTTCAGATTGAAAATTTGTTCACAACAATGAGCAGGATGAGCTCTGGGCCATTGATGAAATATGGATATATCCCAGGTGTTCACATACGACACTCCCATGTTGGTTTGAGGAGTTATCGCGTGAACAAAGATATTCACTTGCAGTTTTAGTTGTACTTCTTATTTAATAGAAAAATATGGCAATAGAAAAAATGTGCATTATCAAAATTAGCTAAATTTCCTATATCATAGTTTTCTTTTAATGGAAATGCAGCTGCTGACTCGGTTAAGGTCATCTTAATTCAACCCATTGCTTAGAGTAACAGCGCTAGATAATATTTTTGTGCCTGCATTAGTTTTTAACTTAAAAAGTAATCTAACTAATTACTAAAACCAAATTTTTCATACTGATAGCACTGTTATGGTACTTGCCATCTAAAGCAGGGGTCTGCAACTTTTTCCAGGCCAAGGACCCCAAAACTGATGGCGAGATGGAGCAGGGACCCCCTAATTATATATATTGTATGAAATTATGTTATATCAAACTGGTCCTATAGTCACTCTATTACAGATGGAGTAATGTAACGAAAGTAATTTCTCCCTGGGATTATTAAAGTATTTCTGATTCTGATTCCTGGTTGATGGGACAGGTGTTGTGAATGAAACGGTGCCCAGCTGGAAAGAGCTCCTGTGTGTCGCTGAATGTTTGCATCGATGACTGAAAGACATCTTCTGCCTACATTTATCTGTTTATTACAGTGTGTTGAATTCATGTTAATCTGAATTTAAAGACATTACAATTAGTGGAAAAAATTGCAGGGGGAATATAAAAAAAAAGTCTAATCAACCAAAACTTGACCCTCATGCAGTATCTCTGCGGACCCCCTAGGGGTCGCGGACCCCCTGTTGAAGACCTCCGATCTAAAGGAATGCACTATTGCAACTTTACCTATTAAAGTATCCAATTTTATCTGCAGCTTAAAAGATTTTTATTTCATAAATATTAGGATTATACAGACGTGCTAGTTTTCAATCCAATCCAATTTTTGTTAAATTGCTTAAAAGCATTATTTTTCAGCTTCATAATTATTTGTTGACATTTAAAGACTAAACATGTAAAAATAATATTTACTGTGCAGCAGGAAGAAACTTTCACTGCCAAAACAATATTCTTAGAGAGATGTAACAGAAATGGACCTTGGTCCCGTTGCCCCTGGAGACCTTACAGAACATTTCACAGACTGAACATCATGCCTCCAATTAAAACACGGCAGCTGTAGTGTAATATGTAGGTTGATGACCCAAGAATGATTGAGATGACTTTAAGGTCTTTCCTGCAAAACCTTTTTCTTCTAAAACATGTCTGCAATGTGTAATTTCTGAATTATATGTATTTATTTCTTTTCTTTTGCCAATTTCCATTTACCTAACATTTTCTTTGCTTACAACAATAATGGAAAAATATAACTCTACAAAAAATAAGATGCATCCTTCATGCGAATGTCAGAGAGTAATGAAAAATAAAGGTTCCTCTTGATTATGATTATATTTTTTAACAGAAGAAGAAACTGTTTTTCACACTCACTCTCCGTCTAAAGCAAACACAAGGCACCAAATCCAGTTTGTCATTGCTATCTAAAACAAACAAACAAAAACAAAAATATCTTGCTCTCAAAAGGCCAAAAAAAATCATATTATCGTGTCATACAATGTCATAAAGTACATTTATAAGGCTGAATCTGTCCCTTTTAAAACTTGATAAAGCTAAAGTGCCAAATCAGTGTGTGACCACTTACACCATAATGACATTTTTTTATAGTTTCAGTCTGGTTTTAGAGATCATCATAGCACAGAATCACATCTGTTAAAGTGACTAATGACGTTCTCATGGGTTCAGATAATGGACTAGTATCTGTACGTCTCCTGTTAGATCTCAGAGCTGAATTTGAAGTAGTTGATAATAATATTATTTAAGAAAGACAAATTTTGGAGGAATTAAAGAAACAGCACTAGGCTGGTTTAAATCTCTGCCAGATTTCAGTTTGTTCATGTTAATGATAAATCTTCGTCATGCTCCAGGGTTACCTGTGGAGCACCACAGGGATCAGTGCTAGGACCAATGCTCCTTACTATACATATGCTCACTATCAGTAGAATTGTTAGACAGCATGAGATTAAGTTATGCTGACGATACTCAGCTATCAGTCTATAAATCCAAATGAAGCTAACCCGTTACATAGATGTTGCGATACATTCTTGTTGATGTGACCGGAACTACGCCGCTCTGAAAACATACCCGTCCGGTGTAGGTTTTAAAAACACTTGCTCCCCATATTAGCATCCTAGTTTGCCGGTGGCTTTGTGTCACCAAAAGGCTAGGCAAAGCGCTTCAAGCTGAAGGCTACGTACGTGGCAACCAAAACCTCTCCGGAGAAGTCTGCGCTCGCTGGATCGAATCAGACTGCCTTTTTCCTGCGATTCGGAAGGATCTGAACGTAGTGTTTTTACTCTTCCTGCGGATACAAACCGAGTGAAGTCAGTGTATCCTGAATCCTGCTGCAGCTAATCCAGCTCTGCTAACTGCCGAACAACGGGGGCCCCGATCGTTGTTCGCCAAAGAAGCTGTTAGAAGCCGCCAGACTGTGACCACCTGTGAGACGGAGGGAGCGCCGCGGAGAGGCTGCTACAAGCCGCAGCTACATGCTAACCACTGTAGCTAAAGGGATACGTCCCATGCTACCTTGAGTTATAAAATCGCCTCTTATTTTTGCATTGGATTTATCTAAATCTCTTTGAGTTGCTGTTGGAGGAACAGATTGGACCGAAGACGGGCCTGCTGAGAACCGGACCGAGCTGAAGGCCTTCCCTCCACTGAACCAAAACCAATAACTGCATCCTTCCCTTTCCTTCACATCTGATGCTTAAAAAGTGCTATGCTCGGGTGAACTATAGGTAGATAGAAAGCTGTGTTGGTGTTTTTATTTGAAATAAGCTTTCTGATTCAACTGCTAATGGTTTTAAAGGTTTAGCTGAATGCTAATGCTCACTACAGACCGAACAAGTCACATGCTACTAAAGCTAACTGCTAAATCTTGAGCTAGCCCTCTCTGTGTTTCAGTCTAAACCGACCAGAACCAGAACCCCTGGGGTCAGCTATGCTAATGGATCTTTCAGCCTCATCATACTTTAATGCATTCCTGAATCATTATTCATTTTTCACCATAAACTGAATGAAACTTCACTGTTTTGACTGCAGTTAACATCTGTGGCAGCGTTTTTTTTTTTTTTTACATTTTATCTGCTGCTGTTATGAAGGTCACCTTTAAATGCATTAACCCTTAAACTTCAAACATCACGGACTTTTAACGGCCTCTTAAACACCTCTTCCCCTTTTATTGCTCTAATTTAGCTTATTTTCAGTAGTGTTTAGTGCTTTGCTTAGTTATTAGATATAATACTGTGTGATTGTAGCTAATGAAGGTACCATTGTATTTTTAACCCGTGGTCTTTTGTGTTAATTTTACACAGTGAACGATTAATCAGTCAGGTTGGATTCACTCTTCTTTCAGCAGCATCCGAATGAACAGAGACACATTTATTTGGTTGGTGATTAATAATGATGCTAAGAGCCATAGCCTAAATTACTAATTTGTTAAAAGACAACTGGATTTTCAACAGCCAGATTTGTTATATAATGTCACTTGAAGGCTGAAGACATGAGGCAACTCAGACCAACGTGATGCCAAACAGTTTATTATGAACACCAGGTGTCTCTACAATATATCTCCACCGGAACACCTAACCTGAACTATAGTTCCACTTCCACAACACCTCCCCCCTTAAGTAAGAACCTCCTCACTGAAATATGCTGCTTTATTCTAACCTTAACAGCCGCCCCATATACTCTTAAACACTAAAATTTTTCTCCTTCCTCTTTTTTCTTTTTTTCACATAACATGGTTCACCAGTAACATTTCAGTTTCTCTCTTGTTTTTCTTTCCTTTTACAAGTCCAAACGTACAGGTGGTTGTGAAACTCTCCCTGAAGCGGTCCTGTATGGTGTGTTGGTTGTATTTGTGTTACCCTCACTGGTTGTGTTGTAACTGGTGTGTGTGGGGTTGTCAGTAGTACTGGTGTCTGTGTTTGCTGTGCAGGTAGCAGGTGTTTGTATGTGTGAGTTATGTACAGTGGGCATATGTCCTCTATTCCTCCTGAACTGTCCCTCATCCGTGTCAATTATGTAGGACCTGGGTGTCTCTGCCAGTTGAACCACTGTCCCATGTCTCTTTTCCTTTGGAAGCCAGATCTTCTGACCTGGCAGGTATGGCTGCAAGGGAGGGGCTTTGTGATGCATGTTGTAATGGCGTCGCTGCTTCTCCTTTGCCCTCTTCTCTTGTCTCCGGAAGCCACTGATCTGGGGCCAGCGGGGTTGCAAGGATGCAGGGAGCTGTGGTAAAGTCTTGCGCAGCTGTCTTCCCATCAGAAGCTGTGAGGGAGAATAACCACATTCCAACGGTGTTGCTCTGTAAGCCATCAGTGCATGCAGTTTATCCTGTCCACCTTTCCACAGGCATTTAACTGTGGCAACTGCTCGTTCTGCTTCCCCGTTAGCATGTGGATATCCCGGGCTACTTGTGATGTGTGAGAACCCATATTCTTTGGCGAAGCCGCTGAATAAGTCACTGCTGTATTGAGGCCCATTATCTGAGATAACGGCCTCTGGTATCCCGTGACGTCCAAATGCATCTTTCAGTGCAGCAACAACTGTGCCTGCTGATGCAACATTAAGGTGCGCCACCTCAATGTACCGTGAGAAGTAGTTGACCACCAGCAGGTAAGTCTTTTTCTCCCAGAAGAACAAGTCTGTGCCGACTCTCTGCCATGGTCTCTGTTGCACTGGTGTGGTCAGCAGGGGCTCTCGTTTTGCTGCTCTGTGTTGTGAACACACAGTATGTTTCAGCTCTCCACCATTTTGTTTATGTCCACTGAGATCCCAGGCCACCACACAGACTGACGCGCCCTTGCCCTGCATTTCACAATTCCTTGATGGCCACTGTGAAGTTTTGTGAGGATCTCTTCTTTCATGCTGGAAGGGATCACTATTCTTTGACCTCTCAGGAGTAGCTCTTCTGCCACATTGAGGTTTTCTTTCTCTGGGCCGTATGGTGCAAGTTCTGGTGGGAGAGCATGTTTTTCTGGCCATCCTGTTTTACAGAAATGGATCAGTTGAGCACACACACGGTCTGTTTTCTGTTTCTCTTGAATGTCTCTCAGTCTGCCCTCAGTTGCAGGTAGACTCTGGATGACGGTGTCCACAAACACCTTGACTTCCGCTTCACTTTCTTTCTCCTCTTCAGTGAGCTTGTGCTTGACAGGAGCCCGTGATAATGTATCTGCTGTTATTAGGCTCTTCCCAGGCACGTGTACAATATCAAATGTGAACTTCATTAGCCTGAGCCTGAACCTCAGCACCCTTGGGGGAAGCTCATCTAAGGCTTTGGTGCTCAGAAGGGGTGCCCACTCCGTCACACCCCTCAAGCATCTGTGACATGCGGCGCTGAAAATGTTCCGGAGCGGATGATATCCCAAACGGCAGGCGATTGAATGCATACCGCCCAAACGGAGTGATGAATGTCGTGAGGAGCTTGCTCTCCTCTGACAATGGGATTTGCCAAAAACCAGAAGTTGCGTCCAGCTTTGTGAACACTTTAGCTCCAGTTAGCATGGCAAGCGTGTGGTCTTCTGCTGGGAGTATGTGTCTCTCTCTGCGCACCCATCTGTTCAGATGTGTCAGGTCCACACACAGCCGGATCTTTCCAGGTTGGGCCTTTGCGCCACAACCATGCCAGCACACCAAGGTGTCGGTTGGATCACTTTAGAAATCACCCCCATGTCCTCCATCCGTGTCAACTCTGCCTTTACTTTATCTCTTAAAGGCAGAGGGACTCTGCGTGGGGTGGAGAGCGCATATGGGACCGCTCCAGGCTCTAACTCAATAGTGTACACTTAGATTCCCTAAGCCAGAAAAAACCGTGGGGTACAGGGCCTTAAAGTCCTCTCTCTGTGTCTCAATCTCATGGATTCGCTTTATCAGGTTCAGAGCTTTTATTGCTGGGAGACCTAACAATGGCTTTGACAGGTCTTCAACAACCAGAGATGGCAAAAGTACTCACTTTCTGTACTTGAGTAAAAGTACAGATACTTGTGTTAAAAAATACTCTGGTAAAAGTGGAAGTACTGATTAAACTTCTTTACTCAAGTAAAAGTAACAAAGTACAGGCTTGTAAATTTACGTAAAGTATCAAAGTAAAAGTAGAAACCACTTTTTTCATGCCGTTGCCTACATTTTAAATGGATGTCTGCCAATAGGACTAGATCTCCGTTGTGTTCATTTTCAATCATCTCGTCGTCCATGCTACTATGCTAACGCCGCCGCCACCAAGCTGCAATGATTTGCCGCCAATGAATACCGCCGAATCTGTCGATTCATCTTGTAGTGGTGCGTCAAATGCAACGTAGATTCCCATCCAATTAGATTGAATTTGGTATTGATGACGTGAAAAATAATAACGGTAACTCCATTGAAATGATTCAAAACTAAAGTAACGATTTTTTAAAATGTAAGGAGTAGAAAGTACAGATATTTGTGTAAAAATGTAAGGAGTAGAAGTAAAAAGTCGCCATAAAAATAAGTAGTAAAGTAAAGTAAAAATATCAGAAAAATCTACTTGAGTACAGTAACGAAGTATTTGTACTTCGTTACTTCCCATCTCTGTCAACAACATATATGTTTTGTTGTGTCTTTTTGCCTTTAATATGAAGCTCACCTCTGAAGCATCCCTGTGTTTTCAGCCTTTGTCTGTTTGGTCCATACAGCACCTTGCTTGGCGCCTGTAATGCCCCATGTGTCTGCTCTGAGTACTTGCTACTTGGTATTGCTGTGACACATGCACCGGTATCCAGTTTGAAAACACAGTCTTCCTGGTTTAGTTGTAGTCTTTCTACCCACTCATCAGTCTCTCGTGAACCCATCTCTCCTAAAAAGGCAAAATCCTCTTCCTCTGCAGCGTTACTCTGTGCTTCTGAGACGTGATGAACACTGCTTGCTGATCTGCATTTCTTTGCGTAATGTCCCTTTTTGTGGCATCGTCTACATTCAGCACTCAGAGCAGGACAGTCCTTCCATCCATGCTTCTTCGCCTGTCCACATCTGCTGCACTCAGATGTTTTGTGGTCCATTTTATCCTTTGTCTTTCCTCCTTTTGTGCTCTTCTTATTTATCATTTCGACTTGTGCTGTAGCCTGCTCCGTCCCGCGTAGAAGTGTCTGTTGTCTTTTGACTTCTGCGCCTGTCTGACTCTAGTCATAGCCTTCTCCAGCGTCAACTCCGGGTCAAGCTGTAGGCTTTCTGATAGCTTAGCATCCCTTATGCCGACTACAATGCGGTCTCGGATTAGCTCTTCTCTCAGAGCGCCAAACTTACAGTGCTCCGCCAGCGTGTGTACCGCGGTAATGAAGGACTCCACGCTCGCGCCCGGCTCCTGGCTCCGTCTATTGAAACATGCTCTTTCATAGATTATATTTTTCTTGCTAACACAGTGATCGGTGAAGGCTTTCGCGACAGCATCATATGATTTTTTCTGGTCGGCCGTGAGAGGTAAGACACTTAATATGTCTTCTGCATCATCGCCTGTGGCGTACATGAACGAATTCACCTGGAATTCCTGGGACTGTTGGTCCAGCTTTGTCGCTATTCTGTAGCGCTCGAATCTTTTCATCCACCGCGGCCACTCGTTAGGCCTAGCGAAGTCAAACTTCTCTGGCGGCGACAGCTGCGGCGCGACCACTTGTCCTCTCCCCTCAACGCTCATCTTGTCTCCTGTAGCGGTCGAAGCTTTCTCTTTCCGTTTACTTCTGACACCATGTTATATAATGTCACTTGAAGGCTGAAGATATGAGGCAACTGAGACCAACGTGATGCCAAACAGTTTATTATGAACACCAGGTGTCTCTACAATATACTGTATCTCCACCGGAACACCTAACCTGAACTATAGTTCCGCTTCCACAATAAGATTCACGAGTCTAACCCTTTTAGGAAAGGAGCTAAAACCCTGGCCAGTAAGCAAATTACAGTTATAATCATTCAACTGATAATAAATAACTAGCTTTACCCTTGATTTGAATGACCTATTAATTAATACTAACTTCCAGCTCTAGGTATTTAATATATTCATAATCTTCTGCTAAGCTGATTGGCACCACATAGATTACAGGCATTTCTTGAAGACATAAAAACCTGGATGACACTTGATTTTCTGCTTCTTGATGCAGACAAAACAGAAGTTATAGTCTTTCGACCAGAGTCTAACAAAAAGATGATTAGTCAGTCACTTCATTTGGATGGGATTAAACTGATCTCAGATGACAAAGTAAAAAATCTTAGTGTTATTTTTTATCAGGACCTGTCATTTATATCCCATCTCGAAGTAGTTTCTAGAACTTCCATATGTTGTCTTCTTTCAACAATGGTAATGTTCATTTCACTGTTGTAAACTGTAAGCAAAGTTATTTCATTTTGTATACACCTGGTGTATACAAAATTACAATAAAGTTTGTCTAAGTCTAAGTTCATCTGCGGAATATTGCAAAAAATTAGAAATATATTGTCCAGGGGTGATTCTGAGAAACTAGCCCATGCATTTTTTTTTTACTTCAAGTCTGGACTTTTGTAATTATTTGCTATCAGGCAGTCCACAATCTGTAGATAAAAGCCTTCAGTTCTGATGAAATTTAAAAAGAGAGATCATATCTCTCCTCTCCTGGCTTCTCCTCATTGGCTTCCTGTTAAATCCAGAATAGAATTTAAAATCCTCCTTCTCACATATTAAGCTTTAAATGGCCAAGCTGCATCTTATATCAGAGATCTGATTACTCCTTATGTTCCTAACAGAGAAATTCGCTTTCAGTCTGCAGGTTTACAAGTGGTTCCTAGAACTTCTAAAAGTAGAATGGGAGGCAGATCGTTTAGTTATCAGGCTTCACTTATCGAGCAAAAACGTAAGTTAACTGAGTTTTCTATAAAGTCCACTATACAGTCCCCGTTCTATATAGTGATGGAAAAATTTTGGGGTTAGGGCGGACGTTCAGACAAAGTAAGTTTGTAAAAGCTATGAGAACAGCAACTTTGAAACAGTGTGCATGAGGAGAATTGGGCTTGTGCATGCTCTCGCACGAGTTTAATAGGTGTTCCCTCTCGAACCGGGTACAGGGTTGTGCATGTGTGAGAGGTCCGCTGTTTTAAATAATTCGTAAAAATCCTCCACAATACCTTTAAGGCTAGGCTTAAAACTTTCCATTTTGACAAAGCTTATAGTTAGAGTGGCTCAGGTTATCATGAGCTATCTCTATAGTTATACTGCTATAGGCTTAGACTGCTGGAGGACATAGCGACCCCTTTCCACTATTTTATCTCTATTCTCCCATTCTGCAGTTCAGAATGGGAGTTCAGACTCTAATGTTATGCCCTCTGCTTTTTCTCATAGTAGCTTCATCTAGTCTGTTCTTGTTTGGCTGTGACAAAATCCTGGAGGGAAATATCAGCTGTGCTGCTGCCATCAACACCTTCGTTTACAGATGTTGGAGATTGGCCTGTTTTTCAGTGTAGGTCAGTGTACTGTTTTTCTCACTATGACTTACTGGTTGTGCTCTCTTTCATCCTCTGATAAGGGAGCTGGCTCTGAGCTTGTCTGCCTGGCTGTGTGTTTCCTGGATGGACCCCCCCTTGGAGCTGATTGACAGCTGCCGTTTGTATATCTGCCTCTTTCTGTATGTCTGCTTCTGTCTCCCTAAACCCTAGTTGGCCTCGACAAATGGCCGCTCACATTGAGCCTAGTTCTGCTGGAGGTTTCTTCCTGTTAAAAGGGAGTTTCCCGCTCCACTGTCTCTACAAGCATGCTTAGTGTGAGGGATATCTTTCTAGTCAACGAGTTGATGCATTGAATGTATTTGCATTCCTTAGAAAGAAAACTTTGACACAATCTGACTGTATGATCTAGTTGAATTGGTTCTATGAGGTGCTTTGAGATGACATGTGTTTTGAATTGGCGCTATATAAATAAACGGAAACGGAATTAAAATGAGCTGATATATAAAAAGGATTTGAACACCCCTGATCAACACAGAAATAGCCATTAACAAGAATCAGGTTGCTAAGAAGGGTGATATATTTTTGTGCAGCTGGAAACTTTGTAGGCTTAACGAAAACCACAATGTATAATTACTGAACTGACGCAAGTTGTTCTGGGTCAGCTACAGAATTTTATTAAACCTCACTGTGGAAACTTAGGTTTAAAACTGTAGTGACATCAGCCATATGCCTGAATGTAACTGAAAACTTCTGAGAATGTATAAAACCCCAATAAAAACAAAACCTTTGTGTTTCTGGCACATTTTTCTGTCACAGGTCCCACGGTCGGTTACATCTTTTAGCATTTTGATTAATGAACACCCAATGTTGATCTATCAGACTGCATTACCCATACTGGTTAAAGTTAAGAGGTCTGAATAAGTCTTTGAATGAAACCTGCTCAAAGAACCTCCAATGTGCCTGAAAACAATCAAGAAATCTATAAGAGATATGAACATGTCGTAGGGATATGGCTGTTCCAACCGTTGCATTTCCGAATTCTCCCAAGTGGTGCACGACTTTACAGGAGTGAATAAAGTGAATGTGATTGGTCATTTATCAGAAGGGCGGGATTGTTGTGGCGGAAGGTTCACAAGCAAGTTTGGTTGTGGCCGGTTTGTCGGAAGCATCTTGCTAACTGGTTAGCAACTTAGTGCTAATAGGGTCCCAATGGTAAATTCCATTGGGACCAAGTAGCACTAAATTGGTGACTTAGAAACGACACTGTCAAGGAACGCTATGGACAGAGGAAACATGCAAGAGGAGGAGAGTTTTGTGTCAGAGGTCGTGGATGTGTCTCCTCCGTCATATATTTTTTATTTAGAGGAGGAAAGCGGGGACGAAAATGTTGTGGAAGAGGATGCCAGGGCGGCAGAAGCTTGGTTTGGTGTAGAAGGCTTACAGCCGTACATGTTTGAGCCCTCGCCTCGCAACTCTGCCAGTTCTGTTAGCTCTACGCCTGCTGAAGACACAGACGTCCATCCCCCTGAACACTGGGACGGAACTCAATGGGTAAGGAAATTACTCTTATTTCTTATCTCAACTGTTGCATATATTAGGTGCGACATATGAATCAAGATGCTATGACCGAAAAATTTGATTGGCAGAATACAAGTTGACAAAACATATATTCAAATTTTTGGGACAATATCGCCTTATAAAGAGTTCATTTATATACATGTTTAAGCCAGAATGATTTGACAATTAAATATGACTTCCCTATGACTTTACGTTTGCCTTATTTCAGGTTAAAAAAAACTTGGAGTTTTCAGTAGACCTGCTTTTTGAAACGGACCCCAGAACTCCTCCACAGAACAACTGTAAGAACTTCTCATTTCATGGTTTGTTGATGGAATTCCCCTGGTTTATAATGCAGCTTTATGAATTCATGGCTTCAAAAAGGAGATGTTGCCATGCAGACTTTCCACATTCATAAGGTTTGCAGGGCGATGAGCAGAGAGTAAATATAGAATTTTATATTAAACAGTGCAGAACAGTGGAAGTTTGTCTTCTCTGCAGCTCCTCAGTGTAAATCGGTTTATACCAGAGCAGCAATATAAACCATGTGTACCATAATAACATGACCTTATGACACCAGAGTTTACATCCGTTAGTATCTAATTAAAAGTCAAATATATAAAAATGCTGACAAGAAACAAGAGCTTCATGTGTTCTAGGTCTGGAATAATTGTTCTTGTGATGTTTAGTTTTTGAACAACTTCCTGTTTAAATCCTGTTTTAATGGTAAATAAAGCCAAAGTCTTCAGACTGAAAGATTTTATTCAGCCTCCCCTTACATCCAGTCATCCTTTGATGCTCCTGTGTTGCAACTCTGTCAGCTTCATTCTCTATGATTTTATTTTTCACTGGGAACTGAGAGCCAAAGGCTTTGTTTTTAATTGCATTAAGACTTTCTTTTGTTGCTTGTCTTCTATGTGAGTCTTTGCAGGTTGAAATGCTGTTATATCTGCAGATGTGAATTAAAAAAATAAACAGCTTATGTGTTTAAACACCCTTCAGAAACATAGGAATTATTTTCCACATTAGTCAACTGTTTTCCTTTTGTTTGAACTCTATAAAAAAAAGAATAAAAAAAACTTTGATGTTTAACTGTTTAATTGCTCATTAAACTTGCACAGAACTTGTTTATTTTTTATATCTTAGCATCGAAAGTTTTAAACTACGGAGAGAAACAAGCAGAGGTGGGTAGTAACTGGTCACATTTACTGTGTTACATTTACTTTGGTAAAATGTACTTTTAGGAGTAGTTTCCTGCACTTTTACTAATTAAAATTCCTGTGAAATATCGGTACCCTTGCTTGAGTCATTGCTATCCACCCACTGTAGGACACTTGAGCTATTATGAGATGAAACTACAGTAAACAGATAATGGGGCTGGAAGTTATTTACCATTTGCTAAAATATATGCAGAGGAGGGTAGAGTATCTAAAACATGTATTTAAATAAGAGTAGCACTAAATAAATGTGAAAAATTATCAACCAAAAAATAATAGAGTACTTGGAAAATTGTCTCTTAAAGTATTGAGTTCTAGTTCCCTCATAATATCTGATTTAAAATTCAGTTATAAACCAGACAGACAGTTATGTCCATTATCTGGTATTTAAAAATGTAATAAAATAAGAAAAATACACAAATTTTTAAAGATGTTTTTGATCATAACTATGATATTTTCTTAATACCATCAGCAAATTGTTTATAGATGTTGGAGATCGGCCTGTTTTTCCAGTGTAGTCCTGTTTCTCTGACTGTGACTAACTGGATGTGCTCTCTTCAGCCTCTGACATGGGAGCTGGCTCGGTGCTCGTCTCCCTGGCTGTGTGTTTCCTGGATGGGGCCGCCTTTTACAGCTGCTTTTTGTATCTCTGCTTCCGTCTCCTTGAACCCCAGTCGGCCTCAGCAGGTTGACGCTCACACTGAGCCTGGTTCTGCTGGAGGTTTCTTCCTGTTAAAAGGGAGATTTTTCCTCTCCACTGTCGCTACAAACATGCTTAGTGTGAGGGATTGCCTCTGAGTCGATGCAATCAACTGGTTTTCCTTGGATAGAAAACTTTGAATCAATTTGACCTTATGATCTGGTCAACCATAACGTGCCTTAAGGTGACATGTGTTGTGGATTAGCGCTATATAAATAAACTGAATTGAATTGAAATAGTTTCATTACTTGATTGCATTTTATTCTAATGGTCATTTACAACATGTGCTATTTCCTTGCAAGAATAATGGAACAAAATTCACTCCATAGTTTAACAAATAGGGACTCAAAACAGGAAGAAGCTTGTTTTTCCCCATGCTAAGAAAATGCTATAAAACATTTCTAATCTGGACCCTCTAGTTTTACCGGTCGAAAGAATCAGAGAACATTCTAGATGTTTCCCTTTAACCAAATTAGGATGACTTAGAAGAGAAGAACCAGGAGAGGGGTTCCATAAAGATGTAAAGTTATAAAATGTAGTTCATCTTTAAAAAGCATGTCTTAAAATGAGAAGACATATCAAATCTAAAACTGAACATTTAATATGATTATACACAGAACTACACCTTTCACTTAAGTTAGTTTTTATATGAATCAACAACATTTATTTATGATTGGTTTTGTATTCTTTTTTTCATGTGGTACATATTTTATTTTATTTTTTCATTTTAGGTCTATTATTAGATGGTTCTTCTTTCATTTCTTACATACATAAGAATGTTTTATTTCTTATATGTAGCCATCTTTTTATTTTTAGTGTTGGGTTTGTCAGTTAGTGTGTAAATGCGCCTTTAACCCTCAGCAGCATCTGATTGACTGGCTTCAGAGGATCATGGAGGGAGAACCCAGAGATGTTTTCCAGGATGGATGTTTGTGGACACTGCTGTCAGATAATGGGAGGAAGAGGAGCCCAGCAGGGAAGAGGAAGATGTCAGACACAGGAGGAGGAAGTGGAGCATCTCCGCTTATCTCTGCTGAAACAACACTGAACATCTGAGACATAAACCTCTCACTTGGAGTTTCATTTATAAAACCTGGTGTTTCGGTTCCATATTAAAATTGTATGACTCCAGATACCCAAATAAGGGTAAAAAAAAAATCTGTTTCATGAAACGATGCTCACTTCCTTTATAAATCAAAGCTCTACCTCAGAGTTCAGCCCCCCGTCCATGTCCAAAGCACCACGTGCATTTTATTGTGTATTTAAATGAGCCAACTAATCAATGTTATTTCATGGTTACCGATGGCAACCGTAGGAACGAGAGCAAAGAAGTGCAGTTTAACTAAGGAAGAAGTAGATGTTGTTGTGAGTGAGGAATCGAATAAATACGTTTGGTAAGTAGAGAGATGAAAAATGAAAGGAGCTATTATGAATGGATCCATAGTCTGGTGTTTGAACTGATCCGATTGTAAACGGCTTTCAAAATGGCAGACAGCAGTGATACTGAGGGGTGGCCCAAAGCAGATTGGTGCCAGGACTTAAGGGACAATCTACACGACTCCAACAGGAAAATGAATGAGCGAAACATCCGTAGTTTCCCAATAAAGACTTTCATCATTAATATACACATATATTTATACTTCCATTATGTCTAAAATAAAGGTACAATCAACTATTTTCATTAAGCTTTGAGTTCTGGAGGGGAACCTTTACTTTCTTACTTACAATAATTATTTTTGGATAATTAATATTTGGATATAATTCAATTTTTCAATTCAGTTTATTTATAAAGCACCAATTCCCAACACATGTCATCTCAAGGCATTTTACAGAGACAATCAAACCGGATAATAGTCAGATTGGTTCAAAGTTTTCTATCTAAGGAAAACCAGTTGATTGCATCGATTCAATGACTCGAAGGTAATCCCTCACACTAAGCATGCTTGTAGCGACAGTGGAGAGGAAAAACTCCCTTTTAACAGGAACAAACCTCCAGCAGAACCAGGCTAAGTGTGAGCGGCCATCTGCTGAGGCCGACTGGGGTTTAAGGAGACAGAAGTAGACATAGAAAATGTAACTGTCAACCAACTCCACAGGCGGCCCCCTCCAGGAAACATACAGCCAGACAGACAAGCTCTGAGGCAGCCCCCATGTCAGACGATGAAGAGAGCACGTACAGTTAGTCCCAGTAATCCTACCTTCAGAACAAACACAGCAGAAGCAGCAGAAATGCGCGTGATGCTTCATTTTTTATGCTTGTACAAGTTTAGTTCTGGCGCGTTGCTGAAGCATCTTTGCTGCTCTAGCTGCCCGGTCGAAAAGCGGATCTGATGCGTTTTGGGTGGAGCTGAACTATGCTTTCTTTGCCTGTAACAATGGCAGCTATATTTGCTGTTA
Organism: Cyprinodon tularosa; assembly: GCF_016077235.1. NCBI lineage: Eukaryota > Metazoa > Chordata > Actinopteri > Cyprinodontiformes > Cyprinodontidae > Cyprinodon > Cyprinodon tularosa. The sequence goes on from NW_024039112.1 coordinate 89,334, forward strand.
TAAGTGGGTAAAAAAGTAGTTTTAAAACGTTTTTAAGTAAAATAGTCCACCAGAAAACTTCATCTGTGCAGTCAGTTCAACAAAATTACGATACTGCTTTCAAATATTATTTCACTGTCGGAGCCGCTCAGACCCCCGTACACTGGCGGTCTGAGAAATTGTATGGCGGAGCTCTGTCACTAGGAATCCTGTTCAACAACAACCTCTGGCCCAGTCACTTCTTTGCGGTTTTTTTGCGCTATTGTTTGTGACAGCTGGAAGGCGTTTTTCACGTACATAATCCAAACTGTAGGCACCAGAATAATAAAATAGAACATATTTTGCCGGCAGATTTCAATAATTTAAGTTAATTTAGGCGTTAATAAACCATTTCAGAGGAGTGATCATAGCGCTCTGCATCAGCAGTGCTGTATCTGTCTCCCTGCCAGCTCCCAGATCAGATTCTCTGATTAGTTGAAGTGGCACGTTGATCAGCAAAAGTTCAATCTTTCCAACTCTAGAAGCAGCTGCTTCTGAAGTGCATCACGCAGGTCAGATGCTCAGAAGATAGTAAGGCTCTGCTTCGGCTGCTCAGACGCGCTGCTCCTACTGCTCAAAATGCGCTGCATGATCTTTTTCTGCACCAATATGCATGTCAACTGTTGACTTTGCATGTAAATATGCTGCTTTTGCTGCTTCTACAGCGTGCAGTCTGAACGTAGCATAACAGAAGTAGGACTAAACTGGTAAACAGGCCGATCTCCAACATCTATACACAAAGGTGTTGATGGCAGCAGCACAGCTGATATTTATCTCCAGGATGAAGTCACAGCCAAGCAAAAACAGACCAGATGAAGCTACTATGAGAAAAAGCAGGAAAGCATAAAGTTATGGGTGGAACTAACAAATACTGCAGAATGGGAAAATAGAGCCAGAATGAAGCAGAATGATGAAATAGGGCCCCCCATGTCCTCCAGCAGTCTAAGCCTATAGCAGCATAACTATAGAGATAGCTCAGGATAACCTGAGCCAAGTTAAGTCAAAACCTTCACATATTTTAGGTTTTAAAATAGAGAACTTTGATCTTCCTCTGTCCTGATCTGACCAGCATGATTTATTTACATTTTCATCACATACTGAAGTCCGTTAGGCTAAAGGCTGTCTGGATTCAGCACAGCAGTCCATAGCTCCTTTCCTACCCAGGATAGACTTTTTACTTTTAATTTACCCCATTTGGAATAAGCCCATTTGTGAGGTTTTATTTAATCAGCACTGTTCATACTGTTGCCAGGCAGCAAATGTCTTCTGCTTAAATGTTCGATATATGCAGGCTGGGTGACGTGACAAACGTTATGCTAACAGTTGTACATAAATACACAAATTAAAGCTCTTTAATAGCTTCCGTATCATTAATGGACTTAAGTGTCAATATTGTTTTTCCGGCAGAACTTTATCTTGGCTTCCTGCACTCGTTAATGATAAGAGTGTGGAATAAATAGAAATGAACTGAACCTTAAAATGAAAGTCTTTAAAAGTACACATTTTAGAGTTCATGTCATTAAAACACAGCAACTGATTAGAATTGTATGTTATGTTAGGCTTACACAAAGGTCATGTTGCAAATTCAATTTGTGTTAGTTACAATCAAAACTTTTATTGTTAGTTTGGTTAAAAAGCTTTGCATTCAAGCAGTTCCTAAACTAATTTTGAGTTAAGTGAGAACATTTAAATCTAGTTGAACAATTCACCAAAACAACGTATGAAATTTTTGTTTGTTACATGTAATGTTTGTGCTCATAAACAGGCTTTTTGTAATTTTGATGTGTGAACATTTTCCCTGTTGATATGTTCAAAAAGACTAAATTAGTTTGTTGTGCCAATATAAACAGTTGTGTTGAACTGAAATTGATTTCCAGTCAGATATGGTTCATGTGACTCTTTTGTGAACTCATAACTTGTAGGTCAATCTGTACGACTCCCACTTGCAGGTTAAAATTAACCTTTTTTCTTATTGCACAGACAGAATCAGACTCCAGAGCTTCTACATATCTTGAAATTTTGCTTCTGGCATCATTATATTAGTAAAGAGGTTCATAAATCTTTTTAATTAGAGCACAGAGAGAAGTAGGGAGAGCTGCTTATTTAAAGGTGAAACAGATTTACTGGGATATGCAGTAAAATATATCTCCAAGTTTACCAGAAAGTTTACAAGAAAATTAAATGCACACCCTAATATTTGGAAAATACAAAAACCTAATGAAAGCGTTCGGGTGGAGTAACTGTAGGTCCATCAGCCCCCACCCTTAGCGTGTCGCCGCCAACGTTCATTACAAAGTTACACCCTTTGGCTGTCAATGACATTTGGGACAAATTTTTAAATTTGATTTTGCTGCTTGTGAAGGAGGATAATCACTGATGCATCTTAAATGGAAGCCATGCATGGATGGTTGGATGGAAGTCAAGCTGTGTCCATACTAGGGATGCAGGATATATTGCTGTTGGCATCGGTATTGGTTATGTTATGTTTTTGAGCCCTTTATAAATAATGCACTTAAGGCAGGCATCTGTCTGTATCTATAAATATCAGTGTACTGTGGTTCTCTTGTGTTCTCAACAATAGGAAAGCATTTAATAAATATATGTTTGAGCTCATTCTTGGAAAATATATACATTATTGAAAGCATTCGGGTTGAGTAGTTGTACATCCAACAGCCGCCACCCCAACTTTTATCACAAAGTTATACTTTTGCCTTAGATAGAAAAAATCGAATCAGTTTGACTGTATGATCTGGTTGAATTATCTCTGTAAAGTATCATGAGACGACATGTGTTTTGAATTGGCTCTATATAAATAAACTGAATTAAATGCACACCTTGATAAAACCCATTCTGTTCATCATCAGGGAGGGGAATGTGTTTGTTAGAAAAGGTCTGAATATTGCACAGTCTGATTTAAGATGGCTAATTTACCTTTTTTTTATTATTCATGTCATAGGTTCTTGGTGTCAGGGTTCTCTGGTTCATCTGTTGTGTGTTTGTTAGTCTTTCTCCTTCCACCAGAGGTCGCTATGTCACTGCAGGTGTGCTTTCCTCAAAACCTGCCACTTTTTTTCCCTTCCCTGTATAATTGGAGCTGGCTGCCAGTTTCTCATCTCTTAGAGTTTGACCCATGTGGTAACCTGGTCCCTCCGGGTTTCCTGAGTATTTTGATGGAAAAGAACCACCTAACTGAAACATTAGCTGTGTTTCTTTCTTTTCTTTTTTTTTTAGGTCTGCTTGGGTCAGTAGTAAGGGCACCTGATCATCTGTGTCTCCAGTTTCCTGTGTCTCAAAGCAATGTGCTCATCCCTGTACAGATGGGTCAGACCTGGCATGAGGACTGAACATTTTAGTAGCTTTTTTAGATTTATTAGAGTATAATATTTGCATGGAAAGTGACGTGTAAAAGTTTCAGCCCCTGATTTTTATAAAAGCAAGCTATAAACTATTGGGGCTTCATTTATAAAGCTTAATGCTTCATGTGGAACTAAGTGTTTAAAGCACTGATCTCTAATTATTCACTGGATTGCTAATCGCCCAAAAAAGGGAAGCTATATTTGTACTTCCTGCTCCCGCAGAGATACGTGGTAAAAATGCCTACATGTGTAGCATTTCACTGCAAAGACAAGCAGTTTCCTGACTGTGAGAAGACATTTTACAGGTAATTTTATAGTCGGTGGATGTACTAACCAAGGATATCCATATACACTATATTGCCAAAAGTATTTGCTCACCCATCCAAATTATTGGAATCAGGTGTTCCAATCACTTCCATGGCCACAGGTGTATAAATTCAAGCACCTAGGCATGCAGACTGTTTTTACAAACATTTGTGAAAGAATGGGTCGCTCTCAGGAGCTCAGTGAATTCCAGCGTGGAACTGTGATAGGATGCCACCTGTGCAACAAATCCAGTCGTGAAATTTCCTCGCTCCTAAATATTCCACAGTCAACTGTCAGCTGTATTATAAGAAAATGGAAGTGTTTGGGAACGACAGCAACTCAGCCACGAAGTGGTAGGCCACGTAAACTGACGGAGCGGGGTCAGCGGATGCTGACGCGCATAGTGCGAAGAGGTCGCCAACTTTCTGCAGAGTCAATCACTACAGACCTCCAAACTTCATGTGGCCTTCAGATTAGCTCAAGAACAGTGCGCAGAGAGCTTCATGGAATGGGTTTCCATGGTCGAGCAGCTGCATCCAAGCCATACATCACCAAGTGCAATGCAAAGCGTCGGATGCGGTGGTGTAAAGCACGCCGCCACTGGACTCTAGAGCAGTGGAGACGCGTTCTCTGGAGTGACGAATCGTGCTTCTCCATCTGGCAATCTGATGGACGGGTCTGGGTTTGGCGGTTGCCAGGAGAACGGTACTTGTCTGACTGCATTGTGCCAAGTGTAAAGTTTGGTGGAGGGGGGATTATGGTGTGGGGTTGTTTTTCAGGAGCTGGGCTTGGCCCCTTAGTTCCAGTGAAAGGAACTCTGAATGCTTCAGCATACCAAGACATTTTGGACAATTCCATGCTCCCAACTTTGTGGGAACAGTTTGGAGCTGGCCCCTTCCTCTTCCAACATGACTGTGCACCAGTGCACAAAGCAAGGTCCATAAAGACATGGATGACAGAGTCTGGTGTGGATGAACTTGACTGGCCTGCACAGAGTCCTGACCTCAACCCGATAGAACACCTTTGGGATGAATTAGAGCGGAGACTGAGAGCCAGGCCTTCTCGTCCAACATCAGTGTGCGACCTCACAAATGCGCTTCTGGAAGAATGGTAAAAAATTCCCATAAACACACTCCTAAACCTTGTGGACAGCCTTCCCAGAAGAGTTGAAGCTGTTCTAGCTGCAAAGGGTGGACCGACGTCATATTGAACCCTATGGATTAGGAACGGGATGTCACTTAAGCTCATATGTGAGTCAAGGCAGGTGAGCAAATACTTTTGGCAATATAGTGTATAAGGCCCGTGTATCCCATGGTATAGTATGTAGCGTAACATTACTCTGCCTATCTCAGGATGACTCCAACATATTGGCTGAGTTAACCATCAACATTGTGTCTAACGCTAGAAAGTAGAGTAAATAGAAAGCAATTCACTAAGAAATTTAAATGTAGTAAACCTTTATTAAGTGGATGACGCTGTCCTTTTTGTAGTGATTGTTGTATTTCTCATTTGAAAAAGCAACTCAAACATTTTTAAAGGCTAATGCACAGACACAGTATAAAAGTATAGGGCATCATGCATGCATAATCCACAAATATAAAAATACTACATCGTTAACAGACAAATACTTGTAACAATGCAATCAATACATTTATATTAAGAGGTGTCAAGTAACAAAGTACAAATTCTTTGTTACTGTACTTAAGTACACCTTTTAAGTATCTATACTTTACTCCATAACTTATTTTCCTTCCTACTTCTGCGCTGTAGTTTCTATTCCTACATTTTTTTTTTTACGGCACTAGTGGCTAATTTTTATGGACACTAGGCTGACAGGAAACGGGATATGAGAGAGGGGGAGAGACATGCGGCAAAGGACCACAGGCCGGATTTGAACCCGGGCTGCCCACGTTGAGAGCTAAGGCCCCCGTACATGAGCCGTGCGCTCTAACCAGTAACTTGCTCGTTACTCTTGGCTTCAGTTTAATGTTTAAAAATATTTATTTCATGTCATGTGCTCCACAGGCCTGCGGGAGTCCTTCCTAGTCTGGAAAAATGGTTTACTGCTGTATAAGAGGACCCTTTGTAAAGCAAGAGCAGCATACTTCTCCTCATTAATAGAGGAGAATAAGAATAATCCTAGATTTCTTTTTAATACAGTTGCCAAACTCACCCAGAGCCATAGCTCTGTTGAACCGTCCATTCCATCTGCTCTTAGCAGCAATGATTTTATGGGATTCTTTATAAATAAGATTGATCTTATTAAAAATAAGATCATAAGCACTCCTTTATCCGCGATTGTACCTGAGGTAGTCATGGAATCTGAACCGGGTTTAGACTGCTTTGATCCAGTTGAACTTTCTGAATTAGCAAAATTATTGTCTTCATCTAAGCCTTCAACTTGTATGTTAGATCCAGTTCCAACCAGGTTATTTAAGGAGGTATTCCCTTTGATCTCCTCCTCCATTTTAGATGTGATTAATCTATCTCTGTTACAGGGATATGTACCTAAAGCTTTTAAGGTTGCTGTAATTAAACCTCTGCTTAAGAAACCGTCTCTTGACCCATTTGACTTGGTCAATTATAGACCTATATCCAATCTTCCTTTCTTATCCAAAATTCTTTAGAAAATTGTTGCCAAACAAGTTTGTGATCACTTACACCATAATGAACTTTTTGAAGAGTTTCAGTCTGGCTTTAGAGCTCATCATAGCACTGAAACAGCTCTGGTGAAAGTCACTAATGATATTCTCATGGCCTCAGATAATGGACTTGTGTCTGTGCTCGTCCTGTTGGATCTTAGTGCTGCATTTGATACAGTTGACCATAATATTCTTTTAGAAAGACATAAATATATTTTGTTGGAATTAAAGGAACAGCACTAGACTGGTTTAAATCTTATCTATCTGATCGAATTCAGTTTGTTCATGTTAATGATAGATCTTCAACACGCTCAAAGGTTACCTGTGGAGTACCACAGGGATCAGTGCTAGGACCAATTCTCTTTACTTTATACATGCTCCCAATTGGTAGAATTATTAGACAGCATGGGATTAATTTCCACTGTTATGCTGATGATACCCAGCTATATCTGGCTATAAATCCAGATGAAGCTAACCCATTACATAGATTACAGGCATGTCTTGAAGACATAAAAGGCTTGTCTGCCTGGCTGTGTGTTTCCTGGACGGGGCCGCCTTTTACAGCTGCTTTTTGTATCTCTGCTTCTGTCTCCTTGAACCCCAGTCGGCCTCGGCAGATGGCCGCTCACACTGAGCCTGGTTCTGCTGGAGGTTTCTTCCTGTTAAAAGGGAGTTTTTCCTCTCCACTGTCGCTACAAGCATGCTTAGTGTGAGGGATTGTATTTGAGTCAATGACTCAATGCAATCAACTGGTTTTCCTTAGATAGAAAACTTTGTATCGATTTGACTGTATGATCTGGTTGAACTGTAAAGTGCCTTGAGATGACATGTGTTGTGAATTTGGCGCTATATAAATAAACTGAATTGAATTGAATTGAATAAAAACCTGGATGACTCTTAACTTTCTGCTCCTGAATGCAGACAAAACAGAAGTTATAGTCTTTGGACCAGAGTCTCTGAAAAAGAAACTGATTAGCCAGTCACTTCATTTGGATGGGATTAAACTGATTTCAGATAATAAAGTAAAAAATCTTGGTGTTATTTTTGATCAGGACCTGTCATTTAAATCCTATATCAAAGAGGTTTCTAGAATTTCCTTCTTTCATCTGAGGAACATTGCAACAATTAGAAATATCCTGTCCAGGGGTGATGCTGAGAAACTAGTCCATGCATTTGTTACTTCAAGGCTGGACTATTGTAATTCTTTACTATCAGGAAGTCCACAAACTGTAATTAAAAGCCTTCAGCTGATCCAAAATGCTGCAGCCAGAGTTCTAATGAAAATTAAAAAGAGAGATCATATCTCGCCTATCCTGGCTTCTCTTCATTGGCTTCCTGTTAAATCAAGAATAGAATTTAAAATCCCCCTTCTCACATATAAAGCCTTAAATGGCCAAGCTCCATCTTATATCAGAGATCTGATTGTTCCTTATGTTCCTAACAGAGCACTTCGCTCTCAATCTGCAGGTTTACTAGTGGTTCCTAGAATTTCTAAAAGTAGAATGGGAGGCAGATCTTTTAGTTATCAGGCTCCTCTCCTGTGGAACCAACTACCAGTTTTAGTCCGTGAGGCAGACACCCTGTCTACTTTTAAGGCTAGGCTTAAAACTTTCCTTTTTGATAACGCTTATAGTTAGAGTGGCTCAGGTTATCATGAGCTATCTCTATAGTTATGCTGCTATAGGCTTAGACTTTTGGAGGACATAGGGACCCCCATTTCATCATTCTGCTTCATTCTCTCTCTGTTCTCCTATTCTGCAGAATCTGTTAGTTCAATCTCTAACCTTCTGCTCTCTCTGCTTTTCCTCAGAGTAGCTTTGCCTCGTCTGTTCCTGTTTGGCTGTGACGTCATCCTGGAAAGAAACATCAGCTGTACTGCTTCCATCAACACCCTTGTTTATAGATGTTGGAGATCGGCCTGTTTTCCAGTGTGGTCCTGTTTCTCTGACCGTGACTGAGTGGATGTGCTCTCTTCATCCTCTGACATGGGAGCTGCCTTGGAGCTTGTCTGCCTGGCTGTGTTTTTCCTGGACGGGGCCGCCTTTTACAGCTGCTTTTTTTATCTCTGCTTCTGTCTCCTTGAACACCAGTCGGCCTCAGCAGATGGCCGCTCACACTGAGCCTGGTTCTGCTGGAGGTTTCTTCCTGTTAAAAGGGAGTTTTTCCTCTCCACTGTCGCTACAAGCATTCTTAGTGTGAGGGATTGTATTTGAGTCAATGACTCAATGCAATCAACTGGTTTTCCTTAGATAGAAAACTTTGTATCGATTTGACTGTATGATCTGGTTGAACTGTAAAGTGCCCTGAGATGACATGTGTTGTGAATTTGGCGCAACATAAATAAACTGAATTGAATTGAATTGAATCCAATGCAGATCATTGGTACCATCAACATCTAGTGAAAACTAGTGTAATTGGATGAGTCATATAACAGAAACAGTCACTTAGTGTCGGATTCAGAAAAAGATGTTGAAATGTCTGAAAGGTCGGACACAGATGAGAGCGTATCGGGAGACAGAGACCAACAAGACCTCCCTCATCCTTGGCCCTATCAAAGAAATTTTCCAAATAGTAGAAAAATTGAGCTTTCTATTCATATAGTGGCATCTGGCTGTTTTTTTTAAAGGTTAATTTATACTTTTATACTTTAAGTAGTTTTTGGAGCACATTTTTTAACTTTTACTTGAGTAAAGAGGTCAAGTTGATACTTCAACTTTAACAAAGTGTTTTTAAACTGCAGTATCTCTACTTCTACTTAAGTAACAAATGTTTGTACTTTTGACACAGCTGTTCATATTACCTAGCCTGACGTAGTCCGACTCAATTCTAGACAGAATATGAGTCTGATGCTGCTCCATAGAGCTGTGATTATGGGGCGTGTTTCGAACGAACCAGGAAAAAAAATGCCTCTGCACTCAATTGGATAGACCTACAACCAATAAGAGCAACGGAGTGCGTGACGTATGTTAAGCGAGGCATAGCTGTTGTCCACAAAATTAAAGCGTGCAGTTTCACGCCTAGAATAAGAAGATGAGACTTGATCGCGTTTCTCTGTTCCTCTTTTAAAATTAATTTGCTGTCGATATCTTCTAGAACAGACCTAATAGCAGAATCTACTCACCCAAACTCTCCAGTGGCAGCCATTGTTGTTGTCACCCAAGCGCGCTTTGGTCACGTGGTTGATTACCTTACTCTTGATCATCTGTCCATCATCGTATAAAGCCCGCCCTGACAATTTGATTGGATCGCCTGACAGTGGGCGATAATACTCGCGCTACTATGGAGCAGAGCCAGACCGAACTTCCCCGAACTAAACCTTGTGGGCGGGACTAAGTTCGGAATGGCACCCAGGCTACATATTACCTGCCCTGCATCAGTTTAGCACTTTTTGCAGATCTGTATTATTATGCTCCATTAACAAATTAATTTTTTTGTCATGGATTTGTATAATATGTAATATTACATGATTTATAGACTTCATAATGACTATGCAATGTGATGGGCGTATTTTTTTTTTCATATGTTACAGTTAACAGCTGCCTTCTGTGTCTCTGCTTCTGTTTCCTTGAACCCCAGTCGGCCTCAGCAGATGGCCGCTCACACTGAGTCTGGTTCAACCAGAGGTTTCTTCCTGTTAAAAGGGAGTTTTTCCTCTCCACTGTCGCTACAAACATGCTTAGTGTGAGGGAGTCAATGAGTCGATGCAATCAACTGGTTTTCCTTAGATAGAAAACTTTAAATCAGTTTCACTGGATGATCTGGTGAACTATAAAGTGCCTTGAGATGACATGTGTTGTGAATTGGCGCCATAGAATTAAACTGAATTGAATTGAAATAATCTACTTATGCTATGAAACAGCAAGTGTGTGTCAAAGTGATGAACTTATCTTTATTTTAAAAGTCCACCTAAAAATTATAAAAATCATTGTTATTCAATGCTGTAAAGCACATATTGTTCACATTGCGACTGGTCTAACTAGGGAGTACCAATATGGCAGCCACTGGCTTCACTTCGCCTGTACTACCAATGGGCCACCCGCAATCCAGTGAATAAATAGAGATCAGTGGTTTAAAGATCATTTTGCACGAAAGTAAAATCATTGCAAACTTTTGACCGGTTACTGTCAAATTAACTTTTTCAATTCACGATAAAGAAATAATAATCATATTTTTTTGCCTATTAGAATAAAATATGGTTCTATTCACTTAAATTAAACCAAAGGAGCGTCTAATTAGATGCTTTTCAGTTGAATATTTTATGATTGCATCATTCATTTACGTTTATAAACCATTAAACACCTAAAACTGGATGGAAGCAGGTGCATACTGGACATATTCATCTGTTTGTCATTTGTTTTAAAGTGGAAATAGGCATATAAATTCCAAAAAAGCCAGATTTGATGATTAATTAGGTGGATCCATGGATTTCAGCTCCGTGTTTTACCTCCAGCCTCCTGTTCTCGCTCTGCTGCTCACTTCCGGGTTCTTCTGCTCCTTCCTTTCCTTGTCTGACAGGAAGTGCGATGTTGCGGTAATTCCTGTCCAGAAAAATGGATTAAATTCTCGTTTTTTCTGGAATTATTCCAAGTCGGTGTCTGGAGGATGTCTTCCACGGTGAAGAGTGGAGATATTATCCACCTGAATGTCGGTGGGAAGAGGTGAGGAGCTGGAGTTCCGGGCTAACTGCAGAGACAAAGCTAACACCCCTGCTTCCATTATCGGACAGCTCACTTAGCTTTGATTCTTTCTCTAAATGAAATAATAAATTTTACCCAACGTCAAAGTTAGTAATCATGGTTTTTATCTGCTGCTTGTTTTTATTCTCATCTCTAATATTGATATCCCAAGTTTATACAATTAAATTTCTATTAGAAGTTCAGTGAAAAGGTGTAAGTTATGAATCGGGATTGATTTGGATCTCTACTTTGTGTCCGACAATCAAAGCATACATCCGGCTGGGCGCTGTCACTTCAGGCTGTAGCTGCAACAGCGTCAGGCCTTTATAGTGATCTCCTGCTTCTAACTTTAGAAACTTGTTTTGGGAACTTTATGCTGGAAATAATGTGAAAAGCATCGTGTCCGATAATGGAACCATAATTAACCAATTGCTGGAAATGGCATTTTCCTGTTTGTCTTGTCCTGTATTCGGATAAAAACCAGTCGGAACAGATCAGACTGGACCTCTGACCGCTTATCTTAACTTCAGCACTACTGATGAGTTAATGAGGCATCATGAAGCCAAACTATTGATGCTGTGTTGATACTGTCTCACAGAATACTGACACCTGCTGGACATTTAAAGACACTACAGGCAGTTTATTGGACAGTATAACTTAATTGATTTGATGACCTAGAACAATTTATTAGAGGTTATATTGTATTATTTCATATCTATGTTTAAATTGAAAATATCTTTGTAATTTTTAGATGCAACCAATAAATAATGTAAACATATATCATGACGTGAAAATTTAGAGGAAATGTGAATGAGGATGCTTGTGGACTAGGATTTTAAATCATATTCTCAAACAATAAGTACAGTAAAAACAGTAAATCAACTAAGAGTCAATTTGAAATTAACTTTAATTCAGATAATTTAAACAAAAACGCAATGGCTGAAACGTTCCTATTCCTTTTAGGCTACCCAAAAATTCTTGATAATTTTAATAATAAACTAAGCAGTTGCATCATGTTAACAGATACTTTTTTTAAACACAGTTTAGTGAGTCACTCAGTTAGAAGCAACTCCTTTAATGGGTCACATGACTTTCTTGAAACGACCGTGTTTGGCTCTATGGGCTCGACCCGTCAGTGTTACGGGACCCATCACCATTCAGTCCCCAAACATATAGACAGCAACGTGTGAATAGAACCGTTTCCTGTGTGCATTAAACTTTCCCAAAGTGCTTGTCTTCATCCTTTAGCTGAAGGTTGACTTGAAACTTCCATTATTAACAGCAGCTTTGTCACAATGAGGAGCTTAAAGGAATAGTACACCCAAAACATGATTAGCCTTCATTTTCTACTCACCCCCATGCTGAACAACACTCTGGAGTACTTTTTTGATATCTCAAATGCATCTGGAGATCTGGGAGGCTTCTTGCTGTCTGCTGACATTCAAATAATGGAGGTCTATGGTGCCCGAGACAGAAAGGTCCATAAAAGTCCACAAAAAACGTTTCAATATTCACGAGTCTACGGAAACCGCGGCAGACCGAACCAGATGAAAGTGCGCATTCAGCGTCTGCTCTGCCGATAATGCAAGCGTAGAAGAAGAAATGTGCTGTTTACCTGTGCAAAGAAAGAAACAACGAAAGAAAAATGTCTGAGGACTTCAGTGTTGAGGAAGAGCATGAGTTCTTTGCCGAGCTGAATGCGCTGGTTTGGTCTGCCGGCTTCCGTAGACTCGTGAACGCGCTTTCAGGAAATCCTATACACTACTGTTTATGCTCTAAAAACATTCTAAATGACTTCATTTCGAGTAAATTATGGACGCTACCCACTCAGGACACTTGGAATACATTGGACGAGCAGTATGGAGGAATATTGAAACGTTTTTTGTGGACTTTTATGGACCTTTCTGCCTCGGGCACCATAGACCTCCATTATTTGAATGTCAGCAGACAGCAAGAAGACTCCCAGATCTCCAGATGCATTTGAGATATCAAAAAAGTACTCCAGAGTGTTGTTCAGCATGGGGGTGAGTAGAAAATGAAGGCTAACCATTTTTTGGGTGTACTATTCCTTTAATGAAAATTTCCTGCCATTCGCCTCGTAGAGAAATTAGTGACAGAGATGCTAAACTTCACATTTACTGGTGGAAAATCTTTTAGTTATCAGGCTCCTCTCCTGTGGAACCAACTACCAGTTTTAGTCCGTGAGGCAGACACCCTGTCTACTTTTAAGGCTAGACTTAAAACTTTCCTTTTTGATAAAGCTTATAGTTAGAGTGGCTCAGGTTATCCTGAACATCTCTATAGTTATGCTGCTATATGCTTTGACTTCTTGAGGACATAGGGACCCCTATTTCATCATTCTGCTTCATTCTATCTCTATTCTCCCAATCTGTAGAATCTGTTAGTTCTATCTCTAATGTTATGCCCTCTCTGCTTTTTCTCATAGTAGCTTCACCTCGTCTGTTTGGCTGTGACTCCATCCTGGAGAGAAATAACAGCTGTGCTGCTGCCATTAACATCTTGTTTATAGATGTTAGGGATAGGCCTGTTTTTTAGTGTAGATCTCTGCTTCTGTCTCCTTGAACCCCAGTCGGCCTCGGCAGATTGCCGCTCCCACTGAGCCTGGTTCTGCTGGAGGTTTCTTCCTGTTAAAAGGGAGTTTTTCCTCTCCACTGTCGCTACAAGCCTGCTTAGTGTAAGGGATTGCTTTTGAGTCAATGAGTCGATGCAATCAACTGGTTTTCCTTAGATAGAAAACTTTTAATCAGTTTGACTGTATGATCTGGTTGAACTGTAAAGAGCCTTGAGATGACGTGTTGTGAATTGCCGCTATAGAAATAAACTAAATTGAAATGAAAAAGCGAGTTTGGCCTTAAAGTAGTGAGGCTCAAGGGATCTAAGCAGTGAATCTAGGAGGAACAGAGCTGATGTTTCAGGTTCAGCTGATCTGAATCGATCCAAACCTCCATGACGAGTAGAAAGACGAGCTCTGAAATGTTTTCCAGGTTCAGCACCTCCCGACAGACGCTCACCTGGGTTCCTGACTCCTTCTTCTCCAGGTGAGTCAGTTAACCATTAAACATCAGTCCGTCTGATTAGAGCGTTTGTGTCTCTGATGTTTCTTCTTCTGCGTTTACCTTCAGCCTCCTGAGCGGCCGCATCTCGACGCTGAAGGATGACGATGGAGCCGTGAGTATTCCCGTATCCGTGTGTTCAGTTTTTTTTCCGTGGCGGTCCCGGCTGTGATGCTCTCTGGGTTTTTGTCCTCAGATCTTCATCGACAGAGACCCCTCCCTGTTCGCTCCAATCCTCAACTTCCTGCGGAGCAAAGAGCTGTACCCTCGCTCCATCAACGTGCACATGCTCATGCATGAGGCGGAGTTCTACGGGATCACGCCCCTGGGTGAGACGGAGAACGAGGAGAATGTTCTGGTGAACATGGTGCCTGAAGCCCGGAAATAAAGGTTGGATCTTTTTATTTCAGTGCGGAAGCTGCAGCTGTGCGACGAGCTGGACCGGTCCTCCTGCGGAAATGTTCTGTTCAACGGATACCTGCCCCCACCAGGTAGGCCCTCTGACCCCGCAGAACTAAAGGAAGCTAAGACCCGGTTCTGGAGGTCCGGGTCCATCCTGGACGCCTCGGGTTTGTTGAACGATGCTGAACCTCTGTGTGTTCTGGAACCGCTCTCTGTCTGCGTCTCCCTCAGTTTACCCGGCCAAGCGCCGGAACCGTCACAGCGTAGCCGGGCCACAGTTCATGGCGGGTCGGGCTGTGCCGGCGGAGAGGGCGCCGGTCAGACGCAGCAACACGATGCCTCCGAACCTGGGGAACTCCGGGATTCTGGGTCGGACCGAGGAGCGGACGTCTGCAGGTGGATCCTCAGATTCCGGCATGGTTCGGATCATCTGCGGACACCATAACTGGATCGCCGTGGCGTACGCTCAGTTCGTCGTCTGCTACAGGTGAACGCATCATTTTCCTGCTGATTTCCTTCTGATTGGCTGGGTTTGTCCGTCTCCCCTGATGGTCGGTTCTGACGGGGAGAAAATGGGATGATGAATTAGAACCATGACGGAGTCTCCTTCCCTCCTCTGTTAGGATGAAGGAGTCCACCGGCTGGCAGCAGGTCTTCACCTCCCCTCGCCTTGATTGCATGATCGACAGAGTCGCCCTCAACGCCAAGGTGATGGGCGGCTCGCTGGGAGACAATGACAAGATGGTGGCCGTCGCCTCGGTAACGGAGATCATCCTCTGGTCCATCTGTCCCGACGGCAATGGGAACGAAATCGGTATGACTGCGGTCTGTCGGAGTAGATTTAGATTCCCTCAGTTCAAGTGTTGGTCCAGTTTGATCCGGTTCAGATGATTCATATTTCTTGTTAAATTGATCGTAAGTATTAATTAATAGGGTTTGTACTTTCAGCTATTTCTTTCGGGATTTTTTCTTTTTTAGGTTCTATTATGATATTTGTTAGTTAACTAATACATTTTTTTTATTTTCAATATGGCTGAATGATTTTGAAAAATAATCTAATTGTTTTTTTTTTAATCTTAATATTCCAAATGTGTTTTAATGCGATTTTTTATTTATCATATTTTTAAATAAATACAAACACAGGGATTAAAGTATTCAGGCCCCAGGTCGGATTTCCGGTTCATAGCTTTTGCCGGTGGGTAAAAAAAATCACTCGAAAATACATTTACGATAAATAAATTTAAAAAAGACAATCGAAATCCCTCCTCGATTTGTCAGCCAATGGCAGCAAAGTAGCGCTCTGAAACTAACAGTTTTAGCCAATCAAAAGAAGAAAGGGGCGGGTCTTAGGAAAGCGTGCACCTCCTCCTCTTGTTTCTTCCTCTAGTTGCCAGATAGATTGTGGTGCAGCGCTGAAGTTCTACACAAAAAGTCACCTTGCGCCCTTTAAAGGCTCATTCTACAAAGAGACGTGTAAAAAAAAAATCAGAAAATAAATGAAACTTTGTGTTTGGAGAGCAGAATGATGGAGAGAATGGAATTGCCTGGAGTGGGAACAATGCAGATCATGAACTCCAGGGAAGATGTCACGACCACAGATAAAGGCCTTAAATAAATGGCGCTGGGCATGGCTGGAGGAGACAGGGCGAGGTGGCGAGCCATTTAGCAGCTGGTGCAGGAAGTTGGGTAAACCAGGCCTTTGCTTCTGCAAGATTAACTTTTTCCATCTTCTGGCCGTTTTTGGTATTGGATTTTCAAAAGTCAAGTTTAGTCTTCAATCATTCAATTCAGTTTATTTACGTGGCGCCAATTCACAACACACGTCATCTAGGGATGGAACGGTTTATGAAAACCGTCCGAACCGTTCGGTTCGACTGTCTCGGTTTGGTTCGCGTGTGTTTCGTTTGGTTCATGCACTGCTCCTTTTTCTCATAGGCGAAGCGTTTACACTCCAGAGCAGAAGGTGGCTGTACTGCGACCAAAGCCAACCACCAGTAGTAAACAAGAAGAAGAAGCGAAGCAGCGTAGCCGGGTGTAGCAGAAAAAAAAATCAGTTGTTGTGGAGAATTGTGTGGGTATGGCGAGTGGGAAAGAACAGGAGTTGGAAGACGCGCCAGCAGCACTTTATAGGTCTGCTGTATGGGACCACTTTGCATTTAGAGTGACCTACGATGACGGCGGAAAGAAAGTGGTGGATAAAAGTGCAACAGTGTGCAAGCATTGCGCAACACGTTTTGTTTATGCTAACAGCAACATGACCAACATGTCAGGCTAACAATCAACATATACCGAACCGAACCAAAAACCGTGACCACGAAACCGTGAACCGAACCGTGGATTTTGTGAACTGTTCCACCCCTAATGTCATCTCAAGGCACTTTACAGTCCACCAGATCATCCAGTCAAAGTGATTCAAAGTTTTTTAAGGAAAACAAGTTGATTGCATCGACTTATTGACTCAAATGAATAATATAATATGTGAGTTTCTTGCCTGTGTCGAAAAAGTTCAGGCTCAGGATTTTTTTTTTACTTTAATCCCTGCAAACAATAATTCAATCTGTTTCATAATAATCATTACACTGCAAAAACAATCCAGAAATAAGTAAAAAATGGCTTAAATTAAGTATATTTAGCCTTAATTTGAGCAGAATCAGAACAATGACTGATGTCACTGATATGACAGGATGTCTTAATATCTATTTTAACAAGTCCACATGTGTAACTCCTAGGATTTTTTTCTGAATTTAACTTATTTAAAAATATAGAGTCAATATTTTTTACTTTGGGTAGTGGAAAATGTTCAGTTACTGAGAAGATAATTGCAATGTGACAACTTACCCGTGTGACAACTAGCCCCGGTCTCCCCTGGTTCAGAACCAAGCCCATCTGGACCCAAACCTCAGACTGTAAACGGATCTGTTTGCTCCTGCAGGCGTCTTCAGCCTCAATGTGCCGGCAGAGGCTCTCTTCTTCGTTGGTAACCAGCTGATCGCCACCAGCCACACCGGAAAGGTCGGCGTCTGGAACGCCGTCACCAAGCACTGGCAGGTGGGCGGAGCCTCTTGTTCTGGACTGTTTCCTACGACATGCGTGTGGTCGTGACTTCAGAATCTTTTTTTTTTTTTTTTTTTTTATTCTCTCTCCCTCCAGAACCAGGACGTGGTTCCGATCAGCAGCTACGACACGGCCGGCTCCTTCCTCATCCTGGGCTGCAACAACGGCTCCATCTACTACATCGGTAAGAGGCAGAGTTAGAGGTAGAAACCGAGGCTGTCGCCGTGGCTACAGACACCGGGATACACCTCCACATCGACCAGGCAGTGAAATATTCTGACTGATCCGAATCATTTAAGTCGGTTCCTCACCTTCCTCTCTGCTGTTGATCAGACGTTCAGAAGTTTCCTCTGAGGATGAAGGACAACGACCTGCTAGTGACGGAGCTCTACAGAGATCCAACCGAAGACGCCATCACCGCACTCAGCGTCTACCTGACCCCCAAAACCAGTAAGGATAGGGTCCACTGCGACCCACTTCATTCAGTTTACTGGTTCTGTGACAGAGCTGGAAATAGAAATGAATATCTTGAAAAATAAATGTATGTATAAATATTTTTAGTAAGGCGGCTCTCCATCCTACGACGGAGTATTAGGGCCAAGCTTGGGATTTTTTTTTTCAACATTTGTAACATTACAAGAATAAAGTCTCAAAATTACAAGAATAAATTCACAAAATTACAAGAAAAAAGTCGCAAAATTAAAGAATAAAGTCGCAAAATTACGAGAATAAAGTCGCAAAATTACGAGAATAAAGTCGCAAAATTACGAGAATAAAGTCGCAATGATAATAGTCATAAAATTACTAGAATAAAGTTGAAAAATTACAGGAATAAAGTCGCAAAATTTCGAAAATAACGTTGCAAAATTTCGACAATAAAGTCGCAAAATTTCGAGAATTTACGAGAATGAAGTCGTAACATTACGAGAATAAAGTTGTATAATTAGGAGAAGTCCTAAAATTACTAGAATAAAGTCATAATATTACGAGAAAAAAGTCACAATGAGAATAGTCATAATATATCAAGAATAAAGTCTTAAAATTATGAAAAACAAATTTTATGAAAACTCTTACAAGAAGCACCGTCTTCCCTAAAATGAGGAATGTCGAGCATCATGTGAAGTTATACTTTGGTTCTGGTTTGACAAATAAAGAAATCTTTTAGCAGCAGCATCAAATTGGGCAGCAGGTCAAAGTGGACTCAGGTTGCCGTTTGGTGGAGCTGGTCAGCCGTCATATGATGGTCGAAGCTTTCTATCTGAAACGGGTTGTATGATGGCTTCATTCTCCAAATATCACAACTTTATTCTCGTAAAGTTCTTACTTTATTCTCCTAATATTCCAACTTTTTTCTCAAAAAAAAAAAAAAAAAAAAAAAAAAACTAGCCTGGCCCTAATACTCAGTCGTACCGTCCAGACGTTCTTATAAATATATATATATATATCTCTTTTTTTAACCAATTCAAGCCTTAAACTTGAGCTCTGACTCTAAACTGGATCCTAACAAAACCAAAACTAAAGGTCCAATGTGTTTAAGTCTAGTATCTGATCTAAACATTGTTGGGATAATTCCCGGGTTGGACCGGACTTCAGAAGCTAAGTAATGACCTCCACCTTTATGTTTTCAGGTGACAGCGGGAACTGGATCGAGATCGCATACGGGACCAGTTCTGGCACGGTCCGGGTCATCGTCCAGCACCCGGAGACGGTGGGCTCCGGGCCGCAGCTGTTCCAGACCTTCTCTGTCCACCGTAGCCCCGTCACCAAGATCATGCTATCTGAGAAGCACCTGATCTCAGGTACGCTCCTCTGACCGACCGGGTCCAGCTTTGGACCGGGGGGTCGTCCAGTTCTGATGGTTCTGCTCTGGTTTTTAAGTCTGTGCCGATAACAACCATGTGCGAACATGGACGGTGACCCGCTTCAGAGGGATGATCTCCACCCAGCCTGGATCCACTCCGCTCACCTCCTTTAAGATCCTGAGCCTGGACGACATCGACGGACACGGCGGCTGCAGCGCCGGGACTGAGATCGGTACCACCGCCAACGACGCCGTTTCAGGTCCAGATTTATTTCTCAGTTCTGTTCCTCTGCGGCTTCAGCTGGGTTTGTGTGGTTCCAGGTCCGTATGGGGAGCGAGACGACCAGCAGGTGTTCATCCAGAGGGTGGTTCCAGATACAGACAAGCTCTACGTCAGGCTGTCGTCCAACGGGAAGAGGTGAGGGACAAAATAACCCTTTGATTCCTCTGGTATTTAAATGTCCTATGTTGGCCAACTGGTCATAAAGAAGAAACTTCTAGTTAGTATCCATCTGGACCGGCTGTGCTTCATCCATTCATTCCAGTTCTTCATTAGTTTCACAGCTGGTAACTGATAAAGTAAACTCCCAAATCCGATCAGGATGAGCATGCAGCATCTCTCCCATCCACAAAGGCACAAATCACGTCTTTTGCTGTTTTTTTATAAAGAAAAAGAAGGTATTCCAGCTGAAACAGACTGATTAGCATAATCTGACCTGCATTGCAGCTGCACATCTGCACACATCCCGTCCAAGTGAACTGGGTTAACCCAGATGAAATGGGAGAGCAGTGATTCATGCGTTTTTCTCATTCTCTTCCGGAGCTTATTGGCGGGGAAAAAAGCTTACGTTGACCGTCGTTTACATAGACATAGTATAAACCAGAGGTCACGGATTAGCGGACCAAGGTCTGGATCTGGACCCACCTGCTGGCTTATCCGGATCCAACCTGATTTAAAACATTTATAAATTACCACATGTTGTCCGACAGCAGTGTCTAATTTCACTTGCGCCGCTTCTCCTGTTAATACGGTAAAGCGATGGCATCGAACGCTTCTGCTTATGATGAGCTGGGTGACAGCTGTACATACTGACCAAACAGGCTGCGCCCTCTGCTGTCCGATCATGGGTACTACCCACAAGTCACGGCTCATTTTTAGCAGTGTGACATTTGTCACAAGTGAAAATGAAGGCATAACTTGTAAAGTTGAATTTTTTGAATCACAGCAGCAGATTCATGCAGTTGTATTCATTGATTTGTATTTGTGTTAAAGGAAAAAATATATATATTCAGGACCAAATAGCCAAGTGACCTGCGTCGCATTGGAAAAGATCGGATCTGTATTGTTCAGACAGCCGTGAAAAGATCAGATCCAGGTCGCATATGGGCCAAAAATCAGA
This sequence comes from Cyprinodon tularosa, assembly GCF_016077235.1. Classification (NCBI taxonomy): domain Eukaryota; kingdom Metazoa; phylum Chordata; class Actinopteri; order Cyprinodontiformes; family Cyprinodontidae; genus Cyprinodon; species Cyprinodon tularosa. The sequence continues at coordinate 110,063 of NW_024039112.1, forward strand.
TTTGGGTCACATCAGGCTGCAGTGTGAACTTTGTGAGAAACCAATTAATCTAACAGTCATCTTTTTGGATTGTGGGAGGAAGCTGGAGTACCTGGAGAGAACCCACGCATGCTTAGGGAGAACATGCAAACTCCATGCAGAAAGACACCGGGGTCGGGAATCGAACCTAGAACTTTCTAGCTGCAAGGCAGTAGTACTACACACTGTTCCACTGAGGAGCCCCTATGTACTTAAAAAAATGTAGACATACGGTGCCTTTTTATTTTTTTTATGTACATTAGAATACCACCGTATTTGTCTACGTTTTCCAAATTTATTTGTCGTGTGGGGGGAAAAAACGACCCCCTATTTAAGATGACTTAAGATTCCTGATGAAGGTCTAAGTCTAGAAATGCTGCAAATAAAAGTCTTCTTATACACGTTGGACAGAGCATTTTTGGATTAATAACTTCACCCCTTCTGCATTTTAATGCTCTTGTTTCAAGAGGATCTATGGAACATGAAGAGCTAAATATCTTTTTACAGTTTGATGAATATTTTATTTTTACAATTTAGTGTTACAGTAGAATTAAACATGGAGTGAATACATAAAAAAATGTTTTATTGCACTTTATTAAACTGATTTATAAGATCTAATAGGACTGGAAACTATTAGGTTACTGAATGGAGGAGAAACATGAATTAGATATGTGAAATGGTGAACAGTGGTGCCCTCTGGTGGAGAGCAGTAACATTACGACAGTGAAAGTTTATTTTAGGCAGACTTCATCAATTAATCCATGGAAAAAATTGTTATCTAATAAACAATTAATTCATTGTCAGTTTTTATTTATCTTTATTTAGTTTTTATATATCCATGCCTTCGAGTAGCGCCTACTGCGTCAGGGAATGGCTCTGATGTCGTTTCCTGAGGGGCCGTGTTTTTTGCTCCTCTGGTTATCAGGGTGTGCGAGGTGCGATCGGTGGACGGGACCTCCATCACCGCCTTCATGGTGCACGAGTGCGAGGGCTCAAGTCGCATCGGCTCGCGCCCGCGGCGCTACCTGTTCAGTGGCCATAGCAACGGCAGCATCCAGATGTGGGACCTGACCACGGCCATGGAGATAGCTGGGAAGGTGGACATCAGAGGTCAGGACCTTCCTGAGAATGTGACGGGTCGAAGCTCTCTGATTGGCCGATGAGAAATTTTTAAATGGTGGATTGTTTTGTATTTTTTTCTGCTAACAGCTCTGGGCGGGCCGACGGAGGAGGAGCTGCTGGAGCTGCTGGACCAGTGTGACCTGGCTCTGACGCGGACCCCTGACAGCACGCCACGAGCCTCCACCTGCAGGTACATACACACACACACACACACGCTGCCCACTAAACCCCGCCCAGTTTCTGATGTCACTTCCTGTCCCTACAGCCTCCACTCTCAGCTCAGCGACAGTTTGCGGTCCGAACGTTTCCACTCAGGAGGACGGGGACCAGCCGGGGCGTCCGGATCCTCCGCCTCGCTGTGCGGCAGCCTCCCTCGGCAGACTCCGCCCCCCCTGAGCAGGCCGCCCAGGGAGGCCGCCTTGTCTGCTGGCTTCCAGGGTTTCTACGGCCACGGCCGCAATCAGAGCCCGAGCCCCCGCCACCAGAAGGACAGGGAGGCGGTCCGCCGGGGCAGTTTCGTTGAGCGCTGCCAGGAGCTCGCCAAGGGACCCGAGGGAGCGGCGAGCTCAGCCTTCGGGATGCCGCCCTGGTCGGAGGGCGTGAGGCGAAGTGTGGCGGTCTGCAGCGAGCTGGAGGCCAGATTCAACATCAGGACCCCCACCAGCTTCACCGTGTCTCCAGGATCCCGGCACCCACAGGGAACACCTTCATCCATCTCCTCTTCGCCTTCACCTTCCTCTTCATCGCACAGGAGGACCACACCCTCCTCTCCGAATAGCCCCGCCACCTCAGTGCAGAGTCCAAACCGGTCTCTGACGCCATCATCTCCGCGCCAGGGCGCCGCAGCGTCACCCGCTGAAGCATCAGCAGAGAGTCCGTCCAGTCCGGATGGAACCGGTGGGGGGGCGCCATCCAGCCCCAAACCACCCATGAACGAGACCAGCTTCTGATTGGCTGAGAGGACTGGAACCTGCTTCTGATTGGCTGAGAGGACTGGAACCTGCTTCTGATTGGCTGGATTCAAACCAGCTTCTCATTGGCCGATGGGCCCATACCATTCCCTGACTGGCCAACCAATTATTCAGCAGCATCAGGATCATGTTCCTTTTGGTTTTAAACTCCATTTTTCTCCAGACTTCCAGCAGGTGGCACCATAGAGTCAGGAATAAACACTACAGCTGCTTGACTTGACTGGAGTTGATGGTTTCAGGATTAAGAAGGCGGAGCTTGTTAATTTAAAGGTAACATTTCACTCAGGATCTGACAGAAATCAGAACTGGACCTGACTGAGACTCAGCTGATGGGTTAAAGGTCACGGTGTGTTTGGGGACATTTGTTTTTCTAGCTTTTTCTATCTGACTTTGTTTCTGGATCTTTTCTGGTCTGATTTCTACCGATAACTTTAACAGAAGATTTATTTTTATCATTTCTACCCGAAGTTTAACTTAAAACCTGAAGGAGGCAGCATCTGATCCTATCATATTGAAATATTTATATTTAAAGTTTTCTATAACGTTAATTCATATATTTGAATATTTGTTTGTTGTGTCTCAGCTAAACAAGAATAGAAGGTTTGTGTAAAGAACCGCCAGGTTCTACCGTCTTCTGCTGTACTTCAGTAAAACCTAAATTCATTTTTTGGAGTTTTGCCTGTTTTATTTTACTTTCACTTAATTCACTAAAATGTAAACATACACTGGAAATTGGAAATCTGAAAAAAGAAAGTTGAAACTTGCAAAAAAAAGTAAGCACTCTTTAAAGTTGCACTGTACACACACACACACATATATATATATATATATATATATAAGGCGGAAGGCGGGGCTATTTCCCCCCAGTCTATGCATTTTCCATAGGCTTCGAGAGCGGAGCTCCTCAAGGAAAAAAGACGCTCATACACTGGGTGACGCTAGTGCCTTTTCTTTAAGCCCCACCACCAACAAACAAGTTGAGTGTCTGGTAACTAGTAGCAACCTGAAATACGCTGAGAAAACAGATTACTGAGGTGAAATGGAATCTGCTACGGCACTCTTGCTGTCACAGGTCGGTATCGTGTGTGTGTGTGTTCTCATTTTTGTTAAGAGGCTGAAAAGTAACTTTCTAGAGCATAGACTACCTCCATCTAGTGATGTCGGTCTATTGATTTTGATGTATTGATTGAAAATTGTTCATTATTATCTTGGTTAATTAACATCTAATGTTTACTGTACTACATTTTATAGCAGTAGGGTAAAATGCTTGTCTTTGTTCAAAAGACTGTATTAACTGTAAAGACTGTCTTTTACATCAGCCTGTTTTTAGGGCCTTTTTTTTGGCTACATATTTGTTATTTTTTGCTACATGCCTCCCCGTCTTCTTGCCATATGTTTCTATGGCATAAATCAGTGTCTGTGACCTGTTTTCATTTAAAAAAAAAGAACATTGGCACAAACCTAGCCTGTATGTATTTTTTTGTATTTCATCGAGAGTATTTAAATGATTTTCAATCAGGAAAAAAATGTGCGATTAAAATGCGATTAATCGCGAGTTAACTTACGCATTGATGCGATTAATCGCAATTAAAAAATTGACAGCACTAAAATATATATATATATATATATATATATATATTCTTAAATGACCATCCTCTGTGACATTTTTTCCCTGAATATGTAAATTTCTACTGTATATTATAAGTAATACCAATAATATTGCACTTTCAACATTTGGTGGGCTGTGTCCTACTATGACTATGAAGCTGATCCCAGTGGAAAATGAGTCCCTAACTCTGTAGGGGCAGTGATAGCCATGCCAGTCCAGGGACTGACTGCAGTTCTACTGTAAGGTGCCTCAAGGTCAATGACCTGCGTACCTGACATGTAACAACCATACCATGTCTATTGCTTTAGGTTAATAGACTATATTAATTAGGCTATGTATGCTTCCAAAAAAGAAAAATTTCTTACACCAACCCCCTTCTTTTTTTAACAACTAGACTGCTGTGAATATATATATATATATGTATATATATATATATATATACTACCGATTATTTTGCTAATCGAATAATAAGTTGATCATTTTTTTCGATGAATCAATTAATAATTGGATCACCAGAAATTACTTAAAGAAGATATTACCAAATTAAACCAGGTGAAACTAAAACTTTTCCACTTGAGGCGTTCTGGATAGAGTGATGAAAAAGTTTGTTTTTTATCTTAAATGCAAAATGTTTAAAGATTTTTTTTACAATTTTGATATAATTAGTGCTCAAAGTGGCTCGCTCTGTCAGCCAAAGGCATGTTTTAGAGTCTCTATATTCCATTTCCTAATTGATAAAGTAGTTGACGGTTATTTTAATAATCAATTAATGACAATAATCGAGCGCAGAAATTAGAGATATGAAAGTTCTTAGTGGGGAACACAGTCAGCCAGTTATTCATGGTAGAGGATTATTGCTAGGAGTTAATCTGAAACCTGCAGAAATGATCATGCTCCGTGGCGTGCATGGAGGGGGGGCAGTTGCCTCCCTTGTGGCCTAATTGTTGAAAAGCGCATGCTAAAATAGGCCCTCAGGAACCTAAGAGCATGCTAATGTGTCTCCTTAGGAGCCAAACTTGTGCTAAAGGGACCTCTTGGTTGCACAAACGCTAGCTAAAGTTCCCTCTACAGTGCTGAGCACACGCTTTACAGTAGTAGCCATTCAAATTTCCCCACTTTCCTTGATGGGCCCTTGGTTTATCCTCTACAATGCCTTTTCAAACATCAATCTTTGTAGTAAAATATTCTTTTTGTCATGATTTGTGACCATTAAGATCTAAAGAGAAGCTTCATCTCCCTGTAATTCAGTGAAAGGGTGGAGTCAAAGAATAAATATGAACGCCCAGGAGAAGGAAGGTTTACTCCAGTTGCTCCAAGTTTGAGGGGGACTTGCTGGTTTTTGACTGGGAAGGGCCATTTTGAATGGCTGCTACTGTGTGTGACCCTTTGCTTTTTCTCTCAGCCCTCTCCCTTCAAAAAGTCAGTGCACGCCATCGGTAATGCTATTTAGCTGTTACTAATTTGTCACTCATTCATTCTGCCACATTACCTTAAAAAGGATCTTTGTGCTGAGTTCTTATGCTGCCCATAAGCAGCCATGCAGCCTCATTCACCTTTTTTTATCATTGTTATTTTTTTAACCAACAAAAACACGTAAGAGTAGCTTATCGTCTTTCTTTGGTTCCTGTTTTTACATGGTTTGAATAAAAAATCCCAAAACAAATTAAAGGACTAAATCTACTTAGAGTTTATATAAATTTGATCATAATGAAGCTTCTGATTTATATTCTGATCATTGTCCAGAATGTTTGTGGCTAGGTGTATTTTAGTTGATTTGTTTTCCATTTTGAAACTAATGTTTTCTTCCTATTTTCATCCATGTTTTTATCCAAAATCTCTATGCCATTTACTGCCACCTATAGGTTCAACTAAACCCGACAGCTATAATGTGAGAATCTATTTCCTCAGATTTCTGCCTCTTTATATAAATCAGCATTTAAAGTCCTTAAAGAAAATATGTAGAATAGTTGATCCAAGAAACATAGAACTCCTTTCTTGCACGTTAATATAGGAAATAAATGTGTGCACTTGAAAAACGATCTAGAAATAAGTAAAGATTTCTTAAATTAACTGTATTTACCCTTAATTTGAGTAGGTAAATGTGATAATTTGCCAATAGAATGAGTATTTTTACTTATTTTCTTATTTTCTTTTATTACCTCCTCAATCTAAGAACAAATGCACTTATTTTAAGAAAGAAATGACTTTATCTAGATATTGATTTTTTTTCAGTGTGATATAATGGAGTCAGATGGAGCTTCAATAGAAGGGGAAAAAATGGTTTTACCCCTTATCCATCCATCCATCCATCCCCCTGGGCCTCCTCCCTGTGGGACGTGCCTGGAACACCTCACAAGGGAGACGTCCGGGGGGCATCCTAACCAGATGCCCGAGCCACCTCAACTGGCTCCTCTCGATGTGGAGGAGCAGCGGCTCTACTCTGAGTCCTCCCTGGATGACTGAGCTCCTCACCCCATCTCTAATGGAGAGCCCAGACACACTATGGAGAAAACTAATTTAAATCGCTTGTATCCGGGATCGCCCTGCGATGGACCAGCAACCTGTTCAGGGTGTACCCCACCACTCGCCCATTGACAGGTGGAGATGGGCACCAGCACCCCTCACGACCCCACTTGGTATTAAGTAAAGAAAATGGATGGATAGATGGATGTATCCGCGATCTCGTTCTTTCGGTCATGACCCAGAGCTCATGACCATAGATGAGGGTAGGAACGTAGATCGACCGGTAAATCTAGAGCTTTGCTTTTTGGCTCAGCTCTCTCTTCACCACAACAGAGCGGTACAGCATCCCTTAGGAGGATTTTCTTCCCTCTGATTGTTTGATCCACCTGAAAAAGCCTTGTATATAAAAGCAGAGCAGACTTTTGCAAACATTTATTTCACCCTGAGAAGATTGAATCATCTCCTAATCGTCCACCATGGTCTAAGGTTAACTCGTGTTTGATTAGAAAAACTTTACAGAAAAATATCTGGTAGAAAAATACATCACAACTTGAAACACATGATGATGATACTCCCTCCTCAGTCAGGAGTGTCTTTATGAAGAGGAGACCTCCCGGCACTGATCATCTACTGATTCATTGGTGGAAAACAGTGTGGATTCAGCATTTTTATTTTATCTGAAGGACCTTCATGATTCCAGGTTTTTAAAACCCATCCCCTTCAGGTTGTTCAGATATTCTGCCATCTGGGGTTTGGAATATTTCTGGTCTCTTTGTGCAAACAGATTGGTTCTTAAAGTCCCCTGAGAAAAGCAGCTGCGGCCGTGCAGAGATGAAGTGCTCCTCATGCTTTGGCGTCCAGCATCTCCAGCAGCAGTTTGTGGATGGGGACGCGCTGCTGGCGGTGCAGCCGGAGGAAAGCCTGCACGGCCCGGTCTGCGGTCTGTCTGAGCAGCGGGAGGCTCATCAGGAGGCGGCCCGCTCGGTGCTGCTCCCCACGGGAACACTCGTAGTCCTGCAGGGCCTCGTGGAGCCCGTCCTGGAACTTCTGCAGAGAGTCCGGACAGTCCAGTGGGTCGGCATCTGAGGGGTGAAGACAAACAGGCCAGTTACCGGTCGGGTGGATGAGCAGAAATAAGAACAGAAGAAATTAGGGTCAAGGTTGGACTCATTGGGAGGATCTTCTATTGTTGCTGCATTGATTAAAACCCCAGAAGCACAGCTGGGGGTTCATAGACCAACAGCCTCATTTATCGGGGGACTTTATTGATCCGAGGCTCAAAGTTAAGTGAGGTTAATCAATACTGATGTAGCTCCTCTGCTGCGGCTCCCAGCCTCTGATCAATAAACCCAGACAGGCTCGTCGTCCTCCATCTGAGTTTCAATCAATACCAAAGTTTAGGTTAAAGCCGACCATGAACTTAACCTATAGAACCCCCTCTGGTTCCAAACAGACTCACTGCCGCCACCTGCTGCACATGTAGCTGCTACTGCAGATGCTTCTGATAAATCTAAACAAAAAGGAGGCATTTTAAAAAGGTGCCCCGGCTTAGGTTTAATATAAACATATTAATTCATCAACTAAAGAGCAAATCTTCTCTCATCAACATATATCGGCTTCCCTCTTTTGGTCCTGCTGGGTTTTTAAACATGCAACATCAGAATCAGCAGAGAAATAACAGAACCAGACTTTGGTAATGTTGAGTCACTGGTTGCTATGGAGATTCCCGCCTGCTCCCCAAAAAAGGCGGGTATTCTTCAGACACACTTAAGACTCAAACAAAAAGTTGCTGCAGTAAAACTAGAAATCTATAAGAGATCTGAAAATCTCGTAGGAGTATGGCTGTTCCAACCGTTGCATTTCCGAATTCTCCCGAGCAGTGCCCGAATTTACACGAGTGAATAAAGTGAATGTGATTGGTCGTTTATCAAGAGGGCGGGATTGTTGTGGCAAAAGGGTTGGCAAGCAAGTTTGGTTGTGGCCGGTTTGTCGGAAGCACCCTGCTAACCAGTAAGCAACTTAATGCTAGTAGGTTCCCAATGGGAAATTACACCTGGACCAATTAGCACTAAATTGGTGACTTAGAAACGACACTGTCAAGGAACGCTATGGACAGCGGAAACATGCAAGAAGAGGAGAGTTTTGTGTCAGAGGTTGTGGATGAGTCTCCTCCGTCATACATTTTTTATTTAGAGGAGGAAAGCGGGGTGAAGATGTTGACGAAGAGGAGGCTAGGGTGGCAGAAGCTTGGTTTGGTGTAGAAGGCTTACAGCCGTACATGTTTGAGCCCTTGCCTCACAACGCTGCCAGTTCTGTTAGCTCTACGCCTGCTGAAGACACAGACGTCCATCCCCATGAATACTGGGACGGAACTCAATGGGAAAGTAAATGGTTCTTATTTCAACCATTGCGTATATTAGCTGCGACATATGAATCAAGACGCCATGATCGAAAAAATCTGGTTAACAGATGAACATATGACATATGATTGGCCGAATTTAGGTGTACAGGCTGAAGTATAACTGTTTTTTTATTTTTTTATTTTATGCAGGCCAAACACATTTTAAGACAGGATTATTTTAAAATAGGAATTTTCTAATTTCTGGGACAATATTGATACTGAAAGAGTATCAATAAGAGTACATTTATATACCTGTTTAGGGCAGAATGATTTGACATTTAAATATGACTTCCCTACGTCTTTAAAGACAGCGTTCAGTTTCAGGCTGGGAAGAAAACAGTATGGCTGAACTGTTCTAAGAAAGGAAACAAAAACTTTTAGAATTTAGATTCACTATTAAATGATAATTCCATAGAAAACACTTTAAAATATTTACATATCTTTAAAGTGTTTTCTATAAAGTGTTGGTTATTCGAATGGAACAAAATAAATAAAACCTTTGTTTTATGATGATATAAAATGATTACATTAAACTTTTTTTTAATATATTTTGTACCTATTTTATTCCTCAATTTTTTTCTGAGGCACCCTGAGCCTAAAAACCTCTGAACCTCTTTTGAAATCAACAGACTCCAGAGTGGGAAAAATCTGGAAAACAAAATTCAACTGTAAAATGGTTCAAAATGTTTATTCTGTCAAATTAAGTCTAATTTCCTTTTGAGCTGTTTAAACTGAAAGACAGTTTAGGGTGCAGTGGCGGCAGAATCCCAGCAGCAGTTGCTGCCGTTGGAGTTTTGACCTATTGACCTTTGCTGCATGTCCACTTCCTGTCAGCAGACTTTTAAGTAAAGGGGCTCTTGCCAAGAAAAAAAAAATGACTTAAAATGATCGCTGAAATGTAAAGCTCCAAACAGAGCTTGTTTACTAATTATTTCTATAATTTCTATATTTTGGTGCAACACATCTCCTGCCTGTTTCCAACACAGCATTGCTTAAAGACAGTTTGTTTAGAATAGAGCAAAAAGGACTTTTCATCCGTTAGATATTCTGTTTCTGTCTGAAAGAATAAACCAAATAATTAACTGATTCTTTCCTGGGGAACATCTTGTGAACATTAGCTCATTTAAAACAGGAGATTACCAGTGAGCTGCAGTTTGTTTATCTACCAGTAGGTGGCAGCAGAGACAGAGTAAATCAGACTGCCTGCTTAACTGCTTCAATTTTTTCCCTTTTTCTGCTCTTTAGCTTAAAAGGGAAGCATCGGGGCATTATTTATTTTAATATTTATGGACTTTTTGTCATTCATACACAAACCTAATTTAACGGGTGAAGGCTAAAAGACAGGCTAAAGGGGTGTTAATACCTGAGTTGGCGAGCGCCATGGCCTTGAGCGTCACCGCCTCCTCAGGGCTCATCTTCATCGCCCGGTACCTGGCCGCCAGGTGGCGCACTTCCTCATACAGGTCAGCCAATCCGGCGGCGCGGCACTGAGCCTCATCCAGACAGAGGTTCCCGGCAAAAACAAGCTCCTCCCCCACCCTGCCCTGCGATCGCCAGGCCACGCCCACCAGCAGTGCCTCCATCCAGCCACTCTGCAGAAGCGACATCTGATCCACCAATGAGAGCTCAGAGAAACCTGGGGGAGATTCGGGAAGTCGACATTTTTTGTTTCTGTCATAAACTATAATCGCTGTAAAGTGTAAAAGTTCTGGATATTTCGAACCAGAACCTGTTTATACCTGGAATCTGCTTGGCCCAGCCAATCAGAACCAGCAGCTCCCGGTTCAGAAGGTCACAGAGGGTCAGGAGGGTCCGGAGGCTGCCGTCGTCCGTTGAGTTATCCTGATTGGCTGCCAGTGGGGCCGGTTCTGTCAGCAGCAAATGGGAGACCAGCTTGTTCCCTGAACAGAGGCGGGTCGTTAGGACTGGGAAGTCTGACCGGACTAGGAGCCATCAGAGGGAACTTACTGGAGCCAACAGGGATGCTGTACGGAGCTCTGCTGCTGAAAACCCCTCCTGTCTCCACCCGCCTCTTGTACTTCTGCCGGCCCCCTCTGACCCGGTCCAAACGGACCCCTAAAAACACAGAACAAGCATTTGAAAAGTTTCTGAAGCTTAATGAATGTCTGGTTTCTGTCTGTAATTGAATGTTGGCTCTTCCTTGGCCACACAGTGGCTCTCCTTTCTTAGATCTTATTCAAAATACTTCTGCTATCCTGAGCTATCTCTATAGTTGTGCTGCTATAGATTTAGACTGCTGGAGGACATAGGGATCCATTTTCATCATTCTATCTCTGTTCTCCCATTCTGCAGTACTTGTTAGTTTAATCTCTAATGTTATCCTCTCTCTGCTTTTTCTCATCATAGTAGCTTCATCTGGTAAGTTCCCGTTTGCCTGTAACAACATCTTTGAGAGAAATATCAGCTGTGCTGCTGCCGTCAACATATTTATTTATAGATGTTGGAGTTTGGCCTGTTTTCAGCGCATTCCAGTGACTCGATACAGTCAGGTGGTTTTTCTTTGATAGAAAATTTTGAATCAGTTTGAATGTATGATCTGGTTGAATTGTCTCTATAAAGTTCCATGAGATGACATTTGTTGTGAATTGGTGCTATAACAATAAACTGAATTGTTTCGGCTTTTGTTAAAATATTCTCCAAAAAATGGCCTCAGTAGCAATGGGACGTTTATTCTGCACAACCGTAAGGAAAGAAAAGATCAGTGGGAGGAGAAAATGTAGAAAATGAAACACCGTAGAGATCCGGCAGGTGGATCCATTTCTCCTGGCCCGGGTTGCCTGGCAGAGATTCTCCGACTCTCCAAGAATGTGAGACCACTCTTGGTTCTGGAGTCCAGCTCAGTTCATATGAACTCGCTTTTGGACTTACTGAGACTGAAATGCTTTGTCATCATTTTCCCAGCAGACGTCAGAAAATTTTTGGTCACAGAAAGAAGCGATCCCACAGCATTATGCTGCAACCGTCGAGTGTCACTGTGGGCGGAGTGTTCAGGGTCGTTCTCCAAGATGTCCAGTTTGGTTCCATTGGACCAGAACCAGGGTTTTAAATCAGTCTTGAACTCCTCCCCTTTAATTTACGAATGAAAATACAGGGGTTTGCAGACCATCCATCCTGATTGTGTATATCTAGCACTGTGGATTGTTTACTGGCTTTATTCTGACTACCTTTGTTCAGAGGATTCTCTGGATCCTCTCCTCAAACTATAATTTGAGCTTTAATTAATTTCCGTTTTACTCTAAACTAAAGTCCCTGCTGTCCTCAGAGGTGACCGTGATGTTTCTGCTCCCTCAAGCTCCACAGCTGAGAGGATTCCAAACTAACATGGACCGAACCGGGTTTGGTCGTACCTTCCCGCATCATTCCGGCCTGCAGACACTTCTGGAAGCGGCACGCTTGGCAGGCTTTCCTCCTCCGCTTCGTGATCTCACACTCGTTCATCACCGGGCAGCTGTACTCAATGTTGCCTTGGTAACCAAAAGAAAAACAGAAATCAAGTCACACCTTCTCACAGCAACATTTAAAAAGATTTAATCAAAGTAAGGATGGATTAAAATCCCCTCCTGCTGCTGCCATTCTGATGGTTTTTGGGCTTTTAAGTCTCATGTTCTGATCCGGCCCCGCTGGTATTGATCCGGTTCATATTGACGTGGCCTGGTGTTGTGGAAGCAGCGGCTCAGCCCGGCGGGAGGTCCGGGTTCAGAAGCTTATGGTGGAAGCTGAAGGCTTCACACACCAATCAATGCTCAGAGCGCCGCCATATTGATCAGGTCTCACTCCTGAGGGGTCTGATTGGTCCGGGACCGTTTGAAACGTCCACCATGACACTAACCCACAGGGTTTTGTTATATCAAAAATATTAGTTTATTTAGCATCTATTCAAAGATGATATTGTTAATATAAATATTTTATAGACAATCTCTTGTTATAAATGAAGTCATATCTATATATTCCAAATTGCATCTATATTTTTTGTGTGATGAATTCTCTTTTTATTCACAGCAGGGAGGATAAAGCATTTGATGTGTTTGAATAAATATGCTGAAGTAAAATAACCAATATTATTTTCCTTTTTTAGTTTTTGTCATTTTTTTACCATTAGTGACTTAATTATTCAGCAACTGAAAAGAAGAAAAATAAATCCACTGAACTCATCAGAGTTCCCAATTTAAATCTTTTAACCAAATATCTAAGAAAGACAAATAAAAAAAAGACGAAAAACGAAAAGAAAAAAAACTTGTAAATAAGAAGAAATTTCTAAAGTTATAAATTGGTCATTTTTACCAACTCTTGGATAAGAGAAACATAAAAAGTTGGATTAAGTTTAACACTTTAATTTGATTTAAATGGTTTCCTGTTTCATTTTCTATGGACTACAGTATAGAATAGAAAATCCCGTTATTGTCCCACAATGGGGAAATTGTGGTGTTACAGCAGCACAAGATTATAGCAGAAGTGGTCCCACAAATGTGGACCTTAGAAAAGTGTATAAAAATAAAAGAATATTGAAGAGTAAAAAAAAAAGGATGATGATGGTCACCTTGGATGGTCCTCTTGAAGAAAGCCTTGCAGGCCTCACAGGACGCCACGCCATAATGGTAACCAGAGGCAAAGTCTCCACAGACCAGACACAGCCTTTTAGGCCCCATGGTGCCCATTGGAGTCCGATAGTCGCCTCTGAGGAGGGAGTCCACCTGAAGAACAGAGGTTGGACCAAACATCAACCCAAACCCTGTAAGCACCTCCTTTTTTTAACCCAGTCATCTCTGTTTAAAATGATTACAGCTGCTTTATCAGAACATCTAAGGTAACAGAACCTCAATCCGATTCTTTGTTTTTCAATCAGAGCAAAACTGTAAGTTTTGAGATATCAGGGCTGGAAATAGAAAACCCCTTCTTTAAAGTTTTCTGTGATTCTCACCGACTCGTTAAGGCCCATTTCAGACCTCCACAAAACAATATCTTAGGGCAAGAGAACCTTAAAGAGACAGAAACTAAAACAGCTGATTTAACAAACCGTCTACAGAACCAGTTAAAACTTTAGAAAAAGATTTTGTTCAGATCAAGGAGAGAAAACATTTCTGTGGAAAAAGTTTAATTTGTGTAGAGGCCGACTGAACACCAAAAACAGGACAGATGGAAAACTATATGGAGCCGAACACACAGCCTGGTGAGTATGGAGGGTTAAAGAGGACAAATATAAAAATGGATACATCATGAAATTAATAATACTGTTAAGATAAGAAATGCACAATTTAAATTAAATAAATATATGAAATAATGGAATGTACCATTAAATCATTAAATGCATCTCTGAAATAACGACAAAAAAACTACTGTACTATTAAATAATAAAATATTCAAATAAATGGTTACATTTTGCATTAAACATTCAAATGCTATTTTGTAAAACAAATCTAAATATACATTTCATTATTTTACTCTATTTTTTTTTTTTTTTATATTTCATGGCTTCTGTGTTCATAAGAGAGCGTTAGCCAGTCTCAGTGGGCGGGGCTTCATAAATCCTGTCTAAAGTTTGGCAGCTTCCTTCACTGGGAGCTCTAGTGAGATTATTAGAGATGTTTAGACTAAAATAGGAATAAAGAAGCTGGAGTTTGTCACCCTGAATATGTGGTACACTTACTGTATTAAAACATTTTCCAGAACAAATATTGATTACAGAGTAAAACCAAACTTAAGTAGTTGTCTGCTCTTCCTCTCTGGGAAGTAGCCAATCAGACATTAGGGTCTACTGGGATATTTTATTGGTACATTTATTAATTTCATTACTGATTGATTTTATCCCCTTTAACCCTTCACAGTGAGTCTCTCGGGAACTCTGTTTAATTCCTGTATTTGAACTAAAACCTAAAGGATAAATTAGTTTGACCTGGGCTCAGTGGCGGATCTAGACTAAATTTACCAGGGGCCAGGAGGGGGCCAGCAGGGGGCCAGTGTGTTTTCATGGAGGAACAGAAAAGCATAAAAAAAAACAGGGTAAGGGATTCAAATATATTAATATAGCTGCATGAAGTGACATTTCTATTCAATTAGGTTTAATTAAAATTCTATATCTTATTAGGTCTATATAACATTCAGAATTTAGGAATTTCACATATTTCTGACTTAATTTAACCCTTTAAAGCCCGATCCAAGAATAAAACAAAAATAAAACTTATTTGCCCTTTTAACAAAATATATAAAAAGAAAAAACAGAAATACATTTTTTATATTAATACTTTATTACTATGCGATAAGTCAAGATTATTTTTTGTGTAGTCTTCTACTTGCTGTTATCAGGTATATCTGATTGTGTACAATAGGATTTTGAGCAAAGTTTTTACCATTAAATTATGCAAAAGGTGTCGGACGCAAAACATTTCAGAAACCGTATTTATCAAATATGATAGATTTTGCATTACAGGATTAAGTTAAAATTACAGTTTCTATAAAATCAGAATTAAAAGTCAAGAAAAACGTATAAATTCAGCTGTAAAAATGAGAGAAAATTTGATTTCTGAGCTGAGATCATAAAATAAAACAGAAACCCATAATGGAGTGAGAGAATCAACAGAGTGGGGCATCTGGAAGAAGTTTTTACCTTTGATGAAAAGGAGTCTGACTGAGACTCTGAGAAACACATGGAGCTGTCCGACACCACAGCGCTGCCTCTTCTGGAGCTGCATCCTGCAGGAGAGCCAGGAGTCGGATCTCCACAGAGGAGGCTGGAGGAGGAGGAGGAGGAGGTGGCTGGGCTGGAAGGGAGGAAGGCTGGCAGGGAGGGGCTGAGAGGAGCGGCATCCAGGGAAAAGGAGGGACTGAGGGGGGAGCACTGGAAGAAGGAGGACGGAGACTGAGCTTCATCAGCTGGAGATGAGGAAGAGGAGGGTGAGGAGGAGGAGGAATGCAGGAGGCTGAGGAGAAACAGGAAGAAAAAAAGTTATTTCTATTCATTGTTAAAGATTAAAATATTTTATTCTCGATGAGTTTCAGTTGGAGATAATACTTAAGATTCTGAGAATATGGAACCACAGGAGGGCCAAAATACAGAGCAACACATCTTATAAAATGCATTCAGCATCTAGATTTATTTGGTAGTTAACACATTTTTGGATTCAAAGGCATCTTCATCTAAATGTGTTTGTTTCTCCATTTTTCAGATCCAAAAGTTTTATTACAATTGTTTTCATTTTATTTTTTAGGTTACAAAAAGATAGAAACCTGCAAACGCTTAACTGTTTTCTGTTTAACTTCCTCTTTTTAGTTTGTACATTTCCTATCAGGAATTTCTTCTTTGACTTGAGCCAAATGAGTAAAAAAATTAAATAAAATAAAAAAGAAAGAAAAAAACCCTTTTTGTAGTTTGCTGGCAATTTAGGATTCGATCACCAAAGATTTGTCTGGTTGTATTAACTTCTGTTACATTTTTTATTATTATATATAACTCAACAAGGAAAATAACAATAGATGTGAAAATCTCTAAAAGTGCTAGATTTACCACAACATTAAATACCTTAACATTTTTCCATCCAATTTATATTTTTGTTCCCGGATATTTTGTTGCAGCGGGACGAACTCAGACTGGAGTCGCAGAGTTTAGTGAAAGAGGTTAAAAAGCTCAGACAGAGATGGAAGAAAGTCCAAAGTAAAGGAGATGAGGCTGATATTCACCCCATGTTGTCATGGCGACGTTCAGCTATATCATAACTGGCTGTTTAGCTGATACCTTGTCCTTCTAGTTACTGATACCTAAAACTAATTGATCTATCAATGTTATTGTAAAGTATGTTTAATTAGAAAAGTGTTAAATCAAAGTTCTGTCCTGTTCTAGAACAGGTCAAAACCAAGACACACATATTAATAAAATAATAGAATTGAACACACTGAAAGCAGAATGAAACTAACCATCATTATTTGCTAAAGTGAGAAAAAAAATTATTCAAACTGTAGAAAAGGAGCCAAATTTATAAGAGAGACTTAAATATAAGAAGAATTAAAACAGTTTAAGCTGAAGTTTAAGAAAAACTCTGTAAAGTTTTGTCCTCCAGATGTTTCCAGATGATAATCCCACTCACCATCGTGGACTGAAAAAGTGATAGTCGGCTGATAGAGCAAAGTCCTTCAGCTCCATCCTGAGCCTGATCCTGATCCCTCTTCCCAGCTGAAGCACGGATCCACCAGAGCTGAGCGTCCATGTGAGGCTCCCTGCAGTCCGAGCTGTTATTTATCTGCTGCTCATCTCATCACACAGGACATGATGGGTGGGCGGGGCCTGCCGCATCAGCCAATAGCATCCCAGCAGCACAAGGGATTGACTTCTTCTGTGATCATCTCTATTGATTGGGACAGTGACAGATGTAGGCCACGTCCGCCTGGAGCACCGACTGGGCCCAGACTTCAGCTTCTGGGCTTCTATAGGAAAACCATCCAGAAATGAATCACAGAGGAGACATTAAAGACGGTTAAAAGGACATGGAAAGTATTCAGACCTCTACTGTGATCTGAAATCTGTGCTTTTTAAAACGGCACAGCAGCATTTCGGCAATAAATTTCAAAATTATTCTTAGAATGAAAAAAAGTCTAAGATTTTATCTGCAATAAAATAAATAAACATCGAAACAATTTGAGATAGCCTGAAATATGTGAATATATTATATTATATGGTATTAAAAGTAAAAAACTACATGTGTCTCAGGACAACCTTTCATGATAGGAATGTCATTAATTTATATCAATGATGTTTTACTATATTAAATGTTATTCTAATTGTACCTGAAAGTGACCATAACTCCTCTAAGGTTTTATATCTAACATTAAGTCAGGAGGCAGGGAGTGAAAGACATGACTGTGTCCCACACAGGACGATAAACAAGTCCAAGTCTGAGTGATTCAAACGTCAGCCACTTCAGGTCAGATGTGAACCATCAAAATTTTAACTTTTCACATAAAAAAAGATCCACCACAAAGCCTGAGGTCATGTTAAAATAAAGTGTTTCACACTGAGCGTTCGCCCTGGGAGTGTTTGCTTAGTCCTTTTTAAGCCATGGAATTTGTTGTTGTATGCGTCGCCATCTCCTGTCAGTACTTACTGAATCAATCAATTGTTTTTAATGCTGATGGTCTGGAGGTATCCAAGCTTTTTTTGGGGGCTTTTTCAAACTCGATCTTGGAGTTTTTTCTTCTCACTGATTTACTTCTCACCCTTAAATCCGTGTTTATTAATAGCTTGTATGTGCAATCATCATGCCTCTGGTCGTGTGGTGTTGTTATGGTAACTACCTCTGTAATTTAATCTAAAAGCCTTTTTTTAGAACCAGACGTAGGTGCTGTCGTAGAAATCAGTAAAGTAAGTAATTGATTGGGCCCATTCACAGACATGTAGACTGTTACAGGCTGCCCCCTGGTGTTCACCACAAAATATTACATTTCCTGGTTTTACAGATGGGCCAGGTCAGCAGAACCAGAACAAATAAAGAACCAAAGTTTGGACTATGGAACTGTGAACCAACATGGAACTACCAGCCTGGATCATGTTATCAATGATGAAATAGGTGTTGGAGCTCTGCCTTTTTTTCAGTGTAGTCCTGTTTCTCTTACTGTGACTAATGTATATGCTCTCTTTCATCTCTGGCCCGGAGCTCGTCCGTCTGGCTGTGTGTTTCCTGGACGGAGCCGCCTGTGGAGCGGGTTGCCAGTTGCCTTTTGCATCTCCGTTTCTTTTTCTTTGTCTGTTTCTGTCTCCTTGAACCCCAGTCTTGGCAGATGGCTGCTCCCACGTAGTCTGATTCTGCTGGAGGTTTCCTTCCGTTAAAAGATAGTTTTCCTCTCCACTGTTGCCACACACATGTATGTATGGTGTCAGGGATTGCTTCGAGTTAATGAGTTGATGCAATCAGCTTATTTTCCTTAGATAGAAAACTTTATCTGAACCAATCTGACTATGATCTGGTTGTACTGTCTCTGTAATGAACCCGGATCTGACTACGAACTGAATCCAAATTAAACCAACCTGACTATGAACCTGATTCTGACAGCAACCTGCTGCAGACCTGGGCAGTTACCTCCTGGATGATGAAAAATTAACATTTGTGTTTAAATTTGGCTTTAAAATTTGAATAAAGGCTTTTATGGTTTTAATGGTTACATGAACATTCCCACCTCAGACCATTCAGGACCACTTCATTGTTTTTCAGTGAAAACCAGCCAACCAGACCAGCTGCTGCTGAAAATGAGAGTTCTGCATGTTCTCTGGGCGGTGACCCGGTGTGGACTGAAGCTGCTGAAGCTGCAGTTTCTGCAGCAGGAGAGAAACAAACAGTCTTAATCTTACGCTCAGACACACGAGCAGCTCAGATCAGTCTCACCTACATCTGCTGTTTCATACACTGCATGAAAAGTGAGATTTTCGTCCCCGTAAACCCCCGTAAACTCCCGCAGATCTGCCTGATTTTCGTCAGTTTCCGACAATTTGCAACCCGCGCTTGTCCGCGTTTGTCGTGCCACAAATTGTCGGAAACGGACTCTGACGTATGTGGAGAGCGATCAGCTGTACTAATGGCCCTAATTAGCATATGAATGCAGCAAACCCGCGCGGCTGGCTTGAATAACCTTCTCAGTATTGGCTGAAACCACTATTCTCAAACAAATGAAATCGCTCGTGATTGGCAGCAAAACCACACGTGGCCACACCAGGCTTTAATTTTCTTACTGAGTATTGGACGGAACCACTTCTTTTTAAACAAGTAAAGTCGCTCGTGATTGTTTGGCATATATATATTTACATATATATATTTATTCATATATATATATATATATATTTATTCATTCATATATATATATATTCATATATATATATTCATATATTTATTCATTCATATATTTATTCATTCATATGCTGTGTATTTATGTTATCCTACACTACTACACAATTATTATGTTACCATCAAGGACATGAATTAATTTATACAGGAAATGAAGATTTGCCAGGAAGCTGTTTATGCAAAGAAAGAGCTTTATTAAAACACAAACACAACTATATACAACGCGTATCCAAACACATGCGTATCTAAAAATTACAACTCCGTGAACGGTCCGTTTGCTTCCTCGGGGTTGGAGGTAACTGGCAGCATTCCCTCCGAGGCAGGTCCGATGTGCAGACGCCTACTGTGCGTGGCCCTGTACTAAGGCATCGCTTCTAACCGGGACTGCAGCTTAACACAGAGTTCAGTGAGATCCGGCCTACGAAATGGCGGCGACCGTACAATCCATCCAGAGACACCGCCGACGACGCCATCTTCTTCGTCGGACATGAGGTCGACGGTGGCGGACTTCCAGAGTTCCACTTCCTCATCTGATAGCACACTCTGCCTCGCCTTCAGCAGCTGAAAAAAAAACAATGAATCAGCGCACTGCATATGGACACAACACATCTATCAATGCACCTGAAAAATAGTCACCAAATAAAGTCTTACCCTCTTTCTTCTGGCCCGACTCCGAGCAGATTGCCTGGCAGCCTCCGCACGCAGCGTGCTGGCTAGCAGCGTGTATCTGAAGCTCCTGCATACCGTCTCATAATACGTCTTACAGGCAGCTGGAAAACAATTAAACGAGAGTGGTATGAATAAAAAAAAAAAAAATCAAACGCAAGTCACAGTAACAAGGAAGGAGAAAACATTAAAACAAGTCACTTACACACAATGTCGTCTTTATCAACATCGTGCAAATCCGAGCAAATAGGAGGTCACCGCCTCATTGTGAGGCGACTGTAGTCTGTGAAAAAAAAAAAAAAGTACAGCTATGGTCGGTATCCATCCGTATCCATGTCCTTTTACCGCTGAATGAAAGCATATTCTTTAAACCTTACCCCTGCCCCGGTTCATAGCGCCTGCAATTAGTCTCCGAGTCGTTAAGACGGCATAATGCTTCCTGTGAATCACAAAAAATACACTTTAATAAAGCTTTAGGCTAGGCTGCTTTTAGCTTACCTAGCTAGGCTAGGTTGTCTTTAGCTTGCCTAGCTAAGCTAGGCTGCTTTTAGCATAGCTACCAGTAATCTAACATATATTTACCGCTAGCGTGGCGTTGTGCACCCGTCTTCTCTTCCTCGAGTTCGTATATCCCGCAAAGTTGCTCGACTGCAGATAGGGTGGCCAGATGTCCGGCTTTAGGGCGGACAGTCCGGATTTTCATTGCACTGTCCGGCGTCCGGCGCTGCACCCAGCCGGACATGTATTTGTCCTCCTTTACCCCCAGATTCCACATACTCCGTCAGCGCTCCGCCCCGCTCACGTACGGAGTACTTGTCTGTCATGTAAATCAATGAGAGCTGTTCCACATCCTCCGCTCGTCACCGCCCACGTACGTCTTCTCCGTCCTTCACCGTCAAAATACGGAGCTGAGCTATTTTTTGCTCCCCTCCGGTCCGTCCAGATCAAGACCCGCTATTGCAATCGCACCAAACAGAAAAAAGAATGTAGAGAAGACCCGGTTTGTCAAATTAAATTATAGTAAAAACAGATCGGTATCTAGAAATTAGAGCATAGTTTGTATATATTCCCAAAAACTAAGAGCAATTAATTAAATAATTGGATGCAGACTATTGGTGCTTCAACAGACCAGGAAGAAGTTGTGAGATTCTAGAGTGAATCTCACAACTTTAAAAGAAAATTCTTATTGCAGGAATGGATGAAGAGATGATGAGTTTGGAAGCAGAGAATAAACAGAGTTCATACAAACTATGTATGATCCTAGTTATCCCTGTTACAAAAATCGGCAACAGAAAGAAAATATTTGGGCAGAAACTGAACATCTGCTGGATGATGATGGGGATTTTTTTAATATGTCAGATTCAATTAAGCGTTCACAGGTTTTATACAGGAATGAGGAGCTCTAATTTAATGCTCTTTTAATGCTATTAGAAATAATTTTAATGCCATCAACAAGTATCATGTACACAAGTTATTAGTTTACATGAAATAAGGAGCTGTAAGCACAGTTCCATGACTCAAGTTTATATATATATATATATATATATATATATATATATATATATATATATATATATATATAGATAGATAGATAGATAGATAGATAGATAGATAGATAGATAGATAGATATATAGATAGATATGGATAGATAGAGAATGGTGAAATCATCTTTACTCTCGACAGGCTGCAGCCATGTCATGAATTCCTCTTTTCCAGCCACTTTTTGCAGTTTGCATCGTCCTATTCTCTAGCTCTTTCTCGAGCTTCTTTTCCAAACAACTGCTTTATGATCAATTGCAGCAGTTCTGCGCAAATTAATTGTGTTAAAAAAATGGTCACTTTTTAAACACCACAATGTATTAAATAAATACAAATGCTGGGAACCAATTCTTTTTTACATTTCTTTAATATTTTGTTCTATTCAGCTACACAAGCATCCTCTTTAAACTACTAAGAATTGTGCTATAAATGTGACTTTACCCGATTCTTATGTACACCTTAGTAATTTATTGATATGCCGCACAATGTCCTCCTTTTTGGTGCTATAGAAATGGCCACCCTAACTGCAGAGCCGCCATCTTGTCCTCTATGGACTACAACCTGGAGTGCATCGAATTCTCCAGCTGAGTGAGGCGCTCATTCATGTCGGCAGTATGTTGAGCAAGCTGACGAGACAGTCCGCTGATAGCAATCAGCAGTTTCTTCTCGTCAGTCAGCGGGCTGGCCGAAAGTTGTGGACTAAGAGCAGTTGGAGGCGAGTTGAACGCGAGACGTCGTGCAGCCATTGTTCACGTAACAACAAAATACAAACACGGTAACTGGAGATTAAGTTCTTCTAAGTGTAGTAACACAAACATGTCTGCTAATATGCTGGTCTCGCGAGAAGTCGTAGTGCACAAAAGCTCACACGTGATTGGACGATGGGGCCGAAGGCTCATCAGGCTCCTCCAATCACATACGACGTCATTGTTATACGGAAGGACTCGCGAGAAGAGCTCGCGTCGCTCCATTCTGGAAGGTGGCGGTAATGCACCTATAAATTGTTTGCAATTGCAATTGTTTGTCTCCATAAGATTGAATTTGAGCAGGTGGACATTAGAGATAATAAATGCAACAACAAGTTTTTGAATCAATATTCTATAAATAATATGTACCCAGGAAGAACAAAAAGCACAGCTCTCTTACAAAATTTTAAGAAATCTATGATAGTCAAAATTAGGACAAATTATTTGAAATTCCCAATTCCTCCTAAATATAAAGAATTACAATTTAAAATAATAAATAACATATATCCTTCAAATGAGTTTTTAAGAGAGAGATTTAAGTTTAATGTTGAGAATTGTGGCTTTTGTACAACTCAATTGGAAACAACTAAACATCTTTTTTATGAATGTAAAGAAGTATTAAACTTATGGGATCAACTTCGAACCTTTCTGTCTTCTAAAACAATAAATTTAGATTTTATTTCCTGGCAAAACATTTAATTCGGTTTATCCATTAAAGAAAAAAAATTTGGAATTTTTAATTAATATTCTAATAATTGTAACAAAGTATTATATCCATAAATGTCGCTATGCAAAATGCTCCCTCTCAATCTCTGCTCTCAAAAATGAACTTTCCCTTTTCAAAAGATGTCTGAGAAAGATGCAGAATTTAAATGCAATTAAATTGTTTGAGTTAATTGAAGAATTTCAGTTGGTAGTCCCCACTGATTAATTTACTTTAACTACTATTATTATTTTATTTTTATTTATTTTATTTTATTTTATTTTATACTTTTTTCCAGCCTGTGCATTTAATTTAATTTTTCAAAAGCAGGAGTTGTGATATTTCTTCTTGTATTGAAATATTTGTTATTGACTTGTTATTTGAGATTGTTATTGTTTTCTTATATATTCAATAACAAAAAAAAAAAAAAAGTGGAAATCTAAAAAAAAAAATTAACCATTACAGCCAACTGATTCTGATTAAAACTAATTTTTGAAGTAAATTATTTTGTGTATTTTTTTTTTACATAACATTTGCATACACAGTAATCTAGCGTACTTTAATTAAATAAATCAATTCAAGCTAAAATGTAAGAGTCTATAATTAGGCTATACTGAGCCTGATCTATTTCTACCATCTATTTGGGGGATATTTATTGCCACACTTTGGGCCACTTAATACCAATTTAGCATGCTGACCTATGACCTTATGACCACAGTGTACCAATCTTCTGATGGCTACTTCCAACAGGATAATGCGCCATGTTATAAAGTGAATCATCTCAGACTCATTTCTTGAAACTTTTCCACTTAAGTAATTGTGAATTGAGCATATTGACAGACAACATTTTATTTTTTATCTTAAATGCAAATTTTAAAAAAAATAATTACTGCTCTAAATGTATTGCTCTGTCAGCTAAAGATCTGTTTTGGTCTCTATACTTTAATTAAATAAATCAATTCAAGCTAAAATGTAAGAGGCTATACCTGATCTCTTTGTATCAGAGATTTTCTTACCCAGGGTTGCAGGGGGGGTAAAACCCCCCCTGCAACCCTGGTTTGCATTTGTATAGCTCACAGCATGTTCATTTACATGTTAAAGCCTCCCCTAGAATTCCATGGGGGGAGGCATGGGGGGAACACTGCCTAAGAAATTCCACGTCAATTTCTGACAATTTACGGGAGTTTTCGTCGAAGCCTGCAAATTGCCGTAAACTGCCGCTAACCTGAAGTTCCACGACAATCTACAGTGCCGTATATTGACGAAAATCCCACTTTTCATGCAGTGATAAGAGCTGCAGAACTGGGCTCGTCTGTCTGTGAGGCCAAGACATACAGGGCCGTTGGAGCTGTGGATCCTTGTGATCCACGGAGGTTTCTCTGTGGCTGAGAAGGACCAGAACCACAGAGAGAACCTGTACTCAGACAAAAGGAAACCTGCTGACCAGCAGAAACCTTCCCTGACAGCTTTGGATCGGCAGCTTCATCCTGTACCGTTAATAATCAGTGATGATAACGAATCAGAAGAGAGAAAACGTCTACAATAATAAAATCCTGAGGGTCACAGCAGGTCAATCTGGGCTGCACTTTCCTGGGATGAAGGAGAGCCAGGATGGACTCCTGAGATCCGCCTGTGATCCCAGCCACTGTCACTCACCTGACCCACTCATCTGCATCGGCCAGAACTGGGTCAGCAGTGCTCTGAGTCAGCCCTGTCCATCACCTCGCCATAACCCAGATCCCTGCAGCGCTTCTATTCAGCACGCCATGAAAACCTGACCTCACAGCCAGTTCTAAACCATAAATATCACACCGAGCGACACCAGAACCAAGTAGTTTGGACCACCATCAGGTTCCGTTGAAACAGTCCAGGTTCTCAGAGATGAACCAACAATCTGTGCCCCCATCTTTACATTAACTTCCATTTCTGACTGAAAGCAGCAACAAGCAAATGTAAAGAAGTTCAGACCCAACAGGTTGTGACCCTAATCAGAGCAGTGAAGGAGTCTGCCTACCAGCTAATTAACATCTGGGTTCAATCAGAAAGGGACCGAACCAGAGATCATCCCTTCAGAACCAATCAAGCCCACCTCCTGACAGTTTCATTTTTAAATCAGATTAAAATAAAATAGAGAAGAACTTTAAATACATGTTATAGGACAGACCCAAATTATTCATACCCCTGATTTTTGCTGAGTCATCCTGTAGTTCCTGAGTCCAGACTAGAATCTGTGCAGGAAGCTACAAATTGGCTCCAACCTTGGAGACTTGGAGCTGACAGTGGGTCTCTATTCCCATCAGAAACTAATTAAAAGCCTGGATAAAAAATAATTAAATTAATCTTACAGAGATGTGTGTGTAGTCTGATACCTGCTCACTAATAGAGCAACAATCACCAAAAAATATCTCAAAGCTCTTTATGAAATAAACATCTATGATTCTAAAAGAATAAAATCGAACCATTCCAGTGATTCAGACTAAATGACATGTTATTTAATTTGATTCTGGTTATAAAACACAGCAGTCAGTTTACGCTCTTTATGCCCATTTTGTTTCCTCCAACTATTGGAAGCATGTGGCGACAGAGAGAAGGAAATCTAAGAGAAACTGGCACAGTCTTAAAGGCCGTCAGCTGCAAAATTTTGTTCATTTTCGATCCGATTTAGCTAGAACACCAAGGATTCCTCTTTTGAGACAATATGTTAGAAAAATGGAAAGCAGCTTAAACCTGTCAATGCCTTCCTGAGCGATGAAATATGTTTGCAGAAGCTAAATGTCAGCAGAGGAAAAACGGACGGATCAGGTTAAATACAGTAGAGACTAAACTGTCATGCTGGAAGGCAGGAAGTAGAACCTTCCACAGTACCCGCTGGCCATCATTCAGTCTGTCCTGTGTTTGTCCATTACTGTTGTTGGTTCATCTATGGGACAGGACCGGTCCAAAGTAGAAATAATAATGCAGACAGGATTATTGAGACTGAACTTCACTCCATCTATGATTCTGCTTGGGGCCAGACAAGAAAAAAAAAAGAAGAAATGGGAGGCAGGTCTTTTAGTTATCAGGCTCCTCTACTGTGGAACCAACTACCAGGTTTAGTCTGTGAGGCAGACACCCTGTCTACTTTTAAGGGTTATATTAAAACTTTCCTTTTTGATAAAGCTTATAGTTAGAGTGGCTCAGGTTATCCTGAGCATCTCCATAGTGATGCTGCTATAGGCTTAGACTGCAGGAGGACATAGGAACCCCTTTTCATTATTCTGCTTCATTCTATTTCTGTCCTCCCAGTCTGCAGTATTTGTTAGTTCAATCTCTAACATTCTGCTCTCTCTGCTTTTTCTCATAGTAGCTTCATCTTGTTGGATCCTGTTTGGCTGTGACACCATCCTGGATAGAATTATCAGCTGTGCTGCTGCCATCATCACCTTTGGATGTTGGAGCTATGCCTGTTTTTCAGTGTAGTCCTGTTTCTCTTACTGTGATTAACTGTATGTGCTCTCTTCAACCTCTGACATGGGAGCTGCCTTGGAGCTCCTCTTTGTGGCTGTTTTTTTTCCTGGAACAAATGAAAGTCTGGCAATGTTTTCAAAAATGCTTCAATAACATGTGCAGCTGTAGTCCCAGGAACAATCTAGCTGCTTGGAGATGATCTAATAGCCATTATCTTTAACACACTTATCTATAATTGTCTTTCTAATTTCCTAAGATAACTCTTTCCTTTGCTGCCTCGGGTTCATGTTGAGTGTGGTACACACCATGTCACCAAACAGGAGATTGACTACCTATAGGCCTATATAGTATAGGCCCACTGACTGATTACAAGATTGCAGACACCTGTGATGGAGCTGTGGCTCTGAGCTTGTCTGCCTGGCTGTGTGATTCCAGAATGAGTCTGGTTGTGTTGGAGGTTTTTTCCTGTTAAAAGGAGTTTTTCCTTTCCACTGTCGCTACAAGCATGCTCAGTGTGAGGGATTGCCTTTGGATCAATGAGCCGATACAATCAACTGGTTTTCCTTAGATAGAAAACTTCCAACCAATCTGACTGGATGATCTGGTGAACTGTAATGTGCCTTGGAATGACATGGGTTGTGAATTGGCGCTATAGAAATAAAACTGAATTGAATTGAAGAAGTGCTGCCAGCATCCATGCCGACCCCACACATGCTGAACTCAAACTGTTTAGGCTTTTTACCTTCATGTCGATACTACAGATAATAATTAGAAACCAGCTGCCACAGAGACACGGCCATTCACAGGCTTTCTTCTCTGATGGACAAAATGTTTGCAATAGAATGTTCCTGTTTTCTTAATATTAGAATCGTTGATAACGCTCACAGTTACAACGAAATGCAGCTGATTCTGATGTAAAAAATAAAATAAAAAATACAATAATAAATAAATCACCAAAACAGCAAAGTTTACCTTTTTTTGAAGTTCTTCTCAAGTGGTCTTTACTGGATGGCATTTTTTTCAAATCTTCATTAACAAAACATGTTCTTTGTCTGCATTATTATTGGAGCAAAACTACAGGGGTTACACCATGTTTACAAATCAGATGAAGAACTTCACATTTGAATGTGTTTTCAGAGTGACTCAGGAGTAGGTTGTAAAAAAGTATCGACACTCAAAGGTTATATCTGAATACAAGAATAATCTGACATGGTATCAAGACAAGCGTTGTATGCATACTTTTACTATTGTTCATTTTAGATTTCTGGGTTATTATTTTCCATATTTATTTAGCTGACATCTGGGATTCTGTTGAGAAGGATGTTCCATGGTGAGACTTGATTTTTTTTGGTCTTTAATTATTTCTCATTTTCAATCCCAGTTGTGTCATACAACCGAGTATTTAAGCCAGGGTAGAGATTTTTTTTTCGAGAGTTAAGTTGTAATATTATGAGAATAAACTCATAAAATTACAAGTATAAAGTCACAATGAGAATAGTCATACAATTCTGAGAATAATAATATTATTAATAATATGAGAATAAAGTTGTATTTTATGACAACTCTTACAAGAAGCACTTGAGAAATGTCGAGCATCATGTGAAGTTATACTTTGGTATCATTTAAAAAATAAATCTAATCTTTGTGCTAAATCTTTTAGCACACCAGCATTAACTTGGGCAGTACGTCAAAAAGGACTCAAGTTGCTGTTTGGTTTCGCTGGCCGTGGCTCGAAGCTTTCTATTTGAAATGGGTTGCGGTCTGATGACTTCATTCTTGTTATTTTTCAACTTTTTTCTCATAATATTATTTTATTCTCGTAATATTACGACTTTGTTCTCGTAGTATTACAGCTTCATTTTTGAAATAAAAAGAAAACAAAAAATGTCTAGCCTGGCCCTAATACTCCATTGTAGTATCAAAATAAGAATCGAGTATTTCCTGATTTTTTTCCTGGATATTGATATTGAATTAACCCTACTCATTAAACTTTGTGGATCAGCTTTTATAAATAACTTATAAATAACTATTCTATCTCTTATTCCTATAATCTATCCTGGAAAACTGATGATGTTGAGGTTCTTGACTTATTGTGCCTCTTTTTTCCAGTAAGCGCCTCTGTTTTCAGGTAATTTCTGTGTTCGAACTCCAGCTCCCTAGGAACCATTTTTTTAAGTATCTAAGGAGGACAGAGATTATTTTTGATTATTATTTATTGTTCCAAACCCAAAAAGACAACCGGATAGACAGTGAGGTGTCCTGTGTTTGCTGTTCTTAGGCTGTGCAGGATGAGGATGTGTGCTGAGATTTAAGCAGCGCTGTTAGTTCCATGAAAGTGAAAGCTGATATTCCGCTGGCTCACGGGTTCGGCCTTGCCCCGGCTGGACCTCTGTAATCCTCTTAAAAGTGGCCAGGCTGTGAGTGCATGGATTGGCCTATAATACAAAGTGGCTTAGAGGCCTAGATCTACATAAACAGAGCGACCACTAAGGTTATGGATCCAGGTAGAGAATTAGAGCCGGGCATCACGCGAGCATCCTCTGCAGTGACTCAACAAACAAATACCCCGCTAACGAATGTTAGCATGCCTGATCACCTTGGAAACAAACCAAGTTTAATTGAGAGAAAAAAAAATAAAATAAAATAAACAACACAATAAATTTATATTTTTTCCCCTACTGATGCAAAAAGGGTGTAATATTCCACTTTTGTTCCTGTCAGAGAAGAAAATTGTTTAAGCAAAGTTAAAATCTTAGAATAAAAATATTTTGTGCAGCATAATCAGGAGTAATTTCCAATATGTACCAAATAAGGGCATATTGTTAAAGCTTGATTCATGGAAGGAGTCTTTTTACTAGGCTTGGCACCTTTCAGAAATGGAAATAAGGGATGCGGTCTTCCTAGAGAAACTTCATTGTTGCGGGGGTTCTGGGGGGCCTCCCCAGCAAAATTTTGCATTTGTTAGATGCAATTTCCTGCATTTTAACCAAATTGTGTCCCGTTTTAGCTCAACACAGAAGTCGGAGTGTGGCTTGTATTTCTTGCAATAAGGTGCAGCCCATTAAAAATAATTAATAAATGGAAATGTTAAGTTTGCACAGTGTCAGAAATCCCCTCACAAAACCAATGGAGTGCTTGGTCTGGTAGATTTTTTTTAGGCTATGGCGAAGATTACCGGTACTATATTGTTTGTTTTGTTTTCTTTTGCTTATTTTTGGTTTATTTTGGTTATTAGTTACCCAGTTTATTAAATGACTCACTTTGTTGTGCTATACTTTTCCTGCCAACACAAGAAAAAAGTTTTCAGACTAGCAGTATTCATGTATACAGTACGTAGTTCTACGTATTTGTTTGAATGCACTTGAGGTCTTTCCTCACTCTCAAAAGGGAACAAAGCGCTTGCACTTCTTGCGGAGGATGAGGAGAGCCCACCTGCCCCCACCAATCCTCACCACCTTCTACAGAAGCAGCATAGAGAGCGTTCTGACCAGCTGTCTCACTGTGTGGTGTAGAGGCTGCAGCGCCTCAGACTGGAAGAAGGTGAGGAGAGTAGTGAGAACAGCAGAGAAGATCATCGGGGCTCCTCTTCCCTCCATAAAAGACATTTCATCCCAGCGCTGCGTGTCCCGAGCCCGTAACACCATAAATGACCCCTCACACCCCCGCCATGGACTGCTCTCCCTGCCAGGGCCGTGCAGAGACCACTAAAGGGGCAGGTGCTCAAAAAAAAAAAGGGCACATCTTATCGCATTTTAGGACAGAATATTAACAAAGTCACATAGCTTTCAGAGTTTAATGAACAATGATAAATTACAAAATTGTGAGACATACAATCAAAGCTAAGGCAAATCTCTACATAGAACATAGAACTATGTATATGTAAAATATTTTATTAGTAATTTCTTTCTGCAGGTCTATATTGTTATAGGAAAGTATTAGAATATTCAAACCTGCAATTTAGCCAACGATGTAAAACAGAGCTGGACCACAAGACATATTTTGTCTTTAAAGAATTAAACTGTTAAAAACGCATACAAGGGCACAATGCAACCTTTTAGTGAACTGTAATCTATAAAAAAGAATGTCTGCCTGGTTTGCTGTACTGACAGTGGAGAAGGAGACGGTCCATTCAGAAAAGCAGAGCTGCTGCATCAAACTTTAACATGGAACTGCAGAAAAAAAAGAACAAAACAAACATTTTATTAATGCATGTCACCATGAGAAAAGCCTACTCTGTTTGTGTCTTAGTGTATTTTGTAAGTACCTATATACATTTTCTTCAATCTTTCCTCTTCGTTTTTTCTTGTCAGTTTCTCTTTTCTTTTTTTCCTCATTGTCTCATCTTTTCTGTGTTGGGTGAAGGTCAATGTCTTATTTATTTCAGTCTCTTGCCTTTCTTTTTCCCCCAAACTAAATCCAAGATTATGATCCAAAAACTTATTTTCCGTCATGGTGATTTAACTGTTTAAAAACAAATTTCCAACTTTTAAGCATTTTTGCTATTTTTGTTCTCTTTTGTTCACAGCAGCAGTTTTCTGTTAGCCATGTCTTTAAAAATGTTAATAACCTCACCGTGAATGATTGGCACATCCTTCTCGATTGCCAACAAAAGAAGATCTGACAACCGATCCTCCTTGCATAAGCTGCGCAGTTTTGTTTTCACCAGCTTCAGTTTTGAGAAGGAACGCTCAACAGTTGCTGTAGACACTGGTAAGGTGGCATATGTTTTTAATAGTCCAGTCATGTTGGGAAAAACTAGATGAGCATTGTTTTCTTTGATGACAGACAGCATTGATGACACCGTGAAAGATGAAAAGTCCAAATATGATCTGTGAAAAACCTTCAGCTCTGTCTGCTATTTTTCTTCATCATCAATTTCATAAAACTGGCAGAGCATCTTTAGAGCTTGAAGTGCTTTTGTAGGAACTGTTGCATTGGTCCAGTTTTCTGGGACAGTAAGGCAGTGGAGGGCATTTAATATTTCCCAGGTAGCATTATCTCCTCCCTTAAACCTTTTCTGAAGCTCTTGTGTGATGGAGTCAACAAAAACATAATATAGCTGTGCACGGTAGGACTCCTTCAAGGTACAGAAAACATAGTCATCAGAAGCGCCTGTACCAACCACAGAAAACTTTGCTGGCACTTTCCTCTTCCTTATGTGTCCACTGACTTCTTCAGGGGATTTGAGCCCCACAGATGCAGCCTTTTCTGTGGCTTTCCTATACATTTCCTCAAATTCTTCTTCTGATCTGCAACACTCCAGTGTCTGTAGAACCCCTTCAACAATTTTGTAGGCTGCAGCCAGGTCCATATCTTTCTGCTGTAACGCATCTGATGCAACTGCAGTTACTTGGAAGATGGGGCAAGTAATTTCCAGACATAAGAAGAATTCAAAATTGATGTTCTTCAAAAGGATTGCTGCATCACCTGCTGATGGATCAGGGGGGGTTTGCTGAGTCATATTCTCTAAGAATGTCATAACAGCAGGAAGAACTTTCCTGAGAGACTTCAGGGCACTTTCTCGGCAGGCCCATCGAGTGTCAGACAACTTTTGCAGTTCAACTGGGCGCTGATTTGGTTGCATTCTTTTCTGAACTTCAACAAATGCAGTATGTCTTTTCGATGAGTTTCTAATGAATGTGTAAAGTTTCTCAACCAAGTTGAAAAATGTGACAAAACATATATTTGATTTGGCACTTTCAACTAACACCAAATTAAGACAGTGTGCCTGACAGTAGACATACAAAGACTTGGGATTGTGCCTGAGAATTCTTGCCTGAAGTCCCTTGTAGTATCAACTCATGTTTGCTGCTCATTCGTATCCCTGACCTCTGATGTTATCCATTTTTAGGTCATTTTCCTTCAGTACGTCCAGAACCAGATTTTCAAGGGCTTCTCCGCTGGTGGATTGAATGTTGCATACCTGAATAAATCGCTCCTTAATCTGCATATTGTGCACGTACTTGACCACAAAGGACACAAATGTTTGTCTCTTGACGTAAAAAAATTTTTTGCAAAACAAACTTATTTGTGTATGTCAGAAATCTTTCCTTTGAATACAAAGTCTTGCTAGAGATTCTCACATGATGTCTTGGGCAGGGCCAAAAATTGCAACCAAAGATTTCTGATGTGTGCAAATAAAAGTTTATGTTTTGCAAATAACTAAGTTCATGAGACAAAAATGAGTGACTTAATTAAAAAAAAAATTTTTTAAACAAAACTTTTTCTTTAAAAAAGGAAATCATTACAATTCCAAAAGTTTTGATTACTATTTTATTTGACTTAACTGAGGCTATTTTTTTTTTTATTGAATAATTGTGAAACACATTTAACTCCATACTCTGCGAACCAGACCATAAACTTACTTAAAGTTTGGATTGAGTTATGCCCCTTCACTAATGACACGCTTTTATTGAACAGGAGCAGTTTGATTGATTATTACATACATTATATCTATCTTATATCTATCATGGTAGTTCTGGATGAGTTCTCCTTTAAGATACATTTACCTAACGCTAGAATAAATGCAATGTACATCATGCAGGCAAGGAAATTAGAAAATCAGACATATATCCATTATGGAGATGATAGGTTTTTGACGGGCGATGTGCCCCTACTGCATAAGTAATACTGAAGAATGTCCTACTATCATTAACGACACAGGGAAGCTTTTTAGTTATCTTGCTTTGCTAGCAAAGTCATTAGCTAGCAGCTAGCTCATAGCTCAAGAACAAAAGCCTAATGTCTGTATGATAAAAATACTGAATCGATAGATAAGAACAGCTTTTCCTCACCTGGCTGTCTCCTCCCGCTCAGTAGTTCTTCAGAGAAAGGAGCGCCACGTCCTATACTTTCCTCCGTTTAAACCGCTACTCTTTGCTAAAGTAGAGAAATTATACAACGTTCAAAGTTTTCCGTTGTCTGACAAGTAGCAAGCCTACTCCAGTATTTTCACCAAAAATTATGTTTTTTAATTCCCAAAAAACTGTTCTGTAATCATTACGGAACAGTTTTTTGTGAATTAAAAAACATAATTTTCAATGTAAAAGACTAAAAGCACAGAGTAAACAGTGTTTTAGATCAAACAATACTGCATCATCCATGGGGCTCATTTGGTTTCACTTACATCTCTATTCAGGTTGACATTGGAGAGGCGGTGCAGACTGAAGACATAGCCATCCGTCCGATCATGGTTGATCTTGCTTCGGGCCAAATGAGCAGCGGCCACAGTGTAATGTGGAATATTCGCTACCTTTAGCTCCGCAGTTAGCCGCCTTATCTGACTGTGCGAGAGGCAAGTGCGTCGTCACCGGCAAAAGGTCAAAGGTAACAATGTGACCGGAGGGCTTATTGTATTGTTTTTCTTGCCAAAAAAAAAAGATAATAATAATTATTTCAGTACATGTGTCAAAAAAAAAAAAAAAAAAAAAAAAAAAAAATAAAAAAAAAGGACCAAAGGGCACATTGGGATCATGGAGCAAAAGGGGCAGGTGCTCAAGCCCCCTTAGCCCCCCCCCTCTGCACGTGCCTGCTCCCTGCTGCTCTTGGGGAAGAGACTTAGAAGCATCTGATGCAGGTCCAGCAGATTCCAGAACAGTTTCTTCCCCACCGCCATTAGACTGCTGAATGTTTTGTATAATGGGTTATTGTATTGTATTTTATCATTATATATGTTAAGAAAAATGTTAGAACTGTAAATTTACAGTCTTTTTTACTATTTTTTAAGGCTGCATTTTAAAAAAAGATGAAATTGTCCAGAGAGCTGTTTTACACTTGTGTAAACAAAATGACAAATAAAATCTGTATAAGTTTTTAAGTCTAAGTCTAATGTCAGCTGGGCACTTGTTATGAATAATGTTGCAATAGATGCTTCGAGTTGGTGTGCACAACCGCCCAGTTTGTAGAACATCAGGACCGTCGCCAGGAAACCATGACTAGCACCCCAAGAGAAATTATCGAGTGAAGAATGCTTTAGATGGACGACGTCATAAGGGGAAGATGAATCAAGAATAGTAGAACTCTAAGCTCTAGCTACGAGAGGCAGGGAGAGAGAATCAGGACACGCAGACATGGGTCACACTCCCAACAGTAGAGTTGTTCTGTGCGCAAGTACCACCAAAATTACTGTATTTTAGTTATTCATGAAAATACGTAACAAATAGCGTCCCTTATCAGTTCAATAACTTCCAAATACGAGAGGATTTCGTTTTCAAGGGACGGGTGCCAACCCTACTTTCCACTCGTGACCCACATAGAATCAGCAAAAAAGCATAAACCACAGCAGCACATTTTTGAGGTTATTTGTGCAAAGTTAATTTTGCACTTACTTTTATAGGAACAATAACAGGAAAAAAATGTAATCATCACCAAAAATAAAAATAAATCCATTACATTGTTTTTTAGAATGCTTACATGATATGCTGTGTGAAAGCTGGTCTTTGGCAAATACAGTGCATGTTTTAATGAAAGTTTCAGGTGTAAAAAAAAAAAAGCTTTGATTTAGCACGACACTTCATAAAAGGTATATTTATACACACATTTGATAACCACTTGGCAAATAAGAATGGAATCTAAGTCATAAATCCAACTGAAAACACAAATTAATCTATTAGAGTATTCATTCTCTTTTCCTCTAAGAATAAAATACAAATATTTGTTAAAAAATAAGATGAATAGTTGGTGAAATAACATTTCACATTCGGATCTGTACTGTGTCTTAAAATTGTGTAAAAATTTTATTTTTCCGTGAACTATTATAAAATTATCAGATTTGATTTAATTATATGTTTTAATCTTAGTAGGTTACATTTGGTCTGTGATGTTTAAAAACAACTAGGTATCCAAATCCCAACTAAAACCAAGTAATTCCAGTCTAGGTAGCTAATTAGCTATCTAGTATGCTAGCTTGTTAAAAAAAAAAAAAAAAAAAAAAAAACTATTTACAAATTCAAATCTGAATTTAAATGATGTCTTCAAAGTTGACTCCTAATCAGACGTCACTTCATTGTATACAACATTAAAAATCTACCTCTCTGCTTTGCTTGGGGCCTGAAAGCTTGTGTGCTAAGTCAAAGCTAACTGTGTGCTAGTTAAAACACTTCTAAAACCATAATAAAAGTTTACCTAAGTAGATTTCACAACATCAAATTGGTTAGGGTAGATTAGCAAAGTTGTGGATATATTAGGCTATTTCTTTTGTGGATTAAATAACAAATCCAAACAAATTAATTCTGCTGCCAGCTGTTAGCACAACAGAAGCTAATTTTTACCTAAACTAGAAAATTCCTGAGGACATTTTTGGGGGGGTTGCCACTTTGGGTGTAGTTTTCCTTGTATAGCTAGATTGAGATTGTGACATGTTGGCTTGTGCCATCATACCTTGTGGTTGACTTAGGTTGTTAAATTTGCCTCATTGTAACCCAGCATGGTAACGACTTAAAACAGATTTTTTTTCATGCATTTGTAGTTTTTAAATTACATTGTTTCCAGAAGCCTCTCTTTTAAAATTTTATGTAGGTTGTATTTTGAAAACATTCTGGTATTCAATTTTGCACAAAGGTTTAACATACAGCCATCATTTTTAGGCCAATGCTAAATGATCTACTTTACAGATATAAAGGCTTTTACTTTGTAGAGTGGGCCGCACGTTGGAGCACAGGGTAGCAATGTTGTCTTGCAGCAAAAAGGTTCTGGGTTTGATTACAGGCCCTGGGTCTTTCTGCATGGAGTATGCATGTTCTCCCTGTGCATGAGTGGGTTCTCTCTGGGTACTTCTGCTTCCTCCCACAGCCCAAAAACATGACTGTTTGGCTTCTCTAAATTGTCCTTAGGTGTGAGTGTGTGTGTATGTCCATGGTTGTGTGTCTTTGTGTCGACCTGCGAAAGATTGGTGACCTATCCAGGGTGTACCCCGCCTCCAGCCCATAGACTGCTAAAGATAGGCATCAGCCCCACCATGACCCTGACAAGGACTAAGCGGAAGATGAATGAATGGATTAATTATGGAGTATTAGGTATTCGATATTTTGGCATGGTTGTGTCATAAGAATAGGGTCGCCATCCCTTTTCAATTCTTAAAATACACTGTTTCCCTATTATTAGGTCAATACATGCAATGCATGAAAATTTGAGCCTTTTATTTTGAAATTTGAAGTAGGGTCTGTTGTGAAAAGTCTAATTTGTGTCATTTCCACAAAAGGCTGACTTTGGGTCACAATGTTGAGCCCTATGCAGTGATAAATTGCTGTGTATAATGGAAAGACTTTTATTTTGTACAGTACTGAGTGTATTACTTTGAAAGTCAGGCATAATGTGTCTTAAGGATATGGATATTATAAGGATATGTTCCTATTATCAATTCAATATTTACATACTGTATGTACCAAGGAAACTTGTGGCTTTTATTTTGTAGAATAATGTATCTATTATTTTGAAGGTCTTAAAAGGTTTTGTTTTAAGCTAAGAGATGAAACCCATCAGTCAAAATAGCCAGTTTTCAATTCTAAATTACTCCATGACACTATTATCAGCCTAATAGATTATTTAGTACTACATTAAAGTGACGGTTCTATTGTGACAGCAGGAACTGCTGTGAAAGGACACGGTAGGCAATTCTCCCATACCATTTCAGTAGTCATACTTCAGCCATGATGTTTAAACAATTTAAAATAATTCGGAATTAAAGTCAGAACTGTGAGAATAAAATCTGAATTTTGAGAATCAAGTCAGAAATAGGTCTTCTTTTTTTTGCTTGTTTTATGTAACTTTTTTTGCCCTTGTTCTCTTTAATAATTTATAATCTTTAAGTTTGAGTTTTTCCTATGATGACATATATATAGTATATTTATTTTAGTTTCAACTTTAAATTTTAAACATATTTTTCTCAGTCTTTTTGTTGCACAGAATCCTGTTTATATGTTTTTTTTAATGTTCTATACAAATAAACCATATAATTTCTGCCAGCGTTTTGCCTGTTAGATGAGTCTTCATTGCCCCTGATGCCAACAAAGGACGCTTATATTTAGTGGCTAAGATGCTAAAGCTCACAAAGGGTGGTGAGGCACCAGGAGAAAGGAAAAGAACGTTAATTAATGAAGCCATTGAAATAATAAAAAATCAGCATTGCTTTACTTTATGTGACAGAACTGACTATGTTAAGATTGTACTGTAAAATGTGGAGCATTTATGTGAAGAAAATGGAGACTGCCACAACCCCTGCATGGCTCATGAGGAAAGTGTGAGAGGTTGGAAAACTGCTGGTCAGAACACAAGCAGGAAGTTAATCTAATCTAATCCTGACAATCTGGGCTGTTTAAATCACAATTTTAGTCTTTATGAACTCAAATCCAAGTTGACATCTTTTGTCTTGGATGGACGTTATGCATCGAGACCCAAATTGTGCCTTCCAAAAAGCCATCAGTCTCCTGCCGTGTTCCAATGTGTTGTTGGCTACCTTGTGCTCACTCGCTTGCAACAAGTGATAGGTGCTTTAAAGGTGGACAGAAGTGACACCAAACTGGCAGCCTGTGAGGTTGTTCCTGTTTGGATTGACAGTGAGGGTGTTTCTAGTGTATCTGCTGTGGAAAACTATCCCAAGGATAAACTGGGGATCAGGGTGACATTAAATCTGTCCACAAGACAAACAGTTCTGCTGGTTTAGTGCAATCAGAAACATCTGAACTATTTCAGTGCAGTAATATTTCTCCTGCTCCAGTCTAGTTTGTCATATGTTGCTCAATAGCAAAACCAGTTCAGCCTGTTTACTGGTCTAATAGATCCCGGTGCAGTCCAGCCTGGCCTAAGCAGCGATGCAGTGGTTCCGTCGGCGGGACATGACGTATCCTCTCCTGCAGACGCAACGGAACGAGCCTTCGGTGTTCACACAGCGGGCGTTAACACACGGGAACTGCAGGCCCACGCTGTCTTCACACTCGTTTATGTCTGCAAGAAAAACAGGCAGGCAAAGTTTTAATAATGATGCGAGTGATTGCTAGGGGGTGGGGTGTCGGTTCGGCAGATGCTCAGTCCGACATCTTTCTTTCTTTTCTCTTTTTTTTTTATTTCAATTCACAACACATGTCATCTCAAGTCACTTTAAAATTGAACCACATCATAAAGTCAAATAGGTTCAAAGTTTTCTATCTAAGGAAAACCAGCTGATTGCATCTAAGCATGCTTGTAGCGACAGTGGAGAAGAAAAACTCCCTTTTAACAGGAAGAAACCTCCAGCAGAACCAGGCTCAGTGTGAGCGGCCATCTGCTGAGGCCGACTGGGTTTCAAGGAGACAGAAGCAGAGATAGAATGGACAGCTGTAAAAGGCGGCCCCGTCCAGGAAACACACAGCCAGGCAGACGAGCTCTGAGCCAGCTCCCATGTCAGAGGACAAAAAGACCACATCCAGTTAGTCACAGTCAGAGAAACAGGACTACACTTTATCTTCCAAGACCAGTAGCATGACGGCTTCTGACCAAATTCCCACATATAGATCCACTCACATACATTCACTTACTAACAAACAAACACACACATGGTTAAAGACACGTCGGACATGCAAGGGTACACATGGAAATTAAGTTTTTTCATACACTAACATTCAGAGCAACAAAGTCTGACAAGGAATTTGAAGGGGGAAAATCAGCTCCAAGCTGTTTATTCTTACAGATTAAAGAACTTTAATCACTGTCACTGCGGAAAGGATAAGAGTAAAAAATGCAGTTTTAGGCTTAGAAGAAACTAAAACTTAATATGCTGTGATGAGTTGTAGGTTTCAGATAAAAAATAGTTTTAAAGTTTTCTTTAGGCTGTCCATGAATTGAATGTTACAATGTGTAAAACAGGGTTAAATGCTTTCTAAATATCTACAGGTTTCTTTAGAGCTTAAACATAGGTCCTTAAATGAGATTATACATATCTATATCTATATATCTATATAGATATATATATCTATATAGATATATAAATATGTATATGTGTATATATATGTATGTATATACACATACATATATATATATATATATAGATATAGATATATATATATATATATATATACATATATATACATATATATATATATATATATATATATAGATATATATATATATATATATATATATATCTATATATATATATATATATATATATAGATATATATATATATATATATATCTATATATAGCAGTGACGTGCGGTCAGGGGAGGCAGGTGAGGCAGTGCCTCACCAGCCATCATGGAAAGAAAGAAAATATATAATCATAAAGTAATTTAAATTGTTATATTCATCCGGTGGTTTGTACTAAAAAATATTCATTTTTCATGTAGCTTCACCAATTTCGATTTTTATTTGTTCAAAATCGCTGAATTTTCTTATTTTCCCATTCAAATGCTTGGAAGCGATGCCGGTGAGGCAGCAGCGAGCTCTGCCTCACCTTGGATTGCGCAACCCCTGGCTCTGCGCTGGCTGCAAAGCGGAGAGAGCATGTTGCTGTACGGCGTCAATAAAATGGTTTAAACAAATGTAATATGTGAACTTATTTCTAATAATTTGGCTTATGTATATAATGTACAGAGCTTTTTGTCACCAACTGTGTTTGTGTAACGTGTTTCGTGTAATGAGCGATTATAAACGGCAGAGAACAAGTTCGAGGTGAGGCAGGCAGTTCTCTTGCCTCATGGCAGGGGGTGCTCAAGAGACTGAAAACATAAGGCAGGAACAGGACGGATCAAGGAAGGCTTTCTTCCCTGGCAGTGATCTCCATTGAGACAGAGAGACTTTTAAAACTGAAGGAAGATAAGGAGGACTTCTATTCATTTATAAGTAAAGGTAAGACAGTAATAACATTTATTTTGTTTTGTTTTTTAAGGAAATGTGTGTTTTGTGAGCTACAGTTTGTATGTGTAAGGATGCAGAAGTGAAACATAACATGTAAACTGCTGTCAATCTATGCATCTATTTGCAAATCTGATTCTGATGACGTCAGTGCCTCACCAGCTATGAACCTCACCGCACGTCACTGATATATAGATATATCTATATCTATATATATATACACTATATTGCCAAAAGTATTTGCTCACCTGCCTTGACTCACATATGAGCTTAAGTGACATCCCGTTCCTAATCCATAGGGTTCAATATGACGTCGGTCCACCCTTTGCAGCTAGAACAGCTTCAACTCTTCTGGGAAGGCTGTCCACAAGGTTTAGGAGTGTGTTTATGGGAATTTTTGACCATTCTTCCAGAAGCGCATTTGTGAGGTCGCACACTGATGTTGGACGAGAAGGCCTGGCTCTCAGTCTCCGCTCTAATTCATCCCAAAGGTGTTCTATCGGGTTGAGGTCAGGACTCTGTGCAGGCCAGTCAAGTTCATCCACACCAGACTCTGTCATCCATGTCTTTATGGACCTTGCTTTGTGCACTGGTGCACAGTCATGTTGGAAGAGGAAGGGGCCAGCTCCAAACTGTTCCCACAAAGTTGGGAGCATGGAATTGTCCAAAATGTCTTGGTATGCTGAAGCATTCAGAGTTCCTTTCACTGGAACTAAGGGGCCAAGCCCAGCTCCTGAAAAACAACCCCACACCATAATCCCCCCTCCACCAAACTTTACACTTGGCACAATGCAGTCAGACAAGTACCGTTCTCCTGGCAACCGCCAAACCCAGACCCGTCCATCAGATTGCCAGATGGAGAAGCGCGATTCGTCACTCCAGAGAACGCGTCTCCACTGCTCTAGAGTCCAGTGGCGGCGTGCTTTACACCACCGCATCCGACGCTTTGCATTGCACTTGGTGATGTATGGCTTGGATGCAGCTGCTCGCCCATGGAAACCCATTCCATGAAGCTCTCTGCGCACTGTTCTTGAGCTAATCTGAAGGCCACATGAAGTTTGGAGGTCTGTAGTGATTGACTCTGCAGAAAGTTGGCGACCTCTTCGCACTATGCGCTTCAGCATCCGCTGACCCCGCTCCGTCAGTTTACGTGGCCTACCACTTCGTGGCTGAGTTGCTGTCGTTCCCAAACACTTCCATTTTCTTATAATACAGCTGACAGTTGACTGTGGAATATTTAGGAGCGAGGAAATTTCACGACTGGATTTGTTGCACAGGTGGCATCCTATCACAGTTCCACGCTGGAATTCACTGAGCTCCTGAGAGCGACCCATTCTTTCACAAATGTTTGTAAAAACAGTCTGCATGCCTAGGTGCTTGAATTTATACACCTGTGGCCATGGAAGTGATTGGAACACCTGATTCCAATAATTTGGATGGGTGAGCAAATACTTTTGGCAATATAGTGTATATATATATATATATATATATATATATATATATATATATTTATTCATTCATATATATATATATATATATATATATATATATATATATATATATATATATATATATCTATATCTATATATATATATATATCTATATATATATATCTATATCTATATATATATATCTATATATATATATCTATATCTATATCTATATATATATATATATATATATATATATCTATATCTATATCTATATCTATATCTATATATATATATATATATCTATATCTATATATATATATATATATATATATCTATATCTATATATATATATATATATATATATATATCTATATCTATATATATATATATATATCTATATCTATATCTATATATATATATATATATATATATATATATCTATATATATATATATATATATATATATATATATATATGTAAATATATCTATATATAGATATATAGATATAGATATATAGATATATATGAGGTAATTTGAGGTTATATCCACAAAATAATGAGCTGAACTGTAGGCTGACTACATTCTGTTATAGATAACTTTCAACTGCCAAGCATTGAAAGGTCAGATATGTTTAATGTTTTTTGAATAGACTCTGAAACAATCTGCCGAATAAACATTTGGACTACAGATCATTTAAATGTAATAAATTTAATGATGACTTTAGAGATAAAGTGAAAGTAATTGTTGGGAAAAATATCTGGTTGTGACTGCACTTAGGTTTTGAGTAAATAATGAATTACTCATTAAAGACACTGCTCATTCTAATAGGAACATTAATTGTACTCTCTTGTGTGTCGGAGGATCCCGGAGGAATGGATTGCTGAACTATGATGAGAACACTCCATGAGAACCACCACGTGGATTTAGCATCTACTCGCCATCGGACAGCATGGAGATCAAAGGGGCTGAACCCAAACATCTATAAACAGAGGTGTTGATGGCAGCAGCACAGCTGACGACCCAACGTACCGACGCAGGTCATTGAGGTCATGTCCAGCTCGAAGCCCTGGTAGCAGTCGCAGGTGTAACCCTCTGCAACGCGGATGCACCGGCCATTGTCACAGCCGTGCAGAATCCCACAATCCTCGGCGTTCAGACCGGCGTGCGTCTC
Source organism: Cyprinodon tularosa (assembly GCF_016077235.1). Classification (NCBI taxonomy): domain Eukaryota; kingdom Metazoa; phylum Chordata; class Actinopteri; order Cyprinodontiformes; family Cyprinodontidae; genus Cyprinodon; species Cyprinodon tularosa. The sequence goes on from NW_024039112.1 coordinate 153,021, forward strand.
GTAACGCCCTGAAAAGATGAGACATAAGGACCGTAAGCAGAGCATCAGAAAAGTATTCACACCCCTTTTGTCATATTACGATCTTTTCTTTCTTTTATTAGTTTCAAAATGATAGAATGAAAAAATTAAAGCGTTTTTATTTTAAACACACTTTTCTACTTTTTCTGTCACCCAAATATCTCAAATATGTAGTTATGAGTGTTGTGCACGAACACGTTCATTGAACGCCTTTCATTGAAAGGCGTTAATTGAACTGAAAGGATCCGTTTTAAAGTAAGGAACGTGAACGAGAGCGACGTTCATTCTGGGAATAGTGAGCAACACACACAGCTCACATTTGCGTTCAATTGACAACGACACTTTTCACATTTTTTTGGATAGTGTTTTACGGCACTTATAACAGCATGATAGACCAGCATGTCTACTGCTAGATCTTGTCTGCACGATTCAGACTCATCTGCTGGTATTTCTGATGTCAGGTTTGCAGAGCGCTTGGTAGTTTTATGAACTACCAAAGGAAGACTTGGACAGAAAAGAACTGGGCAAACTGTGCCTCATACTGCAAAAAATCACCTCTGCATGTAACCCATCCCGTTGGGGAGCAGTGTGGGGTTAAAGGGTCTTGCTCAGGAACCCATTGTGCCGCCTGTGGGGTACTGGTACTTGCAACCCTCTCAGAGCACAAGTACACTGCTCTAACCACTATGCAATGTCAGCAATGTCCACTTCAAATTTAAAGTGAAACATCGAGTTAAAGCATCCAAGCTACCTTTGCAAATATCTGCTACTGAATGAGGAACGTAAGACATCATTTTGATCCAGATCTTTTCAGCAGAACCTGAAGGTTCCTGCATGGTTCTGAGGTTCTGTGTAATTCGACGAAATAAAGACTTCATTGCACATACATCATACCTTGATATATCCAGTATTTTCCATTACTTTCTATATATAATGATCACACATTTAAAGGGTGAAATATTAAGGTTCTATTGTGGAGGAATGTGGCTTAAAGTCATAGGGAAACGTCCCTTCCATTATTGAATTTTGGAATTCTCACAATGGCTGTTCCAACTGTTGCATTTCCAAATTCTCCTGAGTGGTGCCCGACTTTACACGAGTGAATACATTTATGTGACTGGTCGTTTATCAAGAGGGCGGGATTGTTGTGGCAGAACATTTGCAAGCAAGTTTGATTGTGGCCAGTTTGTCGGAAGCATCTTGCTAACCAGTTAGCAACTTAGTGCTAGTAGGTTCCCAATGAGAAATTCCATTGGGACCAAGTAGCACTAAATTGGTGACTTAGAAACGACACTGTCAAGGAACGCTATGGACAGAGGAAACATGCAAGAGGAGGAGAGTTTTGTGTCAGAGGTCGTGGATGAGTCTCCTCCATCAGACATTTTTTATGTAGAGGAGGAAAGCGGGGAAAGATGTTGTGGAAGAGGACGCCAGGGCAGCAGAAGCTTGGTTTGGTGTAGAAGGCTTACAGCCGTACATGTTTGAGCCCTTGCCTCGCAACGCTGCCAGTTCTGTTAGCTCTAGGCCTGCTGAAGACACAGACGTCCATCCCTGTGAACACTGGGACGGAACTCAATGGGAAAAGAAATTATTCTTAATTCTTATTCCAACCGCTGCGTATATTAGCTGCTACATATGAATCAAGATGCTATGACTGAAAAAATAGATAGAAAAATGAATGCTTATATATGATTGGCCGAATTTAGGTGCACAAGCTGACGTATAACTAACTGGCCTGCATAAGATAAAGGAAAAGAAAATACAAATTTTATATATACAATGCTTTTTTAAATAGAAACCTTCTAAATTTTGGGACAATATCGTCTGATAAAGATTATATTTATATACATGTTTAAGCCAGAATGAGTAGACATTTAAATATGATTTCCCAACGACTTTAATTGACCAAATAAACTTGAACTAGTTAATTTATCGGTTTGTGAACTGTGTTCATTCGATGAAAAAGTGAACTATGAACGTGAACTAGTTATTTTTCATCTGTGTGAACTGGACTTTAAGCTTGTTCTTTTTATTTATGAAATGGCACAACATTGGTAGTTATGTAGAACCTTTTCTGTCCCAAAATTCAGTCTTTTGTACAGAGATGGCATGGAGCTACATCATGGCTGACCTGGGGGACTTTCCAAACTTAAGAGTTCTGTTGGCCGGAGTGTTTAGTTTTGGTCTTGTCTGATCAGAACAGTCTTCAAACAACAGCTGTCCTGCAGACACATTGTCATTCTAGGTGGACGTTCATGCCTTGGTTGATGTGTAGGTGGTCCATCCTCCCACCATGCTCAGGTGATGGGGAGACGTTCAAAGCTTGAGGGTTTATTTCAGATGATGACAGATGGTAAAACTATTTAGAGTGAAATGTGATTTATAGAGAATATGTCTGCTGTTAGGATAATAATCATTCATGATGTGTGAAGTTTATTACACCTTAATATTTGCTGCCTGTTGCGTGTCAGAATTGATGTTTTCCACAATAGTTTATCTAATTAAAACAGTTCCTCTGTCTGGATACACCGTTATAATCTTCATTGTGTACATGACAAAGATTTGGGAATGAAATGAGAGCGGTGTCCTTAATCTAAAAACAAAGTGTAATAATTTGATAAGCTGGAGCTATGGATGTCTCCTAATCTGCTAACGTGTACGATGTAATGATGTGATGATGTAATTATGTGATGATGTGGCAGACTGAAGTATAAAATGCTTCTTTAACTTTTTAGTCATTGCCACTTCCTGAGAAGTGAGCCCAGATGGTGAACAGCTGCCTCCTGTAGCTCTACGCAACTTCTCTGATCTGAGTAAGATTACAATTTATATCAAAATCTGTTGTGATGTCTCCTGGTTATTTAATACATATAAGTTATGAAGTGTTATTTAAAGAGTTTGTCCCGAGTGATCTCTTTTCAGGGAAAAGAACCAGAAAGATAAAAAGATGTAAACACAGAGCCTATCTTTAAAACTGCTCTGGGGCAGATCAGTTTTTGATGCTGTTTTCTATAGTGTTTATATCCAAGTGGGATTAGAGGTCCAAACACACCTAATGAACTGAAAACTTACGCTCATACACCCTCCGGGGTCCTCCTCCGCCTCCTGCACTCCTGTCTGTGAAAGGAGGAAAAGGTGGTGCCGGCCTCCATGTCCTAAAGTCGTCCTCCTCCTCCCCTTCTCCGTAGGGAGATCTGGGCAGCGGAGCCAGGTTTAGAGGAGGCGAGTTGGGCAGGGATGGAGGGTCGGGCCTTGACCCGAATGCAATGTCTGACCTGGGGTCTGGAGGGAGCCTGAAGGTTGGAGCTCTGGGCGGGGAGCCGTCAGGCCGGATGTAGTCTCCTTCAGGGTAGAAACCAGGACTGAAAGGGAATTTTCCCCTGTTAGGAAATCAAACACCCAAAAATAATTTAGGGTCTCAGAAACCATCTCCTTTATCCTCACCTGAACTCAGACCCACGATAGGCTTCATCCGGTGGGCCGAAGGAGGACGGGGTTCTTCCCCTGATCCCTGACCTGCTGCCCCCTACATAATCTTCATAATCAAGAGGATCATATTCTCTCTCAGGAAGCGGCTCTGGAGGGAAGTACTCCGGACTATATGGAGGAGCTGGAAAGATGAGGAGAGGAGCCACATATTATCCCTCTGCTGACATGCTGCTGCTGGACTGAGGAACATTTGTGCAAAACCTGAAGGTTTTTGTTGAGGAGGCCGGGTTTAAAGCAATACTGTTGAATTTTAAGCCACAAGGGGCACTAGAGCTGTAACTTCCAGTTTTAGTACCTCTTAAAGCAACTGGACAGATGGCGCTGTCGCAACATGAACCAGCTTTCTTCTCCGTTTTTGAATCTGACAGAAGATAGATAGATAGATAGATAGATAGATAGATAGATAGATAGATAGATAGATAGATAGAAAGAGGAAATAGAGGGAAAGAGAGAGAGAAAGAGAGGCAGAGAGAGAGTATATATATATATATATGTATATACACTCACCGGCCACTTTATTAGGTACACCTGTCCAACTGCTCGTTAACACTTAATTTCTAAGCAGCCAATCACATGGCGGCAACTCAGTGCATTTAGGCATGTAGACATGGTCAAGACAATCTCCTGCAGTTCAAACCGAGCATCAGTATCGGGAAGAAAGGTGATTTGAGTGACTTTGAACGTGGCATGATTGTTGGTGCCAGAAGGGCTGGTCTGAGTATTTCAGAAACTGCTGATCTACTGGGATTTTCACGCACAACCATCTCTAGGGTTTACAGAGAATGGTCCAAAAAAGAAAAAACATCCTGTGAGCGGCAGTTCTGTGGGCGGAAATGCCTTGTTGATGCCAGAGGTCAGAGGAGAATGGCCAGACTGGTTCGAGCTGATAGAAGGGCAACAGTGACTCAAATAACCACCCGTTACAACCAAGGTGGGCAGAAGAGCATCTCTGAACGCACAGTACGTCGAACTTTGAGGCAGATGGGCTACAGCAGCAGAAGACCACACCGGGTGCCACTCCTTTCAGCTAAGAACAGGAAACTGAGGCTACAATTTGCACAAGCTCATCGAAATTGGACAGTAGAAGATTGGAAAAACGTTGCCTGGTCTGATGAGTCTGATGGCGTCTTCAACATGAAAGCATGGATCCATCCTGCCTTGTATCAACGGTTCAGGCTGGTGGTGGTGATGTCATGGTGTGGGGAATATTTTCTTGGCACTCTTTGGGCCCCTTGGTACCAATTGAGCATCGTTGCAACGCCACAGCCTACCTGAGTATTGTTGCTGTCCCTGTCCATCCCTTTATGACCACAATGTACCCAACTTCTGATGGCTACTTTCAGCAGGATAATGCGCCATGTCATAAAGCTGGAATCATCTCAGACTGGTTTCTTGAACATGACAATGAGTTCACTGTACTCAAATGGCCTCCACAGTCACCAGATCTCAATCTAATAGAGCATCTTTGGGATGTGGTGGAACGGGAGATTCGCATCATGGATGTGCAGCTGACAAATCTGCGGCAACTGTGTGATGCCATCATGTCAATATGGACCAAACTCCCTGAGGAATGCTTCCAGCACCTTGTTGAATCTATGCCACGAAGAATTGAGGCAGTTCTGAAAGCAAAAGGGGGTCCAACCCGTTACTAGCATGGGGTACCTAATAAAGTGGCCGGTGAGTGTATATATATATATATATATATATATATATATATATATATATATATATATATATATATATATATATATATATATATATATATATATATGTATACACACTCTATATAGTGTATATTTACTATAACCTTTTGCTACTGTAAACGCCACAATTTCCCTATTGTGGGACAATAAAGGGATTTTCTATTCTATTCTATCCATCTTCCATCACTCTTATCCCAAGCAGGGTCATGAAGGGTGCTGGTGCCTATCTCCAGGTGTCTACGGGCAAGAAGTGGGGTCCACCCTGGACAGGTCGCCAGTCCATCGCAGGGCAACACAGAGACAAAAAAAACAAACAAACATTCACGCACACACTCACACCTAAGGAGAATTTAGAGAAGCCAATTAACCCAACAGTCATGTTTTTGGACTGTGGGAGGAAGCCAGAGTACCTGGAGAGAACCCACGCAGGTAGAACTTGCAAACTCCAAGCAGAAAGACCCCGGGCCGGGAATCGAAGCCGGAACTTTCTTGTGGCAAGGCGGCAGTGCTACCCGCTGCTCCACTGAGCAGCATTCTATTCTATTCTAAATCCTACATCAAATGAAAAAAAGAACCAGTGTGTTAAAATCCAGTCCAGGATTGGAACCAGAGACAGTTCAAAAGTTTAAATCTCATGTTTACTTCGTCAGCACAGCCAAGAGTGTAAACAGGCATATCTTTAAGAATATTCTTCATAGGGTTAGCCTGACGAATTTAGAAGAAATACTTTTACTGCAGAAGAATGAGGCAAGTCAAGTTCTTTTATATTTCTGGTAAATGAGCAGAGGTGTCAAGTAACGAAATACAAATACTTTGTTACAGTACTTAAGTACACTTTTTAGGTATCTATACTTTACTTCATTACTTATTTTTCTTCCTACTTCTGACTTCTACTCATTACATTTTCACACAAGTATTTGTACTTTCTTTTCCATAAATTTTTAAAACAAACATTACTTGTTACTCTTGCTTCAGTTTAAAGTTTATAAATATTTATTTCACATCAATGTAGATCATGGTCGCCATCCATATCTAGTGAAAACTAGATGTTGATGTCGAAATGTCGGACACAGGTGAGAGCGTATCGGGAGACGGAGACCAACAAGACCTCCCTCATCCTTGGCCCTATCTCAAAGAATTTTTCAAAATAGTCGAAAAGTTGAGATTTCAATTCATATAGTGGCAGGTACTTTACACTTTAAGTAGTTTTTTGGAGCACATACTTTTCACTTTTACTTGCTTAAAGAGGTCAAGTTGACCTCTTCTACCAGAGTGTTTTTAAACTACAATATCTATACTTCCACTTAAGTAACAAAATTACAGTGTGTACTTTTGACACCACTGTAAATGAGTATCTCTGAAACTCTATGAGGTTTTTACCTCAATAAAATAATAAGACTGGATAAATAAAGAAAAGCCTCTCAGTTCCCCTTATATAGCATAAGACAGACAGAGGTGCAGCTTTGAGTAGGTATTCATAAAGCATTTATATTTAGATATTGCTAACAACAATAATTTCTATATTATTGTTGTTTATGCTCTTTAACAGTGACTGTGAGGGCAGCTTATGCTCATAATGACTTCACTAAAATACATTAATTTCTTATTTTAAGATACATTTTTTAGTTAGAGTGAAAATTTAAAATCTCAGAGTGGTCAGATAAATATTGGCCAAACTGATCAGAAAGTAGGTCAAGGAGTCAGTTTTAGTTTCAGTCTCGAGCATCTAGCATGGCAGCACCTCTGTTAAATGGCCTGTATTTATATAGCGCCTTTATTCAAGTCAGGAGACTTAACCAAAGCGTTTTACACTACATTCATTCACCCATTCACGCACACACTTATACACTGATGGTGGCAAGCTACATTGTAGCCACAGCTGCCCTGGGGCTCACTGACAGAAGCGGGGCTGCCCTACACTGGCGCCACCAGGCCCTCTGACCACCATCAGTAGACAATGCAGGTGAAGTGTCTTGCCCAAGAACACAATGACACTGAAAGTCGGAGTCGGGGCTTGAACCGTCAATCCTTCCATTTCAGGGCAAACTCCTACATCCAACGCCACTGTCGCCCTGTTAGAACAGGTACAGCTTCTGTGTAGCACGCTGTGAGATGCAGGAGTGTAATTATTCTGTGGTAGGACATCTTTCACCAAAACAAACAGTCTGATGGTTCATGATCATGTTATCCATACTGCTCCTACCTCCTCGTCCTGGTCCGGTTTCTGATCTGTCCTGGAACCTTCCTGGGAACCTTCCAGGGGAATGTGAAATGCACAGAGTGGCGTAGTCATCTGCAGAGAGAAAGAAAGGAAACCAACCTCTTACCTCAATGTGACCTTACTGGTTCTCTAGGAGATATGATGTGGTTTGACCATCTGAGGAACATTGAGGTGTGGTTCACTGATTACCTTGGCTTTACATTAGACCCAAGTTCACCATTGTTGCTTTTGTTGTTTGCCTGTGATTCTATAGCCCCTCTTACAGTACCCCTATGAAACCATTCCGTGCCGAGTTTGGACTAAGTTTGGATCCGTCAACCATGCCAAGCTCGATTCCTTATGACCGTTTACACACCACTCTAGAACGGTTCCTCAAATCCTAGTCACGATCTACGGTACTACTGCTCTATAGAGGGAATCAAGCAAATCAACATGGCGGCAACTGTGACATTCAGAAAGTTTGGTTATTATTGTGATATTTCGTTGTTTCCAGAGAGTCAGGCAAATAAGGCAGCCTTTGGTGAATTTACTTGACAGAGTTGGCTTTTGGGAAGTGGATACGACAAATGATCAGGGCTTACAGACGCAGGAAAAAAAAACAGACGTTGAGGTTCATTACACTACTAAGCAGAATCATCACTGGAAATCATGTGGCATGTAAGGAAGCTAGTATTTTATGAATGTCTGAAATTTCATGATTATGGAGGCTGACAGTAAGGAGATGAGACGGGCTGCTCATGCGCTCTTTGTTATATGAGCACTGAAGGCCTGGTTATACTCCTACAGCAGGAGTATAACCAGGCCTTCAGTGCCATTTACACTCAACAGTTATCTCGGTTACCATGCTTGCACCAATCTCAGCACGGTTTCAAAAAGGTCTTGTAAATGGGGCTTAGGTTTACCTTAAGCATTGTCATAGTTTACCTGAGTCAGTGCGGGGGCAGAGGGCACAGCCCATTCCCCAGCCCTGCCCGTATAAGCAGCAGCAGTCGCTGAATGTGACTTGACCTCCGAGAAGAGGACTCTGACACAGCATGTCGGTGCTAACATGCTGCCAGCACACGGACAGGTTCTCATCTGGAAGGAGCAAGGAACAAAAAATCCGATCAGTCGATATGCAGATGATGTGCCGGTGTTTTTTTTGACTAATTTAAGTGTCATTTGTGGCTGTTTTTTGTCACATTGGGGCAGTAAATCACACAGGTCTGCAGGGGAGAGGAAGGCTTACCTACAGTAAGGTGGGAGGCGTTCACACAGTTTCTCTGAGTGTCGTCCAGGACCAGCGGAGGAGCACAGCTGCAGTGATACGAACCAACAGTGTTCACACACACACCTCCAACACAGGTCTCCTCCTCACACTCATCATAATCTGAAATATGAAGACTGGTCAGCAGCAGCAGGATTTCAGGAAGATCTGCAGCCAATGGGCTCTATTCCTACCGACACACTCCAGTAGGGCGCTGTTGTAAATAAAACCACTGGAGCAGTAGCATCTGTATCCTGGGATGTTGTTGACACATACTCCATTCTTACACACCTCCGGATGGAAACGCTTGCACTCGTCCACATCTGGAGACAGACAGATGATCACAAAACCTCTGTATATCTGCTGCTTTATTGGTCAGAAAAAAGGCTTCAGAGCATAGGGTGTCACAACCTCCAGGCAGCTCTGTACCTGAGTAGCCGAAGGCTCCCGCTCCCGCTGTCACATACCCTCTCCCGCTGGGGCACAGGGACAGAAACTCGGCTGAAACACAGGAACATCAACTGTAAGACCTGTAATAATGACTGCAATATGCTTCAGTTTCTGGAAGTCTCACGTGTGTCTTCAGGAGGACAGGTAAGATACTGGCAGCCCAGCCCCCAACCCTCCCCCATGGTGCAACAGCACTCCTGCTGGCTGATGTTGGCGGTCAGCCGGCTGCAGGAAGCTTGTTCATGCAGGTTGTAGTAACAGTCCCTCAGCTCTCCGGGTCGGGCTGCTGGAAGCACAGGGAGCTGAGGGGCCGAGGATGGCTGCAGCTCCACAGCAACGTCCACTGTTCTGACTTCAAAGCCAGAAGAAGCAGAGGAATAGTGTCTCGACTCAAGATCTGTCCTGGATGCTAAAAAAGCAGAAAGAAACCCTAGAGCTATGCTGTTGTAAACTAAAAGTGCTATTTTAATTTGTTATGGGGCAAATTATATATAAACATTAAGACTCCAGTTAAACTTTTATCAATAAAACTTTTGATTTTCACAGTAACATTTTGTTTTCAGTGCAATTATCGGCAATCGCAGACAAAAGACAATGACTGTCGGAAAATCGTAGTGGGAAAAAAATTTCAATGATCAAAATTGACCTGTGGGGAATATCTGACCGTGTCTGAAAATCCCACAGTGTGACAGCTGCTACGACCTCTGTCTAATGATCAGCCAAATGGAAATGAAGCTGCTGCTTTCAAAGATCTTCTAAAGAAGAGTAAAGCAAGGTGAGCTAGTTCCAGGATTGTTTTTATAATCCTCAGAAGAGAAGCATTTAAATAGGGCAACAAGTTTATTGTTAGGATTATTATTATTGATGATGTGTGAGTCTGTTGAACCCCAATAGTACCTGACTGTTGCATGGCCAAAATAATGTTTTCTCAAGTAGTTTATCAAACAGGGACAGCTACTCTGTCAGGATTAAAGGTGTGGTCGGAAAATTGAGATTTATCCAGTGAAAAATTTTTTTACTCAGTCTGTTTCGCCTGCAAGGCCACAAAATGTCTGACTCACAAGTGTTTTGCATACAAGGAATACTTATTCCATAACAAGCCAAATTCTTTCTCAAGACTTGTTATTGTTTAACCATAGTGTGTAATTCGCTTTGACTCTGACACATCATCAGAACAGAACAGGGCTGATTACTGTATCATATGATGAACTATTCTCTCTTTGCAAAGATATAAAAATAAAGTGCCGATGGATTTGACTCAGTCAGCAGACATTTATGATGTAAAGATGTGGATATGTGGGAGAATGGAGTTGTATAAATACTTCTTTAACTGTGATTCGAGGCTACTTCATGAGATGTGAGCCTGGTTGGTAAGCACTGGCTTCTGTAACCCTAACTTCTCTGGTCTGAGTAAGATCACAATTGATGTCAAAATCTGTTGTCATGTTAATTAATAAAGTGTTATTTAAATAGTTTGTCTCAAGTGATCTCATCTCAGGAAAATAACAGAAGAGAGAAAGCTTCAAGTTGTAAACACAGAGCTTTCCATAACAGTATCATACTATATCAAGTGAGATACCGTATATCACTTTACTCTATATCATAAAGTAAACATGCTAACTGCTAATAACTGAGTTGCCTATTGAATGTAAAGTTGTCACGTTTTCTTGTTGTAGTATTAACACAAAAAATATATATACCAGTTATGTTGTCTGTAATGTTAATAAAAGGACATTTAAGGTTTTTTCCACTTTCTTCTGGTTCTGTAACACAACCGGAAGAAATTACACAGAGAAGAGTTTCCGCAGATGAGGAGCAAAGGAGGGTCCACAGGTTCAAAATAATTCTGCCCCAAAAATAAAAAAAAAATAGAATAACACATTTTGAAGTTCTTAATCAATTCCTGTCATGCTTAGCCTGTCATTTTGCTCCAATCAGAGTAAACGACCAGTGCTGCCTCTAAAATCAGTAGAAATGAATGCACACAGGGTAAACGTTATGGCAACTTTAAAAATCACATAAGAAGAAAAAAGGTGGTGGATTATGGGGCGCCGTTTGTAAAGATAAGCAGTCAAAACTAAGGAGCAATATTTATGGTTATTTAGCGTATTTTAAGAGAAAAACTAAGGGTTTATTTTTTTCCAAGTCATTTTTCACTATTTCATTCATTTGTCTATAAAAAATCTTACTTTGTTAAATAATTATTTATTTTGGAGCTAAATATTTAGTTTGCTAATTAAATATTTAGTTTGTTAAATAAATATTTAGCTCCAAACTTAATATTTATTTAATAAAGTAAATATTTTATTTGCAAACTAAATATTTAGCCCAGAACTAAATACTGTATATATTTAACAAACTAAATATTTAGCTAATATGGAAATTCACTTGCCAAAAAGCGGAAGTGAACTACCAAAATAAAAGCCTGGGAATCTCTAGCAAGCACCAAGCTAAATTTTTATTTTGTTGAATAAATACTAAATTTGGATCAAAATATTTATTTCACAAACTAAATATTTAATTTGGACCTAAATACTTATTTAACAAACTAAATATTTAATTTGCATATTACATATTTAGCTCCAAACTAAATATTTATTTAACAAAGTAAGATTTTTTATAAATGAATGAATGATATAGTGGAAAAATGACTTGGGAATTTTGTTTTCTTTTTTTCTCTTAAAATCTGCTAAATAAGCACAGATATTGCTCCTAAATTTTGAATGCTTAACTTTACCAATGGCGCCCCATAGTTAATAGTGGAGTACTGTTTTGGCTGCTGACTTTTCTTAATGTAACAATGGTGAGGTATGGCTGTTATTCAGAGTCGCCTCAAGCAACAGTTGAACCTCGTTGTCTCTCTATAGGAGAAAATGATTTACTGGCATCTCTAGCATTTATTAGTTGTGTGGATGTTTAGGCAGTATGCGTGTTTATCTTGAGTTTAAAAGAACACAGCACCAATAGAGGGGATGCATGGGAATTAAGCCACAATTACAATATCGCCATGTAACAAAACAAACATCCAGGTTTTAGTGGATCTTCGTCGTGTAAACGGGCCCAGACTGAAGCTGTGGGGGTCAACAGGAAAGGAGGGAATCACCATCGCAACAAGAATTTAGCATCTTCTCCCTTTTGAAAGCAGCAAATAATATTTTAAATTGTTCATAGTACTGGACATGATTAACAAAAAAAATCAATGAAGGACACAGATGAGTGTTGAGCTGAAAGGTTAAAGCATTTCTCTTGGGTATGTCTGTTGAAGGATGTGTGAATTTGTGTTTGTTACCTGTTCCCACAGAGCTTAGACACTGTCTGGTTGAAGAGTCAAAGATGTCTGCTGCTCCATCACATTTACACGTAAAGCTTCCCTTGGTGTTCTCACAACGAGCAGAACCACAGACACCTGGCTGAGACACACACTCGTCCTCATCTGAGAGATGAAAACCCAGCCATGTCATGTGTGCTCCCATAAGTAACCTCAGATCCATCATTTGAGCAGCTGAAAACAAACCAAGCAACGACTCTGATGTAGTTCATCCTTTAGGTTTTTTTGTAGACTCACCTACACAGCTGCCATCAGGAGCCACCTGATAACCTGCCTGACAGGAAGCAAGACAGCGGTATGATCCAATCGTATTCTCACATCGCTGCGACACACAAACAGAACTACTGGCAGAGGCACACTCATCCACATCTGGGAACATAGACAGGCAGAGAGCAAGTTTAAACAAGAACAAAGACATCATCTGATGGGACTTAGAACTTTTTGTGCAAGGGTTTACCGAGGCAGGCGGTCTTCTCAGGGTTGGTGATGAAGCCAGTTTTACACTGACACTGGAAGGAACCTTCAGTATTGACACAACGACCATCCGAACAAACACCAGACCTCATGCACTCATCCACATCTACAAAGAGGAAATAACAAAAAATCCTGGGTTTGGTTTGGTTAGGATGGATGGATGGAGGGACGGACAGACGGCCGGACAGACAGACAGACAGACAAGGCATTTAGTAAGGTAGAGCAAATCAATTGTTGATAAAGATAATGTCAAGTAAGGTAAATACATGGATGATTTAAGGTACTGTAAATAAAGTAAACTGATGGATGGATGAAGGATCTCGTTCTTTTGGTCATGATCCATATTTCATGAGCATAAGTGATGGTAGCGTTGTTGACTGACGGGTAAATTGGGAGCTTTTCCTTTGCTTGCTTAGCTCTCACTTTATAAAAACAGAGAGATAAAGTGTCTATAAAACATCAGCAGCAGCACCAGCAGCATAGATCCATCTATTGATCTCTCGCTCCATTTTCGCCTGACTCGTGAACAAGATTCAAAGATACTTGAACTACTCCATAAAGGCTATGAACAGGACCGGTTACAAAGGGCAGCCCTGTTGGAATCCAACATGCACCTGACACAGGTCCGACTTAATGCTGGCAATGTAGACCAAGCTTCTGCTATATTTGTACAGAGACAGGATGGCCCAAAGTAGAGGGCCCCTAACTGCATACCACTGAAGTGCCCCCCACAAGGAACCACAAGGGACAAGGTTAAATTCCTTCTCAAGGTCCACAAAACACATGTTGGCCAGTTTGTCAAACTCCCAAAACACTCATACCCTGCAGAGAGTATAGAGCTTGTCCAATGTTCCAAGGGCGGGACAAAAACCAAACTGCTTCTTCTGAAGCCAAAGTTTAACAATCAGTTGGACTCTTCTTTGCAGCACCCTGGCATAGGCCTTCACAGGGAGAATGAAAAGCGTAATCATCCTATAGTTGAAACCCACCAAGTCCCACGTCTTATTGAGAGGAACCATCCCCCCAGTGCCAGTTTAGGGGCACTCTACCCAACCTCCATATGATGTTGAAATTCGCGTGTCAGCCAAGACATCCCGACAACATCCATAGCTCCAAGGTACTCAGGGCTGATCTCGTCCACCCCAAAGCCTTTCCACTGTGGAGCTTTTTAACCACCTCAGTGACTTCAGCCTGGGTGATGAATGAATAAATCCTGAGAACCCCATTTCTTCTTCCACCACTGTTCAACAATATAAATTTTAGGGTCAGCAACTCTCCACTTCAACTGAAAACGGTATTAGCAAAGCACTACATTCCCCTCCGGAGGTGCTGCACGGTTTGCCAGAAAGGCTGTGAGGCCAACCGATAGTCTTTTTCTGTCGCCTCTCTAAGCTCCTCCTAGTTTTTGCCTCAGCAACCGCACGGTCAGTGGAATGCTTGGCCTCATAATACCTGCTTGCTGCCTCAGGAGGCCCACAAGCTCGATAGGACTCCTTCTTCAGCTTGTCAGCATCCCTTACTGCTGTTGTCAACCACCAGGTTCGGGGATTGCCCCCACGACAGGAACAGCAGACCTTATGGGTTTCCCACATGGGCGTTGAAGTTAGCGTTAGAGTGATGGAATCTCCAGACCCATCTGCTAGAGCTTGTTTGCATTGGGAGACCCTACCACAGGCATTAAAGCCTCTGGAAACATCCAGGCACTGAAACCTCTCCACCACTTTAAGGTGGCAGTTCAAGAAGAAGTTAAGATCAGAAAAGTAAATTGATTGATGAATGAAGGTAAGTCAGGGTAAAATAAAGTACAATGATGGTTTGTTGAAGGTAAGGTATAGTAAACCAATGGATAGCTAACGTAAGGTAAAGTAAATTGATGGTTTGATGAATGTAAGGTAAGGTATGGTAATGAAAAGTAAAGTAAATCAGCGAATGAATGAAGGTAAGGTAAACTGATTGATAAATGAGGACAAGGTAAATAGATAGATGGATAAAGGTGAGGTAAGCTAAAAAAATGTAGGAAGGTAAGGTAAACTTAATCTATGCATGGATGAATGTAATGTAAGGTGAGGACAGATAAAGTAAACAGATTGTTGGGTAAAGGTAAGCTAAGGTACGGTAAGGTAAAGTTAAACGATGGAGTGTGAACTGTATTGTAATGTAAGGTAAGTTATCCTAATAATCATTTTTTTAGACCTTGGCAGGAAGCCTGTATTCTCTGAAAGAAACCATGCATGAATGGAGGGAGCATGAAAACGGCATGCAGACAGACCCTCGGCAGGGATCTTAACAAACTCGGTAGACCTTTCAGAAATATGGGTTTAGAGATCCAAAATAATTTGGACAAAACCTCACCGAGGCAGGCTGTCCTGTTTTCATTTAGTGTGAATCCAGGTGAGCATACACAGGTGTATGACCCAGGTGTGTTTACACACTCCCCTCTAGAGAAACAAAAGTCCCCTTCCAAACACTCGTTGACGTCTGCAAAGACAAAAATCATTGTTGGCTCACTTTCAAAGCTTATCTAGCTGCAGAAGATGTTTTAAAACCTTATCTACATTCCCCCATACCTCTGCACTGTCCTCCCAGGCCAAAGCGTCGGTATCCGGGACGACAGTCACATCTGAACGAGCCGACAGTGTTCACACATACCTGCTCTGCTTCACATGCTCCGGCACTCGCACACTCATCCACATCTACAGAACAAAATATTCTTTCATGAGTTTCATCTCATTTCAGACCCGTTCAGAGCTCCAAAACTTACAGCTCCAGCTCTAAATCTTGCATCAGTACATCTTCATGAAAGTTAAACTGAGCTTGCATTTATGTTTGCTGGTTTGATATGACTAAATGGTGATTTAGGTATCAAAAGTCAGGTCAGAACCTATATCACTCTGGTATTCATGGAAAAAACTCTGAAAAAATGTTTTTAAACCTTCTTTTATAAAAATCAAAAGAGCAAACATAAAACAGACTGACCATCATCAGATTTAATGTAAAAAAGGCAAGTATGCAACATGGGAAACCAAAGAATTTTTAAATTTTTTTTAAGTTTGCAAGTGTGTCTAAAAATCTGTCAGTTCAATTAAAATGTACACTTTAGTATCATCACCAAACAGTTTGAACTTTGAGGGTCCAAATATGGTTCTGGGTTCCTAATTGTAGGACAATGAAGGATTTTCTGTTTTATTCTATTCTATTCTAAATGAGGTGGCTAAGATGAAGAGTAAATGGAAGAATAACAATTTTAGAAAATCCAGTAAAGTTACAAATCATACACATAGAAACTTTATGTATAATTAATAATATGTATAATTTAGGCCATAAAGAAAAAACTAAAACTTATCATACAGCTTCTCCTTCTTATAGTCCTTAACACCAACAATCGTCCTGAATTATACTTTGAGTCCAAACTATTCTAATGTCCAATAAGTGAGCAAATAACTTAGTTGATGTACATATAAAGAATGAAAATATCAGAAATGAACCAAGTACTGGTCCTTGAGGTACACCAAAACTTAAAGAATTCAGGGAGATTATTGAGCATTTTGAGCTTAATAAATCACACATAAAGTTCAGTTACTGGTAAACACAAAGTGTAGATCAAAAGAAATAAAATCAAGTAATTTCTATCTACCATCAACTGGTCATTGGTTCTATAACACCCCAGTATGAAGGGCTCTAAACCATTCAAAACAATGAAATTCCCATGTTGCAATTTTTATAGTATGATAGATTTATGTCCCAAATTCTGATGCAATACACATAGCATTCCATTGTGCTGCTAGAGAAGACTCGTATTCTTTAATGCCCATATGTAGCCACTTAAGCCGCTATTACAACCACAACAATAGCACAAAAAAAAAAACTGCTCTAAGAATTTTGTCCACATAAACAGCTTTCAAACATATTCTCTTATAAACAGTGAAAAGTACTGAACCAGCACTGATGAATTGAACAGGGAGAGTATATATAGGAGACAGAACAAAGACTGGACTAATGAGCTGATTGGGAGCAGGTGTGGATGGAAGCATCTAGAAGGGAGCCAAGGGAAAGGAAACAAACACAAGGGGGCAACAGAGAGTAACTAAAAAAATAAAACATTGCTAGAAAACAACTACAAATACAAAGAAACTAAAAATACACTTTAACAGAGGGCAGATACCCTGACTGTCAGAGTGAATAAATGTTACTGCTGTTGGGGTGAGTAGCAGCCCTCATGAATGTGGAAGTCAGGTATGGTTGTGTTTCTTCATAACATTCCAAACTGGAATTGCTACTTTCTAGGGCATTCCAGCTGAAATCTCCTATTCACAGGTCAGATTTCTTCTTAAGAGTACAATTACTTCCACAGATGCTAGAAGCTGTCTTGACAACATAGCAACATAATACAATTGTATAACAAGCTTATCACATATTTGATTTGATATTTAAATTTTTTATGTACAAGGAGAGCATAAGAAAAGTATTTTGAAAGTTGTAAAATCCTCTAGGAATTCTAAGAAGTGTCAAGATATCTGTACCTATAACATCAATTATAATACCAGTTTGGACCCAGAAAATTTCTGTGGTTATACAGCTTTTATCAAAAATATGTTGGTCTCATTTGAAGTGACTTATTATCATAGCATGCTTGTGAGTGCGTACACACCTGTGCACTGTCTGTTGGTTAGCGTGTATCCTTGTCGACAAGACACACACCTGTAGGATCCCACAGAGTTCACACACATCTGTCCAGGACACTGAGACGGCTCAGCACACTCATCGACATCTGAACACACACAGCGGTCACAGATCACTGCTCAAATGGATAAGAGGTCCCAAAATCAGCATCAGGACCGAGGGATATGTACCCGTGCAGGTGTTGTTTTTGAGCCGGTAACCATTGAGACAAACACAGCGAAAACTTCCAGGTGTATTTTCACAGCGGCCATTGGAGCATGGAGACCGCCGACACTCATCAATGTCTGCAAAAAGGTGACAAAACAGAGAATCAGACCATTTTATCAGAACGGGCCCCAATCGGGTCGAGTCGGATCCAGTCGGAAGCAGACAAATGTTACCTGTACAGATCCCATTGAGCAACCCGAATCCTGCGTGGCAGGATGAGCAGCGATAAGAACCCAGAGTGTTAATACATTCCTGACCCGGGCACTGCAGAGGATCCACACACTCGTCCACATCTGAAAAACACAGGTATCAAACACACCTGTAGGATTTCCCCAAGTCAAAAAGTTAAGGTAAGGTACGGTTAAGGCAGGGTTGTCAAACTGTAGTCATTGAGGGCTGGTGTCCTGCAGCTTTTAGATCCGTTTCTGCTTCAACACACCTCAATTCAATTATTAGGTCACTAGCAGGATTTTGGACAACTGAGAAGATTCTTCTTCAGATAAGTCGGACCAGGGACACATCTAATATCTGCAGGACAATGTTCCTTAAGAAATGGAGCTTGACATCCCTGGGTTAAAGTAAAATAAGGTAAGGTAAGGCAAATCGATGATGGAGGAAGGTAAGGTAAGGTAGGTTTAGGTAAGGTACTGTAAGGTAGGCTAAGGTAAGGCAAGGTAGGGTAAGGAAAGGTAAGCTAGGGTAAGGCAAATCGATGATGGATGAAGGATAAGTAGGGTAGGGTAAGACAAGTTAGGGTAAGGTAAGGTAACATATGGTAGGCTAAAGTAAGGTAGGGAAAGGTAAGCTAGGCTAAGGTAAGGGCCACCGTACTACTGGCCTCTTGTAATAGAGCCAACTTTTCTTCCATACCTTCACAGGTGTTCCCAACGAACCTATAACCATGAGGACAGGCACACCTGTAGCTTCCTGCTGTGTTTTCACAGTGCCCATTAGTGCAGGGATTCTGCTGACACTCGTCCACATCTGAAACACATGCATATAATAATCACACCTGTAGGATTCGCAAAGAACATATTCTAGTGCAGAGTCTGTACGGGTCAGATTTTACAAAACTGTATCTGCCCGCAACCAGAGAGTTCAGGTTTGAGACTTGACCCAACTGGTGTTTATAAAGTGTACAGACAGCTGTTTTGGTGCTTAAACACCATGTGCTTTATTTTTCCAGCTGCAGCAGAATAATGGCTTAATATCAGAGACAGTAAAGAATATCGACTCACGCTCACATCCAGTTCGCACTGAGCTCACAGATTAACAACTGTAAATTGGCTGAATTAAGAAGGCTGCCTTGTAAAAAAGTACTGTTATCTGGATATTCTTGAATCAATTTACTTATAAGGATGTACAGTTTATAAATAGGAAAATATAAATTATAAGTTTAATTCATGCTGTAACTCTCTGTTTTATAAGGGTACCTGCGGGTACCCACGGGTACCTGACCCGGTGCAGGACTCTTTTTTTAGTAAAACCGAGAAGGACCGATGTAAACTTTAAGGTCTGTTAGTTTTTAGGGATCATTGGTTACTTTGCTGTTGCTAACAGGTCCTTTACCTTCACAGGTGTTCCCACTGAGCCTGTAACCACGATGACAGACACACCTGTAGCTTCCTGCTATATTTTCACAGCGGCCATTACTGCAGGGATTCTGTCGGCACCCGTCCTCATCTGAAACACACGCGGGTAAAAAACACACCTGTAGGATTCGCAAAGAGCGTGTTCCAGTGAAATCGAGAAGAACCAATGAAAATGGATCTTCGGTTACTTTGCTGATGCTAAGACATCCTTTACCTTCACAGGTGTTCCCAATGAGCCTGTAACCACGGTGACAGGCACACCTGTAGCTTCCTGCTGTGTTTTCACAGCGGCCATTAGTGCAGGGATTTTGCTGGCACTCGTCCACATCTAGATGCAAACAAAAATATAGTGTATGGATGTATGGATGAACCAATGGATGAATGAATGGATGAATGAATGGATGAATGAATGGATGAATGAATGGATAGGCCCTTTTCTTTCATGCAAAAAGAAAGCAGAGGCTTTGTTTTGTCATTCTCAAATATTGAATAATTAAAAAAAGTATATAATAAAAATAGAAATATCTTAATGATAATTTCTATAATGCTTAATTTCGAGACTACAAAAAATTATGACAAAGCAAAATGTTTAATCATTTAAAAAGAAAAGAACCGCAATAGTTGTGAATCCGATCTTCCCACCGTGACAGAGGGTTCCCTGATCGTTGAGCTGGTATCCCTCCTCGCACTCGCAGGTGTATTTCCCACCCGGTTGGTCCAGGCAGCGGCCCCGCCCACACACACCTGGCCTGCTCTGACACACACTACGAACAACTACACACACAAACATATATGACACATCATGTCAGGAATACAGAAAAATATGGTATCTTTTCATTGGAAAAAACTAAATAATATACATTTTACATTAAAATGTGAAACATTTGCCAAGATGAAGGCTGTTTGAAATTCTCTTCACCCTCTAAAAAAAAAAACTTTCAGTCAGGAATAAATCTCAGAGCGAAACTGTCTGGTCTGAAGAACAACCCAGAACTCAGGAGTTTAAAAACATAACACATGAACACATATGATGAAACTGAGACAGATTTGATGGATCTAGAGGTTCTACACACAGGCAAAGTTGATAGTACCCTTTATTTAATGACAGAAAAACCGACAAAGAATGACATGAATCTGACAAAAACTCTATGAAAATGAACAAATGAAAGTCATAGAATGTTTTTCAAACATGTTTCAATAACAAGTGCAGCTGTAGTCACAGGAATATCTAGCTGCTTGGTCTTTTAATCTTTATCTTTAACACACTTGTCCATAATTGTCTTTCTAATCTCCTGAGACAACTCTTTCCTTTGCTGCCTCTGGCCCATGTTGAGTGTGGTACACATCATGTCACCAAACAGCAGCATGACTGCAGACACTCTATTTGAGCTCAGAGCTTGTCTTCCTGGCAGTGTGATTCCTGGACGGGGCGCCTGTAAAGCTGGTTGACAGTTGCCTTTTGTATCTCTGCTTCTTTCTGTATCTCTGCTTCTGTCTCCTTGAACCCCAGTCGGCATTGGCAGATGGACGCTCACACTGAGCCTGGTTCTGCTGGAGGTTCTTCCTGTTAAAATGGAGTTTTCCTCTCCACTCTTGCTCCAAGAACCGAAGACAATCCCTCACATAAGCATGCTTGTAGCGACAGCAGAGAGCAAAAACTCCCCTTTAACAGGAAGAAACATCCAGCAGAAAAAGGCTCAGTGTGAGCGTCTATCTGCCGAGGCCGACTGGGGTTCAAGGAGACAGAAGCAGACAAAAAAAGAAGCAGATATACATAGATAGTTGAGCGGCATTGATACTTTTGTAGCACGCAAGATGGCCGGTGCAAAAAAAGGACTGATTGCCTTAGTCAAAAAAGAAATGATCCTTCTGAGTCTAGATCCAAATTACTTAATTGTATGTCACTGTGTTATACATCAAGAAAGTCTGTGTGCATGTTCCTGAAGCTAAACGATTCCGTCAGAAACTTCATCAAAAGCCAAGGGCTGAACAACCACCAGTTCAAAGAGTTGCTCCGTGAACTAGAGTCAGGGTACTGGGATCTGTTTTTTTATTGCGAGGTGCAATGGCTTAGTTGCACTAATATGCTCTCACTGATTTATGCTCTGAGGGGTAAGTCAACTACTTCATGGAGACGAAGGGAAAACCTGTGACAGAGCTCAGTGATGACAAGTGGCTCAGTGATCTTGCCTTCATGGTGGACATTACCATGCACCTGTGAGAGCTAAACACCAAGCTGCAAGGTCCCAACCAGCTCATCAGTTCTCTACTTTCAAATGTGAAATCATTTGAAGTTAAGTTAAGGCTATGGCAAGCACAACTGGAAAATGGAAACACTGTGTATTTTCCCACTCTACAAGAACAACAGGCTGATGTCACAACGGAGTATGCTTGTGAGTGTGCAAAACTCATTCAGGCATTTTATGAATGATTTTGTGGTGTGAAACATACACAAAGGGAACAGGACATGTTTGCTATGCCATTCAATGTGCAATCAGCTGATGTGCGAGAAAACCTCCCAATGGAAATGATTGAGCTGCAAAGCAACACAGCTAAGTGCGACAACCTTCCTCTAGTTTACTTTTAATAGCTGTATGTTGGTGCTAAGAATGTTCCCATTCTAAGGAGACATGGCCTGAAATATTAATCTCGGGTTGGGACATCATACTGCTATGAAGAGCTTTTTTCAAAAGTAACCCTTCGTCTTCCGTCTCTGCTCAAGGCTGACAGACCCAAATGTGGAAAACCAGCTTTGAGTCGCATCATCACCACCGGCAGCTGATCAGATGCTTCGCCAAAGACAAACAGTTCCAGCTATGGCATTAGGTGAGTCTGACATGCATAGAAATTATGACCCCCCCATCCTATCAGTCATACCTTTCTCTTGTAATGAACGCTAGAATTTATGTCATTAAAACTTTAAGGCTCTTGAAATACTTTATACAAAGGGAATTGGCCCTCAAGATGGAAAATGTTCCACAATCCTGTTCTAATAACATTTAAAATATACAAAAATATAAATATATAAAACTGAGAATAGGAGACTATGCGGTACTTTACAATGCAACTCAAATAGAATAGCATGACGAGATAACAGAGGAGGGCACGCTTATTTGTGCAAATAAACATTTCAACAGCAAGAGGGATGTGCACATTTATAAAGTCTGATCTGGTTCCGGACCAAATTCCAGCTGCCATTTCCTGTACTCACTCTGGACTCTGCTTGGACGTCTCGTTGGGACCACAGCCGGTTGTCTCTCTGGGACAGGGAGCTCTCCACCAGGTCTGGATCCACGCTCTGAGGTCTGAGGCGGCAGAGAGTCTCCTCGTCCTGGTGACGGGTCGGATTGGGATCCAGTGGAAGGCTGATTGGCAGCTGATATTAAAAAAATAATGTGATGAACCACATCAGATCCACTATCTGAACATGGCTGAACAAACATTACCTTGATTATCACTTGAGAAAAGCTTTGGTCTGGCTGGAGGTGGGTTGGACCGTCCCTGTTCGGTGTCCAGTCTCTCCTGGGAGGCCCTGGCTGCAGAGCTGGCAGGCTGCGCTAGTCTGGAAGACGAGGAACCGGCATTCAGGCCAGGCTGAGGCGAATTGGGTCTGGTAGAAAATGGTGAACCAGAGAAGCTGGGTCTCTGCAGAGAGTGAGAGGTTCCACCACCTCTGGACCCTGGAACCAGAAGACACAGGTTTGTTTTTGGTTTGCATTGGAGGTCTGGACACCTGAGATCAATAGACTCTTTAGAATCAGCCTAAATAACCTGAGGAAAGCTGTGAATCTGGACCCGTGTTGTCCTGGGATGTTGGCAGGGATCCTCGCCCTGCCTGCTCAGCATCAGCTCTTTGAGTGAACTGCAGAGTGGATGCTGAATAATGATAACCAGGACCGGCTGGACAGATCTCTTTAAAGGTAACTGCAAAAAAGAACAAACAGCAGAATGACAAGAAACTGGGCTGAACAGAACAATATGAAGAACTGCTAAAAACAAACTTCTGCAAGACAGCAAACAAAAAAACAAAACCCACCTGAACCAAAGTAAGGACATCTCTGGCAGTCTGGTCCCCAGGCTTTACCGACTCGGCTGCAGCAGCAGATTTGCTTGGTGATGTTTCGAGCTATGGGCAAGGAGCAGGAAGATGGACCCAGACCTGCGCCCACGACTCTGTAACACTGACCCTTCTCCTCTGATATCACACTTTGTGCTGAGGAGGACAAACAGAGACAGAGACATGTTAGAAAAGTGAAGCTTTGATATTCCAAACAGAGGAGAGATATGCAGTCAGATTGCTGCATGCAAAACGAGAACATGCTGATCTCTGGTCAGCATAGACACAGAAAGCCTGATTACAAGGATAACAAGCTCCAAAGACCAGCTATTGGTGCTGTCACAGTGTAAGGGAGGATGCAAGACCAGAACCAGGGCTGAGACACAGCTGTTAGGTAGAGGACAGTTCAGAACCCAAACACGAGACATCTGCCGTTTCCTCATAAAATGCAGAGGGCAAATGTCATTGCAATGCACATTGATTATCATTTTAGATCAATTTGAGTGTTCAATGCTTGGTTGGACCGCTCAAGATCTACCCAGAACGCCCAATGGGCGCTTCACTGTGGCTCTATATCCTAAAAAACTTTACTTTTGGCAAAGCACTGGAACAATCGAAATCTAGATAAGTCACAAGACAATTTACACTTAAAATAAGAAAACACAACTGCATTGTCTTATTTCAAGTGCATATTATCTAATTATCTTATTTTAAGAGTAAAAATACTCATTCCATTGGCAAATTACCTCATTTACCTACTCAAATTAAGGATTAATACACTTAATTTAAGAAAATGTTTATTATTTCAAGATCGTTTTTCCACTGTACTAGTTAGAGTGGCTCAGATAGTCTGGAGCGACATCTTTAGTAATGCTGCTAAAGACTTAGGCTGCTGGAGGACATAAAAGAAATCTTTCCCTGACTCGGCTACATTGAAAAAGCCTTTCCTACCCCCATGTATACGTATGTTCAACGTTTACCATGCCATAGTCTGCTGCAGGCTCAGTGCTTACTACATCCGCTAAGCTGTGCTTCTTTAAATGAGCCTCCAATAGACCTTCCACTCAAGGAACCTCGTCCTCTTCTCCAGAAGAAAAACGCACAGGTAACTAACAGCTTTAGCATGTTTTTTTTGTTTAATCCGTCCTTGCAACCTCACTGGTTCTAGCTCTGGGAGAGGTTTCTTCCTGTTCGAAGGAACTTTCCACCATCGCCATATGCTTGGTCAGGATGAGGGATTGACTAAATGCACTATGCTAAACCTTTTATCATTTTATTATAAATTAGCTTATTTAAACTAAATATCCATTTTGTGTCAGATTGTTTTGTCTATTTCTGGTATTTCTGGATAACAGATGGGTCCCTTTTTCCTGTCAAGTGACTTGAAAAAAGGAATTTTCTTAATAATAAAATATAATGATTGGAACATGTTTGTTGACAGTGTTCTGTTGGCCCCTAATGGGTCTTCTAGGGACAAATTAGCATGGCAGTTGTGATCTGTATGTCAATGGTCAACGTTACTGTGTGGTTTGTATGTTAAGAAACTTGTTCTGGTAAAAAGTCTGAAAAAAAAGTAATAGAAATGAAAGTAATGACAGGTAAAAGTCTCAAACACATAGATGCTGTTAATAAACCAGCTCGTAGCTGTGAGTAGAACGATGCAATGAGAAGCAGCCAGACCAGCATCCTTCAGCTCCTTTCTCCTCGGTCAATCCGGAGAATGCCGGTCGGAATGACTGAACCCCAGTCAGGCTTTTCAGAAACAACCTGAACGCCTTCAATAAGATCATCTGACTCACACAGAACCAAAGCCCCATGTGATTTTCCTGACAGTGTGAGGAGCAAATCTTTGCATTACAGCTGTAGAAATAACTCCCAGATGTGCAAAGTTGCCTGAATTTAAGCTGGATTCTGGAAATCCTGACCGGAGTTGCGTTATTCCTCTTATCTGGCCGGCGGCGGATTGTGTTTATCATGCGTGTGTGCTACTTACATATGCAGATTCCATGTGTGGCATCGAGGATGAACCCCAAGCAACACACACAGCTATAGCTCCCCATGGTGTTCACACAGAGGCCGTTCTCACACAGCCCCGGCTGGTGGCACTCATTCACATCTACACACATCAGCACATGCACACATGAATGATGGCAGGATTTCTCTTTGACTCAAAGCCATTGAAGACCAGAGGAGGTCTGCCTCAAACCCAAAGGATGCCAAAGGTCCAAACATTGGAAGCTGATTTTACGAGCATAACAGAATGAAACTGGTTTTCTGCATTAGGAATGATCTGCAGATCAAAATCTCTTAATTAAACCATTTTTGGATTTTATTCAATAATAACGTCCAACCCCCAAGGCCTTCAGACTGAAATGCCATTTTTTGGGGGGGGGGAAATCATGAAAGAGTTTTGTAAAAATATTGTTTGTTTATTGGAAAACATTAACCCTTTATAGGGCACGTTACCATTTTTAATCACTTGCATACCCCTTACAAATGGAGTCCCTCCGTCCCTCAGTGAGCTCTAGAAGCACAAGATCTATATCCAGCCATTCAGCAAAGACACTGCTAGATGGCTGTACATCTTATTTTGGCATTTGACCAATTAGATGAGCCCTTGAATGATAAATTACCTACTGTAAATTAAGTTGGAAAAAAAGGTAAAAAGTTCATTTGAAAGTTCAAAATACAAGAAAAAAAGGTAAAAAGCTAATTAAAGTTAAAAAGTCAAGAAAAAAAGGTAAACAGCTAATTAAAAAGTTAAAAAGTCAAGAAAAAAAGTTAAAAAGCTAATTTAAAAGTTGAAAAGTCAAGAAAAAAAAGGTAAAAAGCTAATTAAAAAGTTAAAAAGTCAAGAAAAAAAGGTAAAAAGCTAATTAAAAAGTTAAGTCAAGAAAAAAAGGTAAAAAGCAAACAAAAGAGTTAAAAAGTCAAGAAAAAAAGGTAAAAATCTAGTTAAACTGTTAAAAAGTCAAGAAAAAAAGTTAAAAAGCTAATTAAAACGTTAAAAAGTCAAGAAAAAAAGTTAAAAAGCTAATTAAAAAGTTAAAAAGTCAAGTAAAAAAGGTAAAAAGCTAATTAAACAGTTAAAAAGTCAAGTAAAAAAGTTACTAAGCTTAGTTAACAATTATATTTAGATTTATAAACTAAAAAAATTAAGTGCCAGTATCAGCATTAATGTCTCTAAGGTTATGTTGTACAAAACATTTTTTTCTTGCCCTCTCACAATGTTTTTCAAGAATTTCTTATAGAAGCAGTTTTGTTAATTTTCTTAATATATTCAATCAAGTCGGCATTTCTTGTTATTACATTGACATTCATTTTTGCCATCGAAATATCCATATTTTCTGAATGTTTTAAAGGTAATAAAGTCTTGTCCTGGATTCCAATAACACTATTGGCTGGAAATTTGGATTTTCAAAGGATTTCACTGAGGGCGCTATAAAGGGTTAACATTAGAAACAAATGTTTTTATTTCATTACTTGTCTCACCTAGTTTGGTAGTTATGTCATATTTTGTTACTCTGGAAGCCAACTGTAGATTACCGGTATCTATGAATTTCTCGGAGGATTATCAATAAAAAAAATTATAAAAGAGAATAAATATAATTGTAACCAATTGTCTTAAATATTAATAGCTTAATAGGGCTGTCTTTACATAGAACAGGCTGTGTTTACTTTACTTTGGTTTCATCAACCTTTTATATTGTTGTTATTATGTAGTTAAAATATAGCAATGCTGAAATATTCTAGCTTCCCCAAATCATATATTTGAGAGCAAGTTAACTAGATAAATTGATCTTGGGAGGAAAAGTTCTCATCCTCAGTAGCTAAGAGCCAGCGGCTCCACCTGGCGGCCATGTTTTACTCACCGACACACTGTGATCCATTAGCTGATCGCTGGAAGCCAACAGGACAGCTGTTGTTGCTTCGACCTGTAGTTGATTAATAACAGATCAGTTTAAAAAGGTCTTCCTTGATACAATGAAGAATTGTTAAAAATACATTTTCTTTATGCAAATTTTAAATCCTTTATTTGCTTAGTTATTGAACTCTGGTGATGGAGGACTTCTAAGCTAGCAATGACGTTAGCAATTTATCAACATTCTTTGATTCCCAAAGAAGGGGTCTGGACCCCCCGGGGGCCGCAAAACTATAAGCTAAGGGTCACAAGATATTTTTTACATTGTGATGTGATTCAAATATAACAGTAAAAATACCAATAAATTATAAAATGCAAAAAGAAATAAATATGCCATTAAATGATCAAAAATAGATTTAAAATAATCAACTGTTATTTAAAAACATTTTGTTAAAATGAACATAATTAGTTTACCGTATATCAATAGATTGATTTAAAGAAACATGTAAGGTACTTTTAGGGGTGGCTAGTTGGTGCCACAGTTATTTTCAGGGTCACAGGCAGAAAAGTTTGATAACCTCCACTCTTATGTAACATTTGTTTCATGTAAATGCTCAGATGAAACATTTAGTAGATTTATTAACAGAAAGTGAATAAAATCTGAGCTTTCTTTGCAGGCATGGTGCTTTATTGCACAGCTGATAGTGAACAGTTAGTTTGTACCTGGGGTTTCAGGACAGAGAGTGCAGTCGGTGAGGCCCCACGCCTTCCCACCTCCCCTACAGCACACCTCCCTGCTCCTCAAACCAGGGAGAGGAGAGCTGCACTGCAAATACATAAAAACAGTGAGCATAGATCACAGTTCAGTAATAATTGGCTTCAGAGGGGAAGTTATTTGGTTATTAATCCTCTCAGAAACAGAAATGCTGTTTTTGTTTTTTTCCCCCTATTGTTCCTCCAGATTGAAACAGCAGCTGTCACCTGCCTCCTCTCACCTGTCCATCTTTGACTTCTCTGAAGCAGTATTTGAAGTCAGACTGAAGGTTGTAAGTTCCACCGCCCCTCAAAGTCTGGGCCTGGATTCTTCCGGCACCTGCTGGAAGCAGAGCCGGAGCAGGAGCACCGGCCGAACCCGAAGAGGAGGAGGAGGAGAGGGACCGCAGGGAGGGAACGGAGCCAGAAACCTGGATCCACAGCGAGGAGACAAAGAGGAACCAAAACAAAGATGTGGAAACATTTATTTGAGCTTGTATAAAAAACAACCATAGTTCTAACAGAACAAATACAATACAAAACTATGGAGTAGATTTTGCTCCATTCTCCTTTTCAAAAACACCAAGATTTATTACTTTATTATCTGAGATCAATTTAATCCCATCTAGATGAAGTGATTGACTCATTTTTGATAATGGATTAAAAAATACACTTTATAATTCCTCTTTAATGATTCGATTTAAAAGGTGCAATTAGAAAATACTTTTAAATTAGATTTTAAATGGCCTGATTTAAATGCTAAATTGTAAAAGGAGATAAAAAACTCACTCCATACAAAGTAAAAAAAATATGTAATTAGAATACCTTAAATTAAACCAGAAAATTTCCAATATAATTCCAAAAATGTATTTCAAGAAAATATAAATTACATTTAAAAACAATAGTGTAATAGATAAATAACTAAATAAGAACTTAAATGACTAAATAGAGTAGGATATAAGGTTAATATAATTACATCAAAAATATTAAATAATATTGAATATGCAGAATAATAAAAAAAAAATTCAATTTTAATCTGATGGTTCATGGATGTACCTTCATCACCTGGTGGATCTTCACACTGGCCTCGGGGGGGTGCTGAACTCTGACCTTCACCATGCGGGGGTCTGACGCTTCTCATGTTTGTTAAAAAATTATCACAACAGAAACTGAAACTAAGTTTAAATATATTGAAGCAGAGAAATAACCTTAAATCATGTTTAAACAGTTGTGTTTTCCTATAAACCTAACAAAGTGAGTAGCAGTGGAACAACTGAGCTTCACCTGTGGACCGTGGCACCGCCCGGCTCTGCCCAAGTGGCAGCAGGAACTCTGACTGCATCAGCTCCTGATTGGCTGCCGTGGCAGAGAGCAGCAGAGGTTTGACCACCTCGTTGGCGTCTCCGGACCTGGCGGCTAAATGTGAGACAGGAATCTGGCAGAACTTTCCGGTAAAGTTTGCAGGACATAAGCAGCGATCCTTCTGCAGACAGAGGCCTCCGTTCTTACAGATCAGAGGACAGAGAACTAAGGAGTAAAAACATAAAACAGATTCTGCTCAATCTGCGTCTCTTTGGACATAAAGCAACAACAGAACCTCTTCCTCTGCAGCAACATTCTTTTAACATTCAAGCTGCTGATAATCAAACCACTAAAACTCAAACCTGATTAGTAAAAATTATTCAGAACATTTTATTGATCGAACTTTGTAATTTCCCAGAATTAAAATTGATGGCATCACATTTTATCACAATATATTGATTTGCTTTTATGACAGTTAAAGATACAAAAACAAATGAAGTCTAATCATATTTAAAAATATATTTTTTCTCACTACGCTGCTAAAAACTTTATATTTTAATAATTAATTTCAGACATAGTTGACTTTTAAACATAAATATAAAATCTTTAAAAAAGAGAAAACTAATTCTGTGAAATTAATGTTACTTTTACACAATCAGTCAAAGAGATTATAAAATATATATAAACATTAATAAAGGTATTTGTGAACAAACACTCAAAACTGTAAAGTGAAATAAATCAAAACATAAAAACAGATGAAACATATACACGTACATGTACATATATATATATATATATATACATATATATATACATATATACATATATATATATGCATATATATATATATATATATATACATATATATATATATACACATATATATATATATACACATATATATATATATATATATATATACATATATATATACATATATACATATATATATACATATATACATATATATATATATATATATATATATATATATATATATGCATATATATATATATACACATATATATATATATATATATATACATATATACAGGTGCTGGTCATAAAATTAGAATATCATGAAAAAGTAGATTGATTTCAGTAATTCCATTTAAAAAGTGAAACTTGTATATTATATTCATACATTACATACAAACTCATATATTTCAGATGTTTATTTTGTTTAATTTTGATGATTACAAATGACAACAAATGAAAATCTCAAATTCATCATATCAGAAAATTAGAATATTACTGAAGACCAATAAAAACAAAGGATTTATAGAAATGTTTGCCAACTGAAAAGTATGAACATGAAAAGTATGAGCATGTACAGCCCTCAGTATTTAGTTGGGCCTCCTTTGGCCTGTATTACTGCAGCAATGCGGCGTGGCATGGAGTCGATCAGTCTGTGGCACTGCTCAGGTGTTATGATAGCCCAGGTTGCTCTAATAGTGGCTTTTAGCTCTTCTGAATTGTTGGGTCTGGTGTATTGCATCTTCTTCTTCACAATACCCCATAGATTTTCTATGGGGTTAAGGTCAGGAGAGTTTGCTGGCCAATTAAGAACAGGGATACCATGGTCCTTCAACCAGGTACTGGTAGCTTTGGCACTGTGTGCAGGTGCCAAGTCCTGTTGGAAAATGAAATCTGCATCTCCAAAAAGTTGGTCAGCTGCAGGAAGCATGAAGTGCTCTAAAACTTCCTGGTATGTGGCTGCGTTGACCCTGGACCTCAGAAAACACAATGGACCAACACCAGCAGATGACATGGCACCCCAAACCATCACTGACTGTGGAAACTTTACACTGGACTTCAAGCAACGTGGATGAAGTGCCTCTCTTCTTTTCCTCCAGACTCTGGGACCTTGATTTCCAAAGGAAATGCAAAATTTACTTTCATCAGAGAACATGACTTTGGACCACTCACCAGCAGTCCAGTCCTGTTTCTCTTTAGCCCAGGCAAGACGCTTCTGACGCTGTCTGTGGTTCAAGAGTGGCTTGACACAAGGAATGCGACAGCAGAAACCCATGTCTTTCATACGTCTGTGTGTGGTGGTTCTTGAAGCACTCACTCCAGCTGCAGTCCACTCTTTGTGAATCTCCCCCACATTTTTGAATGGGTTTTGTTTCACAATCCTCTCCAGGGTGCGGTTATCTCTCTTGCTTGTACACTTTTTTCGACCACATCTTTTCCTTCCCTTCGCCTCTCTATTAATGTGCTTGGACACTGAGCTCTGTGAACAGCCAGCCTCTTTAGCGATGACCTTTTGTGTCTTGCCCCCCTTTTTGCAAGGTGTCGGGGTTTCCTTTTTGGACAACTGTCAAGTCAGCAGTCTTCCCCATGATTGTGTACCCTATAGAACTAGACTGAAAGACCATTTAAAGGCTTTTGCAGGGGGTTTGATTAATTGCTGATTAGAGTGTGGCACCAGGGGCCATCAATTTTGAACCTTTTTAAAAATTAAAATTTTTGTTGTTGATGAATTGAGATTTCATTTTGTTGTCATTGTATAAAAAAATTAAAAATAAATTTGAATATATAGTTTGTATTTTAAAGTATGATATAATATACAAATTTACTTTTAATGATATTACTGAAATAATTACTTTTTTGTATTCTAATTTTATGACAATTTTATAAATTTTTTTTACATATAAATATATAGAATATATATAAAATTAAAATATATTTAAAAAAAATAATAATTTATTATTATATATATATAAATTTTAAAAAATATAATAAAAAATAATTAATTAATGATAATATATAATAAAAAATTTAAAATATATATATACATATATATAATAATTAATATAATTTATATTGTATATAATATTTAGTACAATATTTTTATACATATATCAAATTTATATACTTTTTAAATTTTAATATAATTTTAACATATATCATATAATATTACTATTTAAAATATATATATAATAATTTATACATATATATATTAATATATATTTTTAAATATTATAATATAATATATTTAAAATTTTAAAATAAATATAATATATATATATTATATAAAATATATATATATACATTATATATAATAAAAAAATAATAATATATACATAATAATATTATATAAAAATATTTATATATATATAAAATATATAATATAAAAATAAAATAATATATATATAATATAATATTTTTTAAATATATATAAAAACAAAAAATATATATAAAAATATATATAATAAATAATATAATATAATAATACATATATATATACTAATACATATAAAAATATAAAATATTATATAATATAAAAATAAACATATCCCCATAATATACATAACTATATTTTAAAATATATTTTAGTATAATATATATAATAATAAATTTTTATAATATATAATATATTAAATATATATTATTATTTATATATATATTTTATATTTTAATATATTTTTATAATTTTATATTAATATATATATATATATATATATATATAAATATATAATATATATATTATATTAAAATTTAAAATAATAATTATATATATATAAAAATATAAAATAAAAAAATATATGACATATAATAAAATACCTAATTAAAATAAATTAAATTTTATTTTACATATTTTATAATACATATATAATATCAAATACATATTTTATAAATATTAATTATTATATAATATATATATATATTAATAATTTCATATATTTCATATATATAATATATATAATAATATGTATTATAATTACAAATATTAACAATAAAATAATTATATATATATATATATTTATTAAAAATAATATATATTTTAGAATAATATATAATATATTTTATTTATAGTATATATATAATAAAATAATAATATTTTAATAAAATATATATATAATATATAATATAAAATATATATATACATAAAAATATACATTATACATAATATAACATAATATACATATATAATACTATATATATATATATATAAACATATATAACAATATATCATATATATAATTATTATACATATACATATATACATATTATATATATTAACATATAATATATATATTTTATAAAAATATATATATACCTATAATATTAAAACTATTTTTATAATAACAATACATATAATACAATAAAAAAATTTTATATATATAATACAATATATATATATAATATATAATTTAAAATACATATATTAATATATATATAATACATTATAATATAAAAAATATATATACAATATATATATATACATAAAATATTATAATTTATTACATATCTATATATACATATATTAAATATAAATATACATATTAAATTAATTACATATATATATATATACATATATATTATCCCAAAATATATTAATACATAATATTATAATTTCATATATATAATATAATTATATTATTTTATAATATATATATTTTAATATATATTATATAATATTTTTATAATATATATATATTTTATATTATTTTAAAAAATATATATAATTTTATACATAAAATTTTATACTATCAATATATATAATCATAATATTATAATAATATATAATATCATATAAATACAAATATATATATATATATATTACATACATATATACATATATATAATATAATACATACCCTATATATAATATATATATAACAAATTAAATATACATACTATAAAATATAATATACATACATATATATAATAGTATATTTTACAACATTATATATATATTTCATACATAATATTTATATATACTACATAAATAATATATATTAAAACATACAATATATATATATAACATACATATATATATATAAATACATACATATATATTAATAAAAACAAATTATATATACAACATATATAAATTTTATACATACATATTATATATATATCATAATTAAATATATAATATATACATAAATAAAAATATATATATACTACAATAAATATATAAAATATACATACAAATATAATATATATACAACAAAAACATATATATCTACATAATATATATATACATAAATATATATATATATAATATATAATTAATATACAAATATAAATTTCAAATAAAACAATATCATATAATATATATCATGTACATGTAATATAATATTGAAATTTCCCAGATGATTACAAGTCAAATAGAATACAGTAAAAAGGGCTATTGTTCACTAAACCAGGAGCTAAAGCTGCTGTGGCTGCTAAGGTGATGGATGCATGAGTGAACATCCTTATTAATTCTGATACTAGTGATAGCAACGCTAATCATATGCCGTTTCTCAATATGTGTAATTATGCGTTCTCATGTGATCGTGTACTCGTGAAACATCATCAGCCTCAGCCCTCGTACTGTTCCAATTTAGAAGAACAGCAGACGGAGAACGGACGAAATCCCCGGATGTTGTTCTCGCCCCTCCCTCTACGACTATCCTAACACTACCAGGATGGATATTTGGCCATATGCTACCATAACTTAATGGTTTTCACTCTTTTTTGTATGGACATATAACGTGACTATGCGACTTTGAATAAAGCTGAAAACCCAGTTAATTACAGTTCAAATAAATACATTTAAGATTCTAGACCAGGTTTTTCACAACTTATTTTTAAAATTTTGTTATTTAAGTAATTGTTAATTGGGACTGTGATGATTACTGATTATAATAATGACGTTTTTGTGTTGAATGAATTAATCAGTCTAAGACAAGGAGCCTGTAGAAACCAACATTCCTGGGTCCTCCATATCGGAGAACTCACAGGTGAAAAATGAACTTCCTGCTTCCTGTTGGGGCTGATGCCACAGGAAGCTGCTGCATTGTTACTCTGAGAGCCACTGGAGTCCAAACCACTGATAACAGGATGAAAACTGAAGTAAACCTTTAGATTGTTTTTGGATAATTTCACTTTGGGAAATGGATCAGAACTCCTTCTATCACACAGGCTTAGTTTGTGTGTGTTCATGTCCTGTAATCCCATCTGTTCACACTTCTTTACACTCAGGTTTGCTGCTACAAAGCCGCTTTGTCCTCCGTTGTAAGCACAACGAAGTGGTTATGGTTCTGAACGGCGGCCCACAGATGGAGCACATCAACACATCCACAGCTTGGCCCAAGTTTTTAGGGGGTGAAACCAGGGAAAACAGGGGGGTGAAAAACAGCAGAGCTCAGGGATAAACAAAGACACAGTGTGACAGCATAAACAGAAAAAAAAAAACTGGATAAATGAAGGGTAGGAAGAGAAAATAAAGTTATAAGAACAACATTAAGGACATTAGCTGATGAAGCAGAAGCAAACATATCAGATAAAAGGTAACGTGATGAATTACAGGGACATCATTTGAGTCTGCCACCAAGTTTGGATCCTGTAGCTTTAAGACAAGTCAAAATCAATCAACAGCTACCAGCATGCTGACCTCCAGGATCACAGTATGTCTGTCCTCTGTTATACCAACAGCAGCTGATGCTCTAAACACTAAACCTAACACCACCCTAAAGGCCATGCTTCTGACGCATAGCCTCTGCCACCGTCAAATCTGTCTCTGTTACCACGCCCCCCACGCAGAGGTTCTGCAGCCGTCATCACGCACCTCAAAAAAATCCTCACTACTCCTCGGATGGTCGCAAATCAGCAAAGAACTCAAGCGGAAGTGCACAGACAAAAAGCAGCTGTGATTGGTCCTTGGTATGCCTTTCCGGCTTTCTGTGTGGTCGTTCTTTCTCATTCGGTGCCGGGGCGCGCCATTTCTAAAAACCGAGGAACAACTACAACGGACAACTACGACGAAAGGTTAATTGTTTTTTTTTTTGCCAACTCCATTTACAGAACCTGTTCCTCTTCGATGGCTAGCAACTCTAGATGCATCTCCGTGATATCCTGCAGAGGCACCATTGTTGTTATTGAAGATATGATCTTATTTATTAAAAATAAGATCATAAGCACTCCTCTATCCGCGATTGTACCTGAGGTAGTCATGGAATCTGAACTGGGTTTAGACTGCTTTGATCCAGTTGAACTCTCTGAATTAGCAAAATTATTGTCTTCATCTAAGCCTTCAACTTGTATGTTAGATCCAGTTCCAACCAGGTTATTTAAGGAGGTATTCCCTTTGATCTCCTCCTCCATTTTAGATGTGATTAATCTATCTCTGTTACAGGGATATGTACCTAAAGCTTTTAAGGTTGCTGTAATTAAACCTCTGCTTAAGAAACCGTCTCTTGACCCAGATGACTTGGTCAATTATAGACCTATATCCAATCTTCCTTTCTTATCCAAAATTCTTGAGAAAGTAGTTGCCAAACAAGTTTGCGATCACTTCCACCATAATGAACTTTTTGAAGAGTTTCAGTCTGGCTTTAGAGCTCATCATAGCACTGAAACAGCTCTGGTGAAAGTCACTAATGATATTCTCATGGCCTCAGATAATGGACTTGTATCTGTGCTCGTCCTGTTGGATCTTAGTGCTGCATTTGATACAGTTGACCATAATATTCTTTTAGAAAGACTTGAATATTTTGTTGGAATTAAAGGAACAGCACTAGACTGGTTTAAATCTTATCTATCTGATCGAATTCAGTTTGTTCATGTTAATGATAGATCTTCAACACGCTCAAAGGTTACCTGTGGAGTACCACAGGGATCAGTGCTAGGACCAATTCTCTTTACTTTATACATGCTCCCAATTGGTAGAATTATTAGACAGCATGGGATTAATTTCCACTGTTATGCTGATGATACCCAGCTATATCTGTCTATAAATCCAGATGAAGCTAACCCATTACATAGATTACAGGCATGTCTTGAAGACATAAAAACCTGGATGACTCTTAACTTTCTGCTTCTGAATGCAGACAAAACAGAAGTTATAGTCTTTGGACCAGAGTCTCTGAAAAAGAAACTGATTAGCCAGTCACTTCATTTGGATGGGATTAAACTGATTTCAGATAATAAAGTAAAAAATCTTGGTGTTGTTTTTGATCAGGACCTGTCATTTAGGTCCCATATCAAGGAGGTTTCTAGAATTTCCTTCTTTCATCTGAGGAACATTGCAAAAATTAGAAATATCCTGTCCAGGGGTGATGCTGAGAAACTAGTCCATGCATTTGTTACTTCAAGGCTGGACTATTGTAATTCTTTACTATCAGGAAGTCCACAAACTGTAGTTAAAAGCCTTCAGCTGATCCAAAATGCTGCAGCCAGAGTTCTAATGAAAATTAAAAAGAGAGATCATATCTCGCCTATCCTGGCTTCTCTTCATTGGCTTCCTGTTAAATCAAGAATAGAATTTAAAATCTTCCTTCTCACATATAAAGCCTTAAATGGCCAAGCTCCATCTTATATCAGAGATCTGATTGTTCCTTATGTTCCTAACAGAGCACTTCGCTCTCAATCTGCAGGTTTACTAGTGGTTCCTAGAATTTCTAAAAGTAGAATGGGAGGCAGATCTTTTAGTTATCAGGCTCCTCTCCTGTGGAACCAACTACCAGTTTTAGTCCGTGAGGCAGACACCCTGTCTACTTTTAAGGCTAGGCTTAAAACTTTCCTTTTTGATAAAGCTTATAGTTAGAGTGGCTCAGGTTATCCTGAGCTATCTCTATAGTTATGCTGCTATAGGCTTAGACTTTTGGAGGACATAGGGACCCCCATTTCATCATTCTGCTTCATTCTCTCTCTGTTCTCCTATTCTGCAGAATCTGTTAGTTCAATCTCTAACCTTCTGCTCTCTCTGCTTTTCCTCAGAGTAGCTTTGCCTCGTCTGTTCCTGTTTGGCTGTGACGTCATCCTGGAAAGAAACATCAGCTGTGCTGCTTCTATCAACACCCTTGTTTATAGATGTTGGAGATCGGCCTGTTTTCCAGTGTGGTCCTGTTTCTCTGACCGTGACTAAGTGGATGTGCTTTCTTCGTCCTCTGGCATGGGAGCTGCCTTGGAGCTCGTCTGCCTGGCTGTGTGTTTCCTGGACGGGGCCGCCTTTTACAGCTGCTTTTTGTATCTCTGCTTCTGTCTCCTTGAACCCCAGTCGGCCTCGGCAGATGGCCGCTCACACTGAGCCTGGTTCTGCTGGAGGTTTCTTCCTGTTAAAAGGGAGTTTTTCCTCTCCACTGTCGCTACAAGCATGCTTAGTGTGGGGGATTGTATTTGAGTCAATGAGTCAATGCAATCAACTGGTTTTCCTTAGATAGAAAACTTTGTATCAATTTGACTGTATGATCTGGTTGAACTGTAAAGTGCCTTGAGATGACATGTGTTGTGAATTTGGCGCTATATAAATAAACTGAATTGAATTGAATTGAAGTTCGAGGCTTTATAGAGGGGACCAAAAACAAAGGCTTGTTTTGGCTTAGAAAACATGCAAATTGAACGGGTCCGCCCCTTAGTAATGGGCAGTCGTTTGGGTTCTTTGTCAGCCTGCAACACCCAATATCTGTCTGTCTCTGAATGGAGGTCGTTAGAGGGAATTGTTGGCCTAATTGTACTTGTAAATTTGTGATTTTCACTTGTAATTTTTCAAAGTTATAACTTTGTAACTTGAATTAATAACTTCACAGATGAAGATCTGATGTCACACGTATCTATGAATTGATAACAAGGTAACAAATACAAATCTTACTTTTTCAAAATTTTTCAGTTTTATTTACAAGTTTATACATCCAAAGAAATTATTATATTGACACATATCTTACTCCAACGAGTGGCTTTAGTGCCCCTTTAGAATGATGGACTTTAGATTTTGTTTGGAAATTATCTTTGAGATCTTCCCTCATTGATAGGCAGAAACAGTTGCCTCTGTGAAGTCATTGAAGTCCTTCCTTCTTGGCATAGTGTTAAAAGACATCGGTATGCCTCAGAACAGCCAGCTGCCAGAAAACCTGTTTTAATGAGGCATTTACGCTAATGGTGATCATTTAATCAGTTATTTGGTCAGCAGCTTCAGGCTGATGTTATGCATTTTAAATCACCTGTAAAAATTACTTGGTTTTTACTCACTTTGATCATCTGCTCTAGTTTCTTGAATCTTTATCCATGTTGCATTACTACCTAGAAAGGACAAGATGTCTTTTATGATTTGGGAAACTTGGAGTACTGTAATTGTTTTTTATTTCTTTTCATCAGCAAGCATGTAATCTTTTTGTGTCCACGCTTTAAAGAGAAAAGAGGTAGAGGGGAAAAGAACAGCATGGACATGTAGCTTTTAGTTTTTAATGAACTGAAACTATATAAAAGAACATATTTCTGTCACCAGTAAGAGTAAGATATTTAATTCCTGAAACCTTCCAAACTTCTTTACCTTAAACTCAGCCTTTACTTTTAGACAAATGATGCATTTTGTGGTTTTCCTACAACAGAACCAAATCCTCGCAGTGCGTCTTGTGTTCTTGGTCTCTAATGTGCATAAAATACCAACTCACCCACACAAAAAACCCACACAGGTTAGTATTTAAGACCATATCAGGACTTTCTATTGATATCCATTTTTTTAGAGATTGTATGGGTCAAATGTTGACATTCAATTCAAACTCTAATGTTTACCCCGATTCCTAACCCTTTAAAGATTAGTATTTCTCTTTAGAGCTTGGCTGTGACCCCGCTATAAAGCCTTTAGATATTCAGAACGTCAATGATTATCCTAGAAAATTTCCTTAACAGGCAATAATATAAACTACATCACATACAGGCTCTCAAATTCCTGTGTGCTGCAGGCTTTGCTGCCGATGTGTCAATATTTGAATTAGCAGTGAGGTAATGACAAACTCTCGGGGTTAAAACGGTGGGCGTGATGACATAACAGGGTCAGAGATCAGCTCCCCTGACCTCACAGCTGTTCTCTGCTTAGTATTTATTTAACACAAAGAGCAGAAATGTTTGAAGGAGTGTCTCTGTTTTTCTCTGTTTGTATAAACTAGAGCCGACATCACAGCCCGACATTAATGAGTTCAATGGTTGCAGCTCTTCTGACTCACTCTGCGTGAGGTGCTGTTGCTTACATGTTTCCCAAATAAAAACGTTTTAGTCAGTGTTTCCCATAGGCATTAAAATAACTCTATGACATGTAGCTGAATACATGAACAACATGACATTTGTCCAAATGAATTATTTTAGATGGCATAGTTTCTTGTTAGAAACATATGGGGTTATAGTCACTACATAAGCCACATATTTACATACACTTTTGTGTATATTGTATACATATTTGTACATAGTGTATATAAAAGTGTATACTATTAGATAACATACATAGTTTTTTATCACTGACATTAAACCCAATGAAATATTTCCCTTTTCAGGTGAAATAGAATTATGTGCATGATTTATTACTTCAAACTGAGAAGTTTCCATCCAAATCTGGAGTTAAAGTCGTAGGAAAGTCATATTTAAATGTCAAATCATTCTGGCTTTAACATGTATATAAATGTAATCTTTATCAGACGATATTATCCCAAAATTTAGAAAATTTCTATTTAAAAAAAATCCAGTTTTAAAATCAGTGTGGTTATCTTATGCAGGCCAGTTCATTATAAGTCAGCCTGTACACCTAAATTCGGCCAATCATATATCAACATTCATCTGTCATTCAATTTTTTTGGTCATAGCATCTTGATTCATATGTCGCAGCTAATATACGCAATAGATGAAATCAGAATAATTTCCTTTCCCATTGAGTTCCGTCCCAGTGTTCACGGGGATGGAGGTCTGTGTCTTCAGCAGGCGTA
The DNA here is from genome assembly GCF_016077235.1 of Cyprinodon tularosa. Taxonomy (NCBI): domain Eukaryota; kingdom Metazoa; phylum Chordata; class Actinopteri; order Cyprinodontiformes; family Cyprinodontidae; genus Cyprinodon; species Cyprinodon tularosa. The sequence continues at coordinate 194,093 of NW_024039112.1, forward strand.
GAGCTAACAGAACTGGCAGCGTTGCGAGGCAAGGGCTCAAACACGTACGGCTGTAAGCCTTCTACACCAAACCAAGCTTCTGCCGCCCTGGCGTCCTCTTCCACAACATCTTCGTTCCAACTTTCCTCCTCTAAATAAAAAATGTATGATGGAGGAGACTCATCCACGCCCTCCGACACAAAACTCTCCTCCTCTTGCGTGTTTCCTCTGTCCATAGTGTTCCTTGACAGTGTCGTTTCTAAGTCACCAATTTAGTGCTACTTGGTCCCAATGGAATTTCCCATTGGGAATCTACTAGCACTAAGTTGCTAAATGATTAGAAAAATGCTTCCGATAAACCAGCCACAATCAAACCTGCTTGCGAACCTTCCGCCACAACAATCCCGCCCCCTTGATAAAAGACCAATGCAAAATTCGGGAGAATTTACAACCGTTGGGACAGTCGCTTCCCTACAACTTTAATCAAAGTCAAGTGTTCTAAATCAGTTATTAATCTAATTTAACATAATTTTAAATTCTGCAAGATAAAGATTGGTTGGATATCATGGCATCATATCATATGGTAATGGTTTAAACCATTTTCATTTGTCCCTATTACCCCTAGGTACATATTATCTGTGTAGTTTAGTTGGGTTTCACAGGCTTTTTATCTGAAGTATGTTCATCTTTGAATTTAATTATATTTATAAATAAGTTCTTATATTTTGAATGGATGCTTTATTCCATACGAGTGCAGAGTTAACTGATAATGATTATGCTCAAATTCACTATTTCTTCTGTTGTCCATATGCAGGGCCATTCTAGTGCGTGCTCCCAGTACAAAATATGATATGATTGGATATCAAGTAACATAAATGCATTTAAATGCACAACAGCTGGACATCTTGAGATAAAACTGACTGCAGACGAGGTCAAAGCAGGAAGTCTCTGAATATTTCTGAATGACGAGTGACACTGTCAGACACTGAGATGAACATTTTATGCAAAAAATAATCATTTCAAGCTGTGATCCTGTTAAAACCATGAAACAGGAACAAAATGTTGATCCAATATGGCAAAGTCCTAATTTTTTAAGCTGTTTAACTTTTGATAGTTTTTTCAGAATCAGAATCAAGTGTATTGCCAAGTAGGTTTGCATTTACAAGGAATTTGACTTGGTGTTGATGGTGAAAACTTAACACTATTTCTGCCATTTTCAATGAAAAAAGCTTGCTGGGTGGGAAAAGAAACGTCTTCTGGTATCACATGTATCTATGAGCTCTTAACAAGGAACACAATTTAACATTTAAGTTTTTGACCTTCTGCCATGATCTCCCAATGGAGATTTTGGTTCAGTTCTACGTTTCAGTTTGGATTTTCCGCTGAATTTATGTCATTCTGTTTTTTAAAGGGGTCATAGAATGATTCCATAGGGTATTTGGTGGGTAGTAGGGTTTGTAACATCAGTTGGGCTGAAAATGGCATAATGGCTGTTTTATTAGCCCTAATGTAAGGCTGGTTAAAAGCCCTAAAATCAAACGACAGTTTTTCTTCCTTTTATGGTGCTCATGAATATTTAGATGAGCTGTGAGCTGATTGGTTGGTTTACAACGAGCAAAGCTACTGAGCAAAGATGCATCATAGCAACAAGCACTCACTCACTGAAACATCAAATTGTTGATATGGTAGGGTGACCAGACGTCCTCTTTTTCCCGGACATCCCTACTTTTCATACCTAAAAAAAATGTCCGGGGGAAATTCAAAATCTTCCGTGATTTTGGTCAACACACCGGGCACCAAACTGAGCCGTCAGCTCCAGGGCTGGTCCGGGAACCCCGGCGGACAGGGGCATGGAGCTGAGGGCTCGATTCGAGTGCCCGGTCTGGTCCAGTCAGCACCGCCCCCCCCCCAAAAAAAATTGTCCTTTTCCGAAACCTAAAACTGGTCACCATAGAAATGCTAGAATTGCTATCAACAGCTTAGCGACAGAATAATACTTACAGCTTCCGCCTGTGATGGCCTTTCGGTAGGAACAGGCCCTCGTTTCAATGAAAGAAGTTTAGCAAATCCTGCTTTGAACCGTCCAAGATTTTGAAAGCTGTCTTTGGTAAAATGCTTAGAGCAAATGAACAGCTGAGCATCAAACTTTGCAGGGATCTTCTGATAGACAAAAATAATCCATGCCTGTCGAGTCTTCGGATCATTGGGAAGACTTTGAAAATGCTCCCCTTTCTATGTGCAGCCTGGAACACTGCATTTACACCAGTGGTTCTGGCTTATTATCAATAGAGAAACTGCCTGCTTTGTTATTCTTGTAGAAGTAAACCCAACTGTAGGCTAAACAGCTAAACTGGTGTCTTACATCGACCTCCATTCATGTTCTTGGGCCGTGAACCAGTGGGCTGGTCTGTATGTCAATTTCGGGGCATGACAAAAGTACAGGCCAGAACCAAATAAGGCAACATCCATGAATTGATGTCAATTCCATGCTTCGTTTGGATTGGCACGTTTTATGGTGGAAGTTTAGAGTTGTGAGATTTACAGAGAAAGGAGGTGGTGATGGGTTTGAACTTCTCTCTGCGTCCATTTCACCCACTGAACTATTGTTATTCATCTATGACAATGGAAACTCGGTTTTGCATTTTATGACCCCTTCAAGTCATCAGTTTCATTTCCAATTAGTTATTTTCTAGATATATTTAAGCACTTTTCTATTTTTTCGGTTACTCTGTGTTGCCCCCTTGTGTCACTCTCATTGATCTAGCTCCCTTCTAGATCCTTCTGTCCACACCTCGGTTGATTACTCCATTCATCGGCATATATACTCCTCCTCTGCAGTTTGCTGGATCCTCTTCTTTCTGTAATTCCTTAGGTCTATTCCTCCCTAGTGTCTCATGGTTTTTGGCCCCTGAGTTTCTTGTCAAACGGTTCTGAATTTTTGGCTTCTTTATTTTTACTTCTTCATTTAAGGCCCCGTCCACACGAAGTCAAAACGAACATGAAACGCTGATATTTTCCAAAACGTTTGCCGTAATGTGATCGTCCACACGAATGCATGAAAACGCTGCAAAATGTATGCCAGGCCTGTAAGTGGCGCTGTGGTGCCAAAGCAAAAATAGGCGACGAAATGTTGGGCATGCGCACTAATATTTATACATGGTTGCCCTGCGGGTCCATTTTCGTGGTTCAGTCAAATTCAGGTGCTGAACTATGTTGTTGATATTGCTCTGTTCTTCCTGGAGATATTCCAGAAGAAGAAGATTCTGTTGTAAGCCCGACAGCAGGGTGAGTAGCATTAGCAGCAACCATTCAACACAGTACGGCGCCATTGTTGTTGTGATACTGTGTTGCGCATGCGTGTTTAGAGGCGACGCTATGACGCATGCGTGTAAAAAAAAAAATGCGGTTAGAGCGTAAAGATGGAAACGCGAAAACGGCGTTTCAAAATCTTCCCACTCTGAAGGCTGAATAAAAAAAAGATCGTTTACAGACCCCCGAAACGCCGGCTTCGTGTGGATGAGAGGCTGGTTTGGTGAAAAATTTGTGCGTTTAGGCCAGGGTTCGTCTTCGTGTGGACGGGGCCTTAGTTTGCAAGAAATCATCTATGGCTCTTCAGCTCTACATCTAGGTCCTCAACAAGTATCAACTGACTAGTGATGGTGAGATGAAGCCTCATGAGGAATTGATTCAATGATCTCCACAGTTCATACTGGTGGAGTGCATGACTGCAATTAGTGAAATAATGTGTGATTTTCTTTTTTGCAATTATTTTTAGTTATTTTTCTCATATAAATTCCTTTGAAATTCATAATGATTGGTGTGTATAATATAATCTTTTGCAAGTTTTTTGTGTGTAAAATATCTTAGAAGAGAACAATCTTTTAATTTTCACAATTTTTCTGCCATTTTAGTGAAATAAGCTCAAGCAGACAGTGAAAGTGTTTGTTCAAATTTGTCAATGATGAGAAAAATTAAAGGTATTAGTAATTTTTATTAATAAATAATACCTTTTCCCACAGTTTTGGTTTTAATCTGGCCAACCAATCTTTTGGCAAAACAAACCAATCCAACTGTTTTTTTTATCCAATCTATATTTATACAAACGTAAACCAATAAAAGTTAGTCATATTACCCAAAAATTTTATCGCAACTCTCAAAAGTCTAAAGTGGGTCTCAAACCAACAACTTTAGGGTTGGAACTCAATGCCTTACCGCTGAAGCCACTAGCAATGGTAAATGCACACTGGAACAATACTCCTTAAAACTAATGTTACAACTGTGACCAGTGACTTGCTCAGATTTTGATCATTACACTGGTCGTTTCTCAATTCACAAAAATGTGAGTACAGACTCGTGTTACCTGTGCGTTCTCATGTGCTTGTGTACTCATGACACGTCATCCCTAGTGCTGTTCCAATTCACAAGAACAGCAGACCGAGAACGGACAGAGTCCCCAGATGTTGTTCAAACCTCTCCCTCTTTACCCAGCATGCATCAGAACAGACTTGTCCGTTCTTGAGACTGACAGCTGTCCCAGCATGCAGTGCATCAGCAGCAGCTTTCAATGGAGCGCTCCCACAGCTCAGACTACTAAGTAAAAAGTTCTCTTTTCTGTTTCCGTTCTTAAATAAAAGTATTTAAGATCATTTGAGGCGAGAACATTATACTTTTAAGCGTCACTATTTGGCCCATTTACAGTCATGGGAGTAACGGCGTTACTAACGCCGTTACCTTGTTTTAGTAACGAGTAATCTAACTAATTACTTTGACTGTAACTATAACGCAGTTACCATTGCAGACACCCATTACTGCACGTTACTTAGGTCGCACAATGAACCTTTTTTCATCATAGCACTCGTGCTCGCCCTGTCATGAGAGAGGGGAGGATGAGATTGGCTGATGTATAGTGAGATTCCGTCTGTCAGTTGGGTAGGTGGGTGTTTCTGCTGGTGGGTGTTAACGTACAGCACACAGAGAGATGGAGAGTGAGGAGGATCCACCAGCAAAACAGCGTTTTCCTGATGGAAATACCGGTGTTACGTCGAGCTGCGTTTCACCATCACATACGGGTTTCCCCTGCATCTCCGCACAGCGCAGGCGGCACGATTCACCACACAAGCGACAGGAAACGCGCATGCTCGCTAAAGGCGCGTAACAGCCGCCCTGTGCTCGCGCCACAGTGGAACTATGGAGAGCATGAACGATAAAATGTTAGCCTATATGGAGAAAGGGAGAAATCTGGATGGATGGATGGATGGATGGATGGATGGATGGATGGATGGATGGATGGATGGATGGATGGATGGATGGATGGATGGATGGATGGATGGATGGATGGATGGATGGATGGATGGATGGATGGATGGATGGATGGATGGATGGATGGATGGATGGATGTTGCAGTATCTATAATAACCCAAACACCCAGAATTTCAGAATTAGACATCCCCAGTTATTAATTTCATTCACTCACCAGATCTGAACGCCCTGTTTAAAAAACTTCACACCCATGAGTAGAGGTAATGCAGCCTGATGATATTTACACCACATCAGACACCATTCCCCCATGTTAAGAAGAGGAGAACGCTATCTGACTGGGTTTACAGGCCCGTCAGATAGCGTTCCCCCCTGATGTAATTTACGTTAAGTAGCAATAAATGCTAAACTCTGCAGGTTCTTGTCTTTGTCGTCCGCTCTATTCAGCTGGCTTTAGAAACACACCGCGAGAAGGTGGGGGCTGGGTGGTGAGGGTTACAGGGGCGAGAAACGCAAAAGTAACATGATAGTTACTTTTACTAGTAACTAGTTACTTTTATTGTGGAGTAACTTAGTAACTCAGTTACTTTTTGGGACAAGTAACTATAACTAATTACTTTTTCAAAGTAACGTCCCCAACACTGCCCATTTACCGAATTAAAACGTTAAAAAAAACGAATAAATTCCACTGTTGAGAGGACCATGGCAACCAGCAGACCTTTGAGGGTAATGGCAGCCAGGTCTAATCATCTGCAGCAGCCCTCTCTCTGCATAGCCGTGTGTGAAGGACCACTGGCTATGATGGCGAGTTTGTTTTTTTTTATTTGGCAAAATGCTAATTTGATTCATGTTTCTCTGACTGTGTTAATTATTATTCGCCCAATAAATGAAAAAAGTAATAATTTATTATTATTATCTAGAGACTATTAATAAAAGGAGGTAAAAATGCAGCTTAAGAAGAGCCGAGCTCGTGGTGAGGTCATCAGTACGCTTCTGTTCCAATTGACCCATATTTATGCTGCGTGCTCCCATTCTCCCTGACTCCAGACTTTTCTGTGTTCCTCTCAAGAACATCCTTGGCAAGGACACGAGGGCCCTTAGTCTTTGGGTGGAACATAAACTCCTCTCTAAACCATCAACTCCTCTGTAAACCAGAGTAGCATGGAGTCAACCCTAGGGCCAAACTGGGTCACCAACTGGACAGATCTACAGAAACCTAAAGGTCAGATGACATTGGTCATGGGTTGTATTGCTCCTGTTCAGTCTTGCTGTGGGGTTGAATCTAAAATAGTAATTCAGAGCTACTCTCTGTACCCAGCTTCAATGATTCCAGCAGAAAACAACGACTGGCAGAAGCTCATCCTGTCAGTTAGAACTGTGTGTGTGAAGCAGCTCCAGCTCAGTTATGACCTGCAGATCTTTGCGTCTGAAGAAGAGCCAGCGAATATTTGGGCTGTTTGAAGTGATCCCAGATCGGCAGCAGGTCTGATCAGTCAGAGTCTCTCTTTCAGGGAGGTTTAAAGGTGGAGGTTATTTGTGGTTTTGCCACAAACAGAGTTTATCAAATCACTTGTCTGAAATAGATGGATCTGCTCTGGAGTCTCTTTTGTCACTTGAACTTTCAGTATAAAACGAATACAAAATCATGCATTTTATTGGGCTTTTTATGAGACACACTGTTCAGCAGAACTGTGAAGAAGAGGACTTGATGAATGGTTTCACACATTTTACACACGAAGCTCCTAAAATTCTGGTGTTTACTTTAGTTTTTTTTATATATATAAATCCTGCCCAAGATTCTCAGTTGGATTTAGGTCTGGTCTTTGACTAGGCCATTCTAACACATCAGAAGGACCTAGTAAAGGCTGGATGTTCAGGGTGGTCGTCCTCCACCCAGGCTCAGGTTTTCTACAGCATCTAACAGGTTCTAGATTTACCTGCTTCCATCATCTATCAACCCGCTTTCAGCAGAAAATGGAACCAAAGCAGATGTAAGGCGGTTTGTTGCTAAAACTGCCACAGGTCATAGAAGCCTACACAAGCAGAGCTGCACTGAAACCTAAATTATAACATATCACCAGATACAAAAAAAGCTAACTTAAAATATCTGCTGCCTTTATGACTATGGAGTAAGATTTGTTCCAATATTTTTGCAAGCAAAGAAAACATTTTGTAAAAGGAAATAAAAAACGATATAAATATAATATGAGAAAAAAACATTTCAATAAAAAAAGTTTAGAAAGTTTTTAAAAAATAACTGTACTTTTTACTCAGATTTTCTCCCGCTTTTTTTAAAATGTATTTTCCACATATTACTTTTTTTTTTTTACAGAAATGACATGTTTCTCACACTTTATATTTTTATGTTTTTTATATTTAGTGTTACAAACTGCATTGTTTTTAAACTGCTTTTTACAGATCACCAATACACACGTTGCTTTTGATGCACACATTGACCAATTAAATCCATGCAGACCAACAGAAATGCGTCCTTGCTCATAACTGCGCAGCAAAGTTACAATTATAACCTATTTTTGATTTTGAAATATGGAATAGAATTCACTTCATAAATTACCCTAGAAATAGTTTATACCTGTTTTTTTTATGAGACTAATTGCTTTTGTTGTTTTTATTGTTGTTGTTTCCTTGCAAACTTTAACATCTAAATGCAGCACTTCTCCTGTTCATATCCTGAGCTATGCGTTAGCCAGAGACCAGAAAGTAGGGCTCCTGTTTCCTTAAGGCCATCACTGTTCTAGTATAACAAAACCAAGTTAAAGCATCATCAAGTGGTCATCAAGGATTTTACATTTATCTTTGTATACAACCAAGCCAAGTTGCATTTGATAACAAACACATCTCTGTTGCTGGATCATGCTGCAGAGTTCTGTCCCAGATCATGAAACTCTCCAGAGGAGTAAGACTTACAGACTCGGAAGCCTGGACCATGAGAGTCAAGTCTCCTTTCTGCCAGTCCTCCCTCTGTGCTGTAAAGCGTCGTCATGTTGCCTTTCTCGCAGCGGTTGATGCATCCGTCCTGGTTGCAGAGCACCTTGCAGATGGTTGGCGTGAACATCACCTGGATCCTCTCCATTCCAGCTCTCCTCACTGCCGTCTGACCATGAGTTGGCAGAGTAGAGGCGAGGAAGACGGAGAGGAGTAGAAAACCTCCAAGTTTCAGCTGCTGCATGTTCAGAGTTGCAGTCAGAGTTTGTACAATTGTTGCATGGCCAAAAACCCTCAAAGCTTCCAGCTCTCTGACTCTAAAGCTGCTTCCTTTTCTTACTGTTGGGTCGAGTGAAAACAAGCTTGGAGAAAAAAAAAAAAGAGGGAGGGAAAAGAAAACGAGATCTCCCCTCCCCTTCCCTCCGTGGTCAGTTTTAAGTAAACCCTCCTGAGTGTGAGCAAGCAGAGGGAGAGTTAGGGAGATAATTGGAAGCAGTGTGCAGCGCTGGGCTCAACTCCAAACAAAATGTTTAGCAGGGATCTGCTCCATCGCTCCACACAGGGAGAGCCATCGGTTACTCCTCTTCCTCGCTCCTGAGGCCCCGTATCTCTGCTCGCTGTTTCATAACGGGCTGCAGAACATTAGAGGATGTCAGGCTGATGATGCAACCCTGGTTTTGGGTTTCAGGGGGTCGGATTCACCGAATGTCTTTAAGTAAATCCAGGCTGCAGTTTAAGAGGACAGGCTGAGCAGAAACTGATGATTTCACACACACTTGTTGTTGACATGTAGCTGTCTGTTAAACTCGACTCAGCGCCATGTTTACATGACACATCTGGAACTTGGATTTTACTGGGTCTTTTTTCTCTCCATCTTCAAAGAGCGAAGTTGGACTCAGCAGCTGCTCTTTAAATGTTGGTTAATTTGCTGTCCTGAAACTCAAATAAACAAGATATATACAACTATGAAGTGATGAAGTACTAACTGAAGGCCTGGCAGCGTGGTGGACCAATGGAAACATGTTTAGGTGAAATGGCCTTTCTAAAAGAAGAGCAGCGCTCATGTTATTGGTATGTTACTGGCATCAGTGAATGAATGCCTTGAAATAAACGCAACAGCCCAAAAATGCCTGTAAGCTCAACTTTTATCTGGATCTGCTGATAAAACCTTTATAGATGTCTTCATGAGACCGGCCTTAACTTGATCTTTGGGTCATTTTCAAAAATATTTTAGATAATGAAAACTCCCCAATTCCTCGGAAAGTATCCAGAAGGCATCCTCACAGACGCTCAGGCTACATTAAAGGTGGGAAAACCAGTGGATCTACAACAGTTGTCGTGTTCATAGGGGCGAGTCCAGCCTCCCTGCAGAGGACGTTTACTTCAGTTGCTTGGATACACAACCCCTGTCATCTGCTCAGTGACTCCAGCCCATGACCAAGGTGTGGTTAGCACATGCGAGGTTAGCACATACACCATCTGATGGGTTCAAAGCAGGGATGGAAAGAAATAATTGGCTTACAATCTATGGTCAATAATGGTCCCATTGCCTCAATTTTTTGCCTTATTGAATGTGTGCAGCGCCTGAACAGATTTGGTACCAGCACCACTCAGGGATTATCCATGTTGACTAATGGTGGCGAGGAAGCAGAATGGACTTCATGTGGTTCTGTTTTTAAATATATAACACTCAATAAACTCCTTAAGTTATCACTTAAATAGCACCTGTTTAGATGTGCCCTTTTTCCCTGTTGGCCTGGAGGGCCTTTTCCTGGTTACCACTCACACCTGCGGCTCGTTTGGTCATCACCAGAGGAGTATTTGAGCAGCGGACTGTCACCACCTCGACGCCAGAGTGTTTGCCAGTATTGGGTACTCTAGCCTCTCTGAGATAAGCTGAGTCTAACCTTTTGAGTTCTCGTCTCTCTGAGTCCTAAGTTCTAACCCTTTTTCTCCTTTGTGGTCCCCGGCAGAATTATTTCCTGATCAACTGGATAAGCCTGGTCCTTCAAGCTTTGGAAGGAATCTATGCGTCTCTCTGAGACTAAGGAAAACAATCACCACTTCAGTTTGCTGTCCACTTCAGGAAAACTCATTGACAGTCCGTTCCACTGCCCCTCTGGACCTCTGCAAGTCTGCCTGTCCGCCCTCCAGCAAGTTATCTCCTTATCTGAATCATCCCCACAAACAGGAACCAAGGAGTTACCACAAGTCATCTACTGTGAGTCCTTTCTGGCTATGTTTTCAGTTTCAACCTGTAAATCCCATGGACCTTGAACTCATCACTCTGATCTCCCTCTTGAGTTTCCGCTTCTGGTGCACCTGACTGCTGGATATTCCCCAAGCCTAGAATCCTTGGTTTATCTCCCTCTCAGTGTCATTATCTCAATAAACTGTTAAACTTTTCCCCTGCCTCTGAGTTGCATCTGCATGTGGGCAAAATATTTGAAACCCATCATGACATATACCAACTCCACTATCTTATTACAAGTGCATAATATCAAATAATCTTATTTTAGGGCAAAAAGTACTCCTTCCATTGGCAGATAATTTATTCACCTGCTTAATTTAGGGGCAAATATATGTATTCTATAGCTTTAACCGCATGTTTTTTTATCCGTTTTTGCAGTTGGAGAAACAGCCTCAGCACCAGATGCTAACTGCTCCCTGAGGGATGGGTTTCATGCAGAGGACTAATTTCAATAACGTTCGGTTTCAAAATGAAATAAGGGTTGTTGATATTATTATGTGCCTTAGCTTTTAGAGCGTTTCAGTGACACTGCAGCCGGAAGTCATTTTGATCAGGGGTTGCTGTGAAAATATTTGTTGTTTTATTTTTTGGGAAAAAAGACATATGAGCCTATAGACCTATTTAAAATAAAATAAAAATAAATAAATAGATTGAGATTCACTACTTTATTTTCCCATACAAATCAGGACACGCTAATTTAGCCAGCGTATGCCAGACGTCCTAGAATCTTCTAAAACACTGGCATACGCTGAACTTTCTATGTATTTTTTCAGTTTTGAGCGTATACATGAGACTGTTCTTCCTCACTGGTGGTGGTTTTCCCAAAAAATCTGAAATGCACTTCTGTGCCATATTTCCTCCTTGTTTCTGTCATTAGACTATGTACATTTACTAGTCTACTGCCGCGAGGGGGATACCTCTCTTCTCTGCAACCACTAGCTTGCTTAACGTTGCCACGACAACGTAACTTCCGTGAACTTGTGTTGATTAGGCCTCAAAATAATTAAATAAAAATACAAATTCGTGTAAGAGTAAAGTTAAAAAAAGGCAAAATACTTTGCACAAATGTAGTTGTACAAAGTATTTTTAAAGTCGTAGGGAAGCGGCTGCTCCAACGGTTGAAGTTCCGGAATTCTCCTGAGTGATGCCCGACTTTACACAAGTGAATAAAGTGAATGTGAGTGGTCATTTATCAAGAGGACAGGATTGTTGTGGCGGAAGGTTGGCAGGCAAGCTTGATTTTGGCTGGTTTGTTGGAAGCATCTTGCTAACCAGTTAGCAACTTAGTGCTAGTAGGTTTCCAATTGGAAACTCCATTAGGACCAAGTAGCACTAAATTGGTGACATAGAAACAACACTGTCAAGGAACACTATGAACAGTAGAAACATGCAAGAGGAGGAGAGTTTTGTGTCGGAGGTCGTGGATGAGTCTCCTCTGCCATACAGTTTTTATTTAGAGGGGGAAAGCGGGGACGAAGATGTTGTGGAAGAGGACGCCAGAGCGGGAGAAGTTTGGTTTGGTGTAGAAGGCTTACAGCCGTACATGTTTGAGCCCTTGCCTCGCAACACTGCCAGTTCTGTTAGCTCTACGCCTGCTGAAGACACAGACGTCCATCCCCATGAACACTGGGACGGAACTCAATGAGAAAGTAAATCATTCTTATTTCTCATTTCACCTGTTGCGTATATTAGCTGCGACACATAAATCAAGATGCTATGACCGAAAAACTTTGATTGACAGATGACCGTTGATATATGTTTGGCCGAATTTAGGTGTTCAAGCTGACGTAAACTAACTGGCCTTGAGATAACAAAAAAAAAAAAAAAAAAAAAAAACAGATTTTAAGACAGGATCTTTTTAAAAATAAAAATTTTCTAACTTTTGCGACAATATGGACTGATAAAGAGTACATTTTTTACACCCCCACTTCCCACGGCCATGCACTGTGGTCTAGGAAAACTAGGCATGGGGATGGAGGCTAGTCTCTGGGAAGCAATGATTGCTTAACTTTTTCAACTCTACAGAAACCTGTTAGTAGTTCATTTATTTAAATCTGATGAGTGGCATTAGAGATACATCTAAAATGTGGTTCACAGCAGATTATAAGGACCACTAGAATAAGGAGGAAACTTTATCTTCCTAAAAATGGCTCATGCTCTACTCTCCTCAGAGCTAAAGCACTCTGCTATTAGCCTAAGGCAATAAAAAATGCAATAATGTTGGAGTTTAGCGCTGCTATACAGGCAGTGGGTCATTATTTTAGATCTTCTCTGAATCTCCTTAACATGATAAAGTTTGATAAAGTGCATTTTATGAGGGGAATTACTGAGATCGGACCACTGAACCACCCAGTGTTGAAGGTAAACATCCACAAATAACTTGATAAAAACTTGTCTAGGATGCAGTTTATGAAGTTTTTAAATACAGTGAATGCAGAAATTCTTCAAAATTTTTTTTCCTTTTTACAGGACATTCTGAAGACCATAGGTCTGAGTCCAGCTAAATAAAAGTAAATAGAAGAATGGCAAGTATTACCCGACCTTTTCATATAAGACAACTATTTTAATGGATAAATGTCTGCTGTAGGAAATATGTTGCTGTTTTAAAGAATTAACCTTTGATTTATATTTTTAGCATTTGGAATAAAAAGAAACCCAAAACATTTCTATAAAGAGGAAACATGGATTTTTTTGGATCTTTATATCTGACTTGATAAAAAATATCTAAAAAACATATTATTGGTTCCTTTTCATGTCATCAAGTTGTGAAATTTCAATGTAATCACTCTTGATACAAATCTATAAAAAATATACTGTATTAAAAAAATGTCCTTAGTTCCCAAATAATTTTTATCCTCGATTAAGAACCATAGAAGAAGATCCAAACAGCCAAATGTGGCTCTGGAGCAATAGGTTGCAGACGAATCTTCTGTTTCCCTTGAACAGAGAGGATTTTTAAGGGGGCGATAACACCATGTGATTGTATGGTCTTGGACTCGTTTCATGCCACATCCAGAGAGCGGACCCTGCTGGGGCTAAAACTAGTGTTGCGGCGATGCCATTTTTTGGCCCCTACACCGATACCCAATACCTGGCTGTGCTGTATTGGCCGATACCGATACCATCCGTTTGAAATTTTTGTTTGTGTGTATAAATGAAGAACTGCATACTACTTGGATGTAAAATAATTGCCATCATGGCTTTGTCAAGCTGCTGCCTACCTTTGTGAAGCAGGAAAAAGACTAATAAAAAGTGAATCCAGTAGAACTTTTTATTGCCTACCTGGACTGGGTGACAATAGTTGAAGAATCTTTTGGCTCTCAAAATGGAATTGGTGCCCTATTTGTTGGTACTCTCCGATACCAATACCACCATTTTAGTGCTGGATTGGGACCCTGCCCGATACTGGTATCGGTGCAACACTAGTTAAAAGCGTCCCAAAGGTTTGATGTGAAAGCAGCTTTCATGGTATTTACAGTAGGTAAGACTCTGCCTGTTGGTTACAGCTCCACAGATCCCCTTTACTGAAATATCTGAGCTTTCCATTTCACCATATTCATGGTTTCCAAGAGTATCGTCATAAACACCTTCATGATGCCTGAAATGGAGCTGGAAAAAGTTGCCAGGTAAAGGGTAAAAACAGTCTGCACTTGATTGTTTGGCCTCCAGCTGACAGAGCTAAAGTCCAGGATCGGATCTGGAAAGTGGATGGATTGCAACATTATTGTTGTACCTGAAAGCAGACTGACAGCGGAGTGGGGGGACGGTAAGAGGCACATTAGAATCCCCCCATTAGGGCAGAGGGCCACAAGGTTTGGCTGAATAGAGGCTGGTTGTTTCTGCATGAGTTTGCCTATGATCTCATGTCCTGACTGAAAGCGGCCTGAAGGGGTGATGTAAAGCCAGAATTATTGAGGTGGAAAAACGACAAAACACAACGAGTGGCAGAAAGTAGACCCACTGACAGGAAAACCAACATTACAACCTGCAGCTGCTCCTTCACAATTCACCCAAACCCAGAGAGTCAGGTCACACACTGTCTAAAAACCTTAAGCAAATGCTCCATGTATGTTCAATCCTCTCAGCTCCTGCTATTTATTGCATAAAAGTTTCAAGAAACCCTGTGACTCACATTGGAATGACTCTAGAATGAGCTTTGCCAAATTTCACCCATGAGACCAGTAGTGGTGAAGTAGATCACAATGAATGCTGGTGGAAACACATCAAAGGAGACACTAAACATTAGATCTTTACTATTAACTCATATAACATACAGGCCTAGAGTTAGACAATTAGTTTCTGTTTTCAATTCAAATGTGCAAAGGGTGTAAAATAACAAAGCATCCTTTACATTCAAATAAAGCACGGAAACATTTAATTCATCCTAATCAGGGCTGATCAGATTTACAAAAAAAAAGTTTGTGATGCATGAACCTCCATCTTAACCTTAACCCATTGAAGAAGAATGGTCTGAGGTATTTTCTTCCAGCAGCTGAACAATTACAGGAACTGTTTACGGGTCGCAACAATCGGGCCTGAACCCTGTGACTGCATTAACACCCAGCTTATCTGACTACTACAGTGAACACCAGGCTGTCGGCTCCGTTAACACGCAATGGATGGAAAACACATTCCAGCAGCAGACGTACAGCTGAAAGGCATCAGCTGTATGGGCTGTTTATCTCCCAGTTTATCAGCCTCGCGCTTGTTATTCCACCAAATAATGATCCATGTGCTCTGGTATGTGGGTTAAATATACGATCCTGTCCATTTGCTCAAACAAATGCCTGCAGGAATTATGTCTGCACAAGAGAAGCATGTAGGGTAATGTAAGGATTTAGTATATTGTGAAAAAAATGTTGGAATAATAACACAAAATAGAGCAAAAATACTAAGAGCATCTTTAACATTTTAATAAGGAACAGAAAATTTTTCTTTGTTAAAAAAAAAAAAAAGTTCTGCAGTGTTTAATAAACATTTATGCTTACTATAATTACTCATTTTACTTATTTATTTATTTGTTGTTTTGTTTATTTCATTTAATTATTGCTGAAGTTTAAAACAATGTGTGGATCATGTATCATAGTCACTTTTTTTACATTATGAAGTTTATTAAAGCTATTGCTTTTTATTTGCAGACTATCATCAATTAGAATCACATATGTTTTGTCATTAGATCTTATCAAGAAATCTGATAATTTATTTTCATATATATACACCTAAAAACAATAAAGAAGCCATCAGTCAAAAATAATTTGAAAGATCATTGTAGTTTAAACTGAACTGTTTTCTTTATAGCAGCTATGGCTGCTAAACTTGCCATGACATTTTGGGCTAATGCTAAGGATGCTAATATAAGAAATGCTATTGTTGTTTTGTGTAAACTTAAACCCAATGTATGATTATCCCAGTCATAATAACATTCTAAAATAAATATTTTGTTATTACAATAACAATACAATACAATACAATAATATAAAATAATCATTTAATACATTATCTATCTAGCTAACACAGAACAGTTAGCATGTAAATGCGAGCTAATTTAGAGCTAATTTGAAGAAATCTGACAGAAACATGTTCTTTATTGTTCCCTTTTAACTTCAATTTCAAAAGAAAAACTTAATAATCATCTCAAATTATATACTTGTTAGTGAATTGGATTAAAACTGAACCGTCAAAAGTAAATTGGAAATTAATATATGGTTGGAGCTCAGATGCCGATTTTAAAGAGGTAAATTCCTAAAAATGTATTTGTTGTTGAATAGTTGCCCAGACAAATTAGATGAACTACAAATAATAATAAGATGACATAAAATATTTTAGCAATAATTCAATTTAGATATTAATTGAATTAGATTTAAAAAAAAAAGAAACAAGTACAGAAAAGAATAACAGCAATAATAATTTTTATTCAGAGGGCACTTTATTATTTGCGGGAAATCTATAAGTGCTACAGTAACAGAAGTTCAAAAATAAACTTTGTAAATAATAAATGATAATGGTTATAAATAAATAAATAATAATACTGAATTGCAATGGGAACCCAAGAATTTCAGTAAGAAGATAAATTCATACCAGTTTAGAACTAATGGACAAAATGCATTTAAGTGTAATATAAGAAAATATAAAATGACTCCAGCAGTGCTACTTAAAATCTTTAGATGATCATTTTGCAACTCTTAAAGCTCTGATTCAGTCAGGAAGGCTCACCTGCAACCAATCTTCTCATTATATATAGAATTTAAAGTCCTCCTTCTCACATATAAAGAATTAAACGGTCAAGCTCCATCTTATATCAGAGATCTGATTGTTCCTTATGTTCCTAACAGAGCACTTCACTCTCAATCTGCAGGTTTACTAGTGGTTCCTAGAATTTCTAAAAATAGAATGGGAGGCAGATCTTTTAGTTATCAGGCTCCTCTCCTGTGGAGCGAACTAAAATGTTCAGTCCGTCAGGCAGACACCCTGTCTACTTTTAAGGCAAGGCTTAAATCTTTCCTTTTTGATAAAGCTTATAGCTGGAGTGGCTCAGGTTATCCTGAGCCATCTCTATAGTTATGCTGCTATAGGTTTAGACTACTGGAGGACATAGCAACCCCTTTTTTCATCATTCTGTCTCTAATTTCCCACTCTGCAATGTGTTGGTTCTCTAACGCTATGCTCTCTCGGCTTTTTCTCATAGTAACTTCATCTGATCCTGTTTTGGCTGTGACACCATCTTGGAGATAAATATTAGCTGTGGCGCACCCATCAACACCTTTGTTTATAGATGCTGGAGCTAGGCATGTTTTTTTGTGTAGTCCTGTTTCTCTGACTTTGACTAACTGTATGTACTCTCTTCCATCCTCTGACATGGGAGCTGGCTCAGAGCTTCTCTGTCTGGCTGTGCGTGTCCTGGATGGGGCGGCCTGTGGAGCTGGTTTACAGCTGCCTTTTGTATCTCTGCTTCTGTCCCCTTGAACCCCAGTCGGCCTCGGCAGATGGCCGCTCATACTGAGTCTGGTTCTGCTGGAGGTTTCTACCTGTTAAAAGGGATTTTTCCTCTCCACTGTCACTGCAAGCATGCTTAGTGTGAGGGGTTGCCTTTAACTCAATGAGTTGATGCAATCAGCATGTTTTCCTTGGACAAAAAGCTGAACCAATCTGACGATTTGATCTGGTTGAATTGCCTCTGTAAAGTGCCTTGAGATGACATGGTTGTGAATTGGTGCTATACAAATAAACTGAATCGGATTATGAGCTTCTGCTCCTGCCAATCAGTTAATTATAAGCCAGTTACCATCCAGGAATCATTGCTTTTTACTAAGCAGCATCCCTTCTCTGCCCTTCACCACCTTCATCTCAGTGGACTTTGTACAGCTCTCCTCCTCCTCAAGCCCCCATCAAACCACCAATGTTAGACTCCAGGGGGGGAAGGTCACTTCATGTCAATAAAACTGTCTAATTATGATTTTTTTTTTCAGAGTAAGTCTCTCCTGCCTGAAATGTATTTGCAAAGAAAAACTACATTTAAGCTTGAAATGCAGTTGCTTAATATGCAGCTAAATTCCTCAGAGGTTTTGGTCCATTTTGAAATGACAGCATCACACAGTTGATAGATTTGTTTTGATTCACATCCATGAGAAAAACCTGCAGTTTTACTGCATCCCATATGACCCTTTATTGGACTGAGATCCAGTGACTGTTGAGACCACTGGAGTTCAGCTCAATAAATTAATCTGAGATTATCTCAGCTTAGTGACACGCTGCTGGAAGCAGCTGTCAGAAGATGATATTGTTTGGTCATAAAGGGAAGGATATGGTCACCCGATATGCTCAGGTAGGCTGTGATGTTTCAATGAGCCAGTCAAAAAATATCTCAACACAACAACAACAGCCCTACCCTGAACTGTTCATGATGAATACAACGGAAATTAAGAGCAGGAAACAATTTTATGACTTTGTATTGCCTTTAGAGTTGGAGCCTGTATGAACTGTAGTCCAAGTTTCCTGTTCTCAGTTCATTTGCTGCTGTAGCTCATCTGCTTCAGGATTGTAGTTTTCCCCCCTTCAGTTTTACCTTCAGATCTATATAAAAGCTGCTGCTTTATTATGCAGTGAAATTTATTACATTAACCCTCTATAGGGCAGGTTTTTGTTCATTTGCATAATCTATTTAAATTGGCCACAGCCATTCAGCAAAGATACTACTACATGGCATTATATGTCACTTTGGGATTGAACCAATCAGATGAGTCCTTTACTGATATGTTACCTCCTGTAAATAAAGCTGGGGGAAAAAGTTTAAAAGCTAAGATTAAAAATGTAATCCTATACATCAGCTGTAACAGATTATGGCAAGTGACCCTTGTTATTACATTGACCTTGGTTTTTGCCACCAAAGTTGAAATTTTTTTAAATGTTACAAAGGTAATGATTCCAATAACTTCCAATAACAATCTTAGTTGAATTTTTTGATTTTCAAAGTATTTCACTAGGTGCCCTATAAAGGGTTAAAGAACACATTTGGTTTTTATTTTTCAATTTTGTTTTTACAGATTTTATATTTTCAATGATATTTTTCAAATGTTCTCTTTATCAGATTGGGTTTTATGACCAGTAAAAAATGTTGCTTCATGCACACAAACAGAAATGCATTTTCACTGGGGCGGCAGTGGCGTTGGATGTAGGAGTTTGCCCTGAAATCGAAAGGTTGACGGTTCAAGCCCCGACTCCGACTTTCAGTGTCGTTGTGTCCTTTGGCAAGACACTTCACCTGCATTGTCTACTGATGATGCTCAGAGGGCCCGGCGGCTGCCACTGTACGGCAGCCCCTTTCAGTGAGCCCCAGGGCAGCTGTGGCTACAATGTAGCTTGCCACCGTGAGTGTGTGCATGAATGGGTGAATGAATGTAGTGTAAAGCTAACTTGAACAAAAGCGCTATATAAGTACATGCCATTTACCTCCTCACACCAGAGGGATGCAAAACCTCCAGAAGTAAAGACAATGTGATCTGGAAAACACTATTTGAAAAGAATGGGATTTATAAAACTCAATCTAAAAAAAATAGAATTTTTAAGTTGTTTTTTTTTTAACAAATATGAAAAATACCAAAAATGAACTAAAATCAGAAGAAAACAGAATGTAAACACGTTTTTTTTTCCTATCAAAAGAAATTCTGCAAAACGTGTTGTTTACTTGCAACAATAATGGAACAGAATTCCCTCCATACTTCATCAGCTAATGCCCTGCCCATTCTTCTTTCGAAAGCGATTATCTATTCTATTCCAACTCTGATAACAAATGTTTTCTTTCTCTAGATGCCTGGTAGGTCCTGGCAGATCAGCAATTTCCTAAATATTCAGAGCAGTCCGTCTGTCACCAACAACACCTGCGAAGCTCACCTAAATCCACTTTGATGGATTACATATGAATGGAAATCTGTTACCAGTGCTAAAGACCACAGGCGTGTCTTTTAAAGTGGCCGACAGAACACAATGGGACACGTTAGGAGTTCAGTGCTTCCCAGATTAATGGAAATCATTTTCCTATAAAAAAAGGAAACTGACCTTTGGGAGCAGATAGGTGGAGGCTGTACCTGCCCCTCTGATTGGGAAAAGTCTTCATGCTGGTTTTTATTGAAGAGGATGTAGAGTTGTATGAAGAGGTCAAAGTATGTAGCTTCCTCTTCTCTCTGGTTATATGCTTTATCAACAGGGCGGCCATGTTGCCTCCTCTTCCTCCTTGCGATAAAGTGTTCCTCAGCAGGACAGACTGGGCCTCCCTCAAACTGACACACATAAAATAGGTATTTATTAGGTGCTGCATACAGTCAAATAAGACATATAGACTGTGTCATACACAAAAAGCAAAACAATTTTTTTAACAGAAAAATACAACATTATCATTTATATTTTTATAAATACATCTTTACACAGAGTGAAGTGTCTCTAAAGACCTTGTTGATAGATGGTTGATGGTTATGGCTTAAAGACAATGAAAGCAACACAAATAAAGCAACATTAACCAGAGAAAGTTGAGTGGAGGGAAAACCATGAGGCCTAACTGAGGCCTATAGAGAAAAATCCCTGCTTAGAAAAATCCCATTAAGAATGGGGGGGGGGGATTCACAAAGCGTGCTCTTAAACAGAACTGGACTGTTGTACAGTAGTCCAAATTTCTCTTGTTGAAAGTAAAAGCTGTATTTTGTTTTAAAACAAATGTGAAGAGTGGAGAGGCTATGCTGGTGAAGATTCTCAGTAATTCAGGTTATAGTCATTATACTCATAGCAGGAGGTGGATCCCTTCCTGCCATCATTGCAACCCCAAGACCTGGCCTGTTTAGGCAGGCCAGCAATTCCCTTTAACAACCCCCTTTCAGAGACATAGACAGGTCTGGGGCATTGCAGGCTAACAGAAGAAGCCAAGCAACCCACATTCCAAAGGGGTGGACCCCTTAATCCATTTCAATTTGTAGGTTTTCTAAACAGAAACAAGGCTTTATTGGGCTGCTATAAAACTTCGAAATGAATGCCATTTCTGACATTTTGAATAGAAAAGGCTGCGTAGCGAAACGTCTTCAAACTTGGAAACAAAGTCCAGTGGATGTTTTTTAACATTTCTGGATTTGAGAGGCTATAATCCAGGTTTGTTCAAAATCCAGAGGGAAATCTCCACAGTCAGTGAGGGTCTGTCTGTCAGGGTTCGGTTGTGGTTTGAGGACCCAAATGCAGAGGCAGAGTTGAGTTTCTTTTAGATTTAATGATTGGTTCATAAAAAACAGAGGCAGGAATTTAAAAAAAATCAAAAAAATCCAACAAGAAAAAAATAAAAACAAACCAGAACCACAGAGACTTCAGGGGAAAACGGTCACAACGAGGTAAGACAGTAAGACGGAGTTAGATGAGAAACCAGCACTGAGGAACTGCACAAGGAGAGTATTTATGGCTAACTGAACAAATAGAGGACTAACGAGCAGATTGGGAGCAGGTGTGAAGAGAGCAGTATAGAAAGGAGCTAGGGGAAAAGGAGACCAACACAAGATGGGCAACAAATAAAAACCTGAGAACTGAAATATAACCAGAAAACACAACAAAATAGGAATTAAACCAATAAAACTAGAAAACATGGAGCAAAGTTAAACTGAATACTCAAAAGAAAACATAACAGAATCAAGACTGTGACTTTGTCGTGCTGTGCTAGCAGCTGGTTCCGGTCCACTGGGTTTTCTAAAGTCCGCAGTTAAACCAGCGATTCAGTTCTCTTCAAACATTCCTCGTTGATCCAAAAGGAAAATGCAAAGTTTTCGTAACTCTTTTTCAGAGAGTTGTTGTAAATGTTAACGGCTGTAGGCTACAGGATCTCCTGTAGCGGTCTGTCCTACGGCAAGTCTAGAGAAGCCTCTGACTGAAGACGATCTGTTTTTGCACAACAGTCTGATCAAAACAGGACATTCTAGAACAGGACCTCTTAAAGTCGGGGTCAAGTGACCCCACTGGCCGATCGCAAGATGGTTTTAACAACCATGAAGATTTGATCCTCATGGTTAATCACATCATTGCATGGTGAAATATGTAAAGGTATTTATCCAAATAAACGTACCACAAAATAAGTGAATGTAACATTTATTAGTTAATTTAAAACATGATGCAAATATTAATACAATGAAATGATAGAATGTCCAATGAAATTATTAATTGCCCCAATCAAATAATTAAATAATAATTTCAATTATTTAAAAAACATTAAGTGATTACCTTTATAATAAATGCAATATTTATATATATCTAATACATGATTCAATTGATATAAACACCATGAAATTCTAAAATACCGTTAAGTAATCAAATGTCCCATTAAATAATAAAAATTTTAAATGATTAAATTTTTAATATTTTTATTTATTTATTTGTTTTTTACCCTTACATGATTCAAATATTAGATATACTATTAGATATACTGTAAAATGGTGAAATATATTAGATGACTAATAAAATGCCTGATTAAATAATCAAGATACATTTAAAATGTAAATACAATAATTAATATTTTAAATGCATGTATTTATCTATTTATTTATATTATGTTAAATAGTCTATTGATTATATATGTTTTTAAGGGGTCCCCAGTCTGGGGTGCTATTATTTTGGGGGTATCTGTTCTAGAACGCTACACGCTTCCTTTAGCGTTAAGCTTTTTGTAGACCCTGATTTCATTTCCCAGCAGAATTTGTTCATTTATGCAAAATGAGCCCAAGAAAAGTTTATCAGGGGAAAGGAAACATGTAATCTGATGTAATCTTCTAATATACTTTGCCTTGCAAAAGTACTTTTGCAACATTTCAGGCTTCAAACTTAAAGATATAATTTTTTTTTTGTGATGAATTAACAAAGGGGATATAATCGTGAAGTAAAAAAAAAAAAACGTATTTGGTATTTAAAATTTTTCTAAAAAAAATAAAAAAACCTTTTCTTTCAGTGCAGCAAAATGTCTCCAGACTGAAGATCTCTGACTGATCCAATGTTGACCTAAATGACTGATGATGATAAACAGAGGGACACAGCAAAGGTGGAAGAAGATGCTCTGGTCAGATACATTTTTTTTGGCAACAATTCAAAAAATTAGGTTTGGCGTGAAAGCAACACACCATCCGCACTGTCAAACATGGTGGCAGCATCATGGTTTGGGCCTGCTTTTCTTCCGCAGATACAGGGGAGATGGATGGAGCCAAACATAGGACTGTTCTGGAAGAAAACCTGCTGCGGTCTGCAAAAGACCTGAGACTGGAATTGAGATTTATCTTCCAAGAAGACAATGATCCAAAACATAAAATTTCTACAATGGAATGCTTCAAAACATATCCAGGTGTTAAAATGGCCTAGTCAAAGTCCAGACCTTAATCACATTGAGAATCTGTGCAAAGACCTGAAAACTGCTGTTCAGAAATGCTCTCTATCCTATCTCACTGACCTCAAGCTATTTTGCAGGAAGAATGGGCAACCATTGCAGTCTGTATGAACTCAAGCTTAGCTGTAAAATGGACCAAGTTTCTACAATGAAAATTAAAATGGAGCCGAGGCGGAAGTTCAACTGAAAAAAACGGATTAATTGCCTTCATTCGCCTACGACACAGCCAATCAGCTTTGAACCACGCCTCAACGAAAGCCAATCAACATCCAAAGTTCATCTTAAAAGGGCTCTGATCTGCAACTCATGTGCTACCCTGTGCGCAGGTGGTAGATGCGCTGTGTGACCTCATTCAGATGACCCCGTTTCAACCCACCTCCAGCCCCTCCTCCACCATCGTAGCAAAAACTTCATCAGAGTGTCATTCTTCCCGGACTCTTACTGCATTCCGTGTCTCATTTCAACCGGTCTGGCAGAAGACCGCCATGTTGAGCCTGGTTCTTCCAGAGGTTTCTTCCCAACGGGGAGTTTTTCCTCTCCACTGACGCTTCATGCTTGCTCATCAGCTTCTCTCAACCTGTGTTATCCAACTGCACTTCCATTTTCCAGGTCCCTGAGTGAAGCTCTAGTATCAGCTCACACAGTCAACTGGATCCCCCCATAAAGTTCAGCATACCGTCTCGCTAACCAGCAGTTTACAGACTGACCAACTTCATCTAAATGGTAAATGGGATGTACTTATATAGTGCCTTTATTCAAGTCAGGAGACTTGACCAAAGCGCTTTACACTACATTCATTTACCCATTCACGCACACACTCACACATTGATGGTGGCAAGCTACATTGTAGCCACAGCTGCCCTTGGGCTCACTGACAGAAGCGGGGCTGCCGTACACTGGCCCCACCGGGGGCCCTCTGACCACCATCAGTAGACAATGCAGGTGAAGTGTCTTGCCCAAGGACACAACAACACTGAAAGTCAGAGCCGGGGCTTGAACCGTCAATCCTTCGATTTCAGGGCAAACTCCTACATCAAACGCCACTGTCGCCCCACTCCACCACCAGTTTCAGGCCTGGGGGGGGGACAGTCCTATTCTTTGCTCCTGTCCATGCATATCTACCAAAAATTCAGCGCTATGTTTCCTACCGAGGTCCGAGCGCCAAAGACAAAGAATTATATCAATACATTTCTTCTAACTGCCTTTTCTCTCCCTGTTAGTTTTTCAGATTGAACTAAGCTGAGTTTCAGCTAAAACTCAGCTTAAACCTTGGGAAGGTTTGGAAAAAGACAAAGTTCAAAGAAAACCTCAGAATGGCCTTCCCTAAGCTTTAACAACTTGTATACTTTGGAAGTTGTTTTTCCCGTATTACATTAAGGACAGATTTACTCCCCAGAATTAATCTTGCTAAATTAAAATCCATTAAGTGAAGTTTAACAAGCATCAATATAAGCAGACAAAGCAAAAATAAGGTGCGATAACAAAATGAAGTAAGCTAGTCAAGCTAAACTAACAGAAGATTACCCAACTAAAGCTTCAATAAGATAGGCTGATTAAACAAATATCATTTGTAAGTTTCATTAACTTGGTTTACACTAGGAGTGTAAATCACATCCATCATGGCGATTCGATTCAGTATCGATTTCCTGACCCAACGATTCGATTATTTTCGATACTCAAGAATACACCACGATTCGATTCGATTAATTTGTTTTTTTTTATTATTTGTTTTTTTTTACACCTTACAGGCTAAACAAAGTTTCAAGTTTGAAATAAATCAATGAAAGCTGTAATATCATTATGCATTTTCTTTAGAAACAACAGCAAATAACAGAAGTAGAAAAGTTGCATCAAAAAATACTGCACAATATCAGTGTAATGAGTTCAATGCAATACCTCGGCTCCAGAGAAACTGTCCAACATATTTTTTTAGAATGTAATAAATATACTCAGGAAAGAGAGATGTTGCTTAGAGAGTTAGACAGGAATAAAAATAAACTAGATATAAGGGAATTGTTTCAAAGGTCATCTGGGGATGTAGTTTTTGGTAGTATTTTTAATTTTCTAAGGAGAACGGGTATTTTAGGGAGAATATAATAGTTTGTCTGGTCCATACTCCATTCTGGAAGGTGGCGGTAATGCACCTATAAGTTGTTTTCCAACCGCCATTAAAAAAAAAGAAGAAGAAGGCTCAAGAGTGTCGACATCACCGCCCCCTTGAGAGACGCTCCGCTGCACCTCTCCCAGATTGTAGCTGACCACAAACAGTGCACCAGACAGGAGGGCGGCTTGTTTTGTTTTTATGACCGAAATTGCGGAAAACAACTCGTGAAGTTTGACCCGCTAGAAGAGCGAGGTGCACGAGAACGCTGGGACCCTTTTTCCAGCTGAATCTCCGCTCTTTTTGGCCCTCATTTCCCTCCGTCGTCGGACTAAACTTGTCCCCACTTCCTCACCGCCTCGGCAGTATCTAGACCCACAGCGTGTAGCTCAGACCACGCTTCAATACTGAGCATAATTTAAAAATGTCTGTGTCAAGCTTGCTGCAACACACTGCTGTAAGAGTATAACCAGGAAGCGAGGTAGGAGGGCAAAATAGGTTTAGCGGCACCGCAGCACGGGAGGGAGAATTACGCCCAGGAGCAAATGGATAAAAATAGGAAAAATAGGGGAATAGGGGAAAAATAGGGGAAAAAAAACATGAATCGATTATCTTGCGGACGTGTCGATGCATCGGATCGTCGGCTTTTGGATCGATGCATTGATACAAAACGATTATTATTTACACCCCTAGTTTACACTAAAGGCCAATTTATGCTTCTGATTTATATCCTCTGCAACCGTCAAATCTTTCTCTGTGCGCGACCACGCCCCCCACACAGAGGTTCTGCAACCATCGTCGTGCACCTCAAAATAATCCTTACTACGCATCGGACGGTCGCAAACCCAAGCAGACCTCAAACAGAAGTGCACAGACAAAAAGAACCTGTGATTGGTCCTTGGTATGCCTTTCCGGCTGTCTATGTGGTCGTCCTTCTCGATTCAGTGCCGGGGCACGCCATTTTTAAAAACCGAGGAACAACTGCAAAGGACAACTACGACGAAAGGTTAATCCAGGAGGCTCGGAAGTACAACCACTTGTACGATGCCTCAGACAAATTATATAAATAAATATGTCCTCTTCGATGTCTAGCAACCCTAGGTCCATCTCCATGACCGTGATATCTTGCAGACGCGCCATTGTTGTTTTGGAAAATAAACACTCCAGCCGGCGCCACCGAAGTTCTCGTGACCATCCGCCGGAGTTCTCGCAAGTTCTCGAATAGGCTTCCCCTTGCACTTTGGCGGGAATCTGCTGTGTGTGCGGAAGCATACCAGCAAAAATGATTCGCGACCAGATCCAAGCGACATTTAATGTGTGCGGTTGCAGAAGTCCCTTTAGATAAATCAGACTGGGCTATAATAAAATAAACTACAATAAGGTCAACTACAGCTTAGCCAGTGCAGGATAAGCTAAAGCTAAAATAAGCTAAATCAGTCTCAAACTATGGCAACTAACGTAAAAAAAAAAAAAAAAATTCAGCTTAACAAAGATTATCATAAATTTAAAAAAAGTCATTAGTAAATGCAAGATAAACTCAAATAATAATGTTTTTTAGCATTGTGTTTTTTCCTAGTTTGAAACTTAGCATTTGCTGCCTTTTAAAATAACTTAGTAGAAAAGTGCAACAGAACTGAAACTACTAGGCTAACTAAATCTTTCACATTGGCTATAAAAACAGAGATACATTATCCTACAGTAAATTATTGCCGTTATTTTTTTTCTAAAACACCTATTTTGACCATTTTAAGACATTTATTTAGGAAACTGCTAATAGCACAATGTGTATGGAGCTAGTTAAAACGTTCTCCTCTGCTAAGTTGTCTGTTCTGTTTCTGGAAAAAATGTCCATCATCTGTTTGAATAATTCAGAGCTTTGAAAGTTTGAAAGCTTTTCCCCCTAGTATACTTTAAAAGTTTTTTTTTCCAAATTACATTAAGGACAGATTTCCTCCACAGAACTAATCTAGCTATTGGCTGCCATGGCCCTGACCTCTGACCTCTGACCTTCAACCCTGACCACTCAGTCACAGCCCAACGCTGACCATTGAAATCTAGTTTAATTCATCTACATATCAGACTCTATAATCCCCCTCAGTTCTCTGGAGACAAACAATCGGGTCTTTCTTTTCCTCTCTCTGAAGGAAAAGCAGGAAAAGAGGAAGGGGGTGTTTGACACTGAACTATGAACCATTCTGCCTTAGAAAGGAAAACAAGAAACTTTACATCATTTTAAAATATGGTTTGATGTTATTAAATAGGTGAAAGTCTCCACCTGCTGTCTGAACATAAAACTACACAGAGATGTGAGAATATGAGAGAATAAAAGAAACATTTCAAGATTTGTAGCGCAAGTACTGAGAAAGATCATCACATACATTGGGGTGGGTAGGATGGGGGGTGGGGGGTTTTGCGAGGCCTAAAAGACACTTCAATTGAAATGGTGAACAGAATATAAAGACACACGGACATAGCACAATGTGTATAGACTCGGATTGAAGAGCCTAAAGGCCAATTTCTGCTTCTGACGCATAGCCTCTGCAACCGTCAAATCTGTCTCTGCGTGACCACGCCCCCTGCGCAGAGGTTCTGCAACCGTCGTCGCGCACCTCAAAAGAATCCTGACTAGGCATCGGACGGTCGCAAACTCACGCAGACCTCAAGCACAAGTGCTCAGACAGAAAGCAGCTGTGATTGGTCCATTTTTAAAAACCAAGGAACTACTACAATGAACAACAACGACGAAAGGTTAATCCAGGAGGTTCGGAAGTACAACCACCTGTACTATGCCTCACACAAATTATATAAAGATGCCAACTCCTGGAGGGATATCAGCCAGAACCTGTTCCTCTTCCATGTCTAGCAACTCCAGATCCATCTCCGTAACCGTGATATCTTGCAGACGCGCCATTGTTGTTTTGGAAGATAAGCCAAAGTTCTCGCGAGTTCTCGAATAGGCTCCCTCTTGCGCTTCGGCGGCAAACTGCTGTGCGTCCCTAGAAATTCCAGACCAACAGTGCAGAAGCATACCAGCAAAACTGGATGCCGACCAGACGCAAGTGACATTTGATGTGTGCAGTTGCAGAAGTCTAATCTGCCCTTAGGAGGAAACAAAGGAGAGACTCTTACCTCGGGACCTGCCTCTTCATCTCCTCTGCTCCTCCTTTTTTCTCATCTGGTCTCCTCTCTGAGGTTTCCGTCAGACCTTCATCTGTTTGAACTCCCAGACTTAATTTCAGCTCCAGCGATTTAGATCTTTGTGTCCTTTTTCCTTCATTACTTTGGGTCTTCAGCTCCAGAACATCTTGTTCCTCAACAGTTTTTTGCCTCTCTGGATCTGTCCTTATCAGACCCACGCTTCCTGGAGTGGTTCGGTTCTCTATTGGTGTCAGAATCATTTTGGTAACCCCTCCTGGATCTGCTCCTTGACTTTCAAATTCCAAACTTCCATTCTTCAGAGGAGCAAAGTTTCCATTGTTTGACGGCTTTCGATCAGAACATGTGTGTTCAGGTTGACCAGCTGGATGAGAGGATGTTCCTGGAGCGCCTCCCTCAGGACCTAAAATTCTGGTGAATTGGCAGCGGATGCCATGAAAACCTTTCCTGTACAGACAGCTGTTGGAAGTTCGACACAACGATCCATTACTGCAGGGTGGAGAACATCTGGCTGCAGAAAAAGAAAAGAGAGAATAACAAGTCGTTTTCAATGTGAGCAAATGCCAAGTACAGCAGTGGAGGGACTATGGTTTGGGCTTGTTTCGCCGCATGGGGAATCCTGCATACGTTTTGTGAATAGGTCCAGCAATGTTAACATGTGTAAATTGAAATGTTTGTTGCTCTGTAGGTATTTTTTTTACTTGTTTTGTTCCCCCCCCCCAAAAAAGTCAAAAACATGAGAAATTAGGGGCAGCAGCTCTACTGCAGGAAAGAAGGGGAGAAAATAACACCTAAAACTCTTTATGTTTCCCCCCATTTTAGAGGATCTGTTTCTTGAATTAAATGCTGGGGTGGGGTGGGGTGGTGGGTGGTTGGGAAGACAACAAACCAGGAAAAGTTGCACTGTTTATTACATGAAGTAAATATTGTGGATAAAGTGAATGTTTTGCTCACGCTTGATGCACATCCTGGTTTTATTCGACAGCCTCCAACCGAGACAACACAGACCTCCACAAACCCGAAGACTGCGGGAAGAAAGATTATTTTAGACATTTAAAAGAAGACAACTTTTCTTTTATTTAAAAATCTTTTGTTTTACCTAACGTCTGTGACTCTCAGGTTGGTAACAGTAAAAAAAACAATTAAAAACTTCCCCAAAATAAGCAAGACAAGTTTCTTTATAAAGCAAATCTCAGGACAATTCAAAGTGTGGTATAGCAAAAAGGAGGAAAAGTACATTGCAGTGGCATAAAGGTAATTAAATCATTCAAAAACACAAATAATGGGCTTATAAGTTAAGAAATAATGTTTAGATATTAGTCAGAGGCCTCTTTTATCTCAACTTAAAATCACTAAGATTTCAGAGTTTTTATAAGAATTTAATCCAGCTCAGTGGAGCATAAGAACAAAAAGCTGCTGCTCCATGTTTGGTTCTGGTTCCAGTTCTGCAGAGTGGATTTCATCCAGTAGACCAGAGAGCTCTGAGTGGTCAAACACTGAAAGCAAGTCTGTAATATGATTTGCAGCTAAGCCATTCAGTGATTTATAGACTAACAGACGGATTTCAAGGAGCCAGAAGGAGTTAGAACTGGCCTGATGTTCTCCAATTTCTTAGTTCTAGTGAGGATGCTGGCAGTAGCTTCCTGGATCAGCTGAAGCTGTCCGAACCACGTTTCAGGCAGAACTATGAAGACACTGCTGCAGGGATAAATTCTACTAACAATAAATATTCAATAATGTGGCTCAGACTGTGCTCTTGACCTGGAGAGCCAAATATTTTAAGAGAGTCAATTCAATTCAATTTGCACACAAATACTTTTTTACTATGTAATAAAAAGGTATTTTTATATATAGATATATATACACTGTGTGTGTGTATATATATATATATATATATATATATATATATATATATATATATATATATATAATGTGGGGTTCTCTCCAGGTACAGCATGTGAATGGTTGTTTGTCCTATTTGTCCCTGTGTTGCCCTACGATGGATGGGTGATCTGTCCAGGGTGGACCCCGCCTCTCGCCCGCAGACAGCTAGAGATTGGCACCAGCAACCCCGCTTGGGATAAACGTCATTGAAATTGGACAGATGGATATATATAGATATCCACCTCAATCACCACATAACAGCACTTTGTAGGGTTCTCACAAAAATGTCAAAATATTGATACCTGGGGAAATATTTCATACCATTTTCAGTACCATGGGAATAAAAGAAAAAAAAAATCGCCAAATAATCACGAAAAGACCTGTCCTGTCCCTTTCCTTCTTGTAAGTAAATATTGCTTTGCTGGAGTACAAACAATGGCTGGGAGATGACTTGAATTTTTTGTCTATGAAGATTTAATTCATTTATTTCACAATCAAAACATGCTACTTAAACCAGAGCATGTTTTGTCTTAATTTTCCTCAGCTTAGCATTAATCAGTGAGGCCGATGCTGGGTTCAGCTTTGAGTGTAGAACTGGCCTCGCTGCAAAGGATTTAAACATTACTCACAGTGTACTGGTTGTATTGAGGCGAAGGAGGCCCCGCCAACTGTATCCAAACAGAACACAGTCACACACCGCTGCTGGTCTGAACCCTCAAACACAGACATTCTAGGCTGTTTGAAACAACGAAAATAAGCTCCTCACAAGGTTTCTTTCGGTTCCCGTGATTAAATCTAAGGCTTTAGGATTACATGTCATTTACAGAATACAGCAAAGGCTTTTTCTTAATCTGCTAAAGTAATGCTCATGAATGAATAGAGAATTTATAGTTTTTAATCTGACTGAGGAGATAGAGAGACATCTCCTCTAACTTCTATTTATGTTCTGCAGTTCAAACAGCAGTTGATCACCCAGAGATGAATGGTAGGAAGCTGGAGATGAAACACGAGCATAACAGGCAGCTCTCTGTCTTCTCAACACTAGAGGAGGAGATGTGCTTTGAAGCTCAGACTGTTTGCAGAGCAGAGGAAGTGGACAGAAGCTTCACACAGCAGCTGGGAAACCTTTAAAGCAATATTCTGCTGCCTCCCTCAACTTTAAACCCATATTTATTACTCCAGTAGAGACAACTGTATGTTAGACCTGGAACTTTATTCCAATGGGTGTCAGTTGCTCCGTTTTGTTTACGCAACACTTTTGTTTTAAAGGGTTCTATTCAAAAGAACCAGAGGAGATTGCAAAATATGATAAAATGCTAAACAATTTTTAAACTTGTAAGTAAAACATACTAGCTGGGCTCAACCGAAAAACTGCTCGAACCTGAGATCAGATCAAATAAACTTTAGTTAAGATTTAAAACAAGATGAGGATAAATTTTACAAATAAATAATAAGGCTAAGCTATAAATGAAGTTAAGGCTAAACTAATAAAATAAGCCACAATGAGGCTAGGCTTAGATAGGAGTCACAAAGGTCACCATTAGATAATGTAATTAGGTTAACTAATGTACTTATTTCTATCCTTAAATCATTAAACTGTCAAGATTTGGTTTTAAGTTTTTTGTGAGGACCCAAAAGCAGAAGCTGAGAGGCAGGGGTGAGATCTTTGAAGGTTTAATCAATGATGACAGGCAGCCAAACAGTAATCCAAAAAACCAACATAAGAATTAAACACAAACCAGGATCATGGAGGCATCAGGGGAAACAATCATGAGGAGCCAGGGTAGGATGAAGTAAGATGGGGAATCAGCACAGAGGGACTGCAGAGGGAGTTTAATATGGCTGACTGAACAAAGGAAGGACTAACGAGATAATAAGGAGCAGGTGTGAGTAGAGCTGACGAGGAAGCCAAGGGAAAAGAAAACACAAGGGGGCGACAGAGGACAGACAAAGAAAAACCTAAGAAACTTAAATGAATCCAGACACAATAATAAAGCTAGAAAACAAGGAAAAACCTGGATGAACTTAAAACTGAAAACTTAGAGAAAAACCAACAGAACCAAGATCATTACATAAACATGGTGAACTGCATTGTATAAAATAATAATGACGAGTTTGCTCAGAGAATGGACGCTTTAACATTATTTCTGTTATATTGCATGCATATAACAGCAGAGTGTTTGTATTTTGTGTTGTTCTTTAGATTAAGCACTGAACCCAATAAAGGGACAATGACAAGCAAACATAAAACCAATAATGAAATAAATTATTTACAAATCTAAACCCAGGAAATTAGCTAGACTAAAAGGGCTAATCTGTGAAGAGGACACTATAGGTCCAAGGAATACAATCGGTTAAGATCAGACTCAATGACGTTAAGCCATTAAATGAGCAGATTAAGCTACAATGAAGCTACGCAGTAAAATAAGCGAAGATTAAAGTATTCCAAAAAAGGAAAATTAAAAACAATCCGCTGGACTTTGTTTCCAAGTTTGAAGACGTTTTGCTTCCCATCCAGGAAAAAGTCAGGAATAGCGTTTTGATGGGCTACTGTATAAAACCTCGAACTCAACGCTATTTCTGACATTGGCTCTCGCCCCTCTCTGTTTATTGTTGTTATTAAATTTCTCGAAACTTCCCACCGTCTCTCGCCTGAATACTCGGTCAATCTGCATGTTTTATGTTATTTTGTGAGTTATTTATCACGACACTCGTCTCCTCCATATAAAACGGTCAAATAACTCAAATGTTTTCATTGTTTCTACATGATCTGTCCTGGAACCATGTTCCATATCACCAGCTCATTGGTCTTCATCCAACCACAAACAGATCCTGATTAACATTTAATAAAATAATTACAGTACCAACCGTACTTATTACTATTTTTATCTATAAAAGTATACTGAGCGTCTTCAATGTTAATAGTGACTTTGTTAAGAGAAACAATCAGTTCATCCGTTCTGTTAAATCATCTGTCTGATGACATCACTGCACCTGCTGAGAGCAGCCCAGCAAAATGTGACTGCACTCTGTATTTTTGTTATCTCATTCTTTAGATTATGCACTATACACATTAAAAGCATACAGTAATGCAAAAATTACCTAAATAATTTACAAATGTTTAACTGAAAAATGCCCTGCCGGCATTCATGCTTCTGGAACACACTGGAAAAAATTGAAATCTAAATAAGTCGTTTTCTCTTAAAATAAGTCATTTGTTCTTGGATTGAGGAGGTAAAAGAGACATTTTGCCAAAGGAAAAAGATAATTTACATTTAAAATAAGAAAACACAATTGCATTGTCTTCAAGTGTATGTTAAAAATACTCATTCCATTGGCAAATCTCAAATCTCATTTGCCTACTCAAATTTAGGGTAAATACGCTTAATTTAAGGAATTTTTACTTATTTCTAGATAATTTTTCCAGTACAGATTGGGTAGAGACGCTCATGACCGGAGGGGAAAACTCTGCAAATAATGTCTTTTCTTTCAGCTTTCTAGGATTGAAGCAATGCAAAGGAGCAATCAAAGAGACTTTAAATGGTATGAGTGGCAGCTTTAAGATGAGTATACGTCTTAAACTGCAATCCTTAGTGAATTTTAAACATTTAAGATTGACCTGAATCTACTTTTTCTAAAATAATTCTAACATTCCTGAAATGATAGGATTTTAGCTTTAGCTAATCATCTGCAGACCAATGTTTTCAGCAAACATCTCATGTTTTTATTTTTACTTGCTTTTATTTTCCTTCTATTTTACTGTTAATTCATGTAAAAAAAACTTTGAATTTTCTTTAAACTGAATTTTACTCAACAAATAAACTTACCTGTCCTCAGAAATCATCTTGGAGCCAAAAAAAATTGATATTCTTTGTGTCATGCAGTGTTATTTGGGGGATTTCTATAGATCTACTAAAAGAAACAAGAAACTTGCCTGCTGAGGTAAAGATCGCACCTAGACCAACATTAATTTGATGTAAAACTATTTGTAACGAAAGAAATGAGTGTTAAAAAGATCTGAATGTAAATCACAGGTTTGGTTCACAGGGAGTAAAGTGAGATGCAGTGATCTACACTCTTGGTGTTTTTTGACTCTGAATCTGTCACTTTACTGTGAGCCAGGCCCCATTCATCTAACGCTAACATGACACACACAGACATTCCCAACTCTTCTGAAAGAAGCCGAAAGCAGAAAAGATCAAGAAGCTGATTCAGATCAGCAGGAAAACACCATTTTTACTACAGCTGCAACTAATGAACATTTTGCAAATCTGTCAATTCTATTTTCAATTAATAATCGGATATCCAAAGGTTCCTAAAGAAGACTTTTTACAAATTTAAAGCAGGTGAAACTAAAACTTTTCCACTTGAGGAGTCCTGGATAGAGCATATTGATGGACAGAAAAGTATTTTTTTTATTCTTAAATGCAAAATGTTTATATTTTTTTTTACAATCTTGGTATAATTACTGCTCTAAGTGGGTCGCTCTGTCACCTAAAGGCATGTTTTAACCAGTTAACCATTAATCGATTACCAAATAGTTGATGATTATTTCTATAAACAATTAATCTGATTAATTGTTTCGGCCCTAATCTTTACCCATCATGCTCTGCTCCATGATGCCCAGGAACAGAAGAAAACTAATTAGACTGGAGATTCTCAGTCATCCAGGTCATAGTTATTCCAAAAAAAGACAATTAAAAGCTATCTCAGTCCACTGGATCCTTTTAAATTTTCTTTTTTGGATAGTCAGGAGATTAATTTGAATTATATATATATATATATATATGTGTGTGTGTGTGTGCGTGGGGGGGGGGGTGTTTGTGTGTGTAATATGTGTAATTTGTGTCTGATTTGTATTAGAAAACAACTAAATACTAGCTAATAAATTATGATAATAAGGAAATAAATGGAGACTGGAGAAATATTTTATTTTTAGGATTCTAATTAAGACAGAATTCTATCAAATAAATAAACAAATAAATAAATAAACAAAAAATATATCATTGTATTTATTTATCCTATTTATTTAGTGTGAGGATCAAAGTTTTCTTGTAATTGTTTCTAATGTTTTTCTGCCACTCACCCCCTCAGCGCTGCCCTCCTCCGGGCCCCGGGCCCCTCTGCAGTCTCTCCCGGGTCAGGATCTGCCGGCAGATTCTTCTGCCTCCAGAACCGGGTCCGATCCCCCTGTGGCTCCATCTCCTGCCCGGGCTGCAGGCCTCCCTCCTCCCGCTGTGAAGCATCCAGCGCTGCGCTCCGGAGGCAAAACATCCAGCTGGTCCACAGACACAGGAGCCCCATCCGCATGATGAGCCGCTCAGAGACCCCAGCAGACTGCGGCTCTGAGCTCAGATCTCTGCCCGGAGCCCGATGACACGTTCAGGTTCCCTGCTGCGGTGGGAGTTTTAACACCCTCCAGGGGCGGAGGAAACTATCAGAGGCAGGGGCGCCATATGGGGGGGAGTTAGGACGATAGGGCCCTTGACTGAATGGGGGCCCAAAAGAAGAAAAAAAAGATTTGTCCCGCTATATTTTTCAAATATAAAAAGAAAATCCAGCAGTAAAATAAATAATCTTCATGTCCTCCCTAATTTTTTAGCAATAAACAGTGAAACAATGCATGAATATATTGACACCCGCCCTCCGGTGAAATTACAATAAATGGTATAGTCCACGCTGTCCTGGTGGATCGCATCAGCTCTCCCTCCGTCTGTCATTAGCAGTGATGTATGGTGACAATGAGCGGACCATTATTAACAACAAAATATGTAAAAAAAGCTGTTTGTTGCTGAAAAATTCAGCGGCCAAAAGTCTGGGTTTCAAAAAGGGAGGAGAGAGGAAGAAGGCCCCCGATACCAGGACCCAGTTTTTGTGCCCTCTCTTTTTTTTTCAGAAGGTTTCTTAACTGAATAGTTCAAATTAAATATATTTTATTAACCTCTTGAGTAAAACAACATGTTTATAATTTATTATACAGCAGCCGCTTCTTTTCCTCTCGCAGCTTCTCTGCCTGGTAGCTGCAGCTGCCTGCTCTTTCCTGTCCCTTTCACATAGCAGGTTTAACTCTCTGATTATTCTGCCTTAAGTCCCGCCTTCTCTGTTTCTGATTGCGTGTTTTCTAGTCTGTATGTGTGCGCGCGCGGGTGCTTGGAGCGCGAAAAAAAAGTCGCTAATAAATAAATTAATATTGGGCTACGAAACTAATCCATAAAAATATTATCTACGCTAAAACAGGCGAAAGCTTCCGACTGAAGTTCTGTAAAGAAGCAGGAGAGAGTTTTTTGATTTGTGGAACTTGAGAAATGTAAGTTAACAACGTTAGGATTTCTTTTATTCTATCTTTTAATCAGATAGCCAAAGGCTCCTTAAAGAAGATCTCTTATGAAATGAAACCAGGTGAAACAGAAACGTTTAAACGTTTCCTTTGGAGGAGTTCTGGATGGAGAATATTGACAGACAAAAACTTTTTTTTTTTTTTACTTCTTAAATGCTAATATTTTTTTACAATCTTGGTATAATTCCTGCTCTAAGTGGGTCGCTCTGTCGGCTAAAGGCACATTTTAGTGGCCCTATACTCCAGTTTACGATTAATCAATTACTAAATTAGTTCACGATTATTTAAATAATTAGTTAGTATGATTAATTGTTTCAGCCATAGATAAAATACATGAAATTAGCTACACAGAGTAACTACAGCGCAGATTTACAACTTCTAATATTAATATTTTAAATGCTCAGTGTCAGTTCCTCTTCTAGTTCCAGTGCACATGTAAATACAATACATTTATTTGCTGTCCCTTGAATGTATTTTTTTGCATGATCCAGAGAGAGCATATTAGATAAAAAAAAATAAGAGTGGGGTTTACCTCTGCACAATTCACTATCTTCAGAAGAAAAACACAGGATAAATCCACATATAGACTATATTTGGTTAAACAGACACTGTCTTAGTCGCAGGTAAATTTTAATGCAATCCTTTTCAAAGTGGAAAAAGTCCTAATTCCACATTCATCAGAGCCAGTGATGCTTTCAACATTGATAAACAGCATCTAGTGCATGTAGTGTTTATAATATTTGTATTAATGTAGCAAGAAATGCTGCTGTTCTCTTTAAACAAAATGAGCCCTGAAGCTCACATTAAGCATAAAAAAGAGCATGCATATTTTTGCAAAGGACCCATGAAACTGAAGAATAGTGTCCCTACCAAAGTTGAAATCAAACCTACGCCCTTGCTGTAAATAACAAAAGGCCAAACAACCAAGCCAGAAATCTCACAGAGCTGAGATTTTACTTTTAGCAAGCAGACCAGGCAACAGAAAAACACCACAGTTGTCACAGGTTTAACATCAGTTAAATGCTAGTAGATGTTTAACGTATTTTACATTAAATACAATCTGTGTCAATATTAGTTTAGTTTAGTTATATTTTTATATTCATATTAAATTACAACAATTAAAAGACATCTATAAATCCTGATCATTCTCATGGGCAGCCTGAAGCTGCCACATAAAAAAATACGTTTTTTTCATTACAGGCAGAGATTAATGAAAAATAAGATCTCAGGGCCAGCATACAGTAAAAATAATCTGTCCTTCAATAAAGCTACAGTGAAACCTAATTGGAATATATGTTCTCAACCCTAAACCTATTTTCTATTCATGTGTACAGCTGTGTTTTTTGTTTTAAATAAGCTGTTATTGTCTTGTTAGGATGTAAATGTAAAGTTTAAAGTAAATGTATATTTAACTTTTTAACATTCCTTTGTAGAAATATTAGACAGGGGCAACTAGACAGGGGCCAAAGGGGGGCCAATGCCCCTGTATATCACGTCCTGGCCCCTGTTATTGCCCCTTGTACTGAAGACATAATACTCTAAGAAGTTCTAATGATGATATGCGCTGGAACAGACATAGTTACTGATAGGTCCTTTGGATCTATTTCATTTGTTTTCTTTACAAATTCTGTTTTTGTCATGATCGGTTCTGAATTAAACCCACATGCAGAACACTACAAAGGAGACTGATGAAAAGTTTAACAGAGTTTATTTGAGGTTGGTACAAAAACTAGATAATGTTCAGGAAACAGGTCCGGGCTGGATACTCAGGCGTCTGCAGAGATGACAGTTTGGTTAACCAAGTGGATTTGAGAAGTTGTTGAGATTTCAGATTTTCTCAGAAAATACCTTGGTTTGGTTCTGGCTTTCTTCTCTGAGGGAGGGAACCGGTTGGGTCCAGAGACTGTTGGTTTAGCAGAGTGCTCAGCAGCTGCAGCGTCTAACTTCTGACTGTTTGTCTGACCTTGGCTTGAGTGATTAGCTCTCATCCAGAGAGCAGCAGGTGGATGCCAAAGTGAGATCTTCAGGTTTGGCTCTCTAGGGCTGGCAGGCTGGTTCAGGTTAAGCTCTCCCAGAGCTTCACACGAGAGACAGGTTTTCCAAACTTAGCTAACACTGCGGCGTCGAAGGAAGGTCTGGCAGCTGCTTAAGTAGTGGAGGTCCTCTAATGGGCTGACGAGCTCCAGGTGTGCTGGAGGGCTCCAGCCCAGAGGACCCACGGCGCACTCTGCTGGAGAAAGGTGGAACTTCTCCAGATCCCAACAGTTTTACTAATTATTTAAAAACAATAAGGTGATAGCTTCAGTGGTACTGAGATAGGATCCCAGTTTTCATCTGCTAAATGTTTTTTTTTTCAAAATAAATAAAAAACTACTCTAATTTTCACAGCTGAATTTATCAGTTTTTGTTGAGTTCTAATTCAGATTTTATAGAAAATTTTAGTTTTATAGTAATTTTATCTTAAATCAAACTTAAGTCAAAAATATGTAAAACTACTAAATTATGAATGTATATCCACCTAATAAGATATAGAATTTTTAATAAACCTCAATGAATAGAAATTTCACTTCATGCAGCTATATTCATATATTTGAATCCCTTGCCCTGTTTTTTATTTCATCCTTTTCTGTTCCATGCTGGTCCCCTCCTGGCCCCCTGGTACATTTGGTCTAGAACCGCCACTGAAAAGAACCATGTTGAAGTTATGATTATTGAACTGTGGTGTCAAAAGTACACATGTTAGTTACTAAAGTAGAAGTATAGATATTACAGTTTAAAAACACTCTGGTAAAAGTAGAAGTATCAACTGGACCTCTTTACTCAAGTTAAAGTGAAAAACTATGTGCTCCAAAAACTACTGAAAGTATAAAATAACATAAATGAACATGTTTATGGCTTTTCCAGTATTGTCTAAATGTCTAAATAATTCTAAGCATATATATGTTTCATTCACTAATCAAGTTCAGCTTTCTTGTAATAAATCCACTGACCCTTATGTTATAAATGTAAACTTTACAATGGAGTGAGCTGATCGTAAGCTCTGATATTTGGTTGTCCATATGCCAAA
This sequence comes from Cyprinodon tularosa, assembly GCF_016077235.1. Lineage (NCBI taxonomy): Eukaryota > Metazoa > Chordata > Actinopteri > Cyprinodontiformes > Cyprinodontidae > Cyprinodon > Cyprinodon tularosa. Next base: position 233,959 of record NW_024039112.1, read on the forward strand.
TAATAATCTTCTCAAGTGTTTATTGATCTAACATCTGATAGAATTCCACTGTTACTGAATGAAGTTCTTTTTTGTATGTTTTTTCTATTAACAAAAAAAGAATAGATCTTGTTTTATCTCTGAATCTTGGTTTTTACCTTTAATTTTGTTTACACAGGAGCATTAATGTTCATTATATTCTAGTTAATGTCACTGGTGTATTACAAACAACTGTATTAGACCAAAAATGTTTCTAAAAGTTGGCTCATTTTAATTACTGAGTTATAAGGATTGGCAAATGTTTTTCTAAAGTGTTCCTAATAAAGTGTTGCTTTATTGAAATCCTTTATATGAAGAGGGCTCAAATCCACAGCTTTAAATATGTATTTTCCAACTGTGATGATGTGAAAACAATGGAATCACAATTCAAAGAGACTCCAACGCTTAAACTCTGTAACAGGGTGGAATACCATTTATCTTCTCAAATATTCTTTAAAAGTAGTTTGATACATGCAATGTATCTATTAATCGTACATGCTCTCTTACATGTGATGGGAAGATGACTTGGTATTTTATATGTGTCATAGATGCAGGGATGCTGCACTAGATTATGTTGGGTATGTGTTTCTTAAAAATTCGGGAGTCATGTCAGATCAAGGGCTTTAGAGTACAGCTCACAATGCATCATTATGGTAATGGCTCAAGTCAATTTAAATGAAAAGCAAACAGGTCTTCAACTCCAGTCATTTAGGGCTTATATACAGGAAATTTTAGATGTTTCTCTGCTTCAACAAGCGCAAATTAAATAATCATGTCATTTCGAAGACTTGGAAGAATATTACTGCATATTGTGGATATAATTTGACAATTTGATTCAGGTGTGTTGGATCAGAGTCGCATCTAAAAATTCTAGTAAACTCAAAGAGTCGAGTTGAAATCCCTGTACCCTAAAAGGGGAAAGCAGCCTGAATTTAACTACATTTCTTCAGTTACCTTACTTGATGTATTTACAATGGTTTAACTAGAGAACTTATAAACTTAATAAATCAAGCTGCAGAAACTGAAATCAATTACTTATCAATGGAAGTACTCCAAGTTGGAGCTGCATTCTCTTTAGAATGTGAGCTAAAAATATTACATTACAGAGCTTAAATGCAATATTAAGGTGATGGATCTACATATGTGTCATGATTAGATGGCATTTTTATTAGCACTACAAGCTTTCCAACAAGCATAATAGCTTGAAATCCACATGAAGATAAATGTTTAGAAATGCTTAAATGTTGTGTTATCACACAAGGGCCAAGTCCAACCTCCCAGAGCTATTATTCTGCAACTTTAGATGTGTAACCATTCCAGCAAACTTAAATCTTAACACTGAATACCCTCATCAGCATGTTAAGCAGCTCTGTAGAGGACTGATAACAAGCTTGTTGATTTGATGCTGGTATGATGACGAAAGTATACAATGAAGTTGAACGGTAGCTTAGTAGAGTTTCACTTTATACTACGTAAAAACTTTGCAAAAAAACTGTTATATTTATATTCAATGGAAGATGGATAAACAACTTTTATGTTATTTTAACTGTACTTACACTGCCAATGTTACATCTCAGACATGCACCGTTAGTGAATTTAGTTTAGCAGTACAGAAATGTTAGAAAAGATTGTGATAATTGTACAAGCAGTTGAATGCATGGGTATTCAGAAGGATTTGCATAGCACACCATAGCTAGTTAAATCATAATATGCAGCTTTATTAAGCAACAGATTTTCATTGTGTCCTCTAATTGAAAAATGAACTGTTTTGTAAAATAAGAGGTCACATAAACTGGTTTTTATTGTGATCACTGACTTAAGCTGAACTCAGACTGTATTGAAAATCAGAATTTACAAATAAATCAGTAAAAAAAAAACACAATATTTGGACAGAATACAAAAAATGGATTTGATTTCACCCAAAATATGGGAAGACAGCACTGTAGCTAAGTTAACCTGTGTTTTTGGATGTGTTAGCACAACCCTTTGAACAAGCAGATTGAGATGTCATGGAGTTACTTGTAAAACCAAAGCTACATTTACCCCTTTAGATTAACTACTTTATCAGAGAACTGAAATATTTCTGATCAGGTGTCAAATCTGTTTTGCTGCCTAGCAACACCTTTTATCTTAGTTAGCTCTTGTATTTAGGTGGAGCCAAGACTGCCATAAAGCTGCGCTCTGTGTTACGTGACTCATTCAGTGATGGATCCAACCGTCCCTGGTCACATTGGTGAGTTTTGAGAAGGGCAGGTCATAAATCTTAAATTAAACTGGTACTTGGGTCAAAAGTTAAACAGTACTGCTTTCAATAGAGGTAAAACTGTTTGTCATGAAAAGACCTATCACTTCAGATAACAATGCTGCAACTTATAACTTTTCTACTTTAAAAACAGAGGCAATACACAGCATTAAAACAAAATTTTACCTGAATAAGATTAAGAAAGCAGAATTGGAGAAGACTTTTGTCCAAAAAATCTCCTGTGAAGTGACCATCATCCTGGAAAGTTTGAAATAAGCTAATCCAAAACTGTGCACTCTGTTTGCGGAGGGTAGCCCACCAGCCTTCTATACGCTGGTTGGCTGTACTTCTTCCATAAATGAAACTTTTTTCTCCTGCAAAATTGTCTGCGTGGTTTCTCCGCAGAAAAATCTGCATTTGTTCAACAGAACTGTTTTCTGTGCCTCTGTCAGCACGGATCCTCTCTGGACATCCATTGGCAAAAGAAACTGTTTTCAGAAAATAACTTGCAATCAATTTAGGATCATTGTTTGTGGTATAAGCCTCCATCCATAAAACATAGCGGCTAAAACCATCTATACAGCCACTGATAGCAATGCCATAGGGTTTTAGCTTATCGTAACCATCCATGTGCCAAAGAGCATTTGGTCCTCTGCAGTTGTACTGACGTCTTCTTAACCGTCGAGCTCGTCTCAGTTCCACACCTCATGGGTCAACCAGTTTGATTATTCTTCTTACAGTGTCTTGTGACACCACAAATCCATATTGAACAGCACGAAGATGTAGCCAACGATATCCTTGCATCTGTCCATTGGTCATAATTTGTTGTTGGATAAAAGCTAACACTTCTTCCAGGCTTGACTGATTCTTCCTTCTGAACAGCCCAAGTCTTTTACAAATTCTCTTTAAAGTTCGAATGCTTATTACAGTCTGATAACTGTGTGCTAATATTGCAAGTATTTCTTTGTTACTGAAGGAAAGCCTGAAGTACAGTCTGACTAGCTCATCCAAATCTGACATCTTAGGAACAAGGACTTTCACTTTTCACAGAGGTTCTGCAGAAGTCCTTGTTTTCTTTTTTAAGGGTTGTTGTTTGCTCCTGCAGAAATTGAAGAGGACAATTCGGTCTCCATAGGAGGGGATGTAATTTGCCAGAGTTGCATCATCCATCAGCGCTATGACATCACAGTCGATCTAAGCACAAAGAACAAGAAAATTATTAGTTTTGAAAATATTTTCCCTACAAATCAATTAGAGCACCCTTAACATTGCACCCATAGATGGGAAAAACTGACTGTAAATAACATAAGGGCTACCTACCTTTTTAAGGAGGGATACAAATAATGGAAGAAGGGAGCTTTAATGTACCCTTTAAGGAAATTGATCAGTCATTATATTAAAAAAAAGAAAATAAATCATTGTGATGTAAAAAGAGATTACGACATACAGTCCATTTAAGGTAAAAAGTATTACAGGTAGAACACACAAACATTAACCTTTTAAATCATCTCAAAGGGATCTTTTTTTAATCTCCACATTTGTTAATAGCCTGTTTCTCTCTATCCATCCATCATCCATCCATCCATCATCCTGCGTTCCCACTGGTTGCACTAACGTCATCACGCCACCCTGTGGTCACAGTTCAAAGCTACAGTGGGTTCCGACAATCATGTTTTTAAAAAATGCATAAAAAGTTTAAGCACCGCATTGTTTGATTTAGTGAGGTGTGACTGTAGCCTACCACCGTCACATTTATGTAATGTTTATTAAATAACTCTCGGTCTGCTAGACATTGGCCGCTGAATATCAGCCCAATCAGCTGATATTAGGACCGGTGGCTAGCCATCTTAGCTCCAGGTCTTAACAGTCAAATGTAAAACACAGTGAAAGTAAAATATTTCAAATTATAAATCTAACCCTAGCTTTCGCTGTTAAACCGGTGCCTCTGTTGTCTATTATGTTAAAAATCTCAATCGACTTAATCTAACAAACATGTTAGCATACAGCTGTATCCGTGTCTGTTTACAAACTACTCTCTTGTTTTACTCACCTTCTGCTCTTCCATTGATGAAATGGCATCATCGGGGACTCCTCTGGCACGTAAAAAGTCACCTAATTCCATCATTTTTCAACAGGTCCTCCCAAACAACTCGTATCTTTGGCAATGAAGCTTAGTGCTCCCACATCTATTCCTTCATGGTGCGCTTCTGCATTAAGATCCAAAATTCTGAGATTAAAGTCAGAATTCTGAGAAAAAAGTCAGAATTCTGAGATTAAAGTCAGAATTCTGAGAAGAAAAGTCAGAATTCTGAGAAAAAAGTCAGAATTCTGAGATTAAAGTCAGAATTCTGAGAAAAAAGTCAGAATTCTGAGATTAAAGTCAGAATTCTGAGAAAAAAGTCAGAATTCTGAGATTAAAGTCAGAATTCTGAGAAAAAAGTCAGAATTCTGAGATTAAAGTCAGAATTCTGGGAAAAAGTCAGAATTCTGAGATTAAAGTCAGAATTCTGAGAAAAAAGTCAGAATTCTGAGATTAAAGTCAGAATTCTGAGAAAAAAGTCAGAATTCTGACTTTAATCCAGAATTCTGAGAAGAAAAGTCAGAATTCTGAGAAAAAAGTCAGAATTCTGAGATTAAAGTCAGAATTCTGAGAAAAAAGTCAGAATTCTGAGATTAAAGTCAGAATTCTGGGAAAAAGTCAGAATTCTGAGATTAAAGTCAGAATTCTGAGAAAAAAGTCAGAATTCTGAGATTAAAGTCAGAATTCTGAGAAAAAAGTCAGAATTCTGAGATTAAAGTCAGAATTCTGAGACAAAAGTCAGAATTCTGAGATTAAAGTCAGAATTCTGGGAAAAAGTCAGAATTCTGAGATTAAAGTCAGAATTCTGAGATTAAAGTCAGAATTCTGAGAAAAAAGTCAGAATTCTGAGATTAAAGTCAGAATTCTGAGAAAAAAGTCAGAATTCTGAGATTAAAGTCAGAATTCTGAGAAAAAAGTCAGAATTCTGAGATTAAAGTCAGAATTCTGAGATTAAAGTCAGAATTCTGAGAAAAAAGTCAGAATTCTGAGAAGAAAAGTCAGAATTCTGAGAAAAAAGTCAGAATTCTGAGATTAAAGTCAGAATTCTGAGAAAAAAGTCAGAATTCTGAGATTAAAGTCAGAATTCTGAGAAAAAAGTCAGAATTCTGAGATTAAAGTCAGAATTCTGGGAAAAAGTCAGAATTCTGAGATTAAAGTCAGAATTCTGAGAAAAAAGTCAGAATTCTGAGATTAAAGTCAGAATTCTGAGAAAAAAGTCAGAATTCTGAGAAAAAAGTCAGAATTCTGAGATTAAAGTCAGAATTCTGAGAAAAAAGTCAGAATTCTGAGATCAAAGTCAGAATTCTGAGAAAAAAGTCAGAATTCTGAGATTAAAGTCAGAATTCTGGGAAAAAGTCAGAATTCTGAGATTAAAGTCAGAATTCTGAGATTAAAGTCAGAATTCTGAGAAAAAAGTCAGAATTCTGAGATTAAAGTCAGAATTCTGAGAAGAAAAGTCAGAATTCTGAGAAAAAAGTCAGAATTCTGAGATTAAAGTCAGAATTCTGAGAAAAAAGTCAGAATTCTGAGATTAAAGTCAGAATTCTGAGAAAAAAGTCAGAATTCTGAGATTAAAGTCAGAATTCTGAGAAAAAAGTCAGAATTCTGAGATTAAAGTCAGAATTCTGAGATTAAAGTCAGAATTCTGAGAAAAAAGTCAGAATTCTGAGATTAAAGTCAGAATTCTGAGAAGAAAAGTCAGAATTCTGAGAAAAAAGTCAGAATTCTGAGAAAAAAGTCAGAATTCTGAGATTAAAGTCAGAATTCTGACTTTTTTCCCATACTAAACTGAAAAAAAAAATTAAAAATCAGTTAACTTTTTTTTTTTTCAGTGGCCCTAATCCTCTTCTGTAGGATAGCACATAGAAATGAGGTTTTTATTTACAGGTGCTGGTCATAAAATTAGAATATCATGAAAAAGTAGATTGATTTCAGTAATTCCATTTAAAAAGTGAAACTTGTATATTATATTCATACATTACATACAAACTCATATATTTCAGATGTTTATTTTGTTTAATTTTGATGATTACAAATGACAACAAATGAAAATCTCAAATTCATCATATCAGAAAATTAGAATATTGTGAAAAGGTTCAAAATTGATGGCCCCTGGTGCCACACTCTAATCAGCTAATTAACTCAAACCACCTGCAAAAGCCTTTAAATGGTCTTTCAGTCTAGTTCTATAGGCTACACAATCATGGGGAAGACTGCTGACTTGACAGTTGTCCAAAAGACGACCATCGGCACCTTGCACAAGGAGGGCAAGACACAAAAGGTCATCGCTAAAGAGGCTGGCTGTTCACAGAGCTCAGTGTCCAAGCACATTAATAGAGAGGCGAAGGGAAGGAAAAGATGTGGTGGAAAAAAGTGTACAAGCAAGAGAGATAACCGCACCCTGGAGAGGATTGTGAAACAAAACCCCTTCAAAAATGTGGGGGAGATTCACAAAGAGTGGACTGCAGCTGGAGTGAGTGCTTCAAGAACCACCACACACAGACGTATGAAAGACATGGGTTTCTGCTGTCGCATTCCTGGTGTCAAGCCACTCTTGAACCACAGACAGCGTCAGAAGCGTCTTGCCTGGGCTAAAGAGAAACAGGACTGGACTGCTGGTGAGTGGTCCAAAGTCATGTTCTCTGATGAAAGTAAATTTTGCATTTCCTTTGGAAATCAAGGTCCCAGAGTCTGGAGGAAAAGAAGAGAGGCACTTCATCCACGTTGCTTGAAGTCCAGTGTAAAGTTTCCACAGTCAGTGATGGTTTGGGGTGCCATGTCATCTGCTGGTGTTGGTCCATTGTGTTTTCTGAGGTCCAGGGTCAACGCAGCCACATACCAGGAAGTTTTAGAGCACTTCATGCTTCCTGCAGCTGACCAACTTTTTGGAGATGCAGATTTCATTTTCCAACAGGACTTGGCACCTGCACACAGTGCCAAAGCTACCAGTACCTGGTTGAAGGACCATGGTATCCCTGTTCTTAATTGGCCAGCAAACTCTCCTGACCTTAACCCCATAGAAAATCTATGGGGTATTGTGAAGAAGAAGATGCAATACACCAGACCCAACAATTCAGAAGAGCTAAAAGCCACTATTAGAGCAACCTGGGCTATCATAACACCTGAGCAGTGCCACAGACTGATCGACTCCATGCCACGCCGCATTGCTGCAGTAATACAGGCCAAAGGAGGCCCAACTAAATACTGAGTGCTGTACATGCTCATACTTTTCATGTTCATACTTTTCAGTTGGCCAACATTTCTATAAATCCTTTGTTTTTATTGGTCTTCAGTAATATTCTAATTTTCTGATATGATGAATTTGAGATTTTCATTTGTTGTCATTTGTAATCATCAAAATTAAACAAAATAAACATCTGAAATATATGAGTTTGTATGTAATGTATGAATATAATATACAAGTTTCACTTTTTAAATGGAATTACTGAAATCAATCTACTTTTTCATTTTATGACCAGCACCTGTATATTGTAGACCATATCCAGTTCATATTCCTCCGGTAGGTGGCGGTCATGTGACTTCAAATGTGGTTTACCAACCGCCATTAGAACATCACGAAGAAGAAGAAATCCGCGTTTTCATACGAACCGGTCCATTTGCGCACAAATTTACCGTCGGAACCGGTTTAATGCAGGTTTAAGGCCGAACCTCTAGTGGTTCGAGTGAGAACTGTTAACCATAGAGACATAGTGGAACCGAACTGGAGGTTAGTTAGCCTGTTAGCTGCTAGGCTAATCCAGGACAACAATGGACCTGTTCGACGACCTGCCAGAACCGACTCAGACCTCCGGTGAGTCCACGGTGAACGGTACCGGCAGCTGCTGAGCTCAGAGACGCAGTGGGTCAGAACCAGACTGGGTTTAACTGGAAAGCCCAGCAGCGCTGCTGTTTCCTCTGACTGCAGAGCAGGACGAACTGAGGGCTCAGAACCAGAACCACCACCGCTGCTGCAGCAGCAATCAAACCTGCACTGTTTATTTAAACTGGTTGATCCAGAACCAAACTGGCTTCAGATGCATAAAGAAAGCAGCGATGTTGCTGCAGAATAAGAAACATCTGTACAGATGTTGGCTTAATCGTTAATCCTAACAATGAACACCTCAGTTCTACGATCACCCGCAGAGGTTGGAGATAAATAATAATCATTTATAGGGAAAAACAATAAATCTTTATAATCACAGTAAAGACACCTGCTGTTCAAAGTGGAGTCATGGGCGACAGGGGCCAACAGGGGCCCGTGTCCCCATAGAACCGGTCCTGGATCCTTTCATGAAAATATAATACAAAATAAATATCCTATAAACAGATTAGGGTTTTTCCTGGATATGGCTGGGTGACATGATCCTTAAATCTTGTTGATAGCAGGTAATATTATCTTGATAATGAAAAAAGACCCATTAACGATCAGTTGGAAAATGGTCTGCAGTTTAAATTTACTGACTGTAACTGCCTACAGCCCAATTCTGGCCCCAAAATCACAAATAAGGAATAAACTCCTTTAAAATCAGCTTCTTCACCAGTTAGATAAAGAAGTGTTTAATTCCAGAAAAGTTGAAAAACAATTCACTGGACTTTGTTTCCAAATTTTAAGATCTTTAGCTTCCCATCAACAAACGGAGTTTCTGCAGCTCATTAAAAATCATTGAATTATTATTATTTTTAAATTAAGGCCTTATTTGTTATTGAAATTCATTAAATGTGATTATCGTGGCATTTAAAATGTCAGATATATTGTATTGCCATATATTTGCGTGGAAATGCTTCCGGTTGATCGTAAGTAAAGCCGATGGAAAAGAAGGTCGAGGCGGAGAAAAAGCTGGAGAACGGGAAAATGAAAATTTCAACAAAGATGGCTGGAAAACGAGGAATTCAGGACTGCAGCCTGTCCATGAAGGATTTTGCTATGTTTATTTATATATAAATATATATAATAAGGGTGTAAATAATAATAATGGTTTTGTATCGATGCATCGATCCAACAGCTGACAATCAGATGCATCAATATGAGTATCGATTCATTTATTTATTTATTTAATTCCTCTGGTCTATTTTTATCCATTTGCTCCTGGAACAACGTTGCTACTTCTGTTATTTCCTCTTGTTTCTCAAATACAATGCATAATGATATTACAGATTTCATTGATTTATTTCAAATTTGAAACATTGTCTAGCCTGTAAGGTAAAAAACAAATTAACCAATTAATCGAATTGTATCGTGGTGTATTCCTGAATATCGAGAATAATGGAATCGTTGCGTTAGGAAATTGATGCTGAATCACCATGATGGGTGTCGTTTACACCCCTGATATATATGAGAGTCATTGGTTCTTATTCCTAACAGCATTAAAGGGGCATTAAAAAGCATTAAATTAAAGTAGCTCCTTGTATAAACCCTGAGGAAGCTTTTTCAATTAAAAATGTCAGAAATAGCATGGAGTTTGAGGCTTTATAGAGAGGATTAAAAACAAAGCCTTTGGCTTCGAAAACATGCAGATTGAACAGTACAAATGGATCCGCCCCTTTGAATGCGTGCTAAGTCTGCAATACAAAGTCCAGTGGATTCTTTTTTTATTCCTTTTTTGGAAAGACTCTGACCTAAATCACTGAGAATCTTCACCAGCATAAAGAAGTATGATTTATCCCACTAAAAATCTCATAACTGCATTTAATCATGTTCTTCAAAATTTTAAATTCCCAAATGGATTTTAAAAAAAAAGAAAGAAAAAGAAAAATGTATCCAGTGTCTGGAGTTTTAGTCATCATTGGATCTAAATTAAAATTCTTCCTAAATGATAAAATGATAACGCACCCCCTAAAGTTGGAACAGTAACTGCAACCGATAGGTTCATTTGAAGCCAAACTGTATTGATGCAGCATTGATCCTTTCTTACAGAATACTGACACCTGCTGGCCAATTAAAGACACTACAGGCAGCTTTTCTGGTTGATTTAATGACCTAGTACAGTGATATCATTTAAGTTATTGTCGGTTACATTGTATTATTTCATTTCTATGTTCAAATTGAAAATATTTTTGATAAATTTAGATGCAGCCAATAAATAATGTAAAAAATAATGTGAAAATTTAGGGGGCAAATGTGAATGAGGATGCTTGTGGACTCGGATTTTAAATCATATTTTTAGAACAATAAGTATAGTAAAAACAGTAAATCAACTAAGAGTCATTTGAAATTAGCTTAATGTAGATAAGTTCAATGATAACAGAGGTAAGTATGACACATCGAGAAAATTTTAATAAAAACTCAACGGCTGAAACGTTCCTATTCCTTTTAGGCTGCTACAACGTTCTTGATTATTTTAATGATAAACAGCAAAAGATTTTAGCAGATGCATCATGTTGACAGATGCATTTCTAAACACAAATATCGGTCACATTACTTTCTGTTTGGCTCTATGGGCTCCACCCATCGGTGTTAATGAACCCATCACTACTTTTAGCTTAAACTAAGTTATAGCTTTAATTAGGCTAACAGCTGTTGTTCTCCTTTTTATATTGGGGACTCGTCCTGCTTGACTCTTTCTAAAAATATATATTTTTCTTTGTAAAAGGTTACTTGATAATTTTTCTATTAAATTCTATAAATTGGCTTTCACTACTTATTACATCTTTATTATGGCTCTTGGCGAATTGAATCTTGTGGTGGCAGGGCAAAATTGGCACTCTGAATTTAAAGCAAATGGTGAACTTCTGGCTTGTTTCATTCTCTCATTCAGTGCCCACATAAAAAAAAATCGTACTCACTCTTGCACCCTTTGTAAATTTGATTCAGTGCTGCCACTGAGTGGATGATGTGTATGAAAGATTAAAAATGGTTCAAATCTCAGTTTTGTAAAATCCAAACAACCTTGGTTGGCAAGCAGAAGACTGATTGAAAGCGGACCTACATGTCCTCCTCAGAATGCCTCAAAAGACAGAAAAATAATTAATTAAGCTTTGGCTGGATTTCCTGGAATTGGTTACTCTTACTTAAAAAAAATCTCATGCGTGGTCGAATTAAAACTTGTCTGTAGACTCGTGTTGTGAAGGAGTTTCTGTCAGGAGGTTAATATTGATCAGATAAACTGAAACCCCAGGAAAGGCTGATTTATACTCAGAAACTAGATCGTCTGCGTGTCGTAGTGAACGCAGATGTCCCCCTTCCGCAAACACTCTGCTGCACCTCTCCAAAATTGTAACTGAAGGCAGACAGTGCCGCAGACAGGAGGCCTCTGATTGGTCAAATCTACATCCGCTCTACATCATGCGCATTTCCTGTTTGGTACCTTACCGGCTCGTTTTGGTAAATGGTAAATGGCATGTACTTATATAGCGCCTTTATTCAAGTTAGGAGACTTGACCAAAGCGCTTTACACTACATTCATTCACCCATTCACACACACACTCACACACTGATGGTGGCAAGCTACATTGTAGCCACAGCTGCCCTGGGGCTCACTGACACAATGGTTTATATGACGACCATTGTGCAAAACAACTTGTGAAGTTGGACCAGCTAGAAGAGCGAGAGACCGCAAGGACCATTTTTCCACCTGGATCCCCGCTCTTTTTCACTCTCATGTCCCTGTTGTCCCACAAACTTGCCCTCACTTCCTCACCACCTTGGCCGTATCTAGACCCACAGCTAGTTCCTGGTTGTCCCTCTTGCGTTGTAGCGTGGAACAACAGCACAGACCACGCTTCAATATTGGGCATAAATCTAAAATATCTGCGACAAGTTCACTGCGACACAGTGCTGTGGGAGGATAACCAGCCCTTTACATTACCGTTTTTTTTAACGACCAACCATTCAGACACTTAGATGGGTATGGGGCATTGCAGTCTAACAAAAGTAGCCAAACGACCCCCATTCCAAATGATTGGACCCCTTTGTTCCAATTTGCATGTTTTCAAAACAAAAACAAGGTTTTGTTGGGCTGCTGTATAAAACCTCGAACTCAACGCTCTTCCTGACATTTTGAATTAAAAAAGCTTCCTGGATGGGAAGTGAAACGTCTTCAAACTCAGACACCAAGTCCAGTGGATTGTTTTTAATTTTTTGGAAGGATTTCCAGTGATGATTCTGCTTAGCAGTGTGATGAACCTCAACCTGTCGTTTTATTCCTGTGTCTGTAAGCCCTGATTAGACTATCGTTTGTCGTATCCACTTCCCAAAAGTCGACTGTCAAGTAAATTCACCAAAGGCTGCCTTCTGCACCTGACTCTCCGCAAACAACGAAACATCACAATTATAACAACATTTCCTGAATGTTACGGGCGCCGCCATATTGGTTTGCTTGATTTCCTCTAGAGAGCAGTAGTACCATAGATCGCCACTAGGAGGCGAGGAACCGTGCTAGCGTGGTGTATAAAGGGCAGATTAGACTTCTGCAACCGCACACATCAAATGTCGCTTGGGTCTGGTCGCAAACCAGTTTTGTTGCTATGCTTCTGCACCATCGTTCTGGAATTTCTAGGGACGCATAGAGGTTTCCCACCAGAGCGCAAGGGGGGAGCCTATTCAAGAACTCGTGAGAACTTTGGCGGCACTGGCTGAAACGTTTATCTTCCAAAACAACAATGGCGCGTCTGCAAGATATCATGGTCATGGAGATGTATCTAGAGTTGGAAGACATCGAAGAGGATATATTTATTTATATAATTTTTCTGAGGCATCGTATAAGTGGTTGTACTTCCGAACCTCCTGGATTAACGTTTCGTCGTAGTTGTTCCTCGGTTTTAAAAAAATGGCGCGCCCCGGCACTGAATCGAGAAGGATGACCACATAGACAGCTGGAAAGGCACCAAGGACCAATCACAGCTGCTTTTTGTCCGCGCACTTCCGCCTTAGGTCTGTGCGAGTTTGCGACCGTTCGACGCGTAGCTGTTAGCAGGGGGCGTGGTCGCGCACTCGGGCAGATTTGACAGTTGCTGAGGCTATGCGTCAGAAGCATAAATTGGCCTTAAACAGTCGTAAGGAGCCGAGCTCAGCACGGTTAACTGATCCAAGCTCTGCACGGATCGGTTTTCAGAGCGTGCTGTAAATAGGGCTTAAGAGGAGCAGTTGTAGGAAACAAACTAAAGAAATAGTAACAGGCAGACGGACAAGAGAAACGAGCTGCAGAGGCAGTGGGGGATCAATGGAAGCCACATTCTTTTATTTTAATGTTTTTCTTTTCGGTCTCCAGCTCCATCCGCCGTCGCTACTCAGCCGCAGGTCGCCAAGGATGAAGAGGAGGACAGAAAGTTCAAACGGAGGCGAGAGGATGCCGAGAAGGAAGAGGAGAAGGATGAGATCAAGAAAGTTTGTAGAGAAGGTTTTCAGCTGTTGCAGCACAATGTTTGTTTTCTTCCTTTGCTCTGATCAAAGCTCTCAGACGCTGAGTAAGACGAGGCGCCGCAGCAGCTGGACCCGCTCTGTTTGTTTCCCGCAGATCTTCCCCGGCTCAAAGGCTACGTGGCGGCGAGGCGCGGGGAACGTGAGGAGATGCAGGACGCTCATGTGCTGCTACCCGACATGAGCAGCTGTCTGTCCTCGCTGCCGGGACACGTGTAAGACTTCCCAATACGCTCTGATCCAACCTGTTCGGCCAAAATGCTGATCTGGTCCTGGTTCCTTCCTGTAGTCTGGATTTCTTTGTGGTTTCTGGATTTTAACTGTTCAGTTTCCACCTGTTCTCAGGTGACGAGCCTCTCAGCTGCTGTCTGTGTCTCTTTGTCTCCGCAGGTCTCAGGTCTCCTACTTTGCCGTGTTTGACGGACACGGCGGAGCTCGAGCGTCTCGATACGCTGCAGAAAACCTTCACCTGAATCTGGCCAAGAAGTTCCCCACTGGTGAGGTTTCTTCCTGCTGGGATTTCGCTTCTCCTGAAGCCAAAGTCTGGATCAGAACTTCAGGGAAACCCTCAGATGGACGACAGTCTGCTTTAATTCAGCCCTTTTTTTTCTGTTTCAGGAGACAATGAGAATCTGGACAAGCTACTGAAGAAATGTCTCCTGGACACTTTCCGGCAGACAGATGAAGACTTCCTGAAAAAAGCATCCAGCCAGTAAGATTCTAGATCTGACAAAGAAACTTTTAGTTTCCTTTTCTGTCTCAGAGCTGAGATGCAGCCATGTTTCTGTGAACAGGAAGCCGGCCTGGAAGGACGGATCTACGGCTACGTGCGTCCTGGTGGTGGACGACATGGTGTATGCAGCCAACCTGGGAGACAGCAGGGTGAGCTGGATCGGTCCTCTATAGCAGGGCTAACCAATTAAACAACAGCGGGGTCCCAATAAAGAAAATCATCAACCAGTAACTGTCCGGAGACATTTTTATTATAATCTGTTACTTTAAACAGAATTTAACACTGAAATAAAAAGCAGGTATTTTGTATCCATTTTATACAATAACTTTTTTAATTGAGAATAAAAAAAATAGAAAGTTTTTCAATTTGAAAATCTAAATTGTTTTTGAAGTAGAGAAAAACAATCCTTCACTTTGGTATAAAGATAATTTACCGGTTCATGTATTTTATAAAACATCTGACCTTTTTTTTTTCTTTTCTTTTTCTCTTTTTTATGGCTTAACTCGTTATAGAGCTCTCAGTGATATACATTTTGAAAGATACATTTAGCCAATGGAACAACACAATTTAGATTTTAAATAAGAAAAACAACTGGATTGTCTTGTTTCAAGTGCATATTATCTAATTATCTTATTTTAAGAGTAAGAATACTCATTCCATTGGCAAATCATCTCATTTAACTTCTGAAATTAAGAGTAAATACACTTAATTAAGAAATTTTTACTTGTTTCTGGATAATTTTTCCAGTGTATGTAATAAATCATTCAAGGGCTCATCTAATTGGTCAAATGCCAAAATAAGATGTACAGCCATGTAGCAGGATCTTTGCTGAATGGCTGGATATAGATCTTGTGCTTCTAGACCTCAGTGAGGGATGGAGGAGGGACTCTATTTGTAAGGGTTATGCAAGAGATCAAATACACTAACTTCCCTATAAAGGGTTAATGTTGGCAGTGGGCTTTATGCTGCCCTGCAAGGCTTTAAACCTGGGTTTGAATAGAGACTAAGCCATTCTAAAGCTCATATCAAGGAGCTCATTTGGAGCCTGGATCCAGATTTATTTTTGATTCTGTTCATGGTGGAGAATCCTGCTTCACAGCAGCAGGTTGAGCCAAACATACTCTAAATGTGCAGGGTCATCTTTGAGCACCGTTTCCTTATTCTGTCACCAGTTCACCGCAGTTCTTCCAGCAGTCCACACTTTCTCTGCTCTCTTTTTCTCATCATCTTCTCCTTCTTTTCCATCGCCCGGCTTGCTACAAGTTTGCCTGCTGTGTCTAAAAGTAGCAGCAGCAGCAACCCAGACTGAGAGTAGCTCATTGGATAATTTGTATCACGTGTAGCCTAGAGCCGGACGCTACGAATGGCTTTACCGTGGTCTGCTAATCCGTGACCTCTGTTATAGAGGCTTTCCAGGATGTTCCTAAAGAGCAGCAGGATGATGTGAGGAATCTGGCCATGTGTCTGCAGGCGGTGCTGTGTCGGATGGAGGCGGCGGCTGCAGACGATCAGAAGAAGCCGGTCACTCTGGCTCTCAGCAAGGAACACAACCCGACCATCTATGAGGAGCGGATGAGGATCCAGAGAGCCGGCGGCACCGTCAGGTGGGTCACCGTCTGACGGAACCCCGTCCTCACCCAAACAAATCTGACTTGGCTGTCTTCCCACAGAGACGGCCGGGTGCTCGGCGTCCTGGAGGTGTCCCGCTCCATCGGTGACGGGCAGTACAAACGCTGCGGAATCATTTCGACGCCTGATGTGAGGAGGTGTCAGCTAACTGCTAACGACAGGCAAGAACAACTGCTCAGAATCAGTGAGGAGCAGAAATTTAAGCAGGCAGGAGGCAGCCATGATGCCCCTGGTTGCTAAGGTGACTCCCTCCTATCCTAGGGGGTGAGAGCCTGGCCGTTTCTCTATTTGTGTACTTGTGTGTTCTCATGTGCTTGTGCACTCGTGAAATGTCCTCAGTCTCAGTCTTAGCACTGTTCTAATTGACCCATATTTATGCTGCGTGCTCCCGTTCTCCCAGAGTCCACACTTTCTTGTGTTCTTCTCAAGAACATCCTTGGCGAGGACACGAGTCCATACTCCCGTTTTAGTGAATTGAGAAACGGACCCTAAATAGACAAGAATACCAGCTGTAAACAAGCGGTCGCTGTGGAACATCTGGGTTTTAGGTAAAAAAAAAATCCTGAACCCGAAATATCAGAACTAACATGTGAACTTTAACATTTCAGCAGAAAGAAAAGAATACTGGTCACCACTTAGTTCTAATGAAGCAGTGTTTCCTTCAGATGCTGAATGGAGGGAATTTTGATCCATTATTGTTGCAAAAAAAACATGTTTTCTAAATGGAAATTTGAAAAAAAATCCTGTTTCCTCTTATCTATTATCTTTTTTTCATATTAGTCATATTTTATTTTGCTGAATTTTGTTTAACTGTTTGTTTTCTTTTTGTTTTTTTTTATGCATTTCTATTGGTCTGATGGACGAAGGCAACATTTTTATTGGTCAAGACTGAACGTTTGGATTTGGCTTTAAGTGAAGAGAATATGATCTGAGACCAAAGTTGAAAAAATAGTAAAGATCTGAAAAGCAGAAATTCAGAAAAATAAAATCAATAAATTAAAATATAAAAAAAATAAATCTTAAAGAATAAATTTGAAAATATAAAATTTTATAAAAAAGTTTTTTAAACGTTTATTTAAGGTTTGCTTTTTTTAAGATTTCATTTCCAAAATATCTGCGCCATATCTGCCCTTTGACCTCTGCTCGGTTAAGCAGACACATGAATAAAGGCTGTTTGTCTGCAGGTTCATCCTCCTGGCCTGTGACGGTTTGTTTAAGGTGTTTTCAGCTGATGAAGCCGTGAAGTTTGTCCTCAAAATCCTCCAGGTATTATTTTCATTTTAAAGCTTTAAACCTGCTTGGTATGACGGATTAGGGCCAGACTAGAATTTTTTTTATTTTGAGAATAAAGTCATAACATAATGAGAATACAGTCATAATATTACGACAATGAAGTCATCATAGCACAATCCGTTTCAGAAAGAAAGCTTCGAGCTCCGACCATCAGATGACGGCCGACCAGCTCCACCAAACAGCGACCTGAGTCCACTTTGACCTACTGCCCAGTTGTGCTAAAAGATTTCCTTTTTTGTCAAACCAGAGCTAAATTATAACTTCACATGATGCTCGACATTCCTCATTTTAGAGGAAGGCTTTTTGTAAGAGTTGTCTTAAAATACAAGTTTTTTCTCTTAATTTTACGACTTTATTCCCTGTAAAAACGAAAATCTCTAGCCTGTGTCTAATACTCCGTGTTTGCTTGGAAACGACTCAGATCTGATAGGAAGTTTCCTTCCTGCAGGAGGCGAGCGTGGAGCAGAGGGCAGATCTGACGGAGGAGGAGCTTCGTTTTGAAGCTGCATGTCAGCAGTTGGCCAGCGAGGCGGTGAGACGAGGCTGTGCCGACAACGTCACCGTCATCCTGGTCTCCATCTGCCACTGAGCCCTCAGATGCTTCATCCTTATCCCTGATCTCACATCTGCACGTCTCGTTGTTTTCAATAAAATCTTTTTCTTTAAGTCTTTGTGTGTTTTACATTTTTAAGTAGTTAAAAAACAGTTTCAGGACGTCCACTTAGAGATTATTAATTTCACTCTGATTATTTATACACCGTTAATACATCATGTTTGGATGTTGAAGGAAAACTACTGTCAGATTGGGCAACGAAAGAGCAAACATTTTAAAAGTGTTTCAAAGCAATTTGTTTCCTTACAGTTTTTTATCATTTAACAAAACATCTCATCAAAGTCTAAGAACTGATAAAAATACATATTTGGCAACAAAATAATGAAAATCATTTTTAAAATATATATAGTTTTTAATTCTAATTGCATTTTAAAAAATGATTAAAAATGTATGCAACAAAAATAAGTCCTGATAATTTCTCAAGATTAATTAATTAGTAGTATAAAAACCTTAAAAGATTTTTTAAGGTTGCAAGAATGAAAACATTATTCCAGTTTGTTAATTTGAATGCAGATATGTGAGGTGGATTAAAACATGAGAGTAAAAATGACTTAAAAAATTTTTTAGGCTCATTATATACAATAGGCCCAATTGAGTTTTTTCAACTTGTTGAGGCAGTTAATCTTTGAGATTATTTTTCCACCAGATGAATAAAAAAAAAAAAGACACCACTCTATTTTTTTATCTTTTTATTTTGAATAAATACATTATAATAAAAATGTTTATCATTTAATGTATACATTTTTAAAGCTAAGCGTTAGAATATATTATTTATTGCTAATAAACACAGAACTTTGCTAAATTACATTATAGATCTAATTAAAGTCTTATATTTATTATTTCCTTTAGTGTTTTAGTGAATCATCACTGTTAGAGGCTCTCAGTGGGTGCAGTTCCACTCCGAGCCGCTGGGGGTCGCTTTCCTCTCCTGATGAACCGACGCTCCATTGAACCGGATTAGCTGACGGTTCCAGAGACAGCTGTCACTTCAATAAAGCAACTGAAACAATTTAAATCTACAGGTTCGTCCGTACCGAAACGGTATGCAGAGTGGACCGGAGTCTCCAGAAGGTTCCGTGTAGGTCTGCAGTACAGAGTGTCATTTTAAAGACACCGCTCACTGGAAATGAGCAGAATCAGCAGCGGAGCTAACAGGCTAACTGCTTACTAACGGTTAAGATGTTGAATAAATCTTACTGAAGACTCGGTGACGTTACCAGGGAGCCTGCGTGACGTAATGGACTCCCTGTTGGACTTTGAGGAGTGCATCAAGGACTCACCTGAGTTCAGGTAACGTCTAGTTCTGTCTTGTCAGATTTTAATAATAACCGGGACATTAATTCAGCATTTAGACTATACAAGTGGAACCAATGAACAAGGCAGTAGATGGGACAGGTGATAGATCTGGATTTCTGATTAAAAACATAGAACGTTGTTTTAGCTAGGATCTTTTCATCAGAAAGACCTTCAATAACTAAAAGCGAATAATTAAGTTCATTTCTATATCCCAATTCACAACACATGTCATCTCAAGGCACTTTACAGTTCAGCATATCATCCAGTCAAACTGACTCAAAGTTTTCTATCTAAGGAAAACAAGTTGATTGCATTGACTCAAATGCAATCCCTCACACTAAGCATGCTTGTAGTGACAGTGGAGAGGAAAAACTTCCTTTTAACAGGAAGAAACTTCCAGCAGAACCAGTCTCAGTGTGAGCGGCCATCTGCTGAGGCCGACTGGGGTTCAAGGAGACAGAAGCAGAGATACAAAAGGCAGCTGTTAACCAGCTCCACAGCCGGCCCCATCCAGTAAACACACAGCCAGACAGAGGAGCTCCAACCCGGCTCCCATATCAGAGGATGAAGAGAGCACATTCAGACAGTCACAGTCAGAGAAACAGGACTACACTGACTAAGTGTGAGGGAAACTAGTGATAAACTGAAAGAATTCAGCTGAAGGAAATGGATTCTCGTCCAGAGGACGAGCTTCTAATGGTGTGTTTATCACATCACCTTCATCAAGAGCTGGAGAGGCTCAGAGTCAGTCTGAGGACTCACCTGGAAGTGGTTGAAAGTCCAGGTTCAGCCTCTGGAGCTCCTGGTGACTTCCAGAACCAGAGGGCTCAGCTGCTAATTAAAGCTCCATGTGAAGCAGCTAGAGAAGAACCTGCTCCTGGAGAAGCTATTCCAGTTGTTATCCAGAGGAAAATCCTGATGATGTTTCATCTTCTTGCTTTAGACTGACTCTGGATCAGTTTGAGGCCGATGTTTCCTCGCTGGAGACCCACCTGGATAAGGTACCACTATCCCTGATGACACTTAAACTTCAGTTTTTTTCTGTGGCACTGACCCGCTGCTGGGTTCAGCCTCCTTTCACTGGTTGAGACAAACCGTCAGAAGTTAAACATCACATAGCAGCTCTCTGCTCATACTGTTTCTGACCAATCAGGTGATGAAGCTGTGCGGGAAGATGGTGGAGGCGGGACAAGCGTACAACTCGGCCAATAAGCTGTTCCTGAGCAGCCTGACGGAGCTGTTGTTGTATCAGAAGAAGGAGACGGTGGTGATGGTAAGAAGGCCTGCAGAGGTGATGGGAATGTGGAGCTTTTTGTCTCCCTGACTTCCTGTTTGCTTTTTTGTTCAGACCTGCCTGAACCAGTTCCAGCAGGGTTTGCAGGAGATGCTGAGCTTCCACACGGTGAGTCCTCCTGCCCTCCTCTTCTCCTCCCTGAAGTTCAGCTGACGTTTCCTTTGTCCCTCATCAGATGCTGCTGGATCAGACTCAGCGAGCCATCGTCCAGCAGCTGTCCGGCCTCTGCTCACAGTGAGTCTCCATGAGGTCCACTACGTCTGCACCCTGAACCCCATCCTGATCCCTTCCTGCTGTCTCTGCCTCCAAGGTTCCTGCCCCAGCTGGCCGACACTAGGAAGGAGTTCGTACGGATCGGAGAGGACCTGGAGACGGCAGCGGCGAAGAACGCTCAGGTGTCGCGGCACAAAGCCGCCGACGCGGAGCGGGCGAGCCACCTGCTGCTCGCCACACGGAAATGTTACCAACACTTTGCCCTGGATTACTGCCTGCAGGTACGACCCAGAAGAACTATCACCGGAACCTCCCCATCATATGGAGTCAGTCTACTTTGACCCCAAATCTTCTTTCTGATGTTTTTCAGCTCAACACCTTTAAAACCCAACAGAAGATGGACGTCCTAAACTCTGTGAGTCGTTTCTGCGACATTTCAGATCAATTCAGTTTCAAGTTTTCCACAAATAGAACCCCAGCAGCTTTTATAGATGTTGGAGATTGGCCGTATTTTCCAGTGGGGTCCTGTTTTTCTGACTGTGACTGGCTGGATGTGCTCTCTTCATCCTCTGACATGGGAGCTGGCTCGGACCTCGTCTGCGTGGCTGTGTGTTTCCTGGACGAGGCCGCCTTTTACAGCTGCTTTTGTATCTCTGCTTCTGTCTCCTTGAACCCCAGTCAGCCTCAGCAGATGGCCGCTCACACTGAGCCTGGTTCTGCTGGAGGTTTCTGTTTTATAAGAGGGAGTTTTTCCTCTCTACTGTTGCTTCAAGCATGCATAGTGTGAGGGATTTTATTATAGTTGCAAAGAGCAATTTGTTTTTAATGAAATTTGGGGAAAAAAAATGCAATCCAGAAATAAAACTTTAGAAAATATTTTAATCAATAAAAGTTTTTGGGAGCAATTTTTTTGTTTTCACAAATTTCACAAATTATTTTTTCAAAAGAATTTATTTTGATGTATTTTTTACTAAGTTTTATTAATTTAACATTTTTTCATATTTTTAGATTCCTTTTTTTGTTGTTAAGGTTGAGTTTTATGAATTTGATTCTTCTCAAATTTGCATTTTCCAGATCAGTTTCTCTTCACTTAAGGGCGCAGGCTTTGAAAAGAATGAAGTTTATATAACTCAATCTGAAATAGAGAAATTAGAAAAAAATGGAAAACATTAAGTTGATTAAAAAAATATATTAATAACAAAATCAAAGTTACTCTCAAATCCTTTTTTTTTCTAATTAAAATGTTCAAAATTTAATTTCTGAATTGATTTTTTTTCTTCAAATTTCTATTTCAAAACCATTTTCTTTGCTTTGCAGCAATAATGGAACAAAAGTCGCTCTATACTGAATGTTGATCAGATTTCTTTCTGCATTCAGGTGTTCTCCTTCGTGCACGCTCAGTTCACCTTCTTCCACCAAGGCTTCGACCTGCTCAGAGACCTGGAGCCCAGCATGAAGACCCTGGGAGCTCAGGTTCTGACCTCTGACCTCTGATGGTCCATGTTTTGGTTGATCGCTGCTCAAACCTGGATGTTTGTTCCTCAGCTTTCGCAGCTTTCTGCCGACTGCGCTACCAAGAGGAAGGAGCTGGAGAACCGACACCTGCTGGTGCAGCAGAGGGTAGGGAACCAGTTCAGAATCAAAACATCCCTCAGTGTCTTTGTTGGGATTCCACTTCGTTCTGTTTCTTCATCACTGAGAAGTCCAACAGAACCCGACCCGCTGAAGCAGTTGGAGCATCGGGATTCTAACTGTTAAACCGGATCCAGAAAGATTTCCTGAGCTCTATAAGAAATCTGAATTTTCCAACTGCTCCTCATGAGGGTCATAATTTGTCCCAAAGCAACAGGAAGTAGGACCGCTCCAATCCGCTCCCACTATGGAATCAGAATAGTGAAAACCAACAAAAGCTGTTTCTCAGTATGTGTGCGTTCTCATGTGCTCGTGTACTCATGAAACGTCATCAGCCCCAGCCCTAGTACTGTTCTAATACACAAGAAGACAGAGAAGTCCCCAGATGTTGTTCTCATCCCTCCCTCTTTACCCAGCATGCATCAGTGCAGACTTGTCTGTTCTTGAAACTGACAGCTGTCCCAGCATGCACTGCGGCAGCAGCAGCTTTCAGGTTAGCGCTCATAGAGCTCAGAGTATTAAGGTAAAACTTAATTCTGTTGCTGTTGTTCAATAAAAGTACGTTTTAAGATCATTTGAGGCGAGAACATTATACTTCTAAGCGTCACTATATGGTCCATTTACCGATTAATGCGTAATTTTAAAAGAAATTTCCAAAGTTGTGAGGAGCTCAGAGGCTCGTCTGCAGCAGCCCTCTCTGAATAGCCGTGTGTGATGGACCGCTGGCTCTGAGGGAGTTTTTTTTGTTTTATTTGGCAAAATGTTCATTTGCTCTGTGATCTGACTGTGTTCATTATTATTCCCCCACCAAATGAAAAAAGGAAGAATTTATTATTATCTATAGACTATTAGTAACAGGAGGAGAAATGCAGCTCCTACACGAAGAAGCCCTTTATTTAAAACGGAACAGAGACGGATGTTTTTAAGTGGTTTAATACTGCAGCTTTGGCTGCAGCTCTAAAACTTTCTAGGCAGCTCGCTGCTTCCTGTTTTTATGCAACAGAATCCTCTTCATCTTCTGGGTCTGACCTGCTGTCTGTCTGCATTCAGCTTTTTTCAAGTGTGTGAAGTGTGAGGGTGACACACAGGATGATGTGTAGAGGTGTTCAGCAGTTGGCCTCCTTTGATCAGACCACCTATTCCCACATCTTTTCTGTTTTTACTGAAAACAGTGGCTGAGGGTTACATGGCTGAACTGAGGTCAGCGTCTGAAGCTTGGATCTGCTTTAATAATCAGGAGACCTCTGAAGGCAGCAGGGCAGGACTTTTATACACTTTTGTATTTTTATTTGTAAAAACGTGAATCACAAACCTTCACCCTCGAGGTAAAGCATTACTTAAATACCCTGAGGTTTGGTTTTGGAAAGTTCTGTGATCGTTGTGTAGATTCAGAATCCACCTGGAACCGGCTGCCTACTCCACTACTTTAAGAAAGGGGCTCTGGTGGAGGGATTCTGAGTGGATTTGGAGTAAAGCGGCGTCATTGTTGTGTCCTCAGGATGCCTCAGGCGAGCCGATGGTCAACTCGTGTCCCAGCAACGGTGCCGTCATCCAGGGATACCTGTTCAAACGCTCCAGGAGGAAATCAAAGACCTGGAAGAGGTACAGCGCCGCTGTTCGCCCTGACCGCTCTCTGTTTAGGGTTAATTCGTTTCCTCTGGTTCCAGATGCTGGTTCACCATAAGAGATCATCAGCTCATCTACAAGAAGTCCCACAAGGTAAGATTCTCAGATCCGGTCGCAAGAACCAGCTGAAATGATCAATATAATCCAGCAGCTCAAATTATTCCCTCCTGTTTCTCTCTAATCCTGATGATTTTAGTGGAATTACCAACTTTTTTAATTTGACTATCCTTTCCTTTCCTGCTGATTTAGCTCCGAATCTGATTCAGAAACTTTTGACTAAATAAACCCAATTAAAATCCGAGCCTCAACAGAACCGTCGGCATTTTTCCCTCTATGATCCGATCCATCAAATTACGCTCCTGATTCCTAAAACTTGAATCCATTAACTTTGAATCTAGAGCTCAGTCTGAACAGGTGATTCTGTATGACATCAAACATTCAGCCAATCCGTTTGCCCCGTTCATCTCATGACTCAGCTGCTTCAGGAAGACGGCGCCAAGCGGTTCTGTGGTGAGTGAGTTCTGCTGCGGTTCTGACTTGGTCCTTTATGTTACTGTGTTAATGGGTCCATTTTTATGTGCCTTAATGGGTCCATCTTGTTTTTGCAAAAAAAAAAAAAAAAACTTAAAAGTTGGCAGTGAGTTAGAAGATATGACTGTTTGATGAAGTGTATTGATATAATCGTCTGTCTGACAGTTGACTTCACTCTGTTAACTGTCCATGTAGTTGATGTCACTGCAATCAGTCTCGTGACATTTGTTGCTAAGACGCCATTTTAGGTGGAAAAGGCGTAGTGTAAACAACCGCAGCATAGTTAAACGAAGGACTAAAGGCCCGTTTACATAGCAGCCTGTCCAAGATAAGTCATTACAGTTAACATAAGCCTGAAAACAGGGGCGGATTTAGGAAAATCGGTCTCCGCCAGTCACGTGACATTTGTTGCTAAAACACCATTTTAGGTGGTAAAGGCGTAGTGTCCCGCGCCCGAGGTAAACAATTGACGTCACTTGGCAGAGACCGATAGTAAATTCTCTCAAGAATTTAATTTAAAGAAAATGACTTCACCTTATTGTAGAAGGTAATTTGGTCAGGCCAGAAAGGTAATTTGGTCAGGCCAGATGTCCCTCCTCAGTTTAAGGCTCGGCACAGTAAAGATATGTTGCTCTGTCTAGCTGTCTTCACTGTGATTTGCTACAACCATGTTTAGAAACTTGTCAAATGTTGTTCAGTGCACATATACGACTCAACAAGTAACAGTTTATCAAACCCCCTTTGGATTCTTGGTATGTTGCCATGGTGACTACTCAGTTTCACCAAATAAACAACAGAGAGTGCGGAGAAATCTTAGATAGACTAAAGCTGGGTATACACTGTATGATGTTTCCAATCATTGCTCTTGGCTAAAGCTCTGACTGTACAACAAAACCACAGGGTTTAAGTTCACGATATCTGTTTCTATACTTTACAACCCAATGCTCTGGTTCCGGTGCAATCTTACTGCTCACAGTAGCTACGTTTTACATGCGCAAATTTTTCTGATCTGAACTAAATCTCGGTTGATAGAAAGTTTAAAATCTCTTTTTACATGGACACCGAATAAAATGATCTGATAATGGAGTCTTTATACATGAAGCAAGCTTTGGATCAGATTAAATAATTTGAGCAAAATGCAGAACTGTCTAGCTTATAGCAAACACTGTAATAGTAGTAGAGGCTGCCTGTTTTGTAAACAAACCTGTACTCAGCGGTACCTTGTACTAATGCTCCTTTGCTCCTTTACGGGGTAGATGGCGGGTTCATCTACATGTTACATTTAGAGCCGCCTGCCCCACCAAGGACCAGGAGCCAGTGAATGAAGATTAGTTTAGAAAAACATCACACTGATGTTCCACACATGCAAATATGATTTTACTCCAAAGATCCAAAAGGTTGTATACATGGACACCAAGCGGAAAGGAAATCGGGAAAAAAAACCCATCTCTTTCCAATCCGACAAAATTGGATTAGAATCTTCAGTCTGTCATGTTTACATGACACATTTTTGATCCGAACAGGCCTTCAATCCGATTATTTGTGCCCACATAAACGTATCTGCTATACAACCCACTTTGGACTGAGCCCTGTAGAGAGATTATGCTGGTCAGTATCCAGAAGTAAGAGAAAAAGAATTCATGCGAAAGATGCAAGGTTGAGGTAATTCGGCTTGTAATTGTTGCCCCATTTACACTTCCCTTGAAAAACCGTGCCGAGACCGGTCCGAGCTCAGTAACTGAGATAACTTATCGTGTGTAAATGGAAAGAAAACTGAACTGAACCGAGCTAGACACAACCGAACCGAGCTAACTGCAGACCACTTCCAGAGGTGGGCTCGGCTTGGTTTTTCCCTGGCTCGGTTTTCTAATAACAAGAGCGCATGAGCAGAATGCGTCATCTCCGTCTGGCTGCACATCCCGATTCACACTCCATTCCAGTAGTTGGCGGTAATGCCCCTCCAGAAGTTGCTTACCAACCAACACAAAACAGAAGAAGAACTAAGTTAAGCCGACTTTCTAAAGTAAATCCACGAAAGGTTGCCGTCTTCGCCTGATCCTCCGCAAACACCGACGTACAGCAATAATAATCAAGCATAACTGTCTGAATGTGCGGGCGCCGCCATTTTGATTTGCTTGATTCCCTTCTTCTTCGTCTTCTTCTTCTTGTGTTTTATGGCGGTTGGCAAACAACTTTCGGTGCATTACCGCCACCAACTGCTTGATTTCATCCTTTAATACTGGCAGTAATACTGCAGATCATCACTAGGTGTCGAGGAACCGAGATAGCGTGATGTGTAAACGGTCGTCAGAACCGAGCTCAGCCTGGTTAACTGATCCGAGCTTGGACCAATCCATAAATCCATAATATTTCTCCCATGGTTAAAAGATCAATCCAAAAAAACACCCTAAGCAATCATCAAACAGCTGTTGAAAAAGAGCAACTTGGAAAATCTGCTACTACAAAACTACAGGCCAGTCTCACATCTCCCCTTCAATACTGATTATTTTAAAAAGCTCAGTTTCAGCAGTTCAACACCTTCCCAACAATGATCAGCCTGCTAGTAGTCTTCCAGTCAGGCTTCTGTCCGCACCTTGGTAAAGAGACTGTTCTTATCAAAGTGCTCAGTGAAATCCATGAAAATAGAGACAGTTGGAAGAATCACAGTCCACACAGTCACAGAAATTACATGTGGCGTTCCCCAGGGGTCCATGTTAGGGGCCCATTTATTTCTTATCCACATCCTCCCCCTAACCCAGATCTTAATAAATAACAACAGTTATCATGACTTTGCAGACGACACACAGCTGTACGTCACCATTCTAAAACCCATTCTAGCACTGGGTTAAAAATCAATGCATGGATGTGACCCATTTTCTTTAGCTGAATCTAAACAAAACTGAATAAAATTTGAACAAAAGGAAGATTGTTAAAAAGTTAAGAATCTGGGTGTAGTGATGGATTCAGAACCAAACCTTCAGAGGCTCATAAAGACAAAAAAAATTGGCCTATTATCAAGTAAAACCATCTTCAGGATTAAAGGACTGATGTCTTATCTTGAAAAACTAATATCTCCTGCATTCATCTTTAATAGAATTGATCCCTGCAGAGGTGTTTTCATAGATTAGACAACTGCAGCTGATCCAGGAAGCTGCTGCCACCGTCCTCACTAAGACGAAGAAAGTGGAGAACATCGGCCCAGTTATAAACTCCTGCCATTGGGTCTCTTTATCTCTGAGAATAGAGTTTTAAAAAAAAAAACCTGTTTGTCTAAAAAAAAAAAAATCACTGAATGGCTTTGATCAAAAATACATTATAGACTTGCTGTCAGTGTTTGAGTTCTCAGACCTCTGGTCTACTGGATGAAATCTACTCTGCAGAACCTTAACCTGAACCAAAGAGTCAGCTTTTAGTTTTTAAGCTCCAATGATCTGGAATAAACTCCAAGAAAACTAAAGCTCTGAAATTCTCAGTGGCTTTAAATTTAGATTTAAAGCGTCTTTGTATAAATGCCTTTGATTGTATAAATATTGTTTAATAAGTTTTCTTTTCTTTTTTTTCAAAGTAAACCTTCCCTTTCATTGTAATTTTAATTTTTCATCAGTCATTTTATAAATCTTTTTATAATTCTAACTTTTATCCATGTTGCGTCTCTGCCACTGCAGTTCAATGTAACATTTTGAATCGTGTTGCCGTGTGCTATATAGTTGCTTACTGAAGCCTGAAGCCCCGCCTGGTCCAGGGTCCAGAAGGTGTCTGATGTTGGGCTCATGTCTCTGCAGGAGGACGCTGCCGTTCTGTTCGAGGATCTCCGACTGTGTGCTGTGAAGCCTGCAGACCACATGGATCGACGGTTCTGCTTCGAGCTGCTGTCGGTCCAGAAGTAAGACGGCACACTTAGAGCCGCATGATGCTGGCCTACAGGAGGAAGCGTCACTCAGCAGCGTGTGTGTGTGTGTGTGTGTGTGTGTGTGTGTGTCAGGTGCTGTGTTCTGCAGGCCAACTCTGAGCAGCTGAAGCAGGCGTGGCTCAGCGCTCTGCAGGGCAGCATCGATCTGGCCTACAGGGAGAGGAGCGACGCTCAGCTCACACAGGCAGGTCCACCACAGTTACATCTATACGTCCTCATCTATCCGTCCTCATCTATCCATCTTCATCCGTCCGTCTTCACCCATCTGTCCTCATCCATCTGTCCATCCCCCTCCCCTCAGACACAAATTTGGAACAATAACAGCTAATATTAACAACAGATAAAGTTTTTATTCTATCTGATCCATCTCTGTGTCCGTTCAGCCCAAAGATCCTCCCCCCGTCCTCTCTGCCGGTGACGCTTCTCCAGGTCCATCCTCCCAGAGGCCGGCGGTGCTTGGCGTGGCCCTCGGGGGCCCTGGGAACCAGCGGTGCTGCGACTGCGGGCAGGAGGAGCCACGCTGGGCCTCAGTCAACCTGGGAGTCACCGTGTGCATCGAGTGCTCCGGCATCCACAGGTGCGTTGGGGGGGATGCTGATGATGGGAACCAACCAGGTTCTGTGTCTGAGGGAGACGTCTCTGATCTATGTGTCCACAGGAGCCTCGGTGTTCACCTGTCCAAGATCCGCTCCCTGACCCTGGACTCCTGGGAGGCCGAACAGCTGAAGGTACAAGTAGCAGAAACAACCACCCTACGGAAAGCTGTTTATTAGGGGTGTAAATAATAATCGTTTTGTATCGATGCATCGATCCAACAGCCGACGTTCCGATGCATCGATACGTCGGCAAGAGAACCGATTCATGTTTTTTTTTTCCCTCCGGCCTATTTTTATCCATTTGCTCCTGGGCGTAATTCTCCCTCCCGTTCTGCGGTGGCGCTAAACCTATTTTGTCTTCCTACCTCGCTTCCTGGTTATACTCTTACAGCAGTTTGTTGCAGTGAGCTTGACACTGACATTTTTGATTTATGCTCAATATTGGCGTGGTCTGTGCTACACGCTGTGGGTCTAGATATGGCCGAGGCAATGAGGAAGTGGGGGCGATTTTAGTCGGACGACGGAGGGACATGAGGGCCAAAAAGAGTGGAGATCCAGGTAGAAAAAGGGTCCCAGCGTTCTCGCGCACCTCACTCTTCTAGCCGATCAAACTTCACGAGTTGTTTTTGCAATTTCGGTCATAAAAACAAAACAAGCTGGCCTCCTGTCTGCAGCACTGTCTGCTGTCAGCTACAATTTGGGAGAGGGGCAGCGGAGCATCTGTGGAGGGGGCGGGGACGTCTGGAGCCGAGGTATTCCATTGCACTCGGCACTGATTTTGTGCAGTATTTTTTGATGCAAGGCCTTTCAGAATCTATAACACAGGGGTATTATTATTTATCAGTATTTAATAGGAATAGGTGGAGTGCAACTTTTCTACTTCTGTTATTTGCTGTTGTTTCTCAAAAAATGCATAACGAAATTACAGCTTTCATTGATTTATTTCAAATTTGAAACATTGTCTAGCCTGTAAGGTTTAAAAAAAAACAAAAAACAATCGAATCAATACGTGATGCATTCTTGAGTATCGAAAATAATCAAATCGTTGGGTCAGGAAATCGATATTGAATCGAATTGCCATGATGGGTGTGATTTACACCCCTACTGTTTATAGCAATAATCAGGTTCTGTACAGCCTAGAATGTCCTGGAAGTGGATTAGTTTAAGATCCAGATTAGATTAAAAGAATATGAGAGATACTCAAATGTTCTTTTTCCCTCCCCCCCCAACGCCCCCCATTTGGTGAACATAAAAAAAAAAAAAATCAATGTTGGTCTGACAGTTTCTACCATCGCTGTATGTGATATATGAAATAAAATGTGGTTTCTTTCATTGGGTGAAAAATAGGTATGGATCTGCCATGTGATCTGCTTTTATTGGCTCCAATCATTCAGAGATTGTTGCACCTCAAAGTGCCTTTTATTCTCCCTGTATTGAGTGAAGCAGAGGCTGCTAAAGCTTGTGTCAGCAGCTGTAGCTCTCCAACTTGTTTTTTTGTTGGTTCTGTTTACCAGCATGTTAGTTACTTTATTATGACTGTTAAGCTACTTTAATTGTAATATTAACTTCATCAGTAGTTTTCAGGTTGTTTGGGTTACGCAGTGTCAGTAGACTGGGCTCCGTCTAATAAATGAACACATGAACCAGGACTCACTTTAAAGAAGATCAAAGCAATATATCGGCACAAATAATGTTCAACTTTATAGAGCATTTTGTTGTGAGAAAGGTTAGAAAAAGCTTGAAGTGAAATAACTCAAACAGAACAATAATTCACAAAAATATGTATGAGAACCACCAACCTATTTATTATTATCCATTCTTTATAAAGAAGCAGAGTATTTCTATCAGCTATCTAATATTAGAGATTATAGATGCAGGCTAATACGATCAATTCAGTTTATTTCTATAGCACCAATTCACAACACATGTCATCTCAAGGCACTTGAAGTTCACCTGATCATACAGTCAAACTGACTCAAAGTTTTCTGTCTAAGGAAAACCAGTTGATCTCATTGACTCTAAGGTAATCCATCACACTAAGCATGCTTGAAGCGAGCGAAAAAACTCTTTTAACAGGAAGATTTTAAAAGGGAGAAGGCATAGCTGTTCTAAAACAGACTGACTGGACAGCCTCTGGCGCTTTGGACTGGGGCTCTCCTCCCTCTTATCACTCTCCTCTCCATATGCATGGTCAGTGATTCGCTCCACCAGAAGTTCCTGCCATCGGGACGTGGGGAACTCCCGGCACGGAGGGGAGTCTGAATCCTTGGGGAGACTGATTTTAGTTTTTTGGCTAATATTGGAGTGAGACATCCCAAATTTCAATAGTTGCTTGGGGTAGTAGGATGAAGGATCTGTCAGTTTGTCATTTGTTAGGTTTAAATTGTTGACATCTGGAGGTTCTGTTAGAAACAAACAATTATTTTATGAAATAAGAGTCACATCCTAATTGTTTGTTTTTTGTGCATCTTTGTCTTTAAACTAGATCTAAATCTCTATGATAACAGATCTATGCACTGTTGCCTCTTTTGTTCACTTCAACAAAATCAATTGAAAACCGCCTCAGTGATTAGAGACGCCACCAGAGCCCTCTAATTTATTAGAATCCTATAATTGAGTTGGGTTTTGTCTCCACCAGTAGTCTCAGTAATGGAAAGGTTCTGCTTGTTTTTTCTTGCCAAAAGTTCATTCTTTTCAAATAAACCAATCAGAAATATTAGGTTTTAATAATCAGTTCTTCATTTAAAGATCTTCACATAATCACCTTCTTCTGCAGCTGCTGTGTGTTTTGGGAAACGATGTGGTGAATGGGATCTACGAGGCCAGATGTTCTGAGAAAGGACGAGTCAAACCCACCTCCGACAGTCCGAGGTGAGGCGTGACGTCTGCTGAACAGCTGCAGGGCTTTCCTCTTCTGAGATGATCTGTAATCCCTGGAGCTGCTCTGTGTTTCAGGTCAGAGAAAGAGATGTGGATCAGAGAGAAGTACGTGGAGAAGAGGTTCGTTCAGAGCAGCAGCCCAGGTGGAGCCCGTAAGTCCTACTGTTGGTGGAGTATCAGCCTGATCTGGAGCAGTTTCTGTTCCTGAAATAGAATCTGTCCAGTGAGCCTCTTATATAAGCATAGCTTTCTGTCTTAGGGCCCGATAAAGGGGTGGGGCTTCGTCTTTACCTGGCTTCTGTAGCTGGAGATATTGTTGCCATGATGACAGCTCTGGCTGAAGGAGCAGAGGTCAACAGCAGTGTCGCTGAGGAGGAGGGACGGACGGCGCTGATAGGAGCGGCTGTCGGGGTGAGATCACTTCTCATGTGCCCCATAAGTCCGGTCCTCCCCGTACCGTCCAGACATTATAAGCTAGATGCTGTGATTCTGTCCTCCCCCTGCAGGGGTCCCTGTTGGCCTGCGAGTTCCTGCTGCAGAACGGTGCAAATGTGAACCACAGAGACCTTCGAGGGCGTGGCGCTCTGCATGCTGCTGCTACCGCTGGACACACCGGGTAACTACACCGCTACACTGACCCACTCAGCGAACCTCACCATGCTGACCAACATGGCTCGCTCTCATTGTTGAATCCAGACAGGTGTGTCTGCTGCTGAAGAGAGGAGCCAATCAGTACGCTGTGGATGAGACAGGGAAGGACCCGCTGGCTATCGCGGTGGAGACGGCCAACGCTGACATAGTCACTCTGTGAGTCTAAACAGCTGTAACTGTGGCAAAGCCCAGAGGTGCATTTAAAATCATATGATGTGTGGATTAGTTTCATTAATACATACAACACGGGAATTTGTTTAATTTGTGCATTTCCACATATTCACACACATACAATGTAAATTTAGTATAGCAAGGTCTTTAACACTAGAACTCCCAAGGCTGTCATTTTGACGGTTCTGAGATTTTAAAGGGAAAGAACTTTATTTAAAACTTATGGTAAATGGCATGTACTTATATAGCGCCTTTTTTCAAGTCAGGAGACTTGACCAAAGCGCTTTACACTACATTCAGTCGTTCACCCATTCACGCACACACGCACACATTGATGGTGGTGAGCTACATTGTAGCCACAGCTGCTTCTGTTGCTCATGTTAACTGACTTTTTCTCTTTTTATATTTCCTTCATTTTCATGTGGTTTTGTTTAATGAAATTAAAATGTAAAATATTTATATGGTTAATTTTACCTCCATCTCCCACAGCCTTCATTTTTATGGCACCATTAGTTGCATTGTAAATTCTTCCCCCGGTTGATTGACGTTTGGTACCGTTGCCTAGCAACCAACATTCTACCTAGAACTCTTTGGCTAAAACGGAAAACATGGCTTTCAGAAGAAATCTAACAGCAAAACAGGCTTTAGAAATCTTTCAAAATATTGATGATGGCGATTTGGGCGGAGGGAGACAGACCGATGAGGATGACTGGTTAGGAAGCAGCTCAGACTCTGACAGCGAGTCAGAGGAAGATCACCCACCCCCGGGAAAACGCAGAGGTATCAGTGAACCATCAGACGGTTGTAAAACTTTTGTTCAAGCACTGCACCAGCTCTTGAACTGCTAAAACAGTTGCAGGCAAACCGTATGTTACCATCCCCTCTGCCGCAGTAGAGCTTGTTGGCGAGGCACAGAAAACAGCGCCAGGGGCTTCTGCACTGCAGAAAAAAATGCTCATATAATGTATGTCATAAATGTGGAAAGGTGGTCTGCAGGAAATGTTTAGGGGGAATCGATCAATTTCTGCAAATAAAATTGTAATTTCAAACTTTGAACCTGTGTAATAAAACAGTCTTACTCTACGGATTTATTTTTAATATACATTTAGAACACAAGTAATTATATCATACAATACAGCCTTTGAAAGATATATAATAGACCTGTTTTAAGGTTTATGGATACAGTGTGTTTTGGGTGTCAGATCATGCGGTGGACGGTCATCCAGGATTCATAAAACAGTAGTGACATCCGTAACTTTAGTACGATTGCATCATAACTGACCTCTAGAGGACAGTGCTGAAACACTGAGTGGCTAATACCAACCATGTCATCCGGAATCCTGAGCACATACTTCCCATACTAAATGAAATTTAATTTTGTATGCACTCTTAAGTCACTGAGAGGGCCCAGCCGAACCTCGTGAAAAAGAACTTGGCCCTCGAGATGAGGGGCAGCCGCATTGAGGTTGTAGCAGCTTGTGAATGTGCTTGGAGTAACCCATTATGCTACAGAACATATGGCCTCCAGTCAAAACCCCCTAATAGCAGCCCAGAAGGTGGAGACGTTCCTGGTAAAGTGGGCCTTTAATTGAGTGGGAGAGATGTTGTTCAGATAGAGGACAGCGCCGCTTGGAACCTCCATAGTACACAAAAAGCTGGTCTGACCACCTTACAGTTTTAGCAGCAGCACTATAAGCCTCCAGCGCCTGTACAGGAGACAACAATTTAGACCATTCCTCAGTTGTACCAGACTGGCGAAGGTTAAGTCTTTTTGAAACTGGGCCAACCGCAACAGCTGGTTACAATGTGAATGGGCCAACAGATTGGGCACAAACGCAGTGTTGGGCCTCAAGGTAACACCAGAGCCTTTTGGATCCCATCAGAGACATAAGGAACTAATGGAAAGGTCATTTAGTTCTACAACACTCTTAGTTGATACAAGGGCTAACAAGAAGACAGTCTTATATGAGAGCCACTTGAGCTCTGCTTGCACATAGGGGTCAAAAGGGGAACAGAACAAATTGTCGAGAACGAAGGAAAATACCAGTCAGGCACTCTGGGAGGAGCAGTGGGGCCAACCTTTGAGCACCTCTCAGAAAAAAGAGAGCAGACTATGGCCACTCACTGAACGGTCATTAAAAGATGTATGATGACATGAGATTGCTGCCACATAAAACTTAAGGGTCAAAGGAGACAAAACCCTTACCAAATGAAGACTGGAGAAGCTCCAGAACTTCGGGCACCTGGCAGGAAACTGGGTCCTCATTGCGGACCGAACACCACTGAGACAATAGACGCCATCTATTCTTGTATTGCTCCTGAGCAGAGGGTGCCGTAGCATTCAGTATACCCACAGCAGGACAAATTGAGGGTTGGGGTGCAATATTCTTCTCCCCAACTGAGACAGCAGATCCCTCCTGGCTGGAAGATGCCATTGGACCCCTTCAGGAGATCCCTGGACACCTTCAGAAGGTGTGCAGATCTAGTGCTTCCCTGATAGTTGATGTGGTAAACCACAGAGGTGTTGGCCTCCATAGTTTACCACATCAGCATAGCAAAGTCCTGCAATACTGCGTAACCAAATCCCTCCACCACAGTTGCACCAACAGCATCCTGAAGCAATGCAGCATGTGCAAACAAGAGGTATGCCAATGAGTTCCAAAGGTGGCCAGCACTTACTCCTGCATTGTATGCCTTACTGAGGAGGTTATCTGGGACTTGACATTGAGTTTGTGGGCATTGAACATAGCTCCAATCATTCTGCCATGAGCGCAGGGCCTCATGGGGCGACATAATTAATGAGGCAACATCAGGTTCAAGTGCTGGCATACAGTCCAGGCCAGCCTTGGCGTACTCATGCTGGCAGCCAGCACCTGGCCATTAGTGAACAGACGTGACAACACCCTTGGATCCCGCCAACAGGTGTGAAACTGCCTAAGGTACTCCTCTGATGGAGGCACAGAAAAAGGTGTAGGAGCCCACCCATCCTTTGCCTGAAGCACAGAAGCGCACTCCACACAGCTATGGGAGATATCCCTGTCCAAGTTCACATGGATCAACCAATTCAGATGGTAACAGAAAATAGGCTGATATCGGGAGAGGTGGTGTCGATTATACCCAAACAGGCAAATAAAAAATGTCTTGATACCAAAGGGCTGGCTTTACTCCTGCAGCAGTGTGATTGTTGCAGATATTTTTGATTTATGCCCAATTTTAAAGCGTGGTCTGCACTATTTTTTTCCACGCCACAATGCAAGAGCTAGCACAAACTAGCTAGCATTATGGGTGTCCGTGTGTGGGTGTGACGAGTTTGTTCGTCGTCTACAACCCCTCATCCAAAGCCAGACGACACACAGTGCACCCAGGAGTGTTCCCCAAACACTGGCCGTGGCATTGCGCGTTTTGACTTCAGGTGCAAACCAACAGATCTTCGCACAGAGCTACAAACTAGCACCCTGTATATGGGAGAATTTTCCTGCCATAATGCAAGAGCACATAATTTCAATTTAAGAAAAGAATTTCATCTTCTTGCACTCAAAACTTATAATGCTCACACTCAAAACATGCGCTCTCTCTCAAATATTTTCTCTTCTCTCTCAAATCTTTCTTTCTTCTCTCAGATATAATGCTTCTTGCACAGATATTTTCTCCTCTCGCTTGCCTCCTTCTCTTCGCGCACAAACCGCGCTCTGCTCGGGTCTGAAATGCGCTTGCAAACCCGTAGGCTCTGCTTGCGGATTTTTTCTGCTCTCTCTCGGATTGCACTTGGATCGTCGCCTAGCAACCATTCCAGCCAATAGAACGACAGCCTGGGAAAGGGTGCGCTTGTTTAACCCTACTGAGTGTGCCTGTGCTACTACGCCACCTACATTTTGAAATCAATACTGACAAAGTATTTCAAGATAATAATTTAATATGTCTGTTCTTTGCTTTTGTACATAACAAACCACTAATTGTTTAAAATTACTTAATTCAGGATTTTTTGGGTTATCCATAAGTACTGAACTTTGCTGAATCGAGCCACAAAACTACTGTAAATAGCAGTTTCAGCCGACGCTCTTATAAGTGGCGTAGTAGCACAGGCACACTCAGTAGGGTTAAACAAGCGCACCCTTTCCGAGGCTGTCGTTCTATTGGCTGGAAAGGTTGCTAGGCGACGATCCAGCTGCAATCCGTGAGAGAGCAGAAAAAATCCGCAAGCAGAGCCTACGGGTTTGCGAGCGCATTTCAGACCCGAGCAGAGCGCGGTTTGTGCGCGAAGAGAAGGAGGCAAGCGAGAGGAGAAAATATCTGTGCAAGAAGCATTAAATCTGAGAGAAGAAACAAAGATTTGAGAGAGAAGAGAAAATATTTGAGAGAGAGCGCATGTTTTGAGTGTGAGCATTATAAGTTTTGAGTGCAAGAAGATGAAATTCTTTTCTCAAATCGAAATTATGTGCTCTTGCATTATGGCAGGATAATTCTCCCATACCTGTAAGGTGTCTGGGATAGCGCTGAGGTGTACCAGGCGTTATGGACGCCACTGCAGCCAGCGTTTCTGCAATTAGGTACCAAACAGCCAATTTGCCTAGTGTTGACCAATTAGAGGCCTCCTTTCTCTCCTCCCTGTGACGCTATCTGTCTGAGGTCACCTACAATTTTTGAGAAGTTGCACCAGTGTGTCTGCGGAGGGGGGAGCATAAACCAGGCTTAAGTGTAAAGAGGCAACTCAGAAAGCGGGTTATACTGGCAGAGGGGGCGAGAAATCGCTGCCGACACCTGATAGAAAAAATAAAAATAAGGTTGCTCGACAGTGCAAGCAACAGCAGACCTCAACACGGTCAGTTAGGCTGGGAGAGGGAGCGAAAAAGTGACACCAACAGAAAAAGACAAAATATAAGGTGGCTGGACACAAGCAAGCTGCAAGCTACAGAAAACGCTGCTGTCACCAGACAGAAAAATATTAGTGCTTTTTCAGGAAGAGCGGCTTAACCAACGTACCGCAAATGTTTCAAAAATTGTCTATATACCAAATTGAACGATTGTTGTTCTCTACTTCAAACATCACTTTAGATTTTAAAATGGAAAAATATTCTATTTTTATTTATATATATATATATATATATATATATATATATATATATATATATATATATATATATATATATATATATATATATATATATATATATATATATATATATATATATATTTATTTATTTATTTTTTATTTATTTATTTTTTTTTTTGTTTTTTATTAAAAAAGTCAATGTATACCATGGATGCATTTAAACCTAATTTTATTTCAATGGTTAATTCTGTTCAAAGTAAGATTCTAATTAAAAATGTATCTTTATGGAACTTTACTGGTTGATGATTTTCTTTATTTAGACCCCGCTGATTTTTTATTGGATACCCCTGTACTAATCCATTTAACAAAAATTAATCGTATTGATTGGTTAACATCCCTAGTATCAATGTTTCTGGGCTCTAACAGCTCATATTTCCTGTTTTTCAGGCTTCGCATGGCGCGGATGAACGAGGAGATGAGGGATTCAGAGGGAGTGTTCAGTGGCACCGGTCAGTCCCTTCATGGTGCTACGTCTATTTAACTCTATAGCCAACACTCTGCATAGTCAACTTTCTGTCTTGTGAGCTCATATGTCTCGTTCTGCCCCTCAGGTGATGACGAGACGTTTCAGGACATCTTCAGGGACTTTAGCAACATGGCATCAAATGACCCGGAGAAACTCAGGAGGCAGTTCGTCCGAGGAGGCGAGGAGGAAGAGGATGAAGGAGATAAAAACAGCCAGCCATACGCTGACTGACAGGAAGGGAATCTGGGCTGTCCCTGTTACCATAGTAACAGTTAGGATGGACGTTTTTAAAAATTTGAGTTGGACCAAACCTGAGAAGATTCATGTTTGTTTTCTGTTGATGTTTTAGTTTGTGGGAAAATTATTTATCAGCTCTGATGGTGAAGTGGAGCTCACTGCAGACAGACAGGCGGTTCTGTTCTGGGAATCATTCATGTTCCCGGGCTCTCCGGCTGAGTCTGATGAAATGAGACCAGGAGACAGGTTTTATTAATTACTGTGAAACGGTTCCAATCATTTCAGCCGGTTCTCTCTGAGGGACACAGAATCAGCAGGAAGGATTCATCCTGGTCCAGTTGGACCTGCAGGAGGACAGAGGAAGACAGCTGCAGCTGATGGACCCGGGTCAGTCAGGCATAAAGCAGGAAAGAGAGTTAAACAGACTTTCTTTATTTCATAGGACCTCAGATTGGTATACAAAGTCAGAAGAACTTGATCAGATTCTTAAAGAGTCTGGACCACAGGAAAGGGATCAACACTAAACTCTTCGGATCAGCTAAACCACATAAGCAGAACCTGATCTTCACTGTGTGAGAATATGGACTATAAGTTCTCAGAGTTGTTTCCTCTGTTATGAAGTCAGAATTGGTTCTGAAGTTTGTGTTTTCTGCTCTGAATGGACCCGGCTGCTGTTTGAAAAATCAGTGGCTGGACTTAGGTTCTGCTACTGCTGAATAAAACCACTGAATGTTGTTACGCCCACCAAGGACACAACATATTTGAGGACACGAGACAAAAATGAGGGTTCAAAAAAAGATATTTTATTAATAAATTCTCTCCGTTTTAGTTGTTCTTGGTTCGGCTTCTTCAGATGTTCTGCGAAGAGAAAAATAGTTAACAGCCCTCAAATCCCGTGCCCCAAAAAAATAAAAAAAGAAACCCAAAGTAACAACAGAAAGTTGGACCTGGCAGGCCGATCAAACAGAATAAAACGGTACAGCAGGGGGCCAACCCTATACAGGGCCGTCGAAGCCCCTACTGGTACCGGACTAAAGGCAAAAAATAACCTAAGCGAAAGAAAAATCGAAAACAGGACTACCGGTCCCGCCAGGCCAAAAACCTCAAGAAAAAAGTAAGAAAAAGTTAACAAAAATACCACATGGCAGGCTGGAACGTCCGCTGCAGGCCGCAGCGACAAGACAAGTGCGCACCGCGCACGATGGAGCAAATGAAGCAGGTGGGAAGTGGCGTCCAAACGAGGTTGGAAAGGAACGCGAAAGGAACGCGAAAGGAACGCGCTAACGTGCTGAAGGCCAGCCTATTTATAGGCGGACGACAGCACCACAAATTAACATAATTAACTTGCTAAAAGAATCCCAAAATATATTAACAAAAGATCCTTCAACTAAAGTTTATAAGAAACAAAGAAAAGAAATGGACAAAAATCATAATGTGCCCGAAGCACATAACACCCCCACCCAAAGACTCTGAATGGGGTCTGAAGTAAAAAAAAACCCAACCCATTCAGAGAAAAAAACAAACGGGACTAGAGACGCGAGAGTGCGTCGGCCACTACGTTGTCTTTACCACGAACATGCTGTATAGAGATGTTAAAGGATTGGAGTCGCAAAGACCAGTTCATCAAGCGGCGGTTTTTATTCCGCATGCGAGCCAGAAAAACTAACGGATTATGGTCCGTAAAAACAACCACAGATCCGCTAGAACCTCCAACATACACCTCAAAATGTTCCAAAGCAAGGATCAACGCTAATGCCTCCTTCTCAATGGTGGAATACCATCTCTGATACTTATCCAGTTTCTTAGAAAAATAAGAAACCGGATGTTCCACCCCATCAGTACCATCCTGGAGCAGGACAGCTCCGACACCAGAATCACAAGCGTCCACAGCCAACTTAAATGGTACATCAAAACGAGGAGCGGACAACACAGGAGCATTAACCAGCAAATGCTTAGTTTGCTCAAAAGCAGATTGACACCGATCAGACCAAATAAAAGCCACTTTAGGGCTAAGTAGGTCTGTCAACGGGGCAGCCACAGAGGAAAAGTTTTTACAAAACCCCCTGTAGTAGCCAACCATCGCCAGATAGCGGCGTAGCTCAGTACGAGTGGTGGGCACTGGGACAGAAAGGATAGCCTCTACTTTAGCCTCAACGGGGCGCACCTGACCTCCCCCGACCCTTTTTCCAAGATAGGTCACCGTCGCGTGGCCGAATTGGCATTTAGAAAGATTAACCGTCAAATTAGCCTCACTCAGACGCGTAAAAACAGTTTTTAAATGGTCAACGTGCTCAGTCCAGGTAGCAGAACAAATCACCACGTCATCCAAATAAGCCTCACAGAATGATAAACCCGACAAAACAACATTCATTAGCCGTTGAAATGTCGCTGGGGCGTTACGCATCCCAAAAGCCATCACGGTGTACTGAAGGAAATCATCGGGTGTGACAAAGGCGGAAATCTCCTGGGCTCTCGCCGTTAAGGGCACCTGCCAGTACCCCTTTAGCAAATCCAGCTTCGTAACGAACTGGGCAGCCCCCACATGGTCCACACAATCCTCCATACGAGGGAGTGGATAGCAATCCGGCCTAGTCACCCCATTTACCTTCCTGAAGTCCGTACAAAAACGGTCCTCCCCATTGGCTTTAACAGTCAGGAGACATGGTGAACTCCACGCACTACTGCTGGCAACAGCAAGTCCATGTTCCACCATGTACTCCACCTGCGTCTGCAAACGGCGCCGTTTGTCTGGGTTCACTCTGTACGGGTGTTGTTTAATTGGCCTGGAATCACCAACGTCAATGTCATGGCTGAGCACACGAGTCTGAGTGGGAATATCTGCAAACAGAGACCTATGAGACTGGATCAAATGAACCACATCAGCCTGCTTGGAAAAATCAAGGTGTGACAACAAGAGAGGCAAGTTCCCCAACACCGCTGAATTTGGAACCCTCCCTTCAGTAACAGCCGGGGAGAAAACGTCATCTTCAGGTTCAGCACCGGACAGCTCCTCCCGTGCATCTGCAGCTGCCCCGACATCTGCGTCATCTCGTTCACTGGAAACACAACTGATAGATTTATGCAGAGCAGATGCACGTTCGACGTACGGCTTCAGCATGTTCACATGACATAAGCATGAAGTGCGCCTCCGATCAGGAGTAGAGATCAGATAATCACGATTACCAACCTTTCTCGTGATTGTATAAGGCCCACTATAGCGCGCTTGCAAGCTGGAACCAGGAACCGGAAGTAACGCTAACACTTTCTCCCCAGGCTGAAAAACTCTCAAAACTGCCCTTCTGTCAAACAAGGACTTCATTTTAGCCTGTGCAGTTTTAAGATTCTCTTTAGCAATCTCACACGCACGATTCAACTTCATCCGGAAATTACTAACATAGTCTAACAAATTCAGGTCAGATTTGTCACACAACCACTTCTCTTTCAACAGCCTTAAAGGGCCGCGAACAGTGTGAGCAAAAACCAAGTCCGACGGGCTAAACCCCAGAGATTCCTGAACCACCTCCCGAATAGCAAACATTTGTAAATGTACACCTTCATCCCAGTCTTTTTCAAACTCCAAACAGTAGGTGCGAAGCATTGTTTTTAAAGTTTGGTGGAAACGCTCGAGTGCGCCCTGACTCTCTGGGTGATAAGCGCTGGAATGACAGTGCTTTATGTCCAATTGACGTAAAACCTGTGCAAAAACTCTAGACATGAAATTAGACCCCTGGTCAGTCTGCACAACCCGAGGTAAACCAAACAATGAAAAAAACTTTGTCAATGCTTTAACCACTACGGGCGTAGTTATTTTACGCACCGGAAAAACCTCTGGAAAACGAGTAGAGGTGCACATCACCGTTACTAAGAATTTATTCCCCGCTTTGGTTCGAGGCAACGGACCCACACAGTCAACCAATACTCTCTCAAATGGTTCAGTGATGGCTGGGATGGGATACAAAGGAGCAGGAGAAATCGTCTGATTTGGCTTTCCAGACACTTGACAAAAGTGACACGAATTACAATAGCGTACGACATCGCTCTTCAATCCTGGCCAAAAGAAATGACGCAAAATGCGATCATAGGTCTTTCTGATGCCAAGGTGACCCGCTAACGGATTATCATGTGCCAACCGCAAAATTTCTGAACGATATGGAGATGGAACAACAATCTGCTTCACCACACTCCACTCTTCAACAGGAGACACATTCAAAGGGGTCCATTTACGCATCAGAAGACCATCATCCAAAAAATAGCCAGTAGAAATGGAGTCAGGCTTATCAGTTAATGCATCGCCGAACAATGACTCCAAACTCTTATCACTTTTCTGGAGCTCGATCAACTGCTTCCTAGACCATGATAGCGTATTCACATCCAACATGTCATCCTCCACAGTTCGCTTCAATGGAACATGTTCGGATTCAGCGTTGAACAAAAAACTTCCACTCAAGTCAAACTCATCTTTCCTCTCGGCTTGATGACGTTTAAGTGCTGCACGCGTAACTGCGCATGACGTGAAAACACCTGGGAATTTACGGGCGAGCGCATCTGGACAGTCGCTCAACCCCGGAACAGGTGTAACCTCTGGGGTAACCAATACTCGACCCCCAGCCAAATCGTTGCCCATGATCATGGAGACGCCCGCTATTGGAAAACTAGGACGCACCCCAACCACAGCGTCACCAGACCACAGCTCAGACTGGATCACGATTTTATGCAGAGGAACGCAGATTTCTTGCATGCCAAAACCACGCACTGGAACATCAGAGCCAATCGCAGTGTCGTTATTCAACGGCAAGATTCCCTCCATAATAAAAGATTGGGAGGCAGTAGTGTCTCGTAATATTTTTACAGGGATCTTTTCACCAGTTAGAGACAAAGAAACAAATCCATCCATAATGAAAGGCTTAAAATCAGCATACTCGCAAGGCTGTGTTGAAAGCGGATGAA
The DNA here is from genome assembly GCF_016077235.1 of Cyprinodon tularosa. Taxonomy (NCBI): domain Eukaryota; kingdom Metazoa; phylum Chordata; class Actinopteri; order Cyprinodontiformes; family Cyprinodontidae; genus Cyprinodon; species Cyprinodon tularosa. The sequence goes on from NW_024039112.1 coordinate 277,482, forward strand.
CATCGCCTTTCACAGTTTTAATTAGAGCGACGGGCTTAGTGTTCTTTTTCTGCAAAACCGGGCAATTGGCTATAACGTGTCCACCCTTTTTACAATAAAAACACGTCCCATTAGTTTTTAATTCCAACCTGTTATCCGATTTGCCTCCCACGCCACCGAGCGCAGCAGATACATCTGTTTCAACAAGCGAGGCAGTTTTGGCCCACTCCTTCCCATTATTTTCAGAGTGGTCAAACTTACTAAAGAGATGTGAGCGCTCAAAATTACTTTTGTGCGTTAACATGTACTCATCAACGAGCACCGCAGCTTCTGACACATTTGAGACTTTATTTTCATTCAAGTAGGTGGTAACTTTCTCAGGCAAATTATTTTTAAAGTCTTCCAACAAAATAAGTTGCTTAAGCTGCGCAAAATCGGCAACCTTCTTAGAAGCGCACCAACGATCAAAGAGAATTTCCTTATCTCTAACAAAATCCACATAAGTTTGATTGTAGCGTTTTTTTATCTTACGAAATTTCTGACGATAAGCCTCTGGTACTAGTTCATATGCCCTCAAAACAGCACTTTTAACTTTTTCAAAATCAAGGCTATCAGCCACAGAAAGAGACGCATACGCCTCCTGCGCTTTGCCACTTAATGCACACTGTAACAACAAAGTCCACACATTTTTGGGCCACTTAAGTGTGAGTGCCACTCTTTCAAATAAAGTATTTATCAACATCCCGCTCATTAAATGGAGGAACCAGGCGAACATTTCTACTCACGTCAAAATCAGTCGATTTGGGTTGTGAGGACTCAGCACCAAGCTCGAGTTCCTTCAAACGCAGTTCGGCTTGTATCTCTAATCGTCGCTGTTCAAGATGCAGCTCCTTTTCTCTCAAAGCAAGCCGACCCAATTCAACTTCCAGTTCCTTCAAACGCACCGGGTCATCTTTCAACGAAGCCTTTGATGGCGATCCAACAGGACTTTTCGGAAAAACTGTAGCAGGAAAAATTCCTATCTGCACCAGCGCTTCTAACAACTCAGCTTCAACTGTTCCCCTCTTAACGCGTTTATCTACGGTAACCTTGAAATGCTCGGCTATTAACAGCAACTGATCCTTTGTGCAGTTATGCAAAGTATCCAACGTGGGCCCTCGAACAAACTCATCCAGGTCAAACTCCATGTCTACCCCTGGAATCAAGCCACACCAAATCAGGAACACCTCTGCACAAATGACGCTACAGCACCACCAAAACCGAATGCTCTAACTAATCAGCGCAACGCGCGTCAGCTGCGCAAAAATACACACAAACCCAGCACAACCGCCAACAAACAAGAACCAACCGTAGGACACGACCTGTCTCTAAAAGGCACACTTTGTTTAAACAAGCCCCCAAAAATATGTTACGTCCACCAAGGACACAACATATCGGAGGGCACTAAAGGCAAACTTTGTTTTGACAAGCCCCCAAAAATATGTTACGCCCACCAAGGACACAACATATTTGAGGACACGAGACAAAAATGAGGGTTCAAAAAAAGATATTTTATTAATAAATTCTCTCCGTTTTAGTTGTTCTTGGTTCGGCTTCTTCAGATGTTCTGCGAAGAGAAAAATAGTTAACGGCCCTCAAATCCCGTGCCCCAAAAAAATAAAAAAAGAAACCCAAAGTAACAACAGAAAGTTGGACCTGGCAGGCCGATCAAACAGAATAAAACGGTACAGCAGGGGGCCAACCCTATACAGGGCCGTCGAAGCCCCGATGGAGCAAATGAAGCAGGTGGGAAGTGGCGTCCAAACGAGGTTGGAAAGGAACGCGAAAGGAACGCGAAAGGAACGCGCTAACGTGCTGAAGGCCAGCCTATTTATAGGCGGACGACAGCACCACAAATTAACATAATTAACTTGCTAAAAGAAACCCAAAATATATTAACAAAAGATCCTTCAACTAAAGTTTATAAGAAATAAAGAAAAGAAATGGACAAAAATCATAATGTGCCCGAAGCACATAACAATGTCTTACTGAAAACCTGTTTCTGTTTGTCCAGATATGGATGTTCTGCCTGTTTAAATGCTCAGACTTCTGAACAGGCCTCAACTTCCTAGACACATGAAGATATTTGTTTTCCAGCATCTCACTTCTCTACTGAAAGGTTCTACATACTGTATTCTAGGTGATGTTTCCAGAAGGTAAGGTCCACTTCAAGGTCAGATGCTAAACACCAGAGGAACTGGATATTCCAGCTTTTTCCAGGTGTGAATAAGGTATTTTCATTCACTGTCTTAGATGTTATGTACTTTCTTTCATCCTTATCTCCTCCCTTTCTGAAGAGGGATGTACTGAGCCCCGAATATTATACCATCAGCCAAACCAGACCGATGCCTCCTTTCCACCAAATTCAGACCTGTTTATCTGAATACTGCAGCACAAAGGTTTATGGATTATTCAAGTATGTTTTTTAATCCAAATGGGAGAAGCTCCAGGTACTGTTTGGTGACATCAGTGACTTACAATGCTAAGACCTGTCCATTTAAAAAAAAATGTTATCCAAATTATTGTATGTAATGATGATTATGTAAACAGGATGATTTTATGCTATATATACTTCATGCTGGTAGAACCATGGAAATCCTGATTTGAATGACATGTTTAGATATCATGCCTGAAGACCTGACATTATGATGAAAGACCTCTGACTCCACACTGACTTGCACTATTAACAAGTGACTGGATTTTAACTGCTGCCTTTACCAAGAATGACTTGATAATGTCAGTAAAGTCAAACTTTTAAGTTTAGTTTCCTCAGATCATTAAAGTTTCAAGAATAGCTGTTGGTTACTTGTTCAGAGGCCCATTTCACAGAGCAAGTTTAATGAAAACACCATGAAATAAAGAAAACTTTGAGGTTTTTGTTTCACAAAGAGAGTTTATGCTCTTTGTACTCTGTTACTGTAGTAACATTCACCACAGAGCTAATCTGTTTGGGAGCAGGTTTTCCTCCGTAAACTCAGTGTCCTCTGTCTCTGCTCTCGTTAAAGCCAATCACGTTTTTTTCTTGATTTACTCACAAGAGTTTTTTTCACAGTTTTGTCTGAACAACAACAACAAAAAAAAGAATATTCAATAGGTCTATTAGACACATTAGGTGTTAGAAACACTAACATGCAATGTCAAGGATTCAATTAAAGAATGAAGCATTATTTCAATGATAAACATTTATAGGTAGAGGGTTCTCAGGCCGCAAATAGATCTAATTTAATATTCAGGGTTATATTTATGAGCTTTACCATTTCACCTCACAATCTATCACATACATCCACGGCCTCATCCATCCTCACATTGGCAGCAATTACACAGATATTAAACAGAACTCCAGCAGGTGCATCTGCTCTCCACCCCGGTGGGCTCCTCACCTTAGATCATATTGTGTTTGACAGCAGCATTATAGAAAACTGCACAAACAGCCACTTAGTATTTATTGTGTAATGTAAGATAGAAATAAAATGAGGAGGAACCCCATGAGTTGATGAACAGGTCCTACCCATTAGAACAACATTTTTTATACTTCACCTACTGTCAGATGCGCTTCTCTCCAGTGGGATTTCACCTAAATAAAATACATTGATAGACTAAATTTCAAGCAATAAAGCAGTTCCTTCTCTAAAGTTATGGTTGTAGCAGACTATGGTAGGTGTTTTGTTGTTTATTAGTTTATCTGAATATGTATTTCTGATATCTGAAACAAAATTATATCATGTCAAAATTAAAATTTCAAACAAAATGACAATCTTCATATCTAGAATAAACATTTTGGATGTCTAGAAATTAATTTCAGATATCTGTATTCCAATTGTTCATAATTTGTGTAATTCTGATTAGGAATGTATTTTAGTAGTTAGTTATTAGTAAAACTGATAAATGTTAAAATCCCCACATAAAATGTGTAAACATTTCTAGGTATATAACAATTCTTACCAGTTCTTTTTTTTTTACTTTCTGAAATGCAATTTCTGCTGGTAAAAAAGTAATTGGCATATCTGTATGATTGATTGAATGTATTCTGTACTGTACTTACCTATTCCACACCGCAAGGGGGTGCTATTGTTCTTTGTTTGTAGAGACGTTATATATATGCTGTACAGGAAGCAGCCTACACCAAAAAGAGATGCACATTGGCACTACACCATACACAGCACTGACAGGGAAGAAGTGCGATCTAGCCAATATGCACAAATTCCGGTCAGAGTGGTATGCATATGTACAAAATAAGGATAAACTAGATCCCAAGTGTGAGAAGGGTTTCTTCGTAGGGTATGACAAGGGGAGCCCTGCCTTCCTAGTTTACTACCCCAACAAGGGAAAAGTGCAGAAACACAGACTGGTTAAGTTTATCACTAAGACCACATGTGACACCGAGACTCAGACACAGGAATTAGGATTTGAACCCATCGAAAATACTGACAAAACAGATACATCGCCACCCAGTGCTCAAAGCACAGATGTACAGACTAACAGTCCAGAATCCCCAGAGGATGATGGCGAGGAGCATCACAGGGCGACGCCACAGGCCCCAAACAGTAGAAGATACCCCACTAGAGATCGTAACCCCCCGAGTAACCTTAGTGATTAGGTTACTCAGGGAGATAATGATGAGGATGATAGTATACTCACCAGTGTGAACTATTGCTACCGGGCAGTGTGTGGTGTACCACTGACCTTTAAACAGGCTACAGTATGACATCCCCACAGGCAAGTAAATGGAAGAGGATGATGACGAGATGCAGTCTTTAGAGGAGAACCAGACCTTTACCCTGACCAAATTGCCAGAAGGCAGAAAGACAGTGGGAGGTAGGTGGGTATACTCTATTAAGGAGTGTGGTGATGGTCGTGAGCAGTCCAAGGCCAGATTTGTTGCGAAGGGGTATAGCCAGAGAGCGGGAATAGATTATAGTGAGACATTCTCCCCCACTGCCAATATAACAAGTGTACGTGTAGTCATGCAAAAGGCAGCCCAAGAGAAGTTAGTACTACACCAAATGGACGTAAAGACGGCGTACCTGCACGCACCAATAGACCGAGACATTTACATGGATCAACCTGAAGGTTATGAAAAACTGGGGGATAACCTAGTATGTAAATTACAGAAGTCAATTTATGGTCTGAAACAGTCGTGTCGAAATTGGAACGAAATGCTACACAAGTGTTTGATAAATGACAACTTCACACAGAACCCAGCGGACCACTGTGTGTACACAAAAGAGTCAAAGCAGACAGGGAAGATGATCATAGTCATTTGGGTGGATGATCTGATAAAAATAGCTCAATCTTGGAAAAGCAAAAAGCAACCCACAGTAGCCTTGTCAACGTGTGAAACCGAATAAATGGCTTTAGCTCTAACAATACAGGAGTGTATTTATTTAGAGCAACTGCTGAAGGCTATGGATTCCTATCAATATCTTCAAACTATTGCTTATGAGGATAACCAGGGCACCATTGCACTTGTGAAGAATCCTGTATGCAGACAAATGCGCAAACATGTTGACATCAATTACCATTTTATAAGGTCAACCATTAAAGATGGGAAGATGGCACTTCTGTACTGTCCTACAGATGAGATGATAGCGGATGTTATGACCAAACCAGTCTCAAAGGTTAAACTGAAGAAATTTTCCGAAGTCATGTTTGGTTTAACTAGGGTGACCAAATGTCCGTATTTCCCGGGACATATCCGTATTTCACGTCCTGTCCCGGACGTCCCGGGTTTTTTTTAGAAAGTGAGAAAATGTCCTGATTTTTTAAATTACCTTAATTGTACCATTAAATTTACAGGCACTAGGGCACTGTGCACGACGCTGCGTGTGACGTAATCCCTGAGCCGCGTCAGTGCGGGGCAGCCCTGTTCTTAATCAGAGCTCTGTTCGAAAACCTGGGCTGCATCCTCCAAGGACGCGGTCTACCTAGACTGGATCCTTCAAAGTCCTTGAAAATAAGGATACCGGAAGAGTTTTGGCTGTGAATTCAAACAGGTCTATCTTTCGGCGGGTTTTACCGCTCTATGCTCTGTTGCTTAGCAACCGTGAAAGTTGACACAAAAAGCAGGAAAAGAATGAAAACCGGAGTTTTCAAAACTGTTTGTTTATTTATTTATCTTTCTAAAAGTTAAAGTGAACAAAGACTACACTCACAAGAATCCAGAGTGGAATAAATGTTCCAACCAGCGGGAGCAGGAACAAATAAAATCAAATGTAATGATAGAAACCTTAGTCAGTTAAATAACCTGCTGCTGTCATTCTGCACATCTCTGATGTTGCTGCTATTTTCAAATTACTGTAAAAATGTCCATAGCTGCATATTGGTTATTTATTCTCCAGTTTTATATTGTTAAAACACTTTACAGAATTGTATTGTTTTTTTTTTTTTACTCTTCCCTATTATGTTATTCTTATACATTTTTCTAAGGTCCTCATTTGTGTGACCATTTTTAATAATCTTTCTGCTGCTGTAAATTTGCCCATTGTGGGACAATAAAGGGATTTTCTATTCTATTCTATAAAAGGGTTAGAAATATATAAGTAAATCTAAACAATGTATGTACAAAATATATCTGCAAAATCTCTAATATTCAACAACAAAAAATACTTAGTTAAGCATATTGTGCAAAACAGCAATAAAAAATTAAAATCCTATCAGATTTATAGTCCTCACACTGCAGATATATTAGAATCTGTCCTTAAATTCCAGCCAAACCCATTTACACAGGAACAGATTAAAACCTTTAGATAAATCAAACATTACCACCACATATCTGACTCAATAACATTAAAACAACTATTTTCCTTCATTTCAGACAGAACTATTCACAGACTTGTATTATATTAAACTGAATTTCCAATTTTCACCACTGTTCGGCACCAAGTAACATTTCCTCTGATCACGGAGCAAATCCCGATGCTGAGACATTATTTCTTTCATTGTGGAATTTATTCATTACAGGAATTGTTAAGCATTTTTAATAAAAACATTTTGAATAAAATTGTCGTCTGTTATTGGAGTTATTGCTGTTGACATTTACTGAAAAGCATCAACTGTAAATACAGTATAATGTTATTGTAGGATTATGGAGGCCTACGTTAAGTGAGTGCATGCCACAGACATCTCTATGCATGGGAGCAGAGATCCCCCCCCCCGCGCTCCAAGGTGTCCTGGTTTTCCCAAATGAAAATATGGTCACCCTTGTTTAAGCATCTGAGGGATTGTTAAAATTTTAAGTTCTGTATGTGCTGTAAAATGTTCTGATTAAACTCTGTTTACTCTGATTGTTCAAAGAAGAAGAAGAAAGAAAGGAAGGGAGATAAGTCACTCATAAGTGGTAGTTTTGGCATACAGGTGCTGGTCATAAAATTAGAATATCATGAAAAAATAGATTGATTTCAGTAATTCCATTTAAAAAGTGAAACTTGTATATTATATTCATACATTACATACAAACTCATATATTTCAGATGTTTATTTTGTTTAATTTTGATGATTACAAATGAAAACAAATGAAAATCTCAAATTCATCATATCAGAAAATTAGAATATTACTGAAGACCAATAAAAACAAAGGATTTATAGAAATGTTGGCCAACTGAAAAGTATGAACATGAAAAGTATGAGCATGTACAGCACTCAGTATTTAGTTGGGCCTCCTTTGGCCTGTATTACTGCAGCAATGCGGCGTGGCATGGAGTCGATCAGTCTGTGGCACTGCTCAGGTGTTATGATAGCCCAGGTTGCTCTAATAGTGGCTTTTAGCTCTTCTGAATTGTTGGGTCTGGTGTATTGCATCTTCTTCTTCACAATACCCCATAGATTTTCTATGGGGTTAAGGTCAGGAGAGTTTGCTGGCCAATTAAGAACAGGGATACCATGGTCCTTCAACCAGGTACTGGTAGCTTTGGCACTGTGTGCAGGTGCCAAGTCCTGTTGGAAAATGAAATCTGCATCTCCAAAAAGTTGGTCAGCTGCAGGAAGCATGAAGTGCTCTAAAACTTCCTGGTATGTGGCTGCGTTGACCCTGGACCTCAGAAAACACAATGGACCAACACCAGCAGATGACATGGCACCCCAAACCATCACTGACTGTGGAAACTTTACACTGGACTTCAAGCAACGTGGATGAAGTGCCTCTCTTCTTTTCCTCCAGACTCTGGGACCTTGATTTCCAAAGGAAATGCAAAATTTACTTTCATCAGAGAACATGACTTTGGACCACTCACCAGCAGTCCAGTCCTGTTTCTCTTTAGCCCAGGCAAGACGCTTCTGACGCTGTCTGTGGTTCAAGAGTGGCTTGACACAAGGAATGCGACAGCAGAAACCCATGTCTTTCATACGTCTGTGTGTGGTGGTTCTTGAAGCACTCACTCCAGCTGCAGTCCACTCTTTGTGAATCTCCCCCACATTTTTGAAGGGGTTTTGTTTCACAATCCTCTCCAGGGTGCGGTTATCTCTCTTGCTTGTACACTTTTTTCGACCACATCTTTTCCTTCCCTTCGCCTCTCTATTAATGTGCTTGGACACTGAGCTCTGTGAACAGCCAGCCTCTTTAGCGATGACCTTTTGTGTCTTGCCCTCCTTGTGCAAGGTGTCGATGGTCGTCTTTTGGACAACTGTCAAGTCAGCAGTCTTCCCCATGATTGTGTAGCCTATAGAACTAGACTGAAAGACCATTTAAAGGCTTTTGCAGGTGGTTTGAGTTAATTAGCTGATTAGAGTGTGGCACCAGGGGCCATCAATTTTGAACCTTTTCACAATATTCTAATTTTCTGATATGATGAATTTGAGATTTTCATTTGTTGTCATTTGTAATCATCAAAATTAAACAAAATAAACATCTGAAATATATGAGTTTGTATGTAATGTATGAATATAATATACAAGTTTCACTTTTTAAATGGAATTACTGAAATCAATCTACTTTTTCATGATATTCTAATTTTATGACCAGCACCTGTATGTGTATGATTGACTGAATGTATTCTGTACTGTACTTACCTATTCCACACCACAAGGGGGTGCTATTGTTCTTTGTTTGTAGAGACGTTAGATGTTATGATGAAGAAGATGCGGTAGAAGCGCAGTCCGCCTGTTACTAATGGCTCTGTTCGAAAACCTAGGACGCATCCTTAGAAGGCCAGATTCGAAGGCCGATTACGTCATAGCGCGGCGCCGAGGTCTGGTCGGATTCCAAGAGTCCTCGTTATGCGGCCTTAAAATGCGTCCTTCTTTTTGCCCGATTTGAGGGACGGGTCTGATGTATCCTCGGTATTCTTGGATATCCCAGGATTCATTGTGAGACCAAGCAAGTTGTGATCAGAGGAAAGATTACTTGGCGCCGAACAGTGGTAAAAAATTGGAAGTTCAGTTTAATATAATACAAGTCATTTAATAGTTCTGTCTGAGATTAATGAAAATAGTTCTTTTAATGGTTATTGAGTCAAATATGTGGCGGTAATGTTTGATTTATCTAAAGGTTTTAATCTGTTCCTGTGTAAATGGGTTTGGCTGTAATTTAAGGACAGATTCTAATATATCTGCAGGATGGGGACTATAAATCTGATAGGATTTTTATCTTTTTATTGCTGTTTTGCACAATATGCTTAACTATGTATTTTTTGTTGTTGAATATTAGAGATTTTGCAGCTACACTATATTGCCAAAAGTATTTGCTCACCCATCCAAATTATTGGAATCAGGTGTTCCAATCACTTCCATGGCCACAGGTGTATAAATTCAAGCACCTAGGCATGCAGACTGTTTTTACAAACATTTGTGAAAGAAAGGGTCGCTCTCAGGAGCTCAGTGAATTCCAGCGTGGAACTGTGATAGGATGCCACCTGTGCAACAAATCCAGTCGTGAAATTTCCTCGCTCCTAAATATTCCACAGTCAACTGTCAGCTGTATTATAAGAAAATGGAAGTGTTTGGGAACGACAGCAACTCAGCCACGAAGTGGTAGGCCACGTAAACTGACGGAGCGGGGTCAGCGGATGCTGACGCGCATAGTGCGAAGAGGTCGCCAACTTTCTGCAGAGTCAATCACTACAGACCTCCAAACTTCATGTGGCCTTCAGATTAGCTCAAGAACAGTGCGCAGAGAGCTTCATGGAATGGGTTTCCATGGTCGAGCAGCTGCATCCAAGCCATACATCACCAAGTGCAATGCAAAGCGTCGGATGCGGTGGTGTAAAGCACGCCGCCACTGGACTCTAGAGCAGTGGAGACGCGTTCTCTGGAGTGACGAATCGCGCTTCTCCATCTGGCAATCTGATGGACGGGTCTGGGTTTGGCGGTTGCCAGGAGAACGGTACTTGTCTGACTGCATTGTGCCAAGTGTAAAGTTTGGTGGAGGGGGGATTATGGTGTGAGGTTGTTTTTCAGGAGCTGGGCTTGGCCCCTTAGTTCCAGTGAAAGGAACTCTGAATGCTTCAGCATACCAAGACATTTTGGACAATTCCATGCTCCCAACTTTGTGGGAACAGTTTGGAGCTGGCCCCTTCCTCTTCCAACATGACTGTGCACCAGTGCACAAAGCAAGGTCCATAAAGACATGGATGACAGAGTCTGGTGTGGATGAACTTGACTGGCCTGCACAGAGTCCTGACCTCAACCCGATAGAACACCTTTGGGATGAATTAGAGCGGAGACTGAGAGCCAGGCCTTCTCGTCCAACATCAGTGTGCGACCTCACAAATGCGCTTCTGGAAGAATGGTCAAAAATTCCCATAAACACACTCCTAAACCTTGTGGACAGCCTTCCCAGAAGAGTTGAAGCTGTTCTAGCTGCAAAGGGTGGACCGACGTCATATTGAACCCTATGGATTAGGAACGGGATGTCACTTAAGCTCATATGTGAGTCAAGGCAGGTGAGCAAATACTTTTGGCAATATAGTGTATATTTTTTATAAATACATTGTTTAGATTTACTTATATATTTCTACCCCTTTTTATAGAATAGAATAGAAAGTCCCTTTATTGTCCCACAATGGGCAAATTTACAGCAGCAGAAAGATTATTGAAAATAGTCACACAAATGTGGACCTTAGAAAAATGTATAAGAATAACATAACAGGGAAGAGTTAAAATATAAACAATAAAATAGTGTAAAGTGTTTTAACAATATAAAACTGGAGTATTAATAACCAATATGCAGCTATGGACATTTTTACAGTAATGGATATTTGAAAATAGCAGCAACATCAGAGATGTGCAGAATGACAGCAGCAGGTTATTTAACTGACTAAGGTTTCTATCATTACATTTGCTTTTATTTGTTCCTGCTCTCGGTGGTTGGAACATTTATTCCACTCTGGATTCTTGTTAATGTAGTCTTTGTTCACTTTACAATAAAAAAGAAATAAATAAACAGTTTTGAAAACTTCTGTATTCATTCTTTTCCTGCTTTGTGTGCCAATGTTCACGGTTGCTAAGCAACAGAGCATACGGCGGTAAAACCCGCTGAAGGGTAGACCTGGTCGAAATCACAGCCAAAACTCTTCCTGTCTCCTTATTTTCAAGGACTTCGAAGGATCCAGTCTAAGTAGACCTTAGAGGACACGTCCTAGGTTTTCGAACAGAGCCAAAGATAAAAATAAAATAAATATGCCCTCGAGGCTGAAGAGAGAAGTTGTCTGTCTACCTTTCCTAGTGTTGCAATATTGGGCTTCTGCTAACAGTAATTCAGGAAATATATGAATACAGTTTCTACTAGAAATGTGATTTTGACCTATTTCAGTGATCTATAAATGGAACAATAGAGGGAACGCTTTTAATAAATGTCAAAACTGCCTACCATACCAGCCTACATATAAACGTACGCATTATTTTTTATATAGTTTTCTTTATTCTTATTCACTCATTTGTCTCCATTTGTGCTGCTTATTAATTTACCAACTATATCTATATTTGCATGTTACTCGTGTTTAATCATGTAACCTGATTTACACGTAAGTGTAATCCAATGCTTATACTTTCAAAGTTGTTTTAAATAGGAGTTGTAGTGAAAACCAGCAGACTAAATGTGGGTTTGTATGTTTATGCCAATGTAAGTTGCAAAAATTGAAATAAAAATTAAGTAAAAAAAAAAAAAAAAAAAACCCTAATACGGTGATTTAAATGAGGGCAGATTAGAGCAGAACCATCCAGGTTCTGAATAAAAAACAGAGAGATGCGTCACTGTGCCTCTACCTACATGCTGAACGCAGCTCAACATCTGTCTGAACCCCCTACCATCAAGGGTGTGCAAAATAATCGTCATGACGATGCATCGCAATTCTAATTTTTGTGATCTACTGCATCGATACTTGAAGGCAAGAATCGATTATTAAAAAAAAATAAATAAATGAACAAATAAAATACATTAATGGTTGGCGCACATCAGTCAAACCAAGTGGAATACAACTTCCAGTCCAGCAGATGTCGCTGCGGATGTGTTGACGCCCGCTGCCTTGTGTCACTAGCATGTCCGGCCCTGGGATACTGCGACGAGTCATATGAAATAAAACATGGTGGAGACTATGAAAATTCGCCCCACGGTTCCATCACATTTCAAGTCAGATGCTTGGATGCATTTTGGTTTTAAAAACAAAGAAGGTAAAAATGAATTGATATGATGCATGTAATTTGAAAAGGGGGAAATATACATTTGAATATTTTCATTTCATTGGTTTAAAGGACCACTGAGGCCATGTAAACGGCACTGATTATCCTTATTTTTTTATTTTAAGTTTTATGAATCCTAAGATCTTTTTGTCAGTGTCCACACCAGTAATAGTAATATTTCTGTCCAGTATTTGTTTTCATGGCAACACCTCCAAAAGTCGTTTCAATAAATACAGCTATGTATGAATTCAGTTGCTTTCAGTTATGTATCAATTGAAGACACGATCCAGATCACACCCAGCCAGTCAGCCACTGGTAAGGGCTGTATATTTTTCTTACAGTGTTCAGTGAAAATATCGCAATGCATCGCAATATTTCAAGCATCGTGATGCATCGTGATAGAATCGCATCGTGGCATGTGAATCATGATTCGAATCGAATCATGACATCTTTGCCAATACCCACCCCTACCTACCATGTGTGCTAAAGTTATGCTATGTACATGTTTTAGTGATCACTGAGATTTTATTTTATTTTGACTTCGTTAACATACACAGTTTAATTTGAACATTGTGTTGTTGATAATGATTGTTATGCTGATAATGATGTCTAAGTGGGAGAACTTGCAAATTAGCTGGGTGTTCAAATACTTATTTTCCTCACTAATAAATCTATCAGAGCCTGATAACATTTAATTAAAAATAAGAACAAAGTAAGAAAAGGGCACAAACTTGTTAAAGCAAACTCAGTCAAGATGAGAAACCAAAATAAGCTTAATACACGTAGAATACTTGGTAAACAATCTCTGGATGGGTGTGGTAAAATAATTTACCTAAAATAGATCTAGTTTATATTTATTTGGTTGCTGTCTACAACCATACCTCTAGAGGGCAGTGAATCACAGACTGCTACTTGAACGCCAACAGGTCACAGAAAATCAAAACTTTTGTAAGAAAAACAGAAATATATTTTTTTCCTTTCCCTTTGCTGGGGCAGACAGGTTTTAAAAGTTTAGTTTCTTTGACAGAATGAAGAATCTAAACAATCACAGAGGTCAGCAGGACATCTCCATTAATCTCCAGCTCTTTGATGCTCTCCAGATTATCAAAGCGGTAGTAGTAGGTGTGGGCCTTCTTCCCATCCACCAAAGTCTGATAGTTGTCCTCCTTACAGATGACGGTCAGCTGGAAGAAACAATGGTTAGAGAGGTCATTGCAACTGTTTACTGCCTAAATTGTGTCTTTGGACTTTCTAACAGAATCAGCAAAACACACCATGAACTTGAGATGGACTGATTATACCTTAGTAAGAAGTTACCTTTAAACCAAAGGTAAAACTGCAAAGACCTAAAAAAAAAACGGAATATAGCAATGTAAACACAGTTTAACAACCCCTAACAACAGCCAACCGGAAGGGGAACCAGTCATAGCTGGTTTATGGTAGAAAGGCAGGGTCTACAATTCTGCCTCTGGAGGAGGCAATCGAGCCCTCCAAACTAGAAACCTGGAGGTTTCTTCTTTTCATGGCCTGCACTGGACCTTTAAAGGTGCATGCACACCAAACACAATATCCATGGCAAGGATGGTGAATTTACACAGTATTCCTATGCAAACCACATGGGAAGAGCGGTGAAGTGGCTAGCTTTGAATTCCACATGGTGAGAGCGGTCAATACTTCCCTTTTTCCACGTGCAACTTGATAGAGCTGATTTCTAGTCAAACAACAGCCCTTTATGGAGAGAGCAGATTGGTGATGAATGAAAGTGAAAAAAATGAACTTTTATGTGCAATTGAGTCCCTGCAATCAATCAGGCACTGCTTGTGGTTTTGACTAGGCTAAATAAGTGTACCTGAGACAAGGTTAGAATGGAATATATTGAAAATAATACGACAAAAGATGAATAAGTAATAAACGTAACCATCTTGCAAACCCTCTTGCAAAGCAAGCTCAAAGGCATCTAAGCAAGGCTAGTGGCTAACCCAACTCACCTAGTCATATCATACATCCTGCTAGTCAATGTACGATCACCTCCCCATGTGGTGGGGGGAGATGGAGGCCTGAACAGGCATTTCTTGGGATGGTGTAGCTCTAGGATTGGCTCACCTACTGCTTCCTCTGGGTGGGATTGCTCTACTGGAGGTGGGTCAGGCTCTCTGGCTTTGCTTCCGATGCTAATGACCACCTGTGATATTGCATGGAATGCATTTAGACACTTAGGGGTTAGGGTGAGAGAGGTGGGGTGGCACAGCTACCCTCCCCCCAGTTTTAAATACAGAGTAGTCCAACAGGCAACAACACTACACCTGCCACATCTGGCTAGCATGGCTGTTTTTCAGGTAGGCTGCAATCATCATGCCCGGATGCATCTCGGATGTGTGGTGTGAGCCTGCGTGTCCTGGTCCTGCACATGTCCTACACCCACAGTCTGCTGGGGGGTTGCTGGAGGGTGTCTGATGCCTGTGCTTCGGTGGCCGGTGTGCCACACTCAGCCTAGAAGGGTGGACTACCTGGGTCGTGACTGCCTGGCATGAGGGGACCATATGGATGTGGGGGCCTTTAACGGCTATGACTGGCTGGGGGCAGGGTGGACTCATTGGCGGGTTGGCTACCTGCTCTGGTGTCTGCCGGGGGACAGGTGTGCTGCTCGTTGGGGGGATGCTGTGGAGTGGCCGTTGCCGTTGGGGGGTTGTCCCTCCTGGGGGTAGGTCTGGGCTGGGGATAGGCCTGGGGTAACCCTGCTGCTCTCCTACCTATGCCAGCGCCCATTTCCAGCTCCCCCTTTTTTTTGCCTGCTCCCTTCCAGAATGGGGAGTCTGGATCTCTCCCTGGGTCTGTTGTTCTGTTCCCCCCAGAAAAGTTTACCCTCAGACACGGGAGAATAGAGTATGTATGAGGACTATAAGAAGAGTTATAGTCTCTCCCTCTGTGGGCATCTCCATGGTGTGATTATAAATCTTTATGGGTGTAAGGGTGGGATTTGTAAATGTGACTGGATGACTATGAATGTTGTTTGTGTGTACTTGTCAGGTTGGGTGTTTGCCGCCCCACTTGCTCAACCGTGTAAGTCTAGTTATGAGCAGGGCCTGGCTCCTCCCCTTTAGTCCCCCCTGGCTCTTTTGGGTCCCCGCTTGGGTCTGGTGCGCCTTTGGACCCAGATCTCCTATTCGGATTCACCTTGGGCTTGATCGGCTGCTGGTAGAGCCCATGGACTCCCTGCTGTAGCCCTGTGGTACCCTGATAGTATGGGCTCTGTGGTTGGGTCCCTCAGGGACTGGGCCCCTTTGGGGTTTGGTACTTCGGGGGTCGGGCCCTGGGTGCTCTCATCTGCCCTTCTCTGGTGGGTGTGGCCATCTCTATGTCTGCCCTCCTTGATCCCCTAAGATCTGGGTTGTCTCTGTATTATGGGGCTCGCATCATCTCTTTTTCTGTCCTGAGTCTGGGGCCGCCCATACCTGCTATTAAGCATACTTTCCCTCTGAAGAAGCTTTGTGAATCCTTTATACATGAGCATGCCCATGCATTTGGTTCCAGGTATTCACGGATACACACTAATACTAAACGCTAAGCTGCAGCTACAGATATATACCATCCTTATCAATATTGTCTAATCTACATAGGTTGTGACTCTAACACATATGGACATCTAAAGGATAGCTGCTGGTCTTGAAGCTTTTTTTAAAAGTTTACTTGTGTTTTCTGTTGTCTTCTTTTTGCTGTTATGATCTCTAGTTTCTGTTCCTCTCATCCCATAAAGCTATGGAAGCAGACTTCTCGGAATATATCTTCTGTGTTGTCTATTTTTGCTGTTTTATTTTCGCTTTTATCATGCAATCTTTCCTATGCATCTCTTTCTCCCCTTAGTTATTACCCCCCTCTCTTTCTCACCCCTCTTTTTGTGTCCGTTGTATATGATTTTACTCCCCAAATAATGTTTAATAAAGTTTAGTATACAAGTATCAATGAGGTAGCCATATAATCTGAACTGGGTTTAGACTGCTTTGATCCAGTTGAACTTTCAGAGTTAGCAAAATTATTGTCTTCATCTAAGCCTTTAACTTGTATGTTAGATCCAGTTCCAACCTAGTTATTTAAGGAGGTATTCCCTTTGATCTCCTCCTCCATTTTAGATGTGATTAATCTATCTATGTTACAGGGATATGTACCTAAAGCTTTAAGGTTGCTGTAATTAAACCTCTGCTTAAGAAACCGTCTCTTGACCCAGATGACTTGGTCAATTATAGACCTATATCCAATCTTCCTTTCTTATCCAAAATTCTTGAGAAAGTAGTTGCCAAACAAGTTTGCGATCACTTACACCATAATGAACTTTATAAAGAGTTTCAGTCTGGCTTTAGAGCTCATCATAGCACTGAAACAGCTCTGGTGAAAGTCACTAACGATATTCTCATGGCCTCAGATAATGGACTTGTATCTGTGCTCGTCCTGTTGGATCTCAGTGCTGCATTTGATACAGTTGACCATAATATTCTTTTAGAGAGACTTGAATATTTTGTTGGAATTAAAGGAACAGCACTAGACGGGTTTAAATCTTATCTATCTGATCGAATTCAGTTTGTTCTTGTTAATGACAAAGCATGGGATTAATTTCCACCGTTATGCTGATGATACTCAGCTATATCTGTCTATAAATCATGAAGCTAGACCATTACATAGATTGAAAACCTGGATGTCTCTTAACTTTCTCCTTCTGAATGCAGACAAAACAGAAGTTATAGTCTTTGGACCAGAGTCTTTGAAAAATAAGCTGATTAGTCAGTCACTTCATTTGGATGGGATTAAATTGATTTCAGATAATAAAGTAAAAATTCTTGGTGTTATTTTTGATCAGGACCTGTCATTTAAATCCCATATCAAAGAGGTTTCTAGAATTTCCTTCTTTCATCTGAGGAATATTGCAAAAAATGTTAAATCTCCTGTCCAGGGGTGATGCTGAGAAACTAGTCCATGCATTTGTTACTTCAAGGCTGGACTATTGTAATTCTTTACTATCAGGAAGTCCACAAACTGTAGTTAAAAGCCTTCAGCTGATCCAAAATGCTGCAGCCAGAGTTCTGATGAAAATGAAAAAGAGAGATCATATCTCTCCTATCCTGGCTTCTCTTCATTGGCTTCCTGTTAAATCAAGAATAGAATTTAAAATCCTCCTTCTCACATATAAAGCCTTAAATGGCCAAACTCCATCTTATATCAGAGATCTGATTGTTCCTTATGTTCCTAACAGAGCACTTCGCTCTCAATCTGCAGGTTTACTAGTGGTTCCTAGAATTTTTAAAAGCAGAATGGGAGGCAGATCTTTTAGTTATCAGGCTCCTCTCCTGTGGAACCAACTACCAGTTTTAGTCCGTGAGGCAGACACCCTGTCTACTTTTAAGACTAGGCTTAAAACTTTCCTTTTTGAAAAAGCTTATAGTTACTGTGGCTCAGGTTATCCTGAGCTATCTCTATAGTTATGCTGCTATAGGCTTAGACTTTTGGAGGACATAGGGACCCCCATTTCATCATTCTGCTTCATTCTATCTCTATTCTCCCACTCTGCAGAATCTGTTAGTTCAATCTCTAACGTTATGTTCTCTTTGCTTTTTCTCAGAGTAGCCTTGTCTCGTCTGTTCCTGTTTGGCTGTGACTCCATCCTGGAGAGAAATATCAGCTGTGCTGCTGCCATCAACACCTTTGTTTATAGATGCTGGAGATCGGCCTGTTTTCCAGTGTAGTCCTGTTTCTCTGACTGTGACTGGCTGGATGTGCTCTCTTCATCCTCTGGCATGGAAGCTGACTCGGAGCTCGTCTGCCTGGCTGTGTGTTTCCTGGACGGGGCCGCCTTTTACAGCTGCTTTTGTATCTCTGCTTCTGTCTCCTTGAACCCCAGTCGGCCTCGGCAGATGGCCGCTCACACTGAGCCTGGTTCTGCTGGAGGTTTCTTCCTGTTAAAAGGGAGTTTTTCCTCTCCACTGTCGCTACAAGCATGCTCAGTGTGAGGGATTGCGTTTGAGTCAATGAGTCGATGCAACCAACTGGTTTCCCTTAGATAGAAAACTTTGTATCAATTTGACTGGATGATCTGGTTGAACTGTAAAGTGCCTTGAGATGACATGTGTTGTGAACTGGCGCTATATAAATAAACTGAATTGAAATGAATTTAGGTTAGCAGAAATAATTTGAGGTTACTGGGGTTTGTCAGTGGGGACATGTTTATTTGGCTAACCTTAATGCCTGAGCAACTCAGAAAAATTGAGAAAAAATATATATAAATACAATATATGAAAACATTGATGTCTCCATTTTCTCATTTTCAAATACTTTTTGTGGTTTACTTTTTGGAAAATCTTTTAGGTGAGCCCATCGGGGTGTGATCCTGAAGCACTTTGGCTGTGTTGTTGGTTCTGAAGTGAGCTAAGTTTGTATACCCTTCAAAGACAAAGAAATTGCTCAGAGTGGAATTTTGCGAATGTGTACTGTAGCTTAATTGAAGAAGAAAGATAAATGCAGTCATTGTAAGCAAAAGCTCTGAGTCCGAGGAGACCTGATCAAACTTCTAGAACAAGTGGTTACTATTACTGATTTCAAGCCCAACGGTTTAGACGGGCAGAAAGGGACGTTGTTTTTTTAACGTTTTTTTAACTGTAAACACAAGAGATGCCTACCTGAAAAAGAGAGACGCACGATGCCTACTAAGATTGGGGATTCATGAGATGTAAGGGATTTTAATATTAATGTAGTCTTACCATGAAGGACAGGCCTCGCTTGAAGGGCATTGGTCCACCTCGTTCCTCAGAGCCCCACTGCCAAAAAAACCACTTATCATACTGTTTGGTGTTTCGGACCACGGTGCCCTCATTGAAACGTGGATTATAATGCAGAGCGATTCCAGATATGTGGCAGAGGTTCACGTGGAACCTGTGAGGAAACAGAACATGAGACAGAAAAAGATTTAAACTAACATGATTTACCTTTAAGTTAAACTCCAACAAGAATAAATCATTAAAGTTGAAGTGAGACATTAGGAGGCATTATGTCAATTTACAGAACAAAGGGTTTGATCTAAAGACGCAGAAATGGGCAATTAGTTTATTTCTTGTGAACCAAATAATAAATTAACTGGTCGATGTCTACACTAGACAAGAAGTGCATGTAGTAAGAAACTGTAGAAGGTTTATGGTTAAACAACCAGAGCTCAAGTCCAGGTGTGCTGCAACTGCCTTGAAAAAACTGAATGAAATAAACAGTCATTTATAAGCAGCCTTATCTGAACGGCTGATTATATGTTACTGGTCCATGTACTTAGTGCCAGTCTGCGAAAGTTGAACGAGAGGTGAGTTGCATTCTTCAGCACACAGTAGAAAAGTGTTAGCAACATAATAAAACATAAAAACTATTCTTATTAACTTAGGCAAATAATTCAATTCAGTTTATTTCTATAGCGCCAATTCACATCATAAAGTCATCTCAAGGCACTTTACAGTTAACCCAGATCATCCAGTCAAATTGATTCAAAGTTTTATATCTAAGGAAAACCAGTTGATTGCATCGACTCGTTGACACGAATGCAATCCCTCACACTAAGCATGCTTGTAGCGACAGTGCAGAGGAAAAACTCCCTTTTAACAGGAAGAAACCTCCAGCAGAACCAGGCTTAGTGTGAGCGGCCATCTGCTGAGACATTTGCCTCTTGGCAGGAAGTTGTCCTGCTAACTGGATCTCTCGGACCTTCACACCCTGGAAGTATCAACTGAGCTTCAAACTGAGCTGGGGTTCAAACGGAAGGTTTGGATCCACTTTCCCCAAGAGATTTTTTAAACTTTCCACCGAGAAAGGGATTATTCTCCACTACGACCCGTTAAAGTACCGCAGGAAATCTGAGTGGCAGTCAGTTTCTCCGTTCTCCAACTATAAACCGCATTCTGGGTAAAACCTGTTCCGCCCTCCACCGAATCAGACGAACACTGGAACCATGGCAACCAAAACCTCATCTCCAAGTTCCACGAGTCAGATTCCCCACTGAGCCTGAACTAACTGCTTTGTCTTCCACTCACTTTACAGTTCCGGTTAAGCAGTGTTCAGAGCAACACTTCTTCTCCAGTTTTACTTCCTCAGTAGAACCCGTTAAACCTTTTCCCTGGACTCTCTGTTAGGTTTTCTGCATTTTTGGGTCAGAACTTTGTTACATCATGACACTATCACGCTGGGAGAATTACATTGGGCCATATGCAGAGCTCGCTCCCCCGCAAATGCTTCGTCTGCAAGTTGCATAATAATCAGAGAGAAATATTCAAAAGCGTCACCGAGGATAGGTGGATTATTGTCACATTTATTAGGTTCGAAAATAATACTTTTCTGAGGAATTTCCAAAAGAATAAGAATTAGAATAAGTATAAAATGAGCAATGACTACACTATAGATCATTGTAGTGCCTCCAAACTTGTGGGATACATAGATAACCTCATCTGGATCATACTACAAATCTTACTTTGGGAAGATAGGCCAAACTGTATTTTTGGAGATTTTTTATTTGTTATTATAAGCATATAATAGACAATAATTACACTGTAGATCATTGTAGTGCCTCCAAACTTAGATAACCTCATCTAGTTCACACTACAACTCTTACTTTGGGAAAATTTGCTAAACTCTATTTTTTTTTTAGATATTTCATTGTTATTATAAGCATATAAAAGCCAATAATTACTTATGACTTAGACAGATTTATTTTGTCATTTTGTATAAACAAGTGTAAACAAAAAGACATTTCATTTAGAACAGCTCTAGACAATTTCATATTTTAAAGTGCAGCCTTGAAAACAGTAATAAATACATAAAAAATAGTTATATAAACATATGACTGTTTATTTACAGCACTAACATTCTTTTTTTTCTTACTTTGGGAAGATAGGCCAAACTGTATTTTTGTTTTTGTTCATTGTTATTATAAGCATATAATAGCCAATAATTACACTATAGATCATTGTATTGCCACAAAACTTATAGCACACATAGATAACCTCATCTAGTTCAGACCACAACTCTTACTTTGGGAAAATGTGCTAAACTCTATTTTTTAGATTTTTTCATTATTATTATAAGCAGGCCAGGTGTCTAATCTCTGCAACAGGAACCACAGCACTGAGCGTTGTGGGCACTGCACAAAGTATACCTGTCGCAAATGCAGGAAGGACTCATCCTTGGGTTTGTTAAAACTGCTAAATGGGACAATTGTAACTTCATATGTAGTGCTTTTCCTTGGGTGAAATTAATGTTACTCTAATACTGAAATCATACTGTTTGTCATTCTCCAAGCTGAAATGTTGAATGACGTGAAAAGGCGAGAACAGACAAAATACAATTATTCTCTACGTTGTTCTTTCTTTCACATCGTGAACTTTGCAATATACATGAGTCTGTTGGTGAATGGACAATTAATGCCTTGTTGGAAAAGCATGGCTATGACCTGTTCTCAGCTCAGGAACTAGGACCCGTATGCCTAAATAAAAGATTTAGATATGATTTATCAATATATTCCTGCAAAAAGGTCTGATGTTGCAGGGGCAGGTAATGAAAAGTGCTTGGAACAAGGTCTTGTTCTAATGCCAGTTTGTTTCAGCCTTATCCAGTCTCCTGTAGAAGGGCTGGTCCTATCACAGGTTATTTGCATTACAACAAGGACAGTTAGCAAGGTAGAGTGAATAGACAAATTTGTAGAGGGTAGGGGGGCTCGCAGGAAAACTGAAATTCTCCAGGACATCTAGTGTTAAACCAAGTCAGTGACTCACATGTTCATAATCCTCTTCGGTCAGATTATCATGGTCACTAACCTGTGATTTATTTTACAGTTTTCTGTGATAGACGACAAGGG
Organism: Cyprinodon tularosa; assembly: GCF_016077235.1. Lineage (NCBI taxonomy): Eukaryota > Metazoa > Chordata > Actinopteri > Cyprinodontiformes > Cyprinodontidae > Cyprinodon > Cyprinodon tularosa. The sequence continues at coordinate 299,977 of NW_024039112.1, forward strand.
GCTGCTACTCAGATCATCTGTCTTTTAAAGGGTTCATAGAATGCAAAACCAACTTTAAATTGTCATAGATAAACAACAATAGTTCAGTGGGTGAAATGGACGTACAGAGAAGTTCAAACCCCATCAACACCTCCTTTCTCTGCAAATCTCAGAATTCTAAACTTTTACCATAAAACGGACAAATTCAAACGAAGCACCGAACTGACGTGGTTTGGCGGTCGGGTATTGGTTGCACTGTAGTCGACCAAAATCCTGGAAGATTTTGACATTCCCCCCAGACATTTTTTAGGTATGAAAAGTCTCACATGTCTGGGAAAAAGAGGACGCCTGGTCACCCTACCATATCAACAATTTGATGTTTCAGTGAGTTAGCGCTTGGTGCTATGATGCGTCTTTGCTCAGCAGCTTTGCTCGTTGCCAACCAATCAGCGCACAGCTCATCTAAATATTCATCAGCATACCATAAAAAGAAGTAAACCTGTTGTTTCATTCCAGGGCATTTAATCAGGCTTGCATTAGGGCTCATAGAACTGCAAATATGCCATTTTCAACCAATGTTATAAACCCTATTCAGAGACCTTAAAGACCAGCACCAAATACCCTATAGAATCATTCTATGAGCCCTTTAAATAAATGCTTTTGAAATATCCCATTGTCTTTCTTGCCTTGAATACTTGGTCTCTCTGTTCTGAGTCGTGACATGGTCAGTTATGACTGCTTATGCCAATGTGTGCCAGGTTGCTCTTATGAAGATTTACCAATAGTATTAATTTTATTTTATTGAATCTAAAAAACATTATATGTTCTAAGTGTTTTTTATTTATTGATTTTTCTATTTCCAAGGCAAAACTATTTTAGGGGTTCTATATATGTGCCATCTATCTTGATTTATTACTGTACAGGAGTAGCTATAAATAGTTGGCTTACGTTTCGCCAGACAGCCAAGAAGTGTTCTGTTTTTTCTATCACTCTGTTAAGGTGTGTGCTCTGCCAGCTCTATCATTTCGAGATAGGGCTTTTTGTTTTCCGTACGGCGAGAAAGAGGGATTGGTTTAAATGTGGATCAGCGTTATGCAGCGTTAACAGGTGCTATTGTAGTTGTTGTTTCATCTTTTTGTGTGTGGTGCATCCCCCTATTCCTATCCCCCCTCTCTTAATATTTTCTCGCCCTTACTGGGCAAAATAATATTTAATTATGACCAAGGTTTCAGACCAAAGAAGCAGGACTAGATGTCTAACCTGGAATGTTAAGGGTTGAATTGCCCCATTAAAAGTAAAAAAAAACAATTGCATATTTAAAACGCCTCAAAGGTGATGTGATCTGAGACATAAGGACCCTGTTGGCTCAGATGTCCATGGGTGGGACATGTATTTCATTATACTTTTAATTTCAAAGCCAGAAGGGTGGCTATTGTGATAAGTAAAAGAGTGCAGTTTACAATGACACATTTTGTAACTGACATGAATGGGAGATATTTGATTGTTGTTGGTTCTATGTATGATCATCCTATATTACTAGTTAATGTATATGCTCCCAATTTTGATGAACCAAAGTTCATAGATACGCTTTTTAATAGCCTTCCCTCTCCTGATACTCACCTTCAAATATTTGCAGGAGATTTGAATTGTGTCATGGATCCTGTACTGGATCACTCAAATCCCAACACAACAGTTCAATCATCTATGTCTAATTCTATTTCCCAATTTATGTCTCAAAACGGATTTTTAGATCCTTGGAGGTTTTATAACCCTAAAGCAAAAGCATATTTATATTCTGAGGTGCATTGGCCATTTTAATAAATGGATTATCTTTTTGTAGATTGTTCTCTTATCTCTAAAGTCACTTCTGCTGAGTACCACTCTGCAGTGTTGACCTTAAATTACTACATTGGCCTCTTTTTGCTTCACCCTGGAGGTTCAAATCTTCATTACTATCTGATGAAAAATGTTATGCTTTCATACAATCTTTAATTGATGAGTTTATTATTTTTAAAAGTGCAAAACAGTTTCATCCTCATTAATGGGAATCTCTGAAAGTGTATTTGTGTGGACAAATCATTTCTTTTTCCGTTTACTCGTAGAGCTTTACTCGTAGAGAGAACGTAGAGCTAGACTTCAAGAATTAGGCAATATTATTGATATGGACAGGCAGATTATAAACAATTCCACTCCTACTCTCAACAAACAACGTCTTAATTTACAGACTGAATTTGACTTTTTCTCTACACACGATGCAGAATATCTCTTGCTTCATACATGCGCAACTTATTATGAGCATGGTGATAAACCTAGCGGGCTCTGAGCATATCAACTTAAATTTCAAGCAGCTTCTAGATTAATAACACAAGTTATGAATCCATTAGGTAATGTAGTCTTTGATTCAAATGCTATAAATTAAGTTTCTAAAGAATATTATTCAACTTTGTATAAGTTTGAATCTACAACCAATGCTTCTGACATGGCATCTTTTCTTGAAGGCCTTTCTGTCCCCACACTTGTGTCAACTATGGCTAAACAGCTTAACGCCCTTTTTCAACTGGCAGAAATTTCACATGCCATAAATACTATGTGCAATGGTAAGGCACCAGTTCCACATGGAAATAGCCCCATTTTTGCTTTCTGTGTATAATGAATCTTTAGACCAGAGGTCATGGATTAGCGGACCACAGTCCAGATCCGGAAACACCTGCTCGCTAATCCGGACCCAACCTGATTTAAAACATTTATAAATTACCACATGTTGTCTGGCGACAGTGTCTAACTTCACTTGCACCACTTCTCCTGTTAATATGGTAAAGCCTTCCGGAGTGCCTCGACATGGCTAACCTGACAACAGCCAGGGAACCCGCTCATTGAAAGTGATTTCCCCAACCAAATTTATGGTCTGGCCAATCAGGACGCAGGGCGGGTGTGTCCTGGAGTGGAGAAGCGACCGTGAGATTCCAACAACAATGGCGGCTCGCATCGAGGAAGCAAGCGTTAGCATTGATGCTGCTATTTCTTCTGTGTTGTCCAATCTATCTGATATTGTTTCATTAAAAGAACATCAGAGAACGGCTTTGAAGGCTTTTGTTGGTGGAAACGATGTTTTCGCCCTTCTCCCGACCGGATTTGGCAAGAGCTTGATCTACCAAATGGCTCCTCCTCTCACAGCGTCACGAGTTAGCTTCGGTGTGAGTGGTTGAAATAGCACGTCAATAAAGATGACAGACAAGTGGCTTATCCAATCATATGCAAGGAATTTTGATAAGGCCCAGCCTTCAGTAAAGGCAATTCCTATGGCGGGTTCCCAGATGTATGTGAGTGGAGCTAGGCGGAGTGAGACATGCATCTGGCTGTTGTCAGGTTAGGACATGGCTGCATGTGATACAAATTAGCCAATGAGCTGTGTCAGTCAGGGTCACTCCAGTGAGCCACTTTTAAACACAGCAGGCAAACCTGTGGCAAGCCGGGCAGTTGAGCCAAACATACTCAAAATGTGTTTGGCTCAACCTGCTGCTGTGAAGCAGGATTCTCCACCATAAACAGAATCAAAAATAAATCTGGATCCAGGCTCAAAATGAGCTCCTTGATATGTGCTTTAGAATGGCTTTGTCTCCATTCAAACCCAGGTTTAAAAATGATCAGTTCAGGTGTTTTATAAAATATATGAATCAGGAAATTCCTATACCAAACGGAACGATTGTTGTTCTCTACTTCAAAAAACACTTTAGATTTTCAAATCCAATTTTTTTTTTTTTAATTCAATGTAAAACATGGATGCAATTCTGTTTAAAGTAACACATTATAATTAACTTTTTTTTCTCCAGACCTTTACTGGTTGATGATTTTATTTATTCGGACCCTGCTGATTTTTAATTGGTTACCCCTGGTTTAGACCGAAGCACATTACCCCCAGCTCACTGTCAAGCTATTATTACTGCTCTTTTGAAGAAAGATAAAGGTCCTTCCACCTGTGCCTCATACAGACCTATATCACTTCTTAATATAGATTTCAAGGTCCTCCCTAAAGTTTTAGCAGTATGCCATCCATCCTTCCATTTTCTAGCACGCTTATCCCGAGTGGGGTCGCGAGGGGTGCTGGTGCCTATATCCAGCTGTCTACGGGCGAGTGTCCGAGTACACCCTGGACAGGTCGCCAGTCCATCACAGGGAAACACAGAGACAAACATGACAAACAACCATTCACATACACACTCACACCTATGGGGAATGTAGAGAAGCCACTTAACCTACAGTCATGTTTTTGGACTGAGGGAGGAAGCCGGAGTACATGCAAACAGTTTTAACAGTATGCTTGGAAAAAAATGCTTCCTTCTATAATTTCTGAGGAAACAAAATGGTTTCATTAAATATTGCCAGCTTTTTTTCCAGTGTTCTTACACTGTTATATGTTATTGCATCCCATCACTCAAACACCAACTCGGAAGTAGTAATCTCGGTTGATTCTGAGAAAGTATTTGATCGAGGGGAATGGGCCTACCTTTTTTCCTGTTGTACATAAATTTGGCTTCAGGTGTTGTTTTATTTCATAGATTCAATTGTATCATTTTCCACAGGCTAGTATATATAAGAATGAAGTTACCTCCGATTATTTCACTCTGATACATGCAACAAAGGCAGGGCTGTTCTCTATCTCCCTCGCTTTTTGCCATCGCTATTGAACCCTGGTCTATAGCTTTACGCGCCTTCCGACACTTTCATGGAATTACTTGCTTCGGTACTGATTCAAAGTTCTGACACTGTAAAATACATAAATAAATAAATAAATGGAAGCTTTAAGTGCTCCTTTCAATGTTTTAAGAGGTGTGAGGCAAGGCTGTTCCTTTTTTCAGGGATGCTTTATTCTTTGGCAATTGAACCTTTGCTTCATAAGCTAAGGAATAATTTATGTGGTGTTTATATTCCTGGGTGTGATGTCTCTTTAAAATTGTCAGCTTATGCTGATGATTTAATAGTTTTTGTAAACACATAGGAAGATATTGATGTTTTAGTCAACACTGTTTTTCATTTTGGCTGTATCACTTCTGCAAAAGTAAACTCTAGAAAGAGTGAGGCTATAACTGTTGGAAGTCGGTTTGGAGATCAACTCAGTCTGCCTGGAGGCTTAGTGTGGAAAAAGGGTGGCCTCAAATTTTAGGTGTGTTCTTGGGTAATGAAACTTTTGTGCAAAAAAATAGGGAAAATGTTGAGGGTTGACTTTTGAAGTGGAAGTGGATTTTACCTAAAATATCATATAGAGGACGAGTTCTTTTAATTAATAATCTAGTTTCTTCCGCCATGTGGTACCAGTTGATGTGTGTTGATCCTCCAGTTTCACTTTTATCAAATGTTCAAAGGGTCTGATAGATTTTTTTTGGGATAAACTTCACTGAATTCCTCAAAGTATTTTGTTTTTTTGAAGAGAGAAGAAGGTGGTCAAGGTTTGATCCACCTGGCCAGCAGAGAAGCTGCTCTTCGTTTTCAGTTTATTCAGAGATTGGTCACAGGACCTGCCGATCTAGTATTTTCTCTGTGTGGTCTTTGCTAAGAAAGGAGAGACAGCAGCAGGCTGAGTCTCTACACTGGCTGCTCCAGGAACCGATTTTGTTTAGGAGTTTGTTGGATTGTCCTACTTGGGGGGCAACAACCTGCCCCAGACTGCTCCACACAGCAAAAGTTTAATGCCTTGGGAGGGCGGTGGAGCTGGCTGGACCTCGGCTGGATGATCCTGTTAAGCTTGCTGCTTGTTTGGGAATACAATCTGGTTGACATGTTGGTCAGCTTTTGTGCTACTGGAAGCAGAAGTTAAGTGAACATGAATGTTTCGGTTTTGACTGATTATCATGAAGGTGCTGTGTCTCCAAATCACTTGAATCCTTCTCCATCATTCGGACTGTTTCCTGGAATAAAGAACTGCTCTGGCCCTTTTTTGGATTCGGTGGACAATAAAGGAATTTCCCTAGAAGGAGCTTCTGGAAAAGTTATCAATAGGATGATTGTAAAATCTCTCAATCAAGACAAGTTGAATGGACGCAGTGACACAGGATGAACAACTAACTTCTCCTTAAAACCTGAATCAAACCTGAATGGAATCGCTGTATAAGCCTCCACTAACGAAAAAACATGCAGATTTACAATGGAGAATCCTTCATGGTATTGTAGCTGTAAATTATTTTGTTTCTGTTATTAATCCTGCTGTGGAGGAAACATGTTCATTTTGTGAACAGAGAGAAACAATGTTTCATTGTTTTTCTGACTGTGTTCGTCTGTCGGATCTTTTTGTGCTTTTGAGAACTATTTTTAACAGATATGGAGAAATGTTCACTAAACATGGATTTAGAGTCACACGCCAAAAAAATAGTAAACGTGAATTGATTTTTTGTTAGGAAAGGCTAAAATGGCCGTGTACATAAGTAGAAAGAGGAAGGTTGTGAATGAGAATATTGACTTGGTTTCTTTATTTATTAACCTGGTGAAGTCTAGGCTATTGCTTGAATTTAATTTTTACAGATCAGTTTAAGATTTAGATACTTTTTGTCGCATCTGGAGTTGGGAAAGTAATTTGTAGTGTGGTAAGGTGTTAATGTAATTTATTCTGTGGTGTTCTTTCTTTTTGTTGATTTTTTCTGTTACATAGTTTGTGATACTATGTGGATTATTTATTGATAATAAATTAGTTATTAAAATCTCTCTCTAATATATATTTATAGTTCTAAACACACATTATCTGATTAAAGAACAAATGTTCACATACACATATGCGTAAATAATGATAAAAGAGTTTTGGAAGAGATTTAAACAAACTTATAAGGAAAAAACCCTTTAGTTAGAGACAACAAAAATTTTCCATTCACAACGATTTGACAAAAAAAGGCTTTACAATGAAAAAGATAAAAAACAAAAATGAACATAAAATTTATAAAAAATAAATAAATAACTACTCTCTTTTGTAAATCATACAACAAATGTTCCTCTATAAACCATAACACTCATTATGAAAGAGCAAAAAAATACTGAATAATAGTAATAATGTACTATATAAAAATATTGTATTTGTAAAACATAGTCTTATAATACATTATTATAAAACTTTGTGTTAACATATTAATATTTATTTGTAAAATATATAACCGCTTATATCTCATACAGTTTGACTTCAGTTTAAATAGTTTTTTAACTGAATAAATGTGTGTAATCTAACTGAAAGGTAAATTTAAATGTGTTTTGGTCTTTCAAGGGGTTGTTAGATTATTGTAATTTTATCTTTGACTCCTCTTTCATGTGATTCAAATGAGATCTAAGGATTCTCCTATTCATTCAACAGCTGTCTAAACTGTGGTCCGATCCGAGATGGCTGCCCTCTAGGCACATCGGCTTCACTGCCGACAGCGTACAATGAGGTGTCAGGTGTTTTATGTCTATGGGTATGACTACACCACTGTTGTCACCATGGTAGCAGTCCAAGCTCTGGCAGCAACTTTTGCCATGATACACTAGCTGCTGGATAAAGAATGCCCAAGAGTCCAGAGGTCACAAACAGTTAATATGCTTCTTATGAGTGTCAACACTGCACGTAGCCATGGGCAGGTAAATCAGTGTGTACTATTGAGTTAACCTTTGTACTCTGTAATAAATGACAGTCTTAAGGCCACTTTATAGACAAAATAAAATATTTAATTAGGCCCACATTTTTTAGAGTTCAGTTATAATTGCACCTTTAAGAAAACAATTCAAAGAGCCTTTTTTTTTATGTTTGTTGTTGAGTTGTTTCTTTACTCAGTGAATGTGCTAAGCATATGCAGGACTTACATTTATACGACTAAATTTGATGCTGCTCATGCTGCTTGAGTGGAAAACAGGTCCTCACTCGCTTTGGAGGGCCTTATAAGCCACTTGCTTATATTCAATTGGTTTAATACGGGACTTAATATGGCCAACACTCAAACGGAGTAAGCAGTGCACAGGAGGAGGGAGTAACCACTGATAGGAAAGTCCTTATGTTAACCATTTTTTTTCCACTGGATGGCTCAGTTACCATGATAACAATGTCCAGACACACCTAGATTAATCACTTCATCAAGTAATGAATAGGCCTGTCCTAATTAGGGGCTACTCCCTACCCAGTCCTTGCTACATTTGTGCTTTTCCACAGTGTCGGGGAAGAGAAAATGATTTACAAAACAGGGCCGGGCTTTCCTCTGGAGTAAAGAGTGAAGACAGATTTTCTATTGGTCTGCTGGAATTTTTCATTGGTCAATTTTTGCATCAAAATTGAGTTTTGTATCGGGCTTGAAGTGAAGATAAAGTGATTTGAAAGACGCAGTTTAGAAAGAGGGCAATTCATAACATTTAATCTGAAAAACAAATATTTGATATTGCTTTTATTGGTTTTTCAAAGTTTAATTTCTGGATTTAACTGTTTTTCAAATTTCAATTAACAAAATGTGTTTTATGCCTGTAACAATAATGAACCAAAATTCATGCCATATCAATAGAGCTCATCTCATCACGGCCGTGATCTGCTAAACTTCCTGCTGTTCTGTTAGGAGTTCCTGGATATAATTGGCTGAAAGTGAATCATGACAGGTTCATACTGGACCAGGTTGCGGAGGCAGCAGTCTCCCCAGAGATTCACAGACTTACCTGTCCCCACACACCTTTTCCAGCACTGCTGGGGAAAGCCCATGGTTCTCCCAGGCCAGTTTAGAGATATCCCTCTAATGTGTCCTGGGTTGTCCCCTGGAACTTGTGGAACATATTTTTCTTTGGCCTATTTGTGAGATAAATTTTCTTGAGTGTGCCTGCCTGAATAGGAGTGAGTTCAGAAAAATATTGTACCAGCCTCTATGCTATAATATTTAAGGTAGGGATGACACAAAGCAGTTGCCTCCCTACTCTAGACAAGGGGTGAAGGGAGGCTAATGAGAGATAAGAATGAGTTCACACAGCCTCCTTCATGCCGTGAACGGGAGACCTGTACTGAGTGTTTATCAGGCTAAAATTTATGTCCTTGATTAATTGAAGTGTTTTTTTCTTAGGAATAACTAAATTATCAAGTGTGAGAAAGTTTCCTTATGCAGGGGGTGGGTTTGTTACCATGGGGGGAATTTGTGTGTGTGATTTTGTAAGGTGTAAATGTATGTACTGAAGTGCCTCAGTCAGAGAGCTCTATCTCTCCGTCCGAGGATATTAAATAAATTTGAACATTATTTCTTGCAAGAAATGCTTACGCCTCAGCTTCCTAGCTCTACAAATTCCTTCCAGTAGAATGTGCCTGGAAGACCTCCCAAAGGAACAGCCAAGTGTGAATCTCAGCTGATTCACACTTGGCTGCAAACCCCCAATACATGCTGTATTTCTTGCAGGTGGGAGCCAGCAAAACCAGCATGAACAGGGAATACTTCTAAATTAAATGTGGCAGTACAGACCAAGTTCATTCTCAGCATGTATGTAGACTGGATGGTAAAGTGCTGCTGAGTCCATACTCCTGAAGTGCCCCCTAACAAGGCAGCCCAAGGGACATGATTGAATTCCCTCTTTAGGTCCAAAACACACAGATGAACTGGTTGGACAAACTCCCAAGCACCTACAAGCACCCTGCAGAGAGTGTAGAACTTGTCCACTGTTCCACGGCTAGGATGATAACCACACCGCTGCTTCTGAAGAGGGACTTCGACCAGCAGCCAGTCTCTCCTCTCCAGCATTCTGGCATAGGCTTTCCTGGGGAGGCTGAGAAATGTGATCCCCCCCAGAGAGGTTCAGGGGCACAAAAGGTGTACCGGCCCTGGCTTTTATCGGGTTATATCAAATTCAGTCTCTTTAATCCTCCTAAACTTCTGCACCTAAGGTTTGATCTGTACATGAAATAAAACAAAGATCGGTTTTTGGGGAGTTTCTTTGGCTTGTTTTCTTTACCTTGTGGCATTGCACGGGACGATTCCCTGAATGGTGATGGTTCTGCCTGGCTTGAGTCCATCACTGATGTGTTGTTTATATGGAACATTCTGTGTAGAAACGGAGAAGAGACTACCAATGATCTGGTATGACAATTCAGACCTCTAAGGATTAAAACAACTAGGGTTGTGCAAAAAAGGAGAGAAAAGAGTTGCTGATGATAATTTTTACTCACAAGCAGTTTAATAGGAGATTCTGGCTAAGGAAATGAATGCAGAGCAGAGAATTAACTTCAATCAGACTGAGGATGTTTCTTATTCCCTACTTTTTTTACTCACCACAGGAGCTGAAAACGAAATGGTAGAAACCTCCACTTCTCCACCAACTGCTATGGTGTCAACCTGCTGGAACTGGATGCAATGGGTATAATCCATGTAGTGGGTGCCATCCACGCTGATCTAAAAAGAAAAGAAAAAAAAGGTATTAGGTTTTTATAGATTTTTATAGAAGTCTCAGAAAGCAGAGATACACGCCAAAGCCTCTATTTACTCCTGCTGCATTTCAGATCCAAAGTTTCCTCCAAACTGGAATTGAAGGTCAGTCAGAGTACCTACAGAAAATGCTGAAGATGTATAGAACTGTAGAGATTAGTCCATGAGATACTTCTAGGTCTTAAAAGTTCAAAAAACCTGTTTGCTACATCTGATAGGTTTAGGTCTGTGATCTTAAATTTGCCACTTCCCTGCTCAATTCCTAGTTTTAAAAAAAATGTGGAGGGAAACACCCCAGCAACGTGTGGCAGCATTTTTGGAAGCTCTGGTCCTTAGATTGGGGGAATTTGATTAGACGGTACAGATCAAAGTGTTTGTTTGTTTTTTGGGGGTTTTTTTGTGGAAAAACTTGGTGAAGATGCTGACCTTGTAAGATTTCTCCATAACGGTGATCTGCAGGGTGAAAATATGGCCAAGTGGTATAGGCGAACTGAGATTCCTCTCCTCGGAGACCCATTTACCATGCTGAAGGGTGTTGGTGACCACATAAGGTTTGCCGTCCATATAGCATGGATTGAAATGGAGGGCAATGTTCGCCTCCTGACTGGAACCACACTGTAAGTTCACATGGAACCTGAAGAGTAAAAAACAGTTAATATCTTTATAGACAAAAAAGTCATTATTTTGAAGAAATTTACAAATTAACAGGGTAGTTTTAGAAACTGATTAAAGTGTGTATTCATATTTCTTCATAAAAACAGCTGCAAACTATTTACCTAAATGAAAATTACTGTATAAAAATTAGTTTTGTTTGTGATTGTTCTCAAGTATAACAGTTTCTGAGAGGAAGGATCTGTGATTATGCTTCTTTGGGCAATTAAGGTGGAACAATTTTGATGAAAAAATATGCTCTTTTTGAAAAGTTACCAACCGGTCCACTTTAGGAAGGACTCGTCCGCTGATGATGATCGACATCCCCTCCTGCAGGCCTCCATGGATGGATCCAGTGAAAGGAATCCTCTAAAATACAAATCATGGTTTAAATAAGAATTTCTATCTATGTTTTCTGACTTACAGTGAGCAGAACAAAGGTCAAAGTTTTATCTTTGTTTCTAATTCTGGCCCAGTTTTCCCTTACCTTGAAAGCAAGATGAATTGTCATGAGATTGTGAGCTCATACAATCCAGAAAGCACATCTTGCCAGGGTTCAAGAGATGCATTACCCTTGCATACAGTTTGTTTTGAACCTTTGAACTGCAGTGATATGTATGATATCAACCGGGAAAGGCAGGCTGAAGCATAAATAACATGGCTACACCGATAGACCATACCTGTCAAGTCTCCCATTTTGGCCTGGAAACTACTATATTTTACTTCTCTTTCTAGCCGCCCTAATGTATTTACAGTCTGTCTTTTTCGTATTATTGTTTTATAAAATTGTATTAAAAAAACAACAACATTATTCTGCCTTCTAAAACAGAACTATCGCTAGCATCACAAGTGAAAATCAAAGTCTTAAAATATAATGAATACTGGAGCTTGACTGGGATTGTTGGACGACTCACAGAGTATGTTCTAAATTTCCCATATTTTCAAATCCAAAACTTGAAAGGTATGCAGCCGATGTACTCTACAGGTACAACGGCTGCATACCTGTAATGTCCTCCAGTTCTCTTTTGAAAAATTGGCAAAATTACACATTTTGTGCCTTTGTAAAAGGGAAAGATGTTTTTCGCAGATGTTTTTTGACCAAATTTAGTAAGAGCTTGTTTTATCATTCTACTCCATTAGTTTTGAAACAAATCAAGAATGCCGTAGGTGCCACTTATACCCCTTTCCCACTGGCCAAATAATTGGTTTAAACTCGGGAACAATCGGCTTTTAGTGGCAGCGGAAACAGCTTACTGATGCGTGTCTATCCAACTCTGCAAGCAGCCCACGTTAAAATCACCTTGGATCCGATAGGCATGCTGTGGGAACAGCAGAGCCAGGTTGACCCGCTAAATTATGTGACACCATTGAATTCAACATACAGCCATACAGACTCGGCCGGACCAGGCACTTGAACTTGAACCCCGGCGGATGGGGGCAGGGAGCCACCCGGTGATGGAGCGAATGAACCCAACCTGGTGACAGTATGCTTCCACCCGCCTGCCTTACTGCGCTTATTTACCTTGCTTCCAAAGCACAGCTACCGTTATCGTAAGGGTGTAACTTTGTGATGAAAGTTGGTGGGGTCATATGGGTGGAAGCTCATGGACCTACAGTTACACTTTAACCAAGCTAATTTTCCAAAAATGAGCTCAAACATATATTTATTGAATGCTTTCCTATTTTTGAGAACACAAGACCACAACACACTGATATTTAGAGGGATACCCTTTACTGCATTACAAATATAGGGCTCAAAAACATAAATTAATGAAAAGAAATTAATAAGAGCTGATTACAATGCCGAAATGTATATATCATGCATCCCTACAGGTACAATTTCAATTTCATTCAGAAAAAAAATCATTATGCTGTATTTTAAATGTAGCATAGCATAGTTTTTTTTTTTGTAAACTTTCTGGTAAACTTGGAGATATATTTTATTGCATGTTGCATATCCTAGTACATTTTTTTCACCTTACATTTTGCAGCTCTCCCTACTTCTATGCTCTGTTAAAAAAGATTTATGAACCTCTTTACTAATATAATGATGCCAGAAACAAAATTTTCAGATATGTAGAAGCGCTGCAGTCTGATTCTATCTGTACAATAAAAAAAAAAGTAACTGGGATTCATGGTCCTCTGAGATGCCAAGATTTTTTTAACTACTAAAGAAGATCAAACAATGTTTTCTCAAACTTCTAACGTTATAATACCAACTTGCAAAAACCCACAATCTGTGCCCATTGGTTAGGGTTAGGGTTAAAAAAAGCTCCATATGTCTAACGAACAGATTTTTCAGTGGCATTTCAAATTTTTTTTTTTACCAACCGGTCTCCTAACATTTACTTAAACATCAAAGTAGCTGCTGGTTAATATTCACTGAGTGCTGCTGTGTGTCTCTCCTACAACCACATAGCTGCTCGTTAAGCAGTGAAAGGCGACCGCAGATCAAATGTCTCAAAGCGACAAATCTGATGATGTTGCACCAAGATGCGGGACACAGGAGCAGCGGGAGAGAGGAAAAAAAACACTGACTCAAAACGCTCTGAACACAGACATGTGTACCTAACTCTGTTATCTCCACTGGCCCCCTGCCCCTTTCTGCCGGGGTTCCCGGACCAGCCCCGGAGCTGACGGCTCGGTTCGAGTGCCTGGTGTGTTTCGACTGCATGCTGCACTGTAGTCGACCAAAATCCCAGACGATTTTGAAATTCCCCCCGGACATTTTTTCTTAGGTATGAAAAGTAGGACATGTCCGGGAAAAAGAGGACGTCTGGTCACCCTATCTATGGTCAATTTTGCCTTCTTCCTTCACTGTATGCAAACTGTACAATTAAAATTTAATATACACAAATTCACCTCTGTGTCTACAACATTGCCCTTTGAGGCTATTTCAGTGTCTGCTAAGTTATGTTCCTCTCATAAATACATTAGTCTGGTCAAAGATTGTGAACTTTTGGGGATTACTCCTAAACCAGATTAAAGGCCCAAAGAAAGGCGTAACAGTAGAAAGCCAACCAGTGGGAAATAACTTATAAGACCTATTATGCCAAGGTTGCAATTTTAACTAAATATAAAATAAACAAAAATAACAATACTATAAAAAAGAAAAACAATTTGACAATTTGAAAATTACTGATTGACATCAACCAACATAACACAACATTAGCAAAATCTCCTTTTAACCTTGAGTTTTGAGAATAACTCAGAATGCATGAAAACTCCACTAGTAAAAGGTTGACCAATATAGACATGTTACACATCGTAACGTTCATTCGAAAGCTTAGATTCTCCACAATCAACCTTTGAAGGCATCCAGAAGCCGTTTTATAAATCCATTTAATAACTCCATTTGTCCATAAGCGTCCACAGGTTAAAAGTAATCCAGAATATTCGTAATACAAATGTTCAATGATGAGAAAATTGCCCATAATGTCCGGTTGTTGAAATCAGAAAAGTTAGCTGGACATAGCTTATTCTCAGCATCTTGCTAATATTTACTTCTAATATTTATTTCCTCAGTTGTGAGCCTGCAATGTTTGGCATGGTTCTTTACATCGTCTTATTAGCTACAAGACAAAGGTATCCACATTTTTTATGACGCGATTTGAGCAAGAACTCACTTCCGGCCACTTCCTGTCAGCCAGTGACGTGTGATATTATGCCTCATAGAGTCCTGCTGTTATTGGTTTAGACCACATGGGCTGTTGGGCTTTGTAGCCAATGAAATAAGGTTTCAAACAAGCCTACATATACTGAGGTCATTTTAAGGTGAACCATGTTACAGGTTTATGTTAAAGTGGAACAGACAGCTGCAGCTGGATCAATGCGCACACCTCCAAACTGAGTAATTACAACGGTCCTATTTCTTTGAAGTTTGGACGCTGATTTTGTTTTATTATAATGCCTACGACTGAAAAAAAAAATACAGCTCAGAAAAGGCATTGGGGCTTATTTTAGCTTGAAAAGCTAAACAAACCAATTTCAGTATCTTTTATAGATTTTTATTTTATTATAGTTTTAAAAGTTCTACATTTTGTTATATACACTGATTCTGAAAAAAAAGTGGAAAATGCTTGCTTTATAAATGTTTTGTGGCCATAAAAAAGCTTTAGTGTTATTATATGGCTCAGATATTAAAGCAAAGCATAGTAAAAGCATTTGGCACAATTTGGCACATTTGGAGATTTTCGGAGACGCTGGTGAGACCAAAAGTTCAAAGCCCCACAGCTCTGGAACTGTTGTAGCTAGAGGTCCGAAACTATGTGCATTTGTGGTGAAATGATGTAGAACAAATGTCTTTATTACTGCTGTTCAAAAAGACCTATCATTTTTGAGAATAAAAAAAACAACAACTTTATGTAATTTTTGAACCGATGCAGCTTGGTCTGTGTTTTACTCAGCCAATTTCCATTTATATATTTAGAAACTAGAGGGTGTTAGCTTTCAATTAATGTATTGCACATATATATATATATATATATATATATATATATATATATATATATATATATATACTCGTACTTGTAGTCTCCCGCTTTATCCGGAACCGGGTCGGGGGGCAGCAGACTAAGCCCTAGACGCTCCCAGGCCAGCCGAGAGACATAGTCTCTTCAGCGTGTCCTGGGTCGTGCACTGGGCCTCCTCCCGGTGGGACGTGCCTGGAACACCTCCCGAGGGAGGCGTCCAGGGGGCATCCGAAGAAGATGTCCGAGCCACCTCAACTGACTCCTCTCGTTGTGGAAGAGAACCGGCTCTACACTGAGCCTCTCCCGAAAGACCGAGCTCCTGCTTGAACCGCTACAGTAACGTGGTAGAGGGGTTTCAGTGCCTGGGTGATCACAGAGGCTATGTTGTCGGGGGCTAAATGCCCCTGGTAGGGTCTCCAAAGGCAAACAGACTCTGGTTCTGACAAGGAGCGGTTCAAAAACCCTTATGACGAGAAATACAGCAAGGCAAGTGACGTCGCCCGGTACGGCGGAGCCGGGACCCCACCCTGGAGCCAGGCCTGGGGTTGGGGTTTGTTGGCGAGCGCCTGGTGGTCGGGTTCTGCCTCGCGGGACCCGGCCGGGCCCAGCCCGAAGGAGCGACGCGAGGCCATCCCCGGGTGGGCCCACCACCTGCAGGGGGAACCATGAGTGACTGGTGCAAAGTGGATTGGGCGGCAGCCAGAGGCGGGGACCTCGGCAACCTGATCCACGGGCGCTATATATATATATATATATATACATATAAGGGATGGGACGGTTTATGAAAACCGTCCGAACCGTTCGGTTCGACTGTCTCGGTTGGATTTGCGTGTGTTTCGTTCGTTTCATGCGCTGCTCCTTTTTCTCATAGGCGAAACGTGTACACTCCAGAGCAGAAGAACCACCAGTAGTAAATAAGAAGAAGAAGCGAAGCAGCGTAGCCGGGTGTAGCAGAAAAAAATCAGTTGTTGGGGAGAATTGTGTCGTTATGGCGAGTGGGAAAGAACAGGAGTTGGGAGTAGGGTGGCCAGATGTCCGGCTTTAGGGCGGACAGGCCGGATTTTCATTGCACTGTCCGGCGTCGCATCCAGCCGGACGTGTATTTGTCCTCTTTTACCCCCAGATTCCACATACTCCGTCAGCGCTCCGCTCCGCTCACGTACGTCTTTTCCGTCCTTCATCGTCAAAATACAGAACTGAGCTCTTTTTTGCTCCACTCCGGTCAGTCCAGATCAAGACCCGCTATTGCAATCGCACCAAACAGGAAAAAGAATGTAGAGAAGACCCGGTTTGTCAAATTAAATTATAGTAAAAACAGATCGGTAACTAGAAATTAGAGCATAATTCGTATATATTCCCAAAAACTAAGAGCAATTAATTAAATAACTGGATGCAGACTATTGGTGCTTCAACAGACCAGGAAGAAGTTGTGAGATTCTAGAGCGAATCTCACAACTTTAAAAGAAAATTCTTATTGCAGGAATGGATGAAGAGATGATGAGTTTGGAAGCAGAGAACAAACAGAGTTCATACAAACTATGTTTGATCCTGTTTATCCCTGTTACAAAAATCCACAACAGAAAGAAAATATTTGGGCAGAAACTGAACAGCTGCTGGATGATGATGGGGAATTTTTTTAAATATGTCATTAAATTAATCGTTCACAGTACTATAAATGTGACTTTACCCGATTCTTATGTACACCTTAGTAATTTATTGATATGCCGCACAATGTCCTCCTTTTTGGTGCTATAGAAATGGCCACCCTAGTTGGAAGACGCGCCAGCAGCACTTTACAGGTCTGCTGTATGAGTGACCTACGATGACGGCGGAAAGAAAGTTGTGGATAAAAACAGTGTGCAAGCATTGTGCAACACGCATTGTACAAGACATAATAGATTTTCCTAACAATCAACATATACCGAACCGAATTGAAAACCGTGACCACGAACCGTGAACCGAACCGAACCGCGGATTTTGTGAACCGTTCCACCCCTAATATATATATATATATATATATATATATATTCTGTTCTCTCTGTCATCCTTCTCTCCAAACACAATTTATTTTATTCATAATTTGACTTTTCACATGTCTCTCCGTTGAATGGAGCTGTAAATGGCGCAAGGTGACTTTCCATGTACACTTCAGCACTGTACCACAATCTATCTGCCGACTTGAGCAAGAAACGAGAGGAGGAGGTACACGCTTCCCTAAGACCCACTCCTTTCTTCTTCTGATTGGCGAATACTGTTGGCTGACAAATGCAAGAGGGATTCCGGTTGTCTTTTTTAAAATATATTTACTGTCAATTTATTTTTCAAGTGATTTTTTTACCCACGGGAAATCTGGCCTAGGGCCGGAATACTTTAATTCCTGAATATATTGCTATTTATGCATTTTAAAATGCCAGCTGGATCCCTATGTCATCTGTTAGGACTCCTCTATTTCCTGTAAATATATCAGACCCTGTGGTACTCTGATGAGTGCAAGACCTGCAGGCTGTCAATAAAGCAGAATTTATTTTCATCCAAGCTTTACTTTGTTGCAGCAGGGCTTCCTGGCTCTTATCGTGTGGTTACTGGGGACATTGTGGGTTAATCTTCATTAACTGTGTTTGTTCCTGATGCTGTTTCAAACATTCTTTTGGAGCAGAAGCCATCTCAGCTTTCTGCTATTAGCTGGCTGTGTTACACCTTAGTGCTTTTAGACATGCCTAAATCCAGCCACCCTCCTGCCAACAGAGACTAACTTTCTTAACCAGAACATCCCATAACGCTGTTGTTCATTTGAATTTGCTAACTTTAATAAAACTTCTCATCTTAGAAAACAAAGGCTAATTGTTGAAGAGTTTTAGATTTTATTTCTCATTTTTTGGTGTCTCTTCAGTTAGTCAGCCTTTGTTAAAATTGTGAAATTATTTTAATTCTGTTTACAAAACTGCAGGCTTGGGCTTTTAAAAACTCTTCCAGTCAGTCGATGCACTAATGCCTTTAGCCATTTTGTCAAGCTGATAAAACTTATTGCCAGATTTTGACTTTACATAGATGAAGGTAACATCTGTTTTTTTTTTTTTTTTATCTCATGGGCTAAAGTAGGATAAGAGATATGATAAGACTTGATTTTGCAGTGGAGAAATTCACTTGTGACATCAGCTGTAAATGACCTGATTTCCAATTTAGAAAAGACTACAAGACTTATACAAGTTTAGTGGTAAAGTCATGTATGATGTCTTTACAGTCTAATTTATTGGCAAGCTGTCGCTCTATAAACAGCATAGCTAGATCATTGGACCTTTCCTGGGACACCCCACAGCCCAGGTAGGATTTTATTTTTTTCATTAATTTTACTGAAGGCCCGCTCACCTCCAGCCAGTCCCAGATAAAAACATTTCCAATAACAATGTTTGTGTGCACAGTTGGTTTGATGCCCTGGAAATCTTATAAAGATTTCTGCATTTTATTTTGGATACTTTCATCCCATCTATTGAATTTAGGGCACTAGTTGAACTTTTCTAGACTTCATAGGAGAACAGCAAGCTCGGCAAAATATGGCCTTTTTTGACCTGCTGTATATAAGGCAGTCCCTAACAATTTTTTACCCTTCAATCATGGGGGGTAGAATAGTTTAGATACTTTGGGTACTCTCTTCCATCTGAATCTGCTGGCAGTTCATTTGCCATCTCTGAAAAAAGTCTTCCTTTTTGCTGTTAAAAGCACAACATTCACTCGGTCAAAATAATTTTTGTCATTTTTGTTGGTCACAGCACAGGATCATTGAAAGTAAAGGTGTGTCTCAGAGACACTATGCCTCTCTGTCTCCTCCTCAAACACACACTGCCCCCCGCCCCCTTGCCCCCCGAAACTACGAACTGCTACGCTGTCCTCATTTTTCTTTGTCAGCCAGGCTCCCCGCCTTAGCGGCTCTCCTGCTCAGCTCAGTCTTTCACACTGCACCTGGACCTCTATAATCTTTCTGCTCTTTTTGCACTAAGCTCAAGCATTACTGTAAAAGGACATGTGTTTCCCCCCTTACAATACACTAGCTAGTGGATGCTATGCTTTAAAAACACATTGATAAACACATTGCTTCTTACCTGACTTCTGAATGGGCATCATTCTTCTGCAATTCCGTTCCTAGACCTGTTCCTGTCTCATCATTTTATTTTAAAATTTTTACTCATTAATTCCCTTAAGCTTTTGATGTCTCTTTTTTCTGTGCGGTGTAATTCTGAAAACCTGTTTGTCCTCCCCTGTAGACGGACTAAATGTGAGTTTAAATGTTTAAATTTGTCTGGCCCCGATGAATGAGAAATCGGAAGATTGTTGATGAGAACAACCCGTTGTTTTTCATACCATGTCTGTGCCTATTGGCCAACGCTCTGACCAATGAGTGCAACTGACTGTGACGTAGTAAGCGCGACAGAAAGCTGGTGAGGGAGTGTAAACAAACAGCCTGTTGGAAAAACAGCGAATACGTCCTTAAAAATGAATGAGCATAGAGCCTCCTCCTGCTCACTTTTCAACGAAAACCCCAAGCCTAATCCTTCCAAAACTGATTCCAAAGCTGAGTCAAACGGGAACTGTTCAATAGTTGGTGCCATCTTCCTTGTTGTGATTTCTCCAGCATTGTGCAGCTTTGTTGTCATGCCCTCAAAACCCCGCCCTCTTTGTATCCAGAAATTCAAAACACATCTCTGCGTTGTGATTGGCCCGCCAGTTCTAGGGCCTGGGGCATGGATCGAGGCTAGACCACTCGCAGGCAAAGATTATTTTGGCCGCTGGCGGGTGGGGCTAGTTTACTAGGCTAGAAGGAATTGATAACCTTTAACCATGATCACCTGTTCCTCCCCATTCCTGCAACATTAAGTCAGGTGAAGGGCTGCATTGTGACTGGTCAAATATGTCTGAATAACTTCCCACAAAGCTGCAGCAGTAAATCAACTGATACAGTTCAATGTATTCATCTTGTCCCTATATGCTTAAATTTAGTTTCACTGCTCTGCTCTAGATTTAAGCTACATGCAGAGACTTTTATTCCCCAATAAATTAAAGAAATTGCAAATTTACTGCCTAGATCTTTTTTAAATAGACAAAAGATTTATTAATGATTTTTTCATTGTACAGTAGGCTACATCATTAATTTAAGAATACTTTCCAGAAAAAATAAATCTAGATATGATGTAATTTAGCTAAATCAGCTAGTTTTGGCAAAAATAGCAGGTTACATTTTTCCAGACTTATGTGGAACTTTTGTTTACTCATGAAGAAAAATGTATGTTTCTGTCAAATTCAAAGATGTGATTGTTCCTTACAGTCCCCTTACAAAGCACTTCGCTCTGAATCTGCAGGTTTACTAGTGGTTCCTAGAATTTCTAAAAGTAGAATGGGAGGCAGGAGGCAATCCCTCACGTTCTGCTCTCTCTGCTTTTTTCTCATAGTAGCTTCATCAGGTCTGTTCCTGTTTGGCTGTGACTCCACCCTGGAGAGAAACATCAGCTGTGCTGCTGCCATCAACACCCTTGTTTATAGAAGCTGGGGATCGGCCTGTTTTTCCAGTGTGGTCCTGTTTCTCTGACTGTGACTGGCTGGATGTGCTCGTCTGCCTGGCTGTGTGTTTCCTGGATGGGGCCGCCTTTTACAGTTGCTTTTTGTATCTCTGCTTCTGTCTCCTTGAACCCCAGTCGGCCTCAGCAGATGGTCGCTCACACTGAGACTGGTTCTGCTGGAGGTTTCTTTCTATTAAAGGGAGTTTTCCTCTGCACTGTCGCTACAAGCATGCTTACACTACCCTTATATTTACACTACCCTTGAAAAACCGTGCCGAGACCAGTCTGAGCTCAGTAACTGAGATAACTTATCGTGTGTAAATGGAAAGCAAACTGAACTGAACCGAGCTAGACACAACCAAACCGAGCTAACTGCAGACCAGTTCCAGAGGTGGGCTCTGCTCAAGTTTTCCCTGACTCGGTTCTCTGATAACAAGAGCGCATGAGCAGAATGCCCCATCTCCGTCTGGCTGCACATCCCGATTCACGGTCCATTCCAGTAGTTGGCGGTAATGCCCCTCCAGAAGTTGCTTGCCAACCAACACAAAACAGAAGAAGAAAAACAACTATAAACAACTATAAACTTGAACGAAAGGTTGCCGTCTTCGTCTGACCCTCTGCAAAAACCGAAGTACAGCAATATTAATCATGCATAACTTTCTGAATGTGAAGGCCGCCGCCATTTTGATTTCCTTGATTCCCTCCTTCTTCGTCTTCTTCTTCTTGTGTTTTATGGCGGTCGGCAAACAACTTTTGGTGCATTACCACTACCAACTGCTTGATTTCCTCCTTCAATGCTGGCAGTAATACCGCAGATCGTCACTAGGAGGCGAGGAGTCGAGGAACCAAGATAGCGTGATGTGTAAACGGTCGTCAGAACCGAGCTCCGCCTGGTTAACTGATCCGAGCTCGGACAGGTCTCGGCATGGATCGGTTTTTCAAGGGTAGTGTAAACGGGGTATTAGTGTGAGGGATTGCCTTTGAGTCAATGAGTCGATGCAATCAACTGGTTTTCCTTAGATAGAAAACTTTGAACCGATTTGACTGTATGATCTGGTGAACTGTAAAGTGCCTTGAGATGACATGTGTTTTGAATTGGTGCTATAGAAATAAACTGAATTGAATTTAAATTGCTTCTGACTCATTGTAACCACTTTTCAAATATACCATAACACTCTAAACTCGCAGTGAGATGTTTTCAATCTTAAGTCACTAGTTAGCCACCAGGTAGCAGCAGTTATTATTGCCTTCAGTTTGTGGCATGATTTGTACACAAACGCACTTAAAGGAAAATAATGTGGCTTGCTTTCTCGTGTGGCATTTACTTAGAAATTAGATGTTTGTAGTTATTTATATTGAAGTTTATCATATGAGATATCAGTTCAGTCATTTTTTGAGAATTATTCAGACACTGATATTGTAGTGTTGTTGTCTTTCTAGAAACCATACTGTTACAGAAATTAATGAATAAACTGCAAGGACAAGTTAGACCTGTTGGAGTACGACTCTTTTTGGAGTTCTAACTCATCACAGCGAGCAATAAAATCCCTATATTTAAAGTGAGAATCTCAAAAAGAAATGTTTGAACCAATGATAATTTGTAGGAGTTTCTAGAGCCCCAACACCTAATACATAAATGTTGCTACTAAAAGACATTCAAGATTAGCAAACAATGTTTGAACTGGTAAATTATTCATCAAAATGATTGTACTTTGGTCCAGTTAGCTGTATCTGATCCTTTTGTTAATCTTTATAAGTGCCTTGCCCTGCTTGTAATTGTATGAGAAATCGACAAATCTAAGTCTGAACAACTCTGAAGCTTAAATCTATTTTCTATCAGCCTATAAAAAAGGCTCTAGTGATAAACACAAAAGAAGGAAACAGAAAACAAAAGACAGCTGTAAAGAGGTCAGTAAAGATCAGAGAAGCTTATGGACCTAAAGCTAATCCAGAGACCGTCATCAGTTCCCATCAAAGGTAGAGGTGGAGAAAGGTATTAAGAAAACCATTGCATGGTTGCTAAAAGCAGGAATGCTGGTAGAAATCAATTAGTGCAACACTCTGATTTTTCCAGTTCTAAAGTGAATAAGTCCAAATACTGCCTTGTTCACGATCTACGTTTAATTAACCCAATTGTAAAGGACAAACCTCCATACATACCAAATGAACCCTCTTTTAACTGCAGTACCATTTAAAACACTAAAACATAATAACTATGTTTTAGACCAGAGGGACATAAATGATAACGTACTGCAGGTAATAAATGTTAAACTGGCTTATATTTTCAAAAGTTTAAGCCAGCATTGCTACCATAATTTATGGTATATGTATGACCAGTGAGGCGTGGGTTGATGGTTGCTTTGGAAGTAAAGGCTGGCTTGACTTTAGTCATCTATGTCAGATCAGAGGTGAGAAAAAACACAAAAAAAGCAACTTCTCTAATAAAACAGCCTACATGAGTTTTACAAGCAGAACAGTAAATTACAACCCTTTTAAGCCTAGATGTGAACCTGATCTTACCATGTAGCGGTTGGGTTTTACAACAGTAACTTGAAACAGTGTTGGCAGCTCCGAGGCTGATTCTGGGAATAAAATACAGAACCTGAGTCCACTCACCGGGTTGTGAAAGGGAGGCTGGTTTAAAGCCATTATCTGAACAAAGCAGCTGTCAGAACCTTGAAGAGCAGAAAAATGTCCGACTCTGGAGTTTGACACAAAATGGAGGATTTTAGGAAGCAGGTGCTGCTATAATGCAGACTTTAGCTTCCAGTTTGCCAGAAGAAAGAGGAGGGTTTTTAATCTGCACTAACATGTAGTGATCCAATTAAATCTTACAAGATTATAAAAAAGCAAGGGTGGAATCTTATGTCAAAAAGGTTTATGACGCACGCCCCATGGAGTTTTACACCCCCCACCCCATATCCATTTCATAATCCACCCCACATGAGTAATCTCTTTCTCCCCCCTTTATTGTTTTATACATGATAATTAAATTTGTTCGATTATCATGGTAATCTTGAACAAGAAATCCTGCACAGTTGGAAGGATCGCAGAATATACTTTATCTCAATAGATGTGTAACATCTGATTAAACCATTGATTTTAATTTTAGCCTTGTTATGTGAGCAATGTAGTTTGGAAGAGCATTTAATCACATCATAGAGAGATTAGTTGGATCTAAATTTTATGTTGACAAAGTCACATGCTCATCATCTAGGTTTTTTTTTTTTTTTATAACAAAATGTTTTCCCAGAGGAACGGCTTTTTCCTCCTAAAAGAGGTCCAAATAACTTTGGTTATTAGGAGTGCCCAGAGAACCAGAACTGAGAAAAGATAAACCCAGATTCTGGCCTACACAAGGCCACCATGTGTGAGGACGATTAGGAGAAAGAGGAGGAAGACCCGGAGAGAACCGACACAGGCACACATGCACATAATGCACATATACAGATGCAGTCTGACAAATCATTGATTGGGCATGCACATTCACACGCATGTGGGGTACCTAAATTCTTAGAACCTTTTAAAAGCTTGTGACGAAGCTACATTTTGGAGCTCTTAAGATCGTTACAATGGATATGATTTTTTTGAGAAGATAAAAGAATTCTACCACAAATGGGTTGATTGGTACACAGGTTTCTCCAGGGTCAGCCTGTTTTTCAGTGCAGTCCTGTTTCTCTGAATGTGACTGGCTGGATGTGCTCTCTTCATCCTCTGACATTGGAGCTTGTGTGCCTGGCTTTGTGTTTCCTGAATGGGGCGCCTTTTACAGTTGCCTTTTGTATCTCTGCTTCTGTCTCCTTGAACCCCAGTCGGCCTCAGCAGATGGCCACTCACACTGAGCCTGGTTCTGCTGTAGTTTTTCCTCCCCACTGTCGCTACAAGCATACTTAGTGTGAGGGATTGCCTTCAAGTCAATGAGTCGATGCAATCAATTGGTTTTCCTTAGATAGAAAACTTTGAATCAATCAGACTGTATGATCTGGTGAACTGTAAAGTGCCTTGAGATGACATATGTTGTGAACTGGCGCTATATAAATAAACTGAATTGAATTAAATTTCTGGATATATCTGTAGATTATGTCTCTCTCAGTGGACATGCACCTACGATGACAATTTCAGACCCCTCCATGATTTCAACGTGGGAGAATTGAAAAATAGCAGGGTATTGAAATACTTACATTTCCTCACTGTGCTGCATTGATGCATGACAGAGTGTGCTCAACTGAAAAAAATAACTAAGGTGTAGAATATCTAAAGATATTAAGAGGAGCCTGTGATAGGCTGTAATGCCAAAAATTCAAGCCAAAATCTCTGTTGTCTAAGTACTAAAGTAAAAAGATTAAGTTTTCTCTCTCTCTCTGTCTGGGGAGAGAGTTATGCAGTGACAAAAGATCTGCAGTTTTTTTTTTGTTTTTCTTCTGGTCCTTTTAAAATTGTTATTAAGGCAGTGAAAGTACATATACACAAATTAGAATTGGTTGTTAGAACTATTTTGTTTAAAAGAAAGAAAACCATTTTGAAGCAGTAGTTGTTCTGATGAACATGTAAGAGGCTGTTGGTGTGTGACTTGTGTATGAAGGTGATGCTCATTCGTGTGGAGTGAGATTTGAGCTGACGAGGCAATAAGTGTGTTGTTTTGTTTAAAGCTAGCGAGACTGGTCAAAGCAGGTTTTGATGCACACCTAAAGAAGAGTTGAATAGCTGCACATTGGAGTAGCTATGCTCCCTTGACTGAAATTTTTATTTAGAGAATTTGAGTCCTTCCATTTTTGTATCAGTTACTTTTTCTGATGTTTTTCGCCTCTGTTGATGAATGCAGGGAAACTGGAGGGATTTTCACAGATCTTTTTTCCTTTTTGGATACTTGTTATGATACATAATAGAGACTAACATTTTTTCGGGAATCCCACGGGTCACGGGATTCCCGTGGGATTCCCGTTGGATGGGAGTCAGTATTAGTAACGATCACGGGATTGGGACGGTACAGGATTAAACATTAACGGGAGCAGACGGGAGCGGGAGCAAACCAATAGTAACTTCCGCTTTTTCACCCGCGCTCAAAAACAACAAGAATGGGAGTGGTGCAGGAGCGGGAGTCATTCTGAATGGGAACGGGATGGGAGTGGGAGTAATTTCACCAGGAGTGGGACGGGACAGGATTTAGATTTCTACTCTGGCCCGGGATCGGGACGGGACACCATTTTTTTCTGTGGGAGTGGGACGGGACAGGAGTTAAAATACTCTCCCGTGTCAGTCTCTAATACATAATCAGAGTAACCATAGCCAGTAGATCTTTTAGACCTAGGAGCTGCTCTTAAACATCTCTAATGCTGAAATAATACTTACACACAGAGTGCGAAATACGGGGGGTCCGGGGGGGCTCGGAAGCCTCAAAAGCAAAATTTAAGGGGGGTCTTAAATTGTGTCAAAAAAAATTTAATAAAATGTTCTGGCTCCTTAGGAAGCCATTGCTCATATTTGCGTATTGTTTCTAAGTTATATACTATAAGCTTTCTTATGTATAATATTTGATATAGTCTTATTTTGAAAGCACCGGAAGTTGAACAGTTGGTGTCTTCCTGTTTAACGAGTAAACACTGCATAGCTGAATCTGTTCTCTCTGTGCATAGGTGGATTAATGACCGGGCCTACCGGGCCCAGGCCCAGGGGGCCAGAGGCCCCAAGGGGCCAGGCCAACTTGGCCCCGCGGCCACGATCCATAGAGGGTAAGAGGCCCCAAGGGGCCATGATCCATAGAGGGTAAGAGGCCCCAAGGGGCCAGGTCAACTTGGCCCCGCGGCCACGACCCACAGAGGGCCTGAGGTACAAAGGGGTCAGGCCAACTTGGCCCCGCGGCCATGATCCATAGAGGGTAAGAGGCCCCAAGGGGTCAGGCCAACATGGCCCCGCGGCCATGATCCATAGACGGTCAGAGGCCCCAAGGGGCCAGGCCAACTTGGCCCCGCGGCCACGATCCATAGACGGTCAGAGGCCCCAAGGGGCCAGGTCAACTTGGCCCCGCGGCCACGATCCATAGAGGGTCAGAGGCCCGAGGGGGCCAGGTCAACTTGGCCCCGCGGCCGCAAGCCACAGAAGGCCAGAGGCCCCAAGGGGCCAGGTCAACTTGGCCCCGCGGCCACGACCCACAGAGGGCCTGAGGTCCTAAGGGGTCAGGCCAACTTGGCCCCACGGCCATGATCCATAGAGGGTAAGAGGCCCCAAGGGGTCAGGCCAACATGGCCCCGCGGCCACGATCCATAGAGGGCCAGAGGCCCCGAGGGGTCAGGCCAACTTGGCCCCGATCTATAGAGGGTCAGAGGCCCCAAGGGGCCAGGCCAACTTGGCCCCGCGGCCACGACCCACAGAGGCCCCAAGGGGCCAGGCAAAATTGGCCCCGCGGCCATGATCCACAGAGGGCCAGAGGCTCTCAATCATTATTATCAAAGCTAATTCTCAAATTGGATGGATCACACAACCTCACTCACATATTCTTTATCAATTATTAAAGGTTGTTTCTGAATTTTGATCACAGAACTTAATGCAAATATTCTTGATTGATTGACAAAGCTCATTCTCAAATTTTGATTACACAACCTTACTCTGACAAATTATCATTATCAAAAAGCTCTATCTCGAATTTGGATCACAGAATCTCACTCAAGTATTCTTAGCTGTGCCCCTCCCCCATCGAGTCTTTCATAAACCGGTCTGTTCTTTTAGAATCTCCTCATTTGGTATTTTGAACTCGTGAGAGACTGCTCAAAATTTGGTTTCCTTTCCCTCAGTTCAGACTCAGAGATAATTTGAAATCATTCAACAAGAAGTTTAACGCGCGCACACACACACACACACACACTTGAGTTGAGCATTACTTGGAAATTCTTATATTTTCCATTTTGCTGTTACTATCAGCATCTTCCCATTTTGTCCTTTTCTTTCGAAAAAGTTTACAGTCTGACATTTGTCACTGCTGTCAGTTAATAACTTTTTGGTCTTTGACCCATTTTGTAATTTTCTCGATTCGATCGTCACTGACCACTCTCTCCTGTCTGGCAGACATCGTTGCTGCCATCATAGCTAGCAAGCTGCCTGCAGATATCAACATTTTGGTGTCCTTTGTGAAAATATTTAGATAGAAGGTAAAAGTGCACAAAGTTGTACAATTATTATCTTTTCAAAATATTTGTTTCACTGTCAGTGTGATTGACCGACTTTGCCGCTAGATTTCAAGTCTTTTGGCCATACCTGGCTAGCGACTAAAAACATCATTTAGCGACTTTTTGGTTGTGAAGATAAGTGGTAAAAGCAGATCTGCCTGTTGGTCTTCCCACATTTTGCCATTTGGTACTTTGCACTCTTGTTGGTCACTCCAAGGCATTTGTCCCTGCCTTCAGCTAGTCACTTGGCTCTTTTGGAATATATTTCACTGTAATTGGCTCTCTCTCTCTTTCTCCTCAGTACAAATCAGTCTGTTCCCTTGCCATTTAGACATTTTCTTGATTCGATCATCACTGACCACTCTGCTCTCCTGCTGTCTATCAGACGAATCAGTTGATTCTCTGCTCTCAATTGTCTATGCTAGTAAGCTGTTATTCTCTGCTTTGGAGTGTTGATGCTGGGTTGCTAGTTTTCTAAATCACCTCACACACTTGAAGGAAGCAGCACCGATCATAAACACACAAACAAACTCACACACACACACACACACACACACACACACACACACACACACACACACACACACACATAGTTGGTTTATCTGTTGTGATAGACAAAGAGCCAATGTGCAAAGAAAGAAGGGAAATATGGATCATAAACGTTTAAGTGGAGGAGCTAGAAAAAAAATTCAGCAAGAAAAGAAAAAAAAGGAATCAGCTTTACTTGAGAGCGTTCCAAATATCTCCATCTTCTTCAGTACAAAGACATCTGCTGAAAGCAATTCTATAAATGCTACTGCAAATTCAGCTAAGGTTAGCAATGCACCTGAGCTAGCATGTAGCTCCCAAGATCCTGAGACCACTACAAGTGTAGACACTGAACCAAATGCTTTTGATGCTTATGATTCAACCAATTCAGCAGTAGCCAGTTGCTCGGATGAATGTGAGGTCACTGCACCTCTGGACAGCATAGAAAATGAGCTGAATCTTTCTTCAACACCATCTACAGTGACAACTCTACCTAGTGATCCCGCTAAATGGGCTGAGACCCTCACTGAGTCAATGAAGGAAGTTCTTATTCAAAGAGGTGCAAAATCATTTCACAACCGTCACAGCCATTATCCAGCTTCTGTGAGGAACAGTGGGCTAGGAGGCAAAACCCGATGCCTAAACAATGAACATTTTACTTCACACTTGCCCAATGGACAACGAGTACAAAGAGAGTGGCTGATGTACTCTCCCTCTACTGGTAATGTTTACTGCTTTGCATGCAAACTGTTTTCCCCAAAAACGCATTCTTTTGTGACAGGCTATTGTGACTGGAAACACTCAGAAAGATTTGGTGAACATGAGCGAAGTGCTGAGCACATAATCTGCATGCAAGCAGTCTTGAACCGCGCCAAAGGTGCCACAGTTGATGCAGACCTGTTCAAACAGTTTCAGGCAGAGAGCAGCTATTGGATGCAGGTGTTACAAAGAGTTGTTGCAGTCATTAAATTCCTTGCAGAAAGGGGCCTTGCATTTAGGGGTAAAAATGAATCGTTAGGGTCTCCTCTCAATGGGAACTACCTTGGTATTCTGGAGGTCCTGGCTGAATTTGATCCCTTTCTAAAGGATCACATCAGAAAGTTTGGGCAGATGGGTCGAGGTAATACCTCATATCTGTCCTCCACCATTTGTGAGGAATTCATTGAATTGATGGGTGCAAAAACCAAACAGGCTATAGCAGATGAACTGCAAGCAAGCAAATACTACTCTATCATTGTGGATTCAACCCCAGATTTATCTCATGTGGACCAATTGACATTCATATTCCGTTTTGTTAGCAAAGAGGGCAGTGTTGTTGAACGCTTTGTGGGTTTTTGGACCCATTACTAGCCATACAGGTGAAAGTTTGGCTAACTGTGTCATGTCTGTGTTGGAAAATCTAGGGTTAGAGCTGTCAAATTGCAGGGGGCAGGCTTATGATAATGCCAGCAACATGTCAGGGAGGTATAATGGGTTGCAGGCTCACTTAAAGAAAAGCAACCCATTAATACACTATATTCCATGTGCAGCTCACTCTTTGAATTTGGTGGGAGTCAACAGCATTGACAGATGTGGAAATGAAGTCTCTAAGTATTTTGACTTGATTCAGTCTAGTTACAACTTCACAACTGCATCCACACACCGATGTGACAGGGTATTTGGCAATTCCAACATAAATCTCACACTTAAAGCTTTATCCAACACGCGTTGGAGTTGCCGTGCAGAATCTACCAAAGCACTGTGGCAGAACTACAGTAAAATAAAAGCAGCACTACAGGTTATTTCCACTGATGACACAGAGAAACGAGACACACGAACTGAAGCTGACAGTCTAGTGCGGAAGCTGGATTCACTTGAGATGGCCTTCATGGCAGGCTTTTGGGACACTGTTCTGTCCAGATTTCAGGCCACAAGTCTGCAACTTCAAAAAGCAGACATGGACCTTGGTACAGCAGTTAGATTGCTGGAATCTCTGCGCACCTTTGTTCTCTCCCAAAGAGATCTATTTGATCATTTTGAGCAGAAAGCCTTGAACATGTTGGGTGGCACCCCATCTTACAGGGCTGAACGGACGAGGAAACGTAAAAAGTTTGCTGATGAATCAGCATCCCCAGATGTTGTGCTTGAGGGAAGGCAACTGTTTCAAATAGAGACATTTATTGCCTCTATTGATCAACTGAGTTCAAGCCTTAATCACCGTCTGGAGGCCTACAAACATCTGAACAATTTGTTCAGTGTCCTTTTCTCTTTGGATACAGAGTCCAATGCTTCAGTCCTTCACAAGGCCAAGATTCTCACTGAATCATACCCATCTGACCTCAATGAAAGTCTTGGACAGGAGCTTATACAGTTCAAATCTTTTATACAGCTCAACAACACTGATGAGGAGAGGACCCCTTCAGGACTGCTCAAAACAATAATACATTTTGGACTACAGCCTACGTTTCCTAATACATACATTGCGCTACAGATTTTTCTCACTCTACCGGTCAGTAACTGTGAGGGAGAACGCTCATTCTCTCTTTTGTCAAGAGTAAAAAATGAGCTGCGCACAAGAATGACTCAGAAAAGATTAAATGCGTTATCTCTAATGGCAATTGAGAGTGAGCTGACAAGAGAGTTGGACTTCAATGATGTGGTGGATGATTTTGCAAAATTGAAAGCACGAAAGAAACCCCTTGCCCAAAGGTGCACTGTGTAAGATTTTTAGGCTATTTCCAGAATTCACCCATTCACTAATGTTCGGCTACCTGTTTTCATGAATACTTACCACCACCATAAAATTCTAAGTATCCATTATGACTTGGAGAATTGCACTTTCGCCATTTCTGGGAAGTGTCACCTGGATTGTGAAGATAGGATTGACTTTAGGCAGAAGCTTGGTGCTTTCTCTGGCAAAAGATTTCAGTGTGTCCAGCATGTCTAGTCTCTTACTCTCCTTTCTTTGAGCCATCTCTTGTTTCTCATCTGCCCTACTCTCGAATTTTGCCTTCATGAATTTACTCCAGTTGAGTTCAACCTCCCTTTTTGCTTGTGCTGCTGCCTTGAAACCTCTGAAGCTCCTGGCACTTCTGTAAAATTATTGACCTATTGACTGCGTTCAGTGTGCCCAACTTCTTCAGTTTGTAGTCCACCTTGCCACATTGTCTCTCCATCCCAATGTTGTGCACAGGGGTGCCATCAATGTTACTAGCCTGTTCACTAACAGGGTCCATTGGGAAGGTCTCCTCATCCATCCTCTGCCTGGCCAGGACAGTCTTCAGATGGGGCAGCATGAGATGCTGCCTCACTTCATCCAAGTATTCGGCAGCCACGTCTGACACTGAGTTCAGGACATGTCCAGTGCCTGTCCAGCCACTATAGCATTCTTGGAAATGGGCTATCTTGACCTGCATGCAGCCCTTGTACCATGAACTGGCCTACACCTTTCTTTGTGGTGCTCTCCGATGCATGTTATCATTTTACCTTTCTCCTTCTCCTCAAGCTTAACCACAAATAGATACAGACTTTGAGCCTCAATTTGCTGCACAGCTGCCGTTATGCCAAAGTGTTTTCCTAAGATATTATTTTATTTTTAATGATAGAAGGGAGGAAAAGGGGGCAAAAATCATGTCCGATTTAGTTTTTTGGGTGGGGTGGGGGGTTTATTTCATGATAGCTACCAACTTCCAATACATAATATCTCTCAAATGACCCAATGCACCATCACTGAAGTGGGCATAATAATTTTCCAAAATGTTTATTTTTAGGCCATTTATCCCCTCCCCCTTTGTCTGTGTGAAACCTGTGCTTGTCAGTGTCTGTGTGGTATACCTAATATTGTGTGTGCAGTATGTGCACTCTTCTGTACAGGACAGTGTGCATGTCTGTTCACAGTATACAGTATTTCTTGCATAGTGCGTGCGTGTGTGTGCGCCCGCACGCGCGGGGGGTTGAGGGGCCAAGACCATGTCAGGCCCAGGGGGCCAAAATTTCTTAATCCGCCCCTGTCTCTGTGCTGCGTTTTTGGCCAGTACAGCATGTAATTTGATGTGAAGGGTGTATTTGGTTTATGTTTCATGTTGTGTTTGGAGGTTTATTGCAAGAAAGGTCACCGAGAAGAGAAGTTTAAAAAGACGCTAGCATACGCGCTAACTAGCCGCTAGCATAAGCGCTAACTAGCCGTTAGCATTCGCGCTAACTAGCCGTTAGCGATGCCACTAGCTAGCGGCCAATGTTAACATGTTGTTTGTGTCATTATGTGTTTCCGTACACAGGGAATATGTTGAGTTTATTATTTAGGAGAATTGTGCCTGTTTATTTGGAATTGTGCCTGTTTACACAAAGACTTATGCACATTATTTCTTTGTTGCGGTTTTACCATTCATTCATCCATCCATACCAGCCAATAAATCCAAAGAAAAGGCTTACGGTGTGGTTATTGGAAATGATGGTTATCTACCTGCTAAGCTAAGAGTGAGGGCAGGACAAAAATAATTTTTTTGTCGCTAATGGTCACTAAAATGTTTTTAAGCTCAACATATCCATATTAAAATTCAAAACCTTTATTTACAAATATGCTCTGTTTTTTGCAAAGTGGAGCCAGCAAATCCTGTTCGCGTATGCGAATTAGCCATGTGCTTTTAATAACACGGGCAACGTGGAATAGATTGCGTGAAGATAGCAGGTCTTCACTCCTGTTTGTGGACCTCAACTAACCTCCTCTGGACAAATTCGACCCATTTCCATTCGTCAGAAGCTGAATTAAAGCAGGACATGTGCGTGCATGAAAGAGAGAGACAGACAGACAGACAGTCTTTGTGCATGTGTGTGTTTTCATAGACTGGCTGTCTATTCAGGCTCTTGCCCACTCAGATTCACAGAAAGCTTCATCCACCAAGCTGTCAGGAAGCTGAGCCCCCTCAAAAAAAAAAATCACTCCGGACAAACTGTCTCCTGCACTACTATTAATATTATATTTATTTACTGTTCTTTTGCACTGTTACTGTTACAAATGCTATACATAATTGGTAATAATAATAATAATTTTTCTGCTGCCATTACCATCTGCCTTTTTGCACTAGCATAAGTATTGCATATTTTATATTATTGTACATTTTATATTTTATTGTGAAATTGAATGTTTAAATTTTAGTATTAGGAACTGATCTTATCTGTTGTGCCTGTCCACTTTATCTGCTTCACTGTTGGTGAATGAGAAACGAACGTCCTCTCGAGTCCTTGTTTGTCTGATGAATCTGAAGAATTGACATTAAAGCTGACCTTGACTTTGAAATGTTATAGGCCTACTGCATATTGAGGAAATTTAGATCGGTATTGCGCAACAATCGGGAGATGGGGACCCCCCCGAATATTGACAGGTATCTCGCACACTGCTTACACATCTTCCGCAAGTACGAGCTGAGTTAAAAAGGAGGTGTCAAGGATGCAGAGCAGGAGCAAGGAGGAGAGATAGGAAGACAAAAATTTAAGCCATTTATTCTATCAATCATCATGGACAATGTAAAATTTTTAGGAAACAAGTCAGAAGAACTCCAAACTCTAGCAAGAAACCAGCCAGAATATCGGTAATGCAGCATTATGTGTTTTACTGAAACAGGGCTAACCCTCTGCCAGGCTTCCTGGCCATATGAGCAGACAGATATTTAAAGAAGACTTTAAGTAGAGCTGGGTTTTAAGGGAGCTGGGTTGGCAGTGCGTGTGAACAACACATGGGGTCATCCAGTATCTGTTACTTTGAAGATTTGTCACTGCAGCCCAGATATTGAACTGTTGGCAGTTGACTTGCGGCCATATTATTTGCCCAGAGAGTAAAGCAGTTTTATGTTAGTAACCGTTTATATTCCACCTTCTGGAGTTGCCGACACTGCATGTGATGTAATCAATTCCGTTGTTGCTAAGGTACAGACACAACAGCCAAATACATTTGTGGCAATAACTGGTGATTTTAATCACGTCTCACTCATTGCAACACTGCCAACTTTCCAAATTTTTGTCAGCATCTGCACCCGAGAAAAATAAACTTTGGACTTGTTTTATGCAAATGGAAGGGCACCTTTATCTCTGAAATAAGACCTCCTCTTGGGAAACCAGATCAAAATCTTGTTTTTCTTGAGTGTAAGCCACTTTACAAGAGATAACCTGCATTAAAGTTACAGTGTGTAATAACTACAGGGACATACAGTCAGAAAAGTAATATATTATACATAACTATGTTATTTATCATCATCTACGAGCTCAGCCTCTTAACCTTAATATTTGCGTTGCCTTAGAATTCGTTATTTATAATTACATAGGAGCGGGTCTCGCAGCCATGGAGGCAGACATCTTTGCGCTACGGCAGCGCAGAGCCAACAAACTAGCGATTGCGAGATCGCCCATTACGCTCGAAAGTAACTACGGCAAGTTGAGAGAGATGAACTGAGACGGTACTGAACACACAGACTAATGAAATACTATCTGTAAAATTATCTATGTAAACAAACCTAATCACTTGAGAAGGTAGGTGATGCGGACGTCGTGGAAGACATTTTGTCCCGTAACGCTCGCCGTACTGTTGGGGGGGAGAAGCGGTGGGGGGGAGATGTTGATGTTGCTGCGGTCTGCAGTCTGGACGTTAGATGTCGCTGAAAATTACACACTGTAGCTTCAAAAAGAACTGTAAGAAGATGGTCAAAAAAAGCTGAAAAAATCCTGCAATGTTGTTTTGAAAGTGGCAATCAGAGAAGCCTAATCTTCAAGTTGGAGATCTTGTGCTTTTAAAGGAATGTCAAGCCAAGAGGAATCAGTGGCCCATGAGAATTGTGGTTAATACCTTCCCTTTTTCAAGATGGAAATGTTAGGAAGCTTGAAATAAAAATCAGTTCTGGAGGTACATGTAAAACGTTCATAAGGTGAAAAACACCTCTAGCAAAGTAGTAAGATATAAGCTGACATTCCTCTTTTGGCATTGAAAGCAACGTCAATTAAAATGACATATGCCTGTCAATTGTCTAAGATTTATCTATCTGCACAACTGTTACAAGGAAACACAGTGGTGGCAGAACAGCTATCTTTACAAGAAATTACTTGATACTCTCAATGGAGTCAATATTTATGTTGTAATAAAAGGAAATTATTAGGAATAGATTTATTTGGTCGGGGATTAATAACTCTGCTGATAGCCATCCAATCTAAATGACTAATATGGTGAAGGCAGCCAGATTTAAACAGCTGGTCCAGGAATCCATTCATTGGTCTTAGGTCCCTAAATGATGGGATCTGTCATCAGGAGTTCATCAGTTCAATACAATAAAAAATAAATTGTGTCCTGCTTAGCATGGTTTATTGATGTACAGAGGAACAATAAGCCTATATATGCATGATGTTTTGTCGGGTGGGCTGAAAGTAGACGTTGTGGTTACAGTTCAAAAGAATTCTGAGTCAGTTATATGTAAGTTAGAGGCTGAAATAACAAAGTAAGAAAACCAATCTTAATAGAGACTGAAAAGTTGGTAAAGAAAAATCTCTGAATGGAAGATAAAGTCGTTTATCTAGCTAATATAGATCCAGGTGATATGCATCTGGTTTCTATCTTCAACTTGACCACTAGATGGCAGTGAATGACACACTCTGCTACAACAAAAAAATG
Source organism: Cyprinodon tularosa (assembly GCF_016077235.1). NCBI lineage: Eukaryota > Metazoa > Chordata > Actinopteri > Cyprinodontiformes > Cyprinodontidae > Cyprinodon > Cyprinodon tularosa. Next base: position 336,334 of record NW_024039112.1, read on the forward strand.
TTTTTTTTTTGTGTGTGCGGTATGTGTTTTTTTCTTGTTTGAGCAGAGAGGTTTTAAAAGTTTCCTTTCCATGACTGAACCAAGAATCTAAACAATGACTGAGGTCAGCTGGATCTTTCCATCGATCTCCAGGGTGTTGATGTTATGCGTAGAAGTAAAGGGATGGTTGTAGGTGTGGATTTGCATCCTGTTAACCACCAGAAGAATTTTTGCTCACAGATGATGGTCAGCTGGAAGAAACAAGGTTCAGAGAGGTCATCCAAACTGTTTACTGCTTAAATTTCTTTGGGATTTCTAACAAGCACTAAACACAAACCATGTCCTTAAGACAGACTGAAGATACCGTAATTCTACCTTCAACCCGTTATGTATTGACTCTGGAAGTTACACGAAATGAACATTCTAGCCACAGTTTAACAACATTTAACAACAGCCAACAAAACGGGGAATAGTTTATAGTAGAAAGGCAGGGCCTACGACTCTACCTCTAGATAAAGTAGCTGAGCCCACCAATCCAGAAACTGGGAGGTTTCTTTTTTTATTTTTTAAGAGCCCAGCCCTGAATCAGCCAAATGCTGAGCTCCATGTCACTGACCCATGTATGCACGCATTAATAAGAGCAGAGGTGCATCAGCTGTGAGGGATTTTGATATTAATATTTTCATACCGTGAAAGACTGTCCCCGCTGGAAGGGGATTGTTTGCGTTCATTCTTCAGAGCCCCACTGCCCATAATGCTTGGTGTTTTGGACCACTGTGTTCTAAATGAAACGTGGATTATAATGCAGAGCGATTCCAGATTGGTGGCTGAAGTTCACATGGAACCTGAAAAAATGAACCTGTGAAGAAAAGGTTTTAAACTAAGAGTAGTTAACTCTAAGTTCAACTCTAAGAACCTCAAATCATCAGAGGTGAGATGAGACATTAGGAGGCATTATGGTGTATATATATATATATAGCAACTTTTTAGGTCAGAGGACTTGACCAAAGACCTTTACACTAGATTCAGTGTTGGGTTTTAATCCAGAGAAATGTGAGTTTAAAAGATTAAGAGGAAATAATCAACACAGACAGGGATTTATAACGTCAGCCTCTGCAGAAGGGGAGAAAAGCTGTTGGCTCAGAAACCAGCACCTTCTCACACAGATCCCTTCATAGCAAAGCCTTTTATTAACAGTTTACAACATCATAGGGCAGGCCTTAAACAGAAGACCCAGTAATGATTATCTGGGAGGATGCAGGTCATAAGATGACCATCTGGCTGGATGGAAGTCACAGAACCATTTGATTCTGCCACATGACCTACTGAAAGGAGGTCATAAAAGTTTATGACCCTTCTGGTTGAATCACAGGATAGAAATTTAGCATCTTCTTTCTTTCAATGTTTCATATGTCCACACAATAATTTTATAATTATCACTCTAACATTTCCCCCCTGTTAAACATAAAAACATCAGCATCTTTCAATTCATATTGTATTCATAGAAGTAGGAATATGAGTACAAACATAACAGTCTGTTTTGTTCAAATCTTCAGCAACGCGCTTGGAATGCTGCCACCACATTTTGGCACTGTAGGATGACTTGCTGTGGATCCATCAAAAATCATCCTGCTCTTCCTTTGTTTCAGACAGTCAGTTTGAGTTCCTAGGAACACCGGTCCAACAGTCATCACCGGGCAGCAAAACCACTTTGGTTTTTCACATCTTCACCAGTCCGTCCAAGGAAACACCTACTAACCGGACTCTAAAAGACAGGGTTAGGTTGGTTTCTTTACCAGCGTTGAGACGATTGGTCCTAAAAAACCAAACCCTTTTGAAGCTGGATTTCACCACGATTCTATACCTTAGTCGTGGGGTCCCTGTGAAAGTAACTGGGCTTTTTTGCTGAGGAAAATTTTTTTAATCAGTTTACAATGACTCTGGTGGATCCAAGTGTTTCTCTCCTGGATCTTCACAGTGGTGGGGGTTGTTAGTTGCACTATGTAGGGTCCTTCCCACTTCGGAGCTTCCCAAATCTTCCTTTTGATGATTTTTATCAGCACTCGGTCTCCAGGCTTCAGGCCTTCCTGTGGGGAAACAAAAAGGAGCTCTGGGCAGATTACATGTTCTTTGAACAGTTCCGTATTTGAACAGTTTCAGAATTCACTTAGTTAATGGGTCAATGTTCTTTTTCTTTTTCAGCCCATGGCTGTCCTTCCCATAAAGGTAGAACAAAAAGGTCTCCCATTCACTATTTCAAAAGAGGCCAAACCATCAGATGTTGGAACAATTTTCATGAGTAATTTTACTAAATGCAAACACTCAGGCCATGGCTTTCCTGTTTCTGCCATGAATTTTCTCAATCTGTTCTTAACCTCTCCATTAGCTCATTCCACCAATCTTGCACTCTGTGGATGGTAGGAACAGTGATGTTTCAAAGTTATGTTTAAATGTTTAGACATTAGTGATCCCACTTCATTCACAAAATCTGTTCCATTATCACTTCGTAAGATTTTTTGGATACCATGCTCAGGTATGATATGTTTACACAACGCTTTTGCTACTGTCAGTGCATTGGCATGTTTTGTGGAAATAATTTCTACCACTTAGAAAAATTGTTCACTAGGACTAGGGAGTACTTGTACTGTCCACTTGGGGTCAGCTCAATGTAGTCCATGCTAATTATTTCAAATGGAGCTGTAGCTCTTGGCACCTGTCCTCACTTAGTTTTCTTCTTTGCTTGTGAATTGTATTCACAACATGTGAGACATGCAAACATTTTAAAAGCAGTAGTAGTTACACACCTGTGTGTGTAACTATACTATATTCATCATAACTCCCCCCTGTTTGAGACATGATATGAGACATGATGTCAGAATCAGAATAATTCCAGAGGGAAATTGCTTTTGCTACATGCTCAAATTACAGTTATAGATATATATATATATATCCAACTAAAGAATAAGAATATGGGGAACTGATGTCCACACGGGTCCCCTTTAACCCTAAAAGTAGACCTGCTCAACCGCCAACTGTTTGGATGCACGGCCTTTCATAAGTCTACAAAGCTAAGACAGTTGCTGAGAAAAGTTCCACATTCTGCTCTGCGAACCGCTGTCTGCTTCTTTGACATAGCTATTAGTGTGTCATAAAAAAAAATAAAATACTTAAGAAAAGCTGAGTTTTTTTTTTTTTTTTTATAATGTGGAATCTAAGCCCTGCAGTCATTGCACAACTCCAAAAAGATACCCTTGTAGCTTTTCACCCTCCTCCGAAATAACATGGCCCAAACAACAAACTTATTTCTGAACCCGCTAAAATTTGTATAACTAGTTTATACTTTCCTTTGCTTCACATTCTAGCAGATATTGTTTTATCCTTGGCCTGTATTAGGAACTATTTCAGCTAAATCTATAGTTGTCAACAGTCTTGCATCAATTCTTCTTGTATACCACAATGCATTTGGAATACGTTTGAAATTATTTTCATCAAATTGTGATAGCAAAGAATGCTGAGTTCTTTTATCTCATGGTAAATCTTGGACCCAAGCTTCTGTATTAAACAGAATTTTATAAGGCTGCTTCCATAGTTCTGTGTTTGTCATGATTGGATTTTGTCATGATTGGTTTAATATCAAACCCACATGCAGAACACAAAGGAGGCTGGGTAAAAGTTTAACAGAGTTTATTAAGATGTTTGACACAAAAAGACATGAACTGGATCTGGAACAGGTCCGGGTTGGGTTCACTGAAGTCTGCAGAGATGATAGTTTGATTAGCTGGGCAGGCAGATGATTAATGAGTCCTTTTAGATAATTCTGATTCTACCTTGATGGGGTCCAGGCTTCTCTTGTGAGAGAGGGAACTGTTGGGTCCAGAGACGGTTGGTTCAGCAGAATGCTCAAGCAGCTGCAGCGTCTAACTTCTGACTTTGAATGGCAGACCTTGATCAGAGTTTCCAGCTCTTCACAGAGAGCAGCAGGGGAAATCCAAAATAGGAATCTTCAGGTTTGGCTCACCAGGGCTGGAAGGCAGGTTAAGCTCACCCAGAGCTTCAGGCTTAAGACAGGTTTCCTGTGAGCAAAGACAGAGGAAGGTTAGAACCAGTTTTCTCACTTAGAGCAACTCAGGTTGCTAACCAAACTAAGGTCAACACTGCGGCGTCGAAGAAAGGTCTGGCAGCTGCTTATGAAGGGCAGGTCTCCTGATGAGTAGATGCGTCTCCGGTGTGCTGGAGGGCTCCAGCCCAGGAGACCCACCGCGCACTCTGCTGGTGGAAGGTGGTACATCTCCAGATCCCAACAGTACCCCCCTCTCAACGACCGCCTCTTGGCGGTCCCGAGGAAGTGGACGGGAGGGAACTCTCATACTCCTTGATCAGGGACGGATCGAGGATGTATGAGCCAGGAACCCAGGTGCGGTCATCCGGACCGTAGCCCTCCCAGTCGACGAGGTACTGCCATCCGCGACCTCACCGACAGGAGTCCACGATCCGGCGAACTGTGTAGGCCGGATGGCCGTCGATGTCCAGGGCGGGTGGAGGGGAGTCGGATGGTGGGCACAGGGAGCTAGTAACGACAGGTTTGACTTGGGAGACTTGGCTTTGAGGGGAATGTCACGTGTTGACAACCAAACCTCTTGGCCTATGGTGTAATCAGGGGCAGGACGTCTCTTAGAATCTGCTAAGCGTTTTGTAGAAGCAGATGAGCGGTTGAGGGTGGTGATGGTGTCCTTCCAGATGCGCTGACAACGGCGGATGTGGTGATGGACTGATCTAACCGTTATCTCTCTCTCGTCTGCAGGGAAAAGTGGAGGCTGATAGGATAGGATAGGATTTACAGTTTAACGCAGAACAGAAAGCTTTCCAGACCTGTGAGATGAACTGAGGACCGCGGTCAGATAGGATTTCTTGTGGAATACCATGGAGTCGGAAAACATGCTTCACGAGAAGCTGGGCCGTCTGGAAAGCCGTGGGAAGTTTCCTGAGGGGAATTAAGTGACAGGCCTTGGAAAAACGGTTGACGATGGTTAAAATGGTGGACATACCTCTGGAAATCGGGAGACCTGTGACAAAATCTACAGCGATATGTGACCAAGGACGGGTTGGAACAGGTAGAGGATGCAGCAGGCCAGAAGGTGGTTGATGAGAGGTCTTGTTTCTGGCGCAGATGGGACATGCCAAAACGTACTCCTTAACGTCTTTGTGTAGTGATGGCCACCAGAAACGTCTTGTAATGAGGGCAATGGTTCTGCTCACTCCAGGATGGGCGGAAAATTTAGCTGCATGCATCCACTGGATCAGTCGGGATCTGACGGAAGATGGAACATAAGTTTTATTTGGAGGGCCGTTACCTGGGTCAGGTTCAGAGGCTAGGGCAGAGTTAATAAGATCAGTGATCTCCCAGGAAACGACTCCAACAGTACAGGAGGCAGGAAGAACAGGCTCGGGTGTCTCAGGTTGATCAGTGGAGTACAGACGAGAGAGAGAATCGGGCTTGACGTTCTTGGATCCAGGTCTGTAAGAAATAATGAGGTTGAAACGGGAAAAGAATAATGACCATCTAGAGTGACGTGGGTTGGATCGTTTTGCTGATTGGAGATAAGCCAGGTTTTTGTGGTCTGTCCAAACCAATACTGGATGCTCGGCCCCCTCGAGCCAGTTTCTCCTTTCCTCCAGGGCGAGTTTAATGGCTAGAAGTTCTCGGTCTCCAACATCATAATTTTGCTCCGCTGGTGAGAGTCTACATGAAAAAAAGCAGAGGGGTGAGTTCTTTGGTCTGAGTCAGATTGCTGAGATAAAACAGCTCCAACACCGGAGTCAGATGCGTCTACCTCTAAGATAAACTGCTTAGAGGGATCTGGCTGGATAAGGATGGGTGCTCTGGAAAACAGGTTTTTTAATTTATCAAAAGCGTTCTGGGCTTCAGGTGTCCATTGAAAGGTCTTCTTCACAGAAGTCAGAGTTGTGAGAGGTAGAGCTGTTTGACTATAGTTCCTTATGAAGCGTCTGTAAAAGTTTGCAAACCCAAGAAATCTCTGAAGCTGTTTGCGGTTTTCAGGTGTCGGCCAGTCCAGAACTGCCTTTATCTTGTCTTCAGATGGCTTCACCTGCCCGCCCTCGAGCACAAACCCTAAAAAAGTGACAGATGGTTGGTGAAATTCACATTTTTCTGCTTTCACAAAGAGTTTGTTTTCCAAAAGTCTCTGAAGAACTAGACGAACATGTTTTTTGTGGTCAGAGAGGTTCTTGGAGTAGATCAAAATATCATCGATGTACACAAAAACGAATACGTTCAAAAAATCTCTGAGAACGTCGTTGACTAGAGCTTGGAAGCAAGCAGGAGCGTTTGTAAGACCAAAAGGCATGACCAAATACTCAAATTGGCCTAAGGGGGTCTTAAAGGCTGTCTTCCATTCGTCTCCTTCTCTTATTCTAAGGAGGCAGGGGCGCCACCAGGGGGTGGCCAGGGGTGGCCACCCCACTGGCCTCCCCACTCGCCAGTGTAAATGGTAGTAGCGTCAGTTTAGCGGTTTATCCCATTATGCAGAGCCAGCAACACTGCCGCTCTTCTTGACCTTCTCGCGCACCGTAGCTCACCAGCCGCTCCCCCCCCCCCCCCCCCCCCCCCGCCCCCACTCCGTCCCATCGAGCAGCAGTTGCATTCTCCGACAGCTACAGTTTAGCGCGTGCCCGCCTTCAACAGTGATTAAAAGAACTCACAGAGAAAGCGAACAAGACTAACGGTAAGTAAATAAGTCAAATCGTTCGTTTGTAAAAGAAGAGGGGCATAAAATGAACTGTATCAGCTCCAGTTAGCTTGTGCTTATGTATGGTTTGTCAATTTCCAGACAATGAAGAGAAAGTCCAGAGATATATCTTCTTATTTTAAGAAGAAAATAACAGTTGAAAGAGATAAAGAGATGACAGGGGATCAACAGAGAGCGAGTGAGAAGGAGGAGAAAGAGGAGGTGGATGGATGGAAGCAACAGATAGAGCAGCATGACGAGGAAACAGAGTCAGCGATAGTAGACAGTGATGAGGAAAAGCATCAGGCAGCAGAGCAGGAACAGTCAGCACCACTGATCAGTGAAACATGGCAGGACTCAGCAAAAGCAGGTGTTCCTGGACCGACAGGTGAAGTTATGACCATGTGGCCATAAAAATGAAATAAATGAAACTAGTGAATTGTCTAAAAAGTAATATCCTCGAAAGAAATGTATGTTTTGTTTGTGTTTCCATTAAATCACAAATCAATAAGGACTCACTTAAAGTTTTTTTTTAATTAATTTTTGATTAATTAAAAAAGAAAATGTTGATGGGTTAGTTTTCATTTTTCTGAATGAAAATGCCTGTAGGCCATTAATACAGCTATAATTATTCATTACGGTGGAGATTCTGGTATTATTATCATTTATTATTAGTGTCATCATTTTGATTTCAGAATAACGGACTTTTGCTCCTGTTTCATTGCAGATATCTCCCAGTCAAGAGCAGAACAGCCCAAGCAGCCACAACTAAACGTCTTCCCTAGAACCTGTCATGGGGACAGGAAAAGATGTTTTTCTAAAGAGTGGTACAGCAGATATAAATGGCTCGAATATTCTCAGAGTAAAGACTCTGCCTACTGTTATGCCTGTCGTCACTTCAGTCTGCCCTGCTCAGGTGATTCTGTATTTACATCTGAAGAGGGATTTAAAAATTGGAAAAAGGCAACCTTTAAAGATGGGGGTCTTTTAGGCCATGCCAAATCTGAAGCCCATACTAATGCCATGTTAGCATGGGCAGAGTATGAAAAATCCACAGCAAGCACATCCTCTCTCTCCGCTTCCTTAAATACAGAATACAATAAATTGGTGAAGGAAAATAGAGAGTACATTCAAATTATTGGAGAAACATTGCTCCTCACAGCTACACAGAACATAGCACAGAGAGCACATAAAGAATCAGATGGTGAGAATAAAGGAAATTTTCTCTCTATTATGGAACTGATAGCCAAACACAATCCCACAGTCAAAAAAAAAATGACAAGTCAAAGAAATGCAACATATCTTGGGCATGACACGCAAAATGAAATAATTGATTGTCTAGCTGAAATGGTCCGCTCTTCAATAATGAGTGAAGTTGCTCAAAGTGAGGCTTTCTGCATCTTGGTTGATGAGACTAAAGACCTCAGCAAAAAAGAACAGATGTCCTTTGTAATAAGATACTATTACAATGGGTCAGTATGTGAGAGCTTCCTTGCCTTTGAGGCAGTACAGCGCCTCGATGCTGCATCACTTTCACAGAAAATAGTTCAACTTTTGCAGAAGCATGGTCTTGACTACCATAACCACCTTGTAGGGCAAGCATATGACGGTGCCTCAGTCATGAGCGGAAAAAACACAGGTGTGCAGGCACGCATGAAATTAGAGGCCCCATTAGCCTTTTATGTGCATTGCAATACACATTGTTTGAATTTAGTATTGGTTGACAGTGTGAAATGCATCCCTGAAGCTAATTGTTTCTTTTCTATTTTGCAGAAACTTTATAGCTTTGTGTCAGGGTCATATGTGCACCAAAAATGGCTTGAGGTACAGAGAGAGATGTTTCCGGGGGCCCCAAGAGAGTTACAAAGACTGATAGAGACACGATGGGCATGTAGGTATAATGCCTGCAAGACAGTGAAAGACAGAATGCCAGCCATCATACGTCTACTAAAAGAAATATCAGAAGAGCAAAATGGTGAGAGATCTATAGAGGCAAGAGGTTTATTAGCCCGAATAGATCTCATGTTTGTTGGCTTGCTTGTAACATTTACCAGAGTGCTTGGAGAGATCAAGTATCTGTCAGATATTTTACAGTCCCCTCAACTTGATTTGGGTACAGCTGTAACACTTGTTGACTCTCTTGTTGACACATTGGAGAGTTACAGAGAGGGCTCTCTCTTTAATGATATCTGGGACAACAGTCTAGCTCTTACAGAGCAATGCAACATCAGTGCCACACCTCCAGGCCGTCAGGTTAGACCAAGCTCTTTGCTTGAAGGCCATTACTTGTTCACTCCAATAGTTCAAAGACAAGTCAGTACAGAGAAAGAGTCCTTTCGGACAGGTGTATTCATTCCAGTTATTGATGTGCTGCTCTCTGAGTTGAAGAGAAGATTTTGTAAAGAAAATTGTGTCATAATGAAAGGGATACAGGCCTTGAACCCGTGCAGTGCCACATTTTGTGAGAAGGATGTGTTTCCATTTGCCTCAAAATACAACTGCAGTACTGAGGATCTGCAAAATGAGATCCCCAAGCTTAAGCAGATTCTTGAAAGGAAGCAAAGTAGTGGTGAGGAAATACCAAAGACATTAACAGAGCTCACTGTGTTTCTGGAGCCATATAGGAAGGTCTTCCACCAAATGTTTAAACTGTGCAAAATTGCACTTGCGTTACCTGTGAGCACTGCAGCCTGTGAGCGTAGTTTTTCAGTGTTAAAGTTAATCAAAACTGCCTTGAGAAGCACCATGACTGATGAGCGTTTAAGCAGTTTGGGTGTGTTAAGTGTAGAATCAAAAAGGGCTAGGGCCATTAACTTTGATGACTTTGTGGATCTGTTTGCCAAAAAGCATAGCAACAGGCGAATAAAGCTGTTCTGAAGCCTGGTAATCAGAGTTGGAGACTGTTGCTTTGAAGTTCTTTTTGTAAAAGTAATTATTATTTTTATATAATGTATATTTATATAATATATATTTTTATATATTAAGAATAAGTTAACATATAAGTGTTTCTTGTAATCTTTTTTTTTTTGTATCCTTGTAATCATTATATGACCGTTATTCCCTGTTGGGAAATTCCTGTTACATAAATAAAGATATCATTTCTTATTTTTATCTGCCAGTATCTGCTTTTCCCCAGTATAATTTAGTTTTCAATAAATGAATAAAATTACACCTTATTCCTAATGTGATTAGATAATACAAAGCAATTATTGTTCAACTCAAAATGTTAACTGTACTGTTATTGGTCTATATCAGGGGCCGCAACCTTTACAGTCTAAAGAGCCATTTTGCCATTTTGCCTTCAGTCCACTTGAATTAAACTTGTTCAGAGCCCCAAATGTTGCCTGGCCTTTTGAAAAAGGACAAGTTATATTTTAGATAAAGATCTGCTGTAGGAAATATGTTGTCATTGTTAAAAAAAAACGCCCTTTTATGTCTATTTTGAGGTTTAAAAAAAGATGATGGATTGGATGCTGACATTTGTGGATAAGGGTGTAAAATAAATCATAGTTTCCAACATAATGGAAAAATATTGATTTAAAATTAAATATTACTGGCACTTTCACCATCATTCTGTTGTGAAAATTAATAGCCATTATTCCAAGAAGAAAACTGCTAAAACCTGTATTTATTATCATTATTACATTTAATTACCAAAATAAAAATATAATGTGTAGCCAAAGTTATTAAGAGCCACTGTGGAAGGTCCAAAGAGCCACTTGCCACAGGTTGCAGACCCCTGGTCTATATCTATGCACATTAGATCATTAGTAACATTAAAAATCACACAATAACCCAAAATATATCAATAGGTGTTTATTTAAGTCTTAAAATCCTGAAAATATGGCCATTAGCTTCAGTGTGCCACCCCAAGAATTTAAGTGGCCCCATCTGGCCACCCCTATGAAAAATTTCTGGAGGCGCCACTGTAAGGAGTTGATATGCGTTTCTCAAATCGAGTTTAGTGAACACTGTTGCACCCTGGACAGGTTCAAACGCTGATGCCAGTAATGGTAGGGGGTACTTATTTTTGACGGTTATCTGATTTAAGCCTCTGTAATCTATGCAGGGTCGTAGGGAACCATCTTTTTTACCCACAAAAAAGAAACCAGCACCAAGAGGAGATGAAGATGGACGAATAATTCCAGCAGCTAGAGACTCATTGATATATTTTTCCATGGTCTCGCGTTCAGGTTTGGAGAAGTTGTATAGTCTACTGCTGGGCAGGGGGGCTCCTGGTAGCAAATCTATGGCGCAGTCATATGGTCTGTGAGGTGGAAGAGACGTCGCACTGACCTTACTGAAGACTGGTGCCAGATCATGATACTCGGGAGGAACAGAAGTAAGGTCAGGAGAGTCCATCTCTCCCCTACCTCTAGGGGACTGAATAGCAGGAGCCGCAGAACGAAGGCATGACTCGTGACAGGAATTGGACCAAGACTCAATGTGGCGTTCAGCCCAGTTGATATGGGGGTTATGACGTTCCAGCCACTCGAATCCCAGCACCAGAGGGGAGCATTCAGAAGGAAAAACAAAATATGTTAAAGTTTCACGATGGTTTCCAGAGATTAAAAGTTCTAGAGGTTGTGTCTGATGAGTGACTTGATGAAGCTTCTTTCCATCAATAGCAGATACTCTGAGAGGCTTAGATAAAAGGACAGTCTCAATATTTAATTGCTGGACCAGATCTGAATCAATGAGATTTCTTTCACACCCAGAGTCAATGAAAGCCGACAAGGTGAGATTCTGGTTGGAGAAAAAAAGAGTAGCAGGCAACATCAGATAAGGAGATTTTTCAGTTTTCAGATGGCCCGTCAGACTCCTCAATTCCTCTGACGGGCCCTGGCTTTTGACTTAGCCGGACATGAAGCAATGAAATGGCCAGTCTCACCACAGTACAGACACAGATTGCCTCTAAATCTTCGTTGTCTTTCCTCAGGGGATAGCCTTGTGTGTCGAATCTGCATGGGTTCGACCTCCGCTCCATCTGAGTGAGAGACTTGGACAGGCACAGAAAAAGTCTGGTTTTTAGACTTTGGCTTGGAACTGGGTTCTGCGGGTCCAGAAAAAACAGAAGCATTGTTAAATGCAGGAGCTGACACAGAAAAATTTAGACTTCTTTGTCTAGAGTTATTTCTAGTTCGGAGTCTGTTATCCAGTCTGATGGTTAAACGGATTAAGTCCTCCAAACTAGCTGGTTCGTCGATTGTGGCTAGTTCGTCTTTGATGTTATCATTTAAAGCCTTAAAATAAGCACTCTTAAGTGCACATTCGTTCCAACCTGAGGCTGCGGCTTTAACCCGGAAGTCAATGGAGAACTCAGCCACTGTAGAATTTCCCTGTTTTAAATTTAGCAGGGCTCGGGAATCAATTGTTTTATCTGAGTCGTGGTTAAATACTTGGGAAAACTCAGATATGAACTCGGAAAATGTTCAAGAGAAACTGGACTCTGAAGAGAACCTTGCCTCCGCCCATTCAAGAGCTCGTCCAGTGAGTTGAGAGAGAATGAAGGATATTTTTTTCCTATCATTCGGAAAACTGCCGGGAGATTGCTCAAAAAGTAAACAACATTGAAACAAAAATCCTTTACAATCCCTTTGGTTACCTGAAAATCTTTCAGGCGGACTTGGACGGAACTCAGGAAATGACGTCACTGCCGGTGACCTTAGAGGCGGAAGTGGATCCGGAACAGGACATACTGCTGGCGTGGCATTAGCATTTCCCATGTAGCTGGCATACGTTTGTAGTATTTGGTTCAAATGTTCAATTTTAGTGTGTAACTCACGGAGGGTATGCGCATGTCCAAGGATCTGAGCATCCTGTTCCTCAAGCCTCCTCCGGAGGTGATCTGCTGGGCTTTGTGTTTGGCCGCAGTGTTCTGTCATGATTGGTTTAATATCAAACCCACATGCAGAACACAAAGGAGGCTGGGTAAAAGTTTAACAGAGTTTATTAAGATGTTTGACACAAAAAGACATGAACTGGATCTGGAACAGGTCCGGGTTGGGTTCACTGAAGTCTGCAGAGATGATAGTTTGATTAGCTGGGCAGGCAGATGATTAAAGAGTCCTTTTAGATAATTGTGATTCTACCTTGATGGGGTCCAGGCTTCTCTTGTGAGAGAGGGAACCGTTGGGTCCAGAGACTGTTGGTTCAGCAGAATGCTCAAGCAGCTGCAGCGTCTAACTTCTGACTTTGAATGGCAGACCTTGATCAGAGTTTCCAGCTCTTCACAGAGAGCAGCAGGGGAAATCCAAAATAGGAATCTTCAGGTTTGGCTCACCAGGGCTGGAAGGCAGGTTAAGCTCACCCAGAGCTTCAGGCTTGAGACAGGTTTCCTGTGAGCAAAGACAGAGGAAGGTTAGAACAAGTTTTCTCACTTAGAGACAACTTAGATTCTTTCAGGTAACAGAGGCTCAGGTTGGTAACCAAACTAAGGTCAACACTGCGGCGTCGAAGAAAGGTCTGGCAGCTGCTTATGAAGGGCAGGTCTCCTGATGAGTAGATGCGTCTCAGGTGTGCTGGAGGGCTCCAGCCCAGGAGACCCACAGCGCACTCTGCTGGTGGAAGGTGGTACATCTCCAGATCCCAACAGGTTTAAGGACTTAGCCCACATGCAGAATACAACGGAGTCTGAAGGAAAGTTTAACAAGGTTTATTGAAAGATGTACAATGATATAATACTGGATCTGATTCTGGTACTGGTCCGGGACTGGTCTCAGAGTTTCTGGAGAGATGAGAGTTTGGTTAGCCAGGCTGATGATGGATTGATAGAGAGAAGAATCAGGATGTACCTTGAGGAGATTGTAACTGAGCCGTGAGGTGAGATACCGTAGGTCCAGAGTCAAAGATGTGGCAGAGAGTATAAGCAGCAGCAGCGTCTAGTTCCGAGCTAGAAGGTTTCTGGCTTGGGTTTGTTCCTTGCTCTATCCAAGAGCTGAAGAAGGAATCCAAACTGAGATCTTCAGGTTTGGCTTTCATGAGCAGGCAGGCAGGTTTCTAGGTGGAGCTCATCCAGAGCTTGAGGGTTTCCAAACTAGGGCAACACTCCGGCGTCGAAGGAAGGTCTGGGAGCTGCTTAAGTAGTGTGGACCTCTGATGAGCCGATGATCTCCAGGTGTGTAGAGGAATCAGCTCAGGAGGCCCACAGCGCTCTCTGCTGGAGATCAGGTGGCAGATCTCTGGATCCTGACAGTACCCCGCTCTCAACGACCACCTCTTGCCGGACCAGAAGACGTGGAAGGGAGAGACCTCTCGAAATCCTCGATGAGGGTTGTGTCGAGGATATAGGAGCCGGGAACCAAGGTGCAGTCCTCTGGACCGTAGCCCTCCAAATCGACGAGGTACTGCCAACCGCGACCTCGCCGACGGGAGTCCACGATCCGGCGGACTGTGTAGGCCGGATGGCCGTCGTTGTCCAGGGCGGGTGGAGGGGAGTCGGAAGGTGGGCAAAGTGGGCTGGTGATGACAGGTTTAATTTGAGACACATGGAAGGTGGGATGTATTCGTAGCGTGGGAGGTAACTGAAGACGAACAGCGGAGGGGTTGATGATCCGGGTTATCTTGAATGGTCCGATGAAACGTGGAGACAGTTTACGGGACATGGATTTTAACGGTATGTCTCTAGTGGAGAGCCATACCTCTTGGCCTGGAGCGTACTCGGGGGCTGGGCGTCTACGGTTGTCTGCATACCTTTTTTCATTGGCGGAGGTGTGATTGAGGGCGGTGATGGTTCCTTCCAGGTGCGATGACAGCGACGGATGTGTTGGTGGATGGACCTGACTGCAATCTCTCTCTCGTCTGCGGGGAAGAGTGGAGGCTGGTAACCCAAGGAGACCTGAAATGGAGACAGACCAGTGGAAGCGGATTTGTGAGAATTAAGGGCGTACTCAGTCCAGGGAAGATACTGAGTCCAGTCAGTGGGATTGTTGGAGGAGAGGCAGCGGAGAGTGGACTTGAGTTGTTGGTTCAACCTCTCCGTCTGCCCATTAGTCTGCGGGTGGTAACCAGAAGTGAGAGATACTTTACAGTCGAGTGCAGAACAGAAGGCTTTCCAAACTTGAGAGATGAATTGTGGGCCACGATCTGAGAGGATTTCCTGGGGTATACCATGGAGACGGAAGACGTGTTTAACCAAGAGTTGGGCTGTCTGGAATGCTGTGGGTAACTTTCTGAGGGGAATCAAATGGCAGGTTTTGGAAAAACGGTCAACGATGGGGAAAATGGTGGACATACCTTTAGAAACTGGGAGACCGGTAACGAAATCCACAGCAATGTGGGACCATGGACGGGTCGGAACTGGTAGAGGGTGTAACAGACCAGAGGGTGGTTGATGGGAGGTCTTGTTTCTTGCACAGACGGGGCAGGCGAGCACGTACTCCTTCACATCTTTATGAAGGGACGGCCACCAAAACCGACGTGTGACGAGAGCAATGGTACGACACCAGGATGGGCTGAGAACTTGGACGTGTGTAACCACTGGATGAGACGGGATCTGACTGCAGAAGAAACATTTGTCTTGTTTGGTGAGCCGTTACCTGGGTCGGGTTCAGAGGCCAGGGCTGAGTTGATGAGATCAGAGATCTCCCAGGCAACGGCTCCAACAGTACACGAGGATGGGAGAACGGGCTCGGGTGTTTCAGGTCGATTTGGGGAGTACAGACGGGAGAGAGAGTCAGGCTTGATATTCTTGGAACCGGGTCTGTAAGAGATGATGAGATTGAATCAGGGGACCATCTGGAGTGACGAGGATTGGATCTTTTAGCTGATTGGAGGTATGTCAGGTTCTTATGATCTGTCCAGACCAATATTTGGTGCTCGGCTCCCTCGAGCCAATGTCTCCATTCCTCAAGAGCGAGTTTTATGGCGAGCAGTTCTCCGTCCCCAACGTCATAATTCTGTTCAGCGGGTGAGAGCCTGCGAGAAAAAAAAGCACAGGGGTGAGTTTTGTGGTCAGAATCGGACTGCTGGGACAAAACAGCTCCTACACCGGAATCAGATTCATCCACCTCAAGGATGAACTGCTTCGTAGGATCAGGCTGGACCAAGATGGGGGCACTGGAAAAGAGTTTCTTGAGATTATTAAAGGCAGAATCAGCCTCAGGTGTCCATTGGAAGGTTTTCTTAACAGAAGTCAGAGCGGTAAGTGGTAGAGCAGTTTGGCTGTAATTTCTGATGAAACGCCTGTAGAAATTAGCAAAACCAAGGAACCTTTGAAGCTGCTTACGGTTTTCGGGGATTGGCCAATCCAGGACTGCCTTTATTTTCTCCTCAGATGGCTACACGTGCCCGCCTTCAAGCACAAACCCAAGGAATGTAACAGATGGTTGATGGAATTCACATTTCTCCGTCTTGACGAAGAGCTTGTTCTCAAGCAACCTCTGAAGGACCAGACGAACGTGTTTCTTGTGGTCAGAGAGGTTCCTAGAATAGATCAGAATGTCATCGATGTATACGAACACAAAAACGTTTAGAAAATCTCTGAGGAGGTCATTGACTAGAGCTTGAAAAAAGGCAGGGGCGTTAGTTAGTCCAAAAGGCATGACCAAATATTCAAACTGGCCGATTGGTGTCTTAAAGGCAGTTTTCCATTCATCTCCTTCCCTTATTCTAAGATGATGATAGGCGTTTCTTAAATCAAGCTTGGTGAACAAAGTAGCTCCTTGCACTGGGTCTAGAGCTGATGCCAGTAGAGGAAGTGGGTATTTATTTTTAATGGTTATCTGATTCAATCCTCTGTAATCAATACAGGGTCGAAGGGAACCATCCCTTTTACCCACAAAAAAAAAAACAGCGCAGAGAGGGGATGAAGATGGTCTGATAATTCCAGCAGCTAAGGACTCATTAATATAATTCTCCATTGTTTCACGTTCTGTTCTGGAGATGTTAAATAGCCTGCTGCTGGGAAGAGGAGCTCCAGGTAATAAGTCTATGGCACAATCATAAGGTCTATGAGGAGGTAGAGACGTAGGACTGACCTTACTGAAGACTGGAGCCAGGTCATGATACTCAAGAGGAACAGTGGAAAGGTCAGGAGAGTCCAACTTCCCCCCACCTCTAGGGGGCTGTCTAGTGGGAGCAGCAGAACGAAGACATGACTCGTGACAGGAAGTAGACCATGACTCAATGTGGCGGTCAACCCAGTTAATATGGGGGTTGTGGCGTATTAACCACTCGAATCCAAGCACCAGGGGAGAACAAGCAGAGGGAAAAACAAAAAAAGACAGAGTCTCACGATGATTACCAGAAATGAGGAGCTCCAAAGGTTGAGTCTGAAGAGTGACTTGTTGCAGCCGTTTCCCATCGATAGCCGCAACCCTGAGGGGCTTCTGCAAAGGAACAGTCTCAATCCCCAATTGTCCAGGCTCACCACAGTAGAGACACAAGTTCCCCTTGAATCTCCGTTGCCTTTCCTCAGGAGAAAGTCTTGTATGACCAATCTGTATGGGTTCACATTCCGCTCCTTCTGTGGATGGGGAGAAGAAATGAGAGACTTGAGCTGAAGCTGGAGGCGATTGATTCTTAATCCCTGGTCTGGTACTGGACCCTGGTGATCTGACAGAAACAGAAAAGCGGTTAGATGCAGGGGTGGAAGCAGACATTCCATGGTTCTTTTGTCTAGCTTTATCTCTAATCCGAAGTCTGTTATCCAATCTTATTGATAATCGGATTAAATCCTCCAAGCTAGAAGGCTCGTTGATTGTGGCGAGTTCATCTTTAATGTTTTCGTTAAGAGCCTTGAAAAAAGCACTCTTTAGTGCACATTCGTTCCATCCTGAAGCTGCAGCCTTGACCCGGAAGTCAATGGAGAATTCTGCCACCGACAAATTTCCTTGCTTTAAATTAAGCAAGGCCCGGGAATCAATTGTTTGATCTGAATCCTGGTTGAAAACCTGAGAAAATTCATTCAAAAATTCAGAATATGTGCATGAAAAACTGGTTTCATCAGAAAATCTGGCTTCCGCCCATTCAAGAGCTCGGCCTGGGTGTTGAGATAGAATGAAAGAGATCTTCCTTCTATCGGTAGAAAAACTGGCAGGAGACCCTTCAAAGAGTAAACGACATTGAAACAAAAAACCCTTACATTTTGACTGATTTCTGGAAAATCGTTCAGGTAAACTAGGACAGAGTTCAGGAAGTGACGTCGTTACCTCTGACCCTTGAGGTGGAATTGGTTCAGGAACAGGAAGTACAACTGGAGCGGTGTTAGCAGTTCTCTCTTAGCCAGCGTATCTTTGTAAAACTTGATTCTGATGTTCAACAAAAGCGTTTAACTCACGGAGGGTCTGGGCTTGCCCTTCGATCCGGGCTTCTTGAGCCGCAAGCCTCCATCGGAGATGTTCTGCTGGGTCTTGTTGATGGCCGGAGTGTTCTGTCATGATTGGGTTTAAGGACTTAGCCCACATGCAGAACACAACGGAGTCTGAAGGAAAGTTTAACAAGGTTTATTGAAAGATCTACAATGATATAATACTGGATCTGGTTCTGGTCCGGGACTGGTCTCAGAGTTTCTGGAGAGATGAGAGTTTGGTTAGCCAGGCTAATGATGGATTGATAGAGAGAAGAATCAGGATGTACCTTGAGGAGATTGTAACTGAGCCGTGAGGTGAGATACCGTAGGTCCAGAGTCAAAGATGTGGCAGAGAGTTTAAGCAGCAGCAGCGTCTAGTTCCGAGCTAGAAGGTTTCTGGCTTGGGTTTGTTCCTTGCTCTATCGAAGAGCTGAAGAAGGAATCCAAACTGAGATCTTCAGGTTTGGCTTTCATGAGCAGGCAGGCAGGTTTCTAGGTGGAGCTCATCCAGAGCTTGAGGGTTTCCAAACTAGGGCAACACTCCGGCGTCGAAGGAAGGTCTGGCAGCTGCTTAAGTAGTGTGGACCTCTGATGAGCTGATGATCTCCAGGTGTGTAGAGGAATCAGCTCAGGAGGCCCACAGCGCTCTCTGCTGGAGATCAGGTGGCAGATCTCTGGATCCTGACAGTATTAGGGCTATAAAACCAGCCTTGTTTGTGTGGTGCAGTAACTGCTGCTAAGAACCCCCATCTATGTACATAATTTGTGTATCCATTATAGTAATGTCTTGTTTCAGAAACTGTTTTGCACAAATTCAAAGTTTTCTACTGTTCAACTAACAGACTTTCATCCAGTGGATCTGACAATGTGCTTCTAGCATAGTGTATATAGGCACAAGTAGATTTTGTTGAAACGCTATTTATATGTTCCACACATTCGGCCTTCATGCCACCCTGTTTGGGAAAAATTGCTTAATTTTCCCATCAATTCCCATCCTAACAAATTAATGTGGTGAGTTGGTGATATTACTACAAAAACAGAACCTTGCAATAGTTTTAGTCCTACATTATCTTGAATGCAAATTTTACAGGCTCCTGAATTGCATATAAGTCTAACTGCTTGTCTAATAATTGTTAAAACTATTCATGTTTTTGCCTTTAATGCATTTAATATCCCCCATGCTTCATACACATCTACTATTTTAATGGCTCCCCCATTTGCTCAAACACCTATTCACACTCAGATGAAGAACTTCCCCTGTGGACTCTTTCTTCCTGGTCTGCTTTTACTAGGCTGGGCTGAAAGCCCCCTTTGAAGTTCTAGAACCGCCCCTGCATCCTTGATGCCTTTTGAAACTTCACATGTTTTTGTTATTGCAACAATTTCTGTAGCTTGCGCAGAATATGATGATTTTAAAGCAGCACTGTAAAGAGTTTCTTGATCATTTACAATTGCAAAACCGACTAAATTTTTTCCTCCTTCTGATTTGGAAGCTGACCCATCCACATACATATTTTTATAACCCTCCTGCAGTTCATCTTTTAAATCTGAATGCGGCTTGCAACTCATAGTTGTTCTTTCAACACATTGGTGAGGGTCACCATCTTCCGGTGTGGGCAGCAAGGTTGAGGATTTTAAAGAATTACATCTCTGAAGCGTGAGGTGAGGCTGAGACAGCAAAGTGGTCATAATATTTAGATGTCTGGCTGGAGACAAAAAAGTCATTTTTGCTGATGTGACCAACAATTCCACTGCATGAGGTATTAACAAGGTCAGTGGATGAAATGCCACTGGCCTTATTTTTTCCCCTTATTTCTGCATTAGCAGAGAGGCCATGAATTGTTCCCTGCAATCCACTGCTTTGATAAATGGTTTCGAATAATCTGGTAGTACCACTACAGAAGAGTTTGCAATCAGGTCCTTTAGTTGTGAAAAAGCTGACTCTGCAGTTGGAGTCCACACTATTTTATCTATCATTGCCATATCATTTGTATAAATGAGATCAAGCAGTGGCTGAGTAACCTCAGCATAATTGGGAATCCATGTCCTACAGTAATTACACAAACCTAGAAAAGCCACCATTTGCTTTTTAGTTTTAGGCTGTGGAGCGTTCAAAACCCCCTTTTTCCTGTACGTAGCTTGCATGACTAAAATAATTTTCTTGTGGGTTTATTAATTTTAAATTTTGGTTCCGAAATTATAGTTTTGGAGACCCTGCAGACGCATTAGGAAGGCTGTCAATTAGAACAATGCTGCAGTCATCGCTCCACTGACATCCCCCCTGCGCGCTTATGCAGACTTAAGCTGTCTCCCTCTAAACTGTGTTTCATTATTTTTTGGACACACAAACAACTTAAAAGACCCACAAACATAACTTTAAAGACAGAAACACATAATATTAAAACCGGACAAACACAACATTAGATCTATTTATTTAGTTTTCAATAATAACACATTTACTTTGCGCATGTATTATATCAACAACTCGCCATTTGGAGCTAATTTATTTATTTATACTTTTACTTCCACTTCTACAAGTATTATGAATTACTTGGATCAATCTGACACAAACTTTACATCCCCTTTATGATCTTCTCTATACTCTTCCCTGAACCCATCCTTTTTAATTCTTTTACCCCCCTGACTCACTTTAGTTCTATTATTTTATCATTTAGTTCTTATTATTTTATCTTGGAATAGAGGCGTCCCTCAAACCCATATTTTTTCCAAACTATATATTTAAGTGATTATTTTTTTTTTTTTTTTTTGATCCTGCACTTCTACAACTTCTAATCGTATATTCTAAATTATCTCTAATTTATTTTGACCTTTTCCCATTTTAAAGAATTTAGTCCAGTACAAAGACCTAGGGTATTCTACGCACTGGATGTTTATTCAGCAGGACAGCACCCAAACACTGTTGTGGTAATTTCTGCTTCTACCTTTTCAGGTGAGAAATTCTTGCCTCTGCATCCACAAGAGTTGTACTGTATTAACTCCTGCTGTTTTAGTATGAAACAACAGAACCCAACGGTTCGATTTCGTTTCCTCACACACTTTCACACAGTCACACACACCTATTCTAAGGCCTAATATATTTTTTATTTTAACCAACATAGGCAAAAAACATTTATCGTGTACACTTTGGAGTCTCCAACTCCAGGCCTTCGCACTGCTGCGGCAGCTGCAAACCTTACTTAGCTGTGTTCTTATCTTAAAGGAACACAGAGGGTCCCAAACCCGAACGCACAGAATACCGATCCCAGATCTCTCACAACAAACCCTGTTTGTCAAATATTCTAGCGACTACAACTAGTTATAGCTTTCGCATGGTCCCAGACCAACTTTTGATCAAAAGCTTTAGGCCTACCCTTTGTCGTGTAATATCAGTCCTCAGCGTGAGTCGTCACCAGGATGTCCAGGGCAGGGCTAGACCAACCTATTGGCCCCGTCCGGCAAATGGTGGACGGCTGTCGACAGTTTCTTGGCCTTGGTCCCGCACGGTCCTGGACAATTGGATCTTGACTCCCGGAGTTTCGGCACCAAAAATGTTGGGTTTTAATCCAGAGAAATGTGAGTTTAAAAGATTAAGAGGAAACAATCAACACAGACAGGGATTTATAACGTCAGCCTCTGCAGAAGGGGAGAAAAGCTGTTGGCTCAGAAACCAGCACCTTCTCACACAGATCCCTTCATAGCAAAGCCTTTTATTAACAGTTTACAACATCATAGGGCGGGCCTTAAACAGAAGACCCAGTAATGATTATCTGGGAGGATGCAGGTCATAAGATGACCATCTGGCTGGATGGAAGTCACACAACCGTGTGATTCTGCCTCATGACCTACTGAAAGGAGGTCATAAAAGTTTATGACCCTTCTGGTTGAATCACAGGATAGAAATGTAGCATCTTCTTTCTTTCAATGTTTCATATGTCCACACAATAATTTTATAATTATCACTCTAACATTCAGTCATTCACCCATTCACAGACACACACTCACGGTGGCAAACTACATTGTAGCCACAGCTTCCCTGGGACTCACTGACAGAAGCAAGGCTGCTGTACACTGGCCCGATCAGTCCCTCCAACCACCATCAGTAGGCAATGCTGAGGAGGTGTCATGTACAAGGACACAACGACACTGAAAGCCAGAGATTGAACCGACAACCCTCCAGTTGCAGGACAAACTCATTCATCCGACACCACTGTCACTTTAGACTTCACAGAAAAAAAGTGTCTGATCCAATAAGCTAGAAATGGATATTCAGTTTGATTCTTTTGTACTAATTGTTAAATATACAGTTGGATATGTTTATTCCACTGAATTGGACTCAAAAAGCAGATTTGACTCAAATCCTCAACTCTGAATTGATCTAACTTAAGGTTGGACACTGAGTTTTCAGTTTCATAAAAGCAGCTGTGAGCTAGTTCAATCAACTCGAAGTAGGTTTACTCAGAGTTGAACATGTGAGTAACAAAGCCTCTATCAATGGAGCCTGGATTCCCAGTGTCACCTGACGATAGGCAACAGGACGTGCTGCAGCTGAAAAGGAGAGGAAGATGGCGAAGGAGAAGATTGCTGCTTAAGTTAATGCATTATTTGTATGTATAGCAGGCATTTTTACATTTATTAAAAGCACTCTCCTTTATGTTTTTCCATTCGTAGATCCCTAAAATAGGATTCTTCCTGGTCAAAATCCCATACCTAGTCTGAACTGTAATAACAGGTTTTCTAAATTAAATTTTTTTTTCAGTAAAACAGAATTTCAGAAAGTAAAAAAAAAAAAAAACTAAATTGTACCAATTGTATGAATTAACTTTTATATATCTATGAATGTTTACACATTTTAAGTGGCCATTTTGGCCATTTAGACATTTATAGCTTGACAGAAAATGTATTTATTGCAATTATTGTTAGGATAATTATCATTGAAGATGTGTTGGTTTATTACACCTTAATATTAGCTGCCCGTTGTGTGTCAGAACTAATGGTTTCCACAATAATTAATTTAATTAAGACAGTTCCTCTGTCCGGATATACAGTTATAATCTTCATTTTGTATATAGCAAATATTTAGAAATGGAATGAGAGCGGTGTCCTTCAGCTAAGTGTAATATTTTGATAAGGCTGAAGCCATGGATGTCTAATCATCTCCTAACATGTATGATGTAAGATATAATGATGTGGCAGACTGGAGATGTATAAAATGCCTTTTTAACTGTTAATTGTTGCCACTTCCTGAGAGGTGAGCCCAGAGGTGAGTTGCTACCATTCTGTAAATTCTAAGCAATTTCTCTGATCTGAGTAAGATTACAATTTCTATCAGAAATAGTAATTAGTAATGGCTATTAAGTGTGAATATTGAAGTAAATGAGTTTTATGCAGTTCTTTGTGTATAGAGAGACCAGTTTTTTTGTGGAGGCATTCCAGTTGCCTACCTTTGGTTTTCATGAGGCGGAGCTCAGGAGTAAACCCAGGGGCAGAGCGGGAAAAGGACACAGACCAGGTTTTGAGAGGGGCAAGGGAATTGAGAATATTGGAAAGTCCAGAGTTGTAGTTGGTGACAAGGTGGTCCGGAGAGGAAAGAGCAGGGATTGGGATATTGTGATAGGATAAAATGTCTGTGTTTATGTTCTTAATATTGCGGAAGGAAATCTGGCGGACAGGCTTGATTATGGAGAGAGACAGGGAAACGTTGAAGGATAAAAGAAAGTGATCTGAAATATGGACATTATCAGCAGAACAGTTAGAGGGGATTAAACAAGAGCAGCAAATCAAATCCAGCGAATGTCCTTTTATGTGGGTGGGAAAATCAACATACTGATGAAATCCAGAACTGTCCAGGCAGGAGGTAAAGTCTCTGATGAGTGAAAGGTTTACATTGTCCATATGAATATTGAAATCACCTAGGAGAATGACATTAGGAGAGAGAGTAGTCAGGTGGGTAAGTAGTATGGATAATTCATTTAAAAAGTCACTATGTTGTTTGTGGGGACGATAGACTATGGAAATAAATATTGGAGTAGGACCAGGCAGTTCAAATGCAAAGCATTCCATTGGAGTAGAAACTGGCAACAATTTCCACTTCTCGCGATGAAGTAACGCGAGACCTCCCCTGCGGCCGGAAACATGAGGAAGAGAGTGGTAAACAAACCCAGGTGGAGTGGAGGCGTTGAGCTGGGAGAAGTCTTTAGGTTGTTGCCAGGTCTCCGTGAGGCAGAGGAAGTCCAGCTTACGGTCATTGATGAGATCCTGGATGAGCTGACCCTTGTTTCTGAGAGAGCGGATATTCAGGAGTCCAAAGTTGGCGGTAGAGTTGATATGACCGGAGGCGGGGCTTGCTGCCTTAGCCAGGCTAGCAAGCGAACTGAAGACAGCGGTCCGACTGGGATATCGGCGAAAGCGGGGTGAAGTTGACCAGAATGTTGGATAGATTCTAAGAATAGATTGGAAAAACAACCAATCTAGTTGCTTAAAACTATTTTGGTTAGAATAAACAATATAAAAATCAAAATCTGAGCAAGCCAGTTGCAAAGTTGGTGTACTTTTTTCCATTGATCAGTTATCTGCTATCAGGGCTGTTTCCCTGCCAATAGAGGCTGCTACTGCTGCTGTTGGTGAGACGCATCATGTTCACTTCCTGTTTGGACTGATGAGCATTGTGGTTGCTGTCTAGTCTATCTCCGTCTGAATTAAGTAATTTATTCTGTGATATCTCGGTATCTAAGTAACTCTAACTGACCAGAACTACTTTAAAACATAGCGCCTTCTGCTGCACCTTTCTACTGAGCACTTGTCAGTTTCACACGGTTTTATTTCTGGTAGTAAGGAGTAGCTAGCCTAGCTAGCGCTAGCTTAGCATTGCTATGGCTTCTCTCTCTCCCTCCCTTGACTCTTTTCCAACTCTCCCTTCTTCCTCTCCTCTCTCCTGCTCTCTGTGTCAGATGTTCAGTTCTTCCTCTGCCTCCTTTAGTGATAATGGGATGTGTAATAAGTGTAGTATTTTTGTAGCTTTGGAGGCGACGGTGTCAGAGTTAGAATCCAGGCTTCAGGCTGTTGAACATCCAGGAGTTAAAGTAGGCCCCCCACGTAGCTGTCCTCCAAAAGTGCCTGAGCAGCCAGGCGGTTGGGTAACTGTATGTAGAGGCGTAGTCTCGGATCCCTGCCCAGTGGTCACAACCAACCTGTTCATGTTTCTAACTGATTTTCCCCACTCAGTGACACACCCACTGAGAAGCCCACTCTGGTGATTGGCAGCTCCATAGTCAGAAATGTGGCATTAGAGACACCAGGGACCAGAGTCAAATGTTTGGCAGGGGCCAGAACGGGCGACATCAAATCCTACCTGAAACTGCTGGCTAAGGATGAGGTTAAATACAGTAAGATTGTTATTCACCCTGGCGGTAATGACACCAGGTTACGCCAATTGAAGGTCACTAAAATTAGGGTTGCTTCGGTGTGTAAGTTTAACAAAACAATGTCGGACTCCATAATTTTCTCTGGTCCCCTCCCTGATCTGACCAGTGATTACATATTCAATTCAGTTTATTTATATAGCGCCAATTCACAACACAAGTCATCTCAAGGCACTTTACAGTTCAATCAAGGCACTTTACAGTTCATGTTAAGCCGCATGTCGCCATTCAACTACTGGCTGTCTAGGTGGTGTCCTGAAAACAACGGGGGCTACATTAATAATTGGCAATCCTTTTGGGGAAAACCTGGTCTGATTCGGAGAGACGGCATCCATCCCACTTTGGATAGTGCAGCTCTTCTTTCTAAGAATCTGGCCAAATTTATTAGTCCTCCAAAACCCTGGGTGCAGACCAGGAAGCAGAGTTGTAGTTTAACACACATCTCTGCAGCTTCTCTACTGTTACCCACTCATTATTCCATCCAGACAGTGTTTTACGCACGACCAAAATCTAATAAATTAGCAAATATTCCCAAAGGAGTAAATCATGATTTCTAATTAAAATTACAATAACTCCAATTGGAGAAAAAGTTAAAACAATTAAATGTGGTTTATTTAACATAAGATCTCTTTCCTCTAAAAGTATGCTAATTAATGACTTGATTTGTGATAATCACATTGATTTATGTTGGCTTACAGAAACTTGGCTGCAGCAAGAGGATTGTGTGAGCAAAAATTAGGTAACTCATTCAAGCTATTAAACATACCCAGAAGTTCAGGGCGTGGAGGAGGAGTAGCAACAATCTTTCAGTCTGACCTACTGATTACTCCAAAGGCAGTTAATAATTACAACTATTTCGAACATTTACCACTTATTTTACTCATCCAAATTACAAAGTAAGAAAACCTCTTCTTTTTGTAACTTTGTATCGTCCAGATTTTAACATCCATTCTAACATTGAAGGTGATAGCTTAAGAGCTGCCTTTAACGCTATCTTAAAGGCTAATGCCTTTGTTCAAAATGTGAATAGTCCCACACATTTTCATCTTCATACTTTGGATCTTGTGCTGACATATGGCAGAGAATGTCAAGAAATAACAGTATTTCCTCACAACCGTTTCCTCTTTGACCACCTTTTAATAACCATCATGATCACTTTATCGGAGTTCTCCTCCCCCGAAAGAAGGTTACATTTTAGCAGATTGTTAATAGAGATTGCAGTTATCAATTTTAAAGACTGTGTTTCACTTTCTCTCTCCTCTCTGTCGCTGAACAGTGCTGCAGAGTGCAAAAGCCTAGTTTATCCCCCTTCACAGGTTGATGATTTTATTGTTTTGGCAAAAATAGCAGGTTAACATTTTTCCAGACTTGTGTGCAACTTTTGTTTACTTATAAAGAAAAATTTATGTTTCTTCCAAATTCAGAGATCTGATTGTTCCTTATGGTCCCCTTACAAAGCACTTTGCTCTCAATCTGCAGGTTTACTAGTGGTTCCTATAACTTCTAAAAATAGAATGGGAGGCAGATCTTTTAGTTATCAACCAACTACCAGTTTTAGTCTGTGAGGCAGACACCCTGTCTACTTTTAAGGGTAGACTTAAAACTTTCCTTTTTGATAAAGCTTATAGTTAGAGTGGCTCAAATTATCCTGAGCATCTCTATAGTTATCCTGCTATAGGCTTAGACTTATGGAGGACACAGGGACCCTAATTTCATCATTCTGCTTGATTCTATCTCTATTCTCCCACTCTGCAGAATCTGTTAGTTAAATCTCTAATGTTATGCTCTCTCTGCTTTTTGTCATAGTAGCTTTGCCTCGTCTGCCTGGCTCTGTGTTTCCCGGACGGGGCCGCCTTTTATAACTGCGTTTTATATCTCTGCTTCTGTCTCCTTGAACCCCAGTCAGCCTCAGCAGATGGCCGCTCACACTAAGCCTGGTTCTGCTGGAGGTTTCTTCCTTTTAAAAGGGAGTTTTTCCTCTCCACTGTCTCAACAAGCATGCTTAGAATTTAAAATCCTCCTTCTCACATATAAGGCCCTAAATGGCCAAGCTCTATCTTATATCACAGACCTGATTGTTCCTTATGTTCCTAACAGAGCACTTTGCTCTCAGTCTGCAGGTTTACTAGTGGTTCCTAGAAGAGAGCGCTCTGTTATGACATCAGCGTTGCTCCATACTCAGTTGGCGCTAGGCTGCCTAAGAGGAGGTAGGAAACTTTGATACAGGTCAGATACAGGTCGCATATGGGCCAAAAACTCGGATTTGGGTCACTTCAGGCTGCAGTGTGAATGTAGCCTTTTACTGCTTGTAGTTTTATACAAATGTTCTATAAAAACATGTAGATGTAATAACATGCAGTTGTTAATGTGTGCCTCTACTGAAAAATACTCAGAGGACTTATTTGTTTCTCAATATGTGTCTCAATTTATTGGTCAGAGCAAGTATTTTCCCGCTACAGTTACAGGGTTTCCACATGTGCTTTTCTGATAACAGGGGATGCTAACCTGTGTATGTGTTGAAGCTGCATTTTATTCCTGTCTGTGCAAGTATGTAAAAATCTAGTTCATAGCATCGTTTAAGCTGGTTGCAGTAATAATACTGCAGTAATAATACTGGATTTATTTGATTATTATAACATATTTATTGTTTTCTGTAAGAATTGTTACTTTTTTCATGTTTAATGTTTCATTTATTATTTTTCTTGGTAGTAAAGATGATTTATGATTTAATTGTTTTAGCATTGCTCCATGTCAGTTGGTGCAAGGCTGCCCAAGAGGAGGGGATGCTCACCTGTGTATGTGTTGAAGCTGCAAGTTACTGAGCGTTTTATTTCTGTCTGTGCAGAATCCAGCTGACTAACTGCAATAAAGAGCAAATGGCTAAACCTGTGGTCTGGGTCCCTCCTTCATTAGAAAACAAAGCAGAGCATAACCAAATTAATCGGTGCCGTAATTAAGGAGTGTATAGGATACAGACAGATGAGACCGGTTACACTTAAAACGTTCCTTTTTGATAAAGCTTATAGTTAGAGTGGCTCAGGTTATTTCATAATTTTGCTTATTCTATCTTTATTCTCCCACTCTGCAGAATCTGTTAGTTAAATTTCTCTGCTTTTTCTCATAGTAGCTTTGCCTCGTCTGTTCCTGTTTGGCTGTGACACCACCTTGGAGAGTAATATCAGCTGTGCTGCTGCCATCAATACATTTGTTTCTAGATTTGGACATCGGCCTGATTTTCTTTGTGGTATTGTTTTTCTGACTGTGACTGCCTGGATGTGCTCTCTTCATCCTCTGACATGGGAGCTGGCTCGGAGCTCGTCTGCCTGGCTGTGTGTTTCCTGGACGAGCCCACCTTTAACGGCTGTTTTTTGTATCCCTGCTTGTGTCTCCTTGAACCCCAGTCGGCAACGGGAGATGGCCGCTGACACTGAGCCTGGTTCTGCTGGAGGTTTTTCTTGTTAAAATTGAGTTTTTCCCCTCCACTGTCGCTACAAGCATGCTTAGTGTGAGGGATTGCATTCGAGTCACTGAGTCGATGCAATGAACTGGTTTACTTTAGATAGAAAACTTTGAATCAATTTGACTGCATGATCTGGTGAACTGTAAAGTGCCTTGAGATGACATGTTTGGCGAATGGCACTATAGAAATTAATAAATTAGTACTGAATTGAATAGGACATGTTTATCATATTATGGGGTTCCTTTTCTTTTCTGTCTTCCATTACAAAATAAGTGAATGTTTGCAGCTACTTCGGATGTTATCATCACCATAAAAGGCTGTTATTAATGGTTATAAGTCCCATATATCGGCTTCAGATTGTACCTCTTACCTACCAGTACGCTCAGTAGGTTATCATTGGGTGAATCATGATATAACCCCCCCCCTTTCTGTTAAAATGTTTATCTAACAATTTTTCAAAAGTTCAAACCAAAACTCAACTCAAATGTCTGGAGCAATGCTACTCCAGACATTTTGAATTGAAAACATATTTCATAAAGATCATCAAACAACAGTCATATTTATTTTAACTATTTTGGTTTTCAAAATATAAAATAATCAATGTTTCAACTTTGGCAAGTAATGATCAGATGTCACCAAATCCACGGTGTTTGTTTTTGGTTAAGAGAGGAATAAGCACAGTTAAAGTCAGCTAAAATATATGGTTCCTCCTCATACCTCTCGTAAATAAGGATCAAATGCTACCAAAATCACAGGATTTGTTGTTGATAAAGAGAGGAATAAGTTAAAGACTTGCAGGTAAATTAATTTCTCCCCATGTTATGGAGAGGAATTGTTATGTGTGATAGCATGTAGTATACAAGAAATTTCTTTAATCTAGTAATCTGTCATATTTTACATTAGAACAGGATTTACCAGAGAGTCTATAAATCATTCTTTAATTTGCTGTGGATGGCTCACAAATGTACCCAGTCATCAAGGTAAGTAATTGGATAACACAGCTCTGCTAAATGCTACCCAGTAAAATGCACATGTTTGGAACACACAAATACCATAATACATCTGACAATATTCATGATAACAGTGGAAATATTAGAATTTTTATCTTTGCTTTGTTGGTGAGGTCTTAGTGTAGTAAAAGAAAGCTGCGTCCCGTAAGATGCCTCACTAGGAGGATCTTTTTGGCATGCTGCAACTTTTGTTCGTTGTTGTTCTTGAGATGTGCTCTGAAATGATAATGTTAACTTTACTCCTTGTTTCCACTTCTAAAAGTGGTAACACCGTCGACTTAAGGGGTTAACATTACTGCTTAGCTTCTAGCAACCAAACTATCATGATTCTACTCAGCTTTGGCCAACTTGCTTACATGGACTAACAAAATAATCTGACGAAGACCTGGATATGCATTGTAAAGAGTAGATTTACATACCAACATGTTATTTATTCAAATGAAATACAGTCAGGGAAAGAAAATATCGTCACACCCATTGCTAACAAACTGAATCGTAACACATTCTGCATGCTGCTACACACAATATGCTACCATCGCTATCAACAGTTTGCAGTTGTGATGGCCTTACAATCTGAACAGCCCCTTGTTTCAGTAAAAGAAGTTTAAAAATCCTGCTTTGAACTGCCCAAGGTTTTAAAAGCTGTCCTCTGTAAAATGCTTAAAGCAAATGAACAGTTGAGCATCAAACTTTGCAGGCATCTTCTAATACACAAACATAATCCATGCCTGTCGAGTCTTCGTATCCTTGGCAAGACTGTGAAAAATGTCCCCTTTCTCCGTGCAGCCTGGAACACTTCATTTACGCCCGTGGTTCTGGCTCATTTTCAAAAGAGAAACAGCCTGCTTTGGAATTCTTGAAGAAGTAAACCCAACTGGAGGCTACACAGCTAAACTAGTGTCGGAGATCTTCACAACCTCTATTCATGTTTTTGCGCCAGTGAACCAGTGGGCTGGTCTGAGTGTACATTTAAGGGCGTGACAAATGTACAGGCCAGAACCAAATAAAGTACCACCCCATGAGTTTATGTCAACTCTTGGGCTTCATTTGGATTCTCCTGTTTTACGGTGGGAGTTTAGAATTGTGAGATTTGCATAGAAAAGAGGTGTCTATGGGGTTTTTAACTTCTCTGTACGTCCATTTCACCCACTGAACTATCATTATTCATCTATGATAGACTCAAGGTAAACTTGGTTTTGCATTCCCCTTTAAGGCAGATCTGAGCCGTGCCGAAAGCATTTTTCTTTTTATCGTTCCACACATTTATAAGGTAGCCATCTTTTGGGCTTTCCTGCTGGGACTTCGCATCATGGACTTCGCACCCAGTCATGTTTGTTTGCACCTCAGGCCTTTTGCCATATATTTTGGAGACAAATGCACTAAATTACCCAAAAAGTAGGGCTTAAGGTGGTAAGATACTAAAAGTCACTGAATACATGATGGATGCAAGTTCACAACTTTATTGTGACAGTAGCACAATTCATCTCAGTCACAAATCAAGACAGACCTAACATGCCTTGCCGTGGACCGCCGGTGCCACCCAGCGGCAGAACAATACATTATATCTCCCTTTCTTCAGCCTATAAAGAACGCAGAACATTGTTTTAAAGGGCTCAGTAGTGAAAACAACTTTAAGCTTAATCAGCTTACCATTAGTTAACAATTAAACATTAGGTGGCCTAACACACAACAAATAGAACAACTTTAACAAAGAACTGTTTAGCCCAAGAATATAAAGGTCTGACTAACTACAATAATATCCAGAGGTGTCAAGTCACAAAGTATTTGTACTTACTTTACTTGTACTTCTGTATTTAAAGGGAAACACTGTTTTTTGTTTTTTTTTGTTTTTTTTACATTAGCCCCTTGATTTTACGTTATTACATCATGTTCTACTCACCCATATGATTTTTGTGTCATTTGGAGCTGTTCTGAAGATATTCCATTAGGTTATATCCAGGTAACGTCTTCCTAAGGGCAACGAGTTGAAGGCACAAACTAAACTGTTCTTAATTTATTCTTTATGGTACGCCAGCATTCATAACATGTAGGCGAATCACTGCCCCCCAGACATCCGCGGTTATATTTTTTTTATTTATATCTTTTAAAAATGAAACGGTGCGTGTATGACGTCATACGTGCTACTCACACTCCTGGAAGATGTCTAGTGCTACTACCACAGACGATCTCGCTCTCGAAATGGAATTGAAAGATTCAGATTACCGTATTTTCACGACCATAAGGCGCACCGTACTAAAAGGCGCAGTCTTAGTTATGTGTGCCATTTCTGTATTTAACACACACATAAGGCGCACAGGACTATAGGGCGCAGGTTTTATATACAGCTACATGTTCTCTACTACATTTAAATACCTCTACTGCGTATTTAAAAATACAGCGGGACCAAAACTCAGTATGACTGTGCTTTATTCATGTATTTATTACAAAGTATTAATCAAACCTGGGAGCTGGCAGAGAGACAGACACATCGCTGATGACAGAGCGCTGTGATCACTTCTAAATTAAATTAAAATCCTGAAACCTGCCGACGGAATATGTTTGCTTTTATTACCGTTATCCTGGTGCCTGCAGTTTAAATTATTTACATGAAAAACACCTGCCAGCCGCCGCCGTGAACCCGGAGGCTACCTGGCCTAGAGGCTGCTGTTGAAGGGATTTCTACTGTCGGCGCACCGCTGGTATGTGGGGGTCTGAGCGCCTCCGACAGAAATAGTATAGGCAGGATGATAATCTGGATGAACTGACTGCAATTATTAAGTTTTCAGGTGGACTTTCTCCCTTAAAAACATATTAAAACTACTTTATTCCCACTGATCACAGCAAATATAGCTGCAAGATTTAGATTATTTAGATGAAAAACACCTGCCAGCCGCCGCGGTGAACCCGGGGGCTGCTGTTGAATTAAGTTTTCAGGTAGAAAAATAGAGCGGGACCAAAACTGAGTGTGATTGTGCTTTATTCAAGTATTTATTAGTATTAATCAAACCCATCAAAGTCATCATCCTCTGTTTCTGAATTAAACAGCTGCGCTAAATCAGACATGCCAATTTCCCCTTCTTCGCTGTCAGTGTCACTTTCCGTGCCGGGCGGCTCCTCAGAAATAATGCCGGCTTTTGCGAAAGCTGAACAACAGAGCCAGCAGACACGTTAGTCCAAGCATCTACAATCCATCCGCAAACGGTGGCGTAACTTGCCCGGCGCTGCCTTCCACTTTTCCTGAAACTGTGGTCTCCGTCTTCATCCATCGCTCGCAGCCTTACTTTGAACGGCCGGTTCACACCGATGTCGAGCGGTTGAAGTTCCTTTGTCAGACCCCCCGGGATAACAGCGAGTACAGCGTTCATTTGATTCACCTTTTTTTCACATCAGCTGTGAGATGGGCACGCATGGAGTCACAGATTAACAGCGATGGTGATGCATGGAAAAAACCACCTGGTCTCCTAACATACACCTGCCTCAGCCACTCTTTCATCATCTCCTCATCCATCCAGCCCTTTTCATTTGCCTTAATATCATATGTCATCAGAGCGATGTGTCTGTCTCACTGTCAGCTCCCAGATCAGCTTCTCTGATTGGTTGATGTGGCGCTTCCAGCAGCAAAACTTTAATTTTTTCCAACTCGAGCAGCAGCAGCGCGTTGGCGGCGCGTCAGATGCTTAAACGCTCCCGACGCGCTGCGTCTGCTGCTCAATACGCGCCGCGGGACCCTTTGCTGCGCCTTGACGCGCTTCAACCATTGACTTTGCATGTAAACTCGCTGCTTCTGCTGCGTCCGGTTCACACCGATGTCAAGCGGTTGAATAACAGCGAGCACAGCATTCATTTGTTTCACCATGTTTTTCACATCAGCTGTGAGATGGGCACGCATGGAGTCACAGATTAACAGAGATGGTGATGAGTGGAAAAAAAACCACCTGGTCTCCTTACATTCACCTCCCTCAGCCACTCTTTCATCATCTCCTCAATGAGGTGGTCTCAAAAGTCGCAGTTACAACACACATAGGGCGCACCGCACCAAAGGGCGCACCGCACATTTTGAGGGGAAAAAAAGACGTTTATGTGCGCCTTATAGTCGTGAAAATACGGTAGATGTTCTGTCTGTTTAAAAGCTCAGACTTCTGAACAGGCCTCAAGTTTCTAGAGCTGACGATATTTGTAATTTCCAGCATCTCACTTCTCTACTGAAAGGTTCTACATACTGTAGTCTAGGTGATGTTTCCAGAAGGTAAGGTCCACTTCAAGGTCAGATGCTAAACACCAGAGGAACCTGATATTCCAGCTTTTTCGAGGTGTGAATAAGCAAAAATAAGGTATTTTTATCCACTCTACTAGATGTTATGTCCTTTCTTTTGTCCTTGTGTCCTTACAACTTGATCTCCTTCCTCCCTGAAGAAGGAAATACTGAGCCCCTAACGTGACACCATCAGCTTAACTAGACCCATGCCTCGTTTCCACCGAATTCTAACCCGATCAACGGTACGCTGCAGCACATATTTCTTTGATTATTAATTTTTATGTATTTTTAAATCCACATAAGAGCAGATCCAGGAGATGTTTGGTGATATTACTGAGCTGTAGGACTAGAAGAGTTGCTGGTTTTTGAAACATTTTTTTTCTCCAATTTCAGTTTATGATGTAACCAGGATGTTTTAAATAGTGCTAATATGCCGCCTGCTGGTTCTGCGTTAAAAGTCCTGAATTGAAGGACAGGTTCAGGCTGAATCCCAAACCGCACCCTAACCACTATCCCTTAACTATCAAGGGTTAATCGCAATAAGGTAACCCTCAGAGCTGTGGAAGGCGCCTGGATTGTACGTGGGGGGGGTTTAAACGTGAATGGGAAGGCCTCTTCCCTCCTACGGAAAGCAGTCGTTTCTATGGAAACACATTGACGCTGCATGTGTGTGGCTGTAGCTCTGTGGCGCAGATTAACATAATATCAAACATTTTCCATTTTCGTAAAAATAAATCTATCCATTCAAATAAAACTATTTCAAAGAGGACATTCCATTGGGCGATTAATTACGTCTTTTTTCCTAACATGATTTTCTTATATTTTCTGTTGTGCTGAAGATGCAGGAAACCAGCTGAACTTGCATTGGAATGCACGTGTTTCCTCTGCCAATACTTTGCCATTATACCTGCCAAACAAAATTCCAACAAGCCTGCAGACTAGCTATTTAACGGCTGAACAGTCCACTGGCCCTACCCACTACGTTGTTTGGGACGGCCCTTAATGTGGCGGACCCTCCGCAGGACTCCAAACGGAGGGTTAATGATTAGGGGCTGGTTTGGGATTCAGTCTTAGACATCAGGACCGGAGAGCAAAGGTCATTATGATAGAAAAGACCTCTGACTCTGCTCTGACGGGTCTGCTAATGACTCTAGGAACAGCCAAGGACTCAACTGGGTCTAGTTTAGATGACATGGTTCTGTTGGGTCCCTCCTGAGACCTACAGCTTGCACTGGGGCGGTTCGCCACCAGGATGAGAATCAGAGAATCGTCCTCCAAGTCAAAGGCCTTAATTCTCGACTGAAAAAAGGTGGATTGTCTCCTTCAGGTCAGAGGAGAGTCCCTGTCTCGACTTCGGGTGTTGAAGTATTTTGGGGGTTCTGTTCAGGAGTGAGAGGAAACGGATAGATGGATCAGTGCTGCCGCTATGATGCTGCAGTCTGCTGAGGTACAATGAATGAGAAGGCAGGAAGTAACGACTAGGTCCCACATCAGATGGATGCAAACCTCAATTTACAGTAAGACTGACTTGTAGCATAGGATAACATAGAAGAGGGGGTTGGATGGGCAAGACTTTGGTCTGAGGCCCCTTAACCCTTTAAAGCCCGATCCAAGCATAAAACAAAAAAGAAATTTACTTTTTTTTGGTTTGAAGTCCTTATTTGGCCTTTTAAAAAAATATGTAAAAAGAAAAAACAGAAATACATTTTTGATATTAATAATTTATTACTATGCGATAAGTCCAGATTACTTTTTGTGTAGTCTTCTGCCCTCTGTTATCAGGTATATCTGATTGTATACAATAGGATTTTGAGCAAAGTTTTTACAATTAAATTATGCAAAAGGTTTCAGACGCAAAACATTTCAGTAACCGTATGTATCAAATATGATACATTTGGCATTGTAGAGTTAATTACCCAGTCATACTCGTCATCAGGTGTTCATCTGTTCAACACAATAAAACATCAACCAATAGAGTGGTCCATAACATGATTTGAAGTAGACTGGAACAATAAACACAGATACATGGGGAGAGGGAGGGCTTGTGAAGGTAGATCTTGTTGGTGGTTCTTTTTAAGTCCCAGTTTGAAAAAGTAACATCTATTAGAGGCTGATAAAACGTAATGGAAACAGAACAAAGTGTGTAAATGAGCATAAACCAACAAAAGCAAACTGAGCCAAGACAAGAAACTACAACTAAACACAGAAGGAATATTTGGCAACAGAAAATCTCTGGATGGATGATAAACAGTTTTATAATCCCAAGATAGATCCAGGTTGATTCTATTTGTTTTTTTGTATACAACTTGACCACTAGATGGTAGTAAATGACAAACTCTGCCACTTGAACACCAGTAGTTTCCAGAAATTAAAAACTTCTGTAATAAAAAAAAAAAACATGTTTTGGGTTGTTTTTCTTTGGTGGAAGCAGAGAGGTTTTACAAGTTCCATTTCTGTGACTGAACACAGAATCTAAACCATGACTGAGGTCAGCTGGATGTCTCCCTCGATCTCCACGCTATTGATGTTATGTAGAGGAGTGAAGCGGTGGTTGTAGGTGTGGGCCTGCATCCAGTTCACTACAATCCTGAAGGATCTTTGTTCACAGATGATGGTCAGCTGGAAGAAACAAGGTTCAGAGAGGTCATCCTAACTGCTTAAATGTCTTTGGGATTTCTTACAGAAAGCTAAATACAACCTCTTCCTTCAACCTAATCTGTATCAGCCTGGGGAGGCTTGAAGATACAGAAAACTAACAGTCTAGTCACGGTTTAACCATATTTATTAACAGCAACAGCCAACAAAAAAGGGGAACCAGACAGCCGGTAATACTTTACTGTACAGTAGAAGGAAGGAGCAACAACTCTGCCTCTGGAGGAGGCAACGGAGCCCACCAAACCAGAAACCTAGATTTCCTCTTTTGTCTGTAGTTTATGCATTTCCTCCAGTCTGCTGGTGAAGATTCCCAGTCATCCAGGTCATAGTCATTCCAAAAAAAGTTTAAAACAAACCACTGGACTTTCTTTTTTCCAAGTTTGAAGACATTTCACTCCCATCCAGAAAGCTTTCTCATTTAAAATGTCTAGAGTAGTGTGGAGCTCCAGGCTTTATGGTAAATGGCCTGTACTCTTATAGCACTTTTTCAAGTCAGGAGACTTGACCAAAGCACTTTAAACTACATTCAGTCATTCAGCCATTCACTCACACACTGATGATGGGAAGCTACATTGTAGCCACAGCTGCCCTGGGGTTCCCTGACAGAAGCGAAGCGTTGGGCTATAGATTAGCCCAACGAAAGCCTTGTTTTGGTTTAGAAAAAAGGCAAATTGAACCGAAACAGGTCCACCCCTTTGTAATGGGCAGTCTTCATTGTCGTTGTTAGCCTGCAAGTTAAACCAAAACTTGCCCACGCCTCTGTAATGGAGAGTTGTGAGGGTCATAATTTGCATGGCTTACAGGAGCAATGTTTTGATCACCTGCATGTTGATGAGGAATGAGGTGATTGTTTGGAAGAATCAACGCTAAAGCTGTGTTATAGGATTCAGAGACCGAGTCTTCCTCCTCTGTTTAAAGTCGTAGGGAAGCGACTGTTCCAACTGTTGCATTTCCAAATTCTCCTGAGTGGTGCACGACTTTACACGCATGAATAAAGTGAATGTGATTGGTTGTTTATCAAGGGGGCGGGATTGTTGTGGTGGAAGGTTCGCAAGCAAGTTTGGTGATGGCCGGTTTATCGGAAACATCTTACTAACCAGTTAGCAACTTAGTGCTAGTAGGTTCCCAATGGGAAATTACATTGGGACCAAGTAGCACTAAATTGGTGACTTAGAAACAGCACTGGATGAGTCTCCTCCATCATACAATTTTTATTTAGAGGAGGAAGGTGAAGACGAAGATGGTGTGGAAGAGGACGCCAGGGCGGCAGAAGCTTGGTTTGGTGTAGAAGGCTTACAGCCGTACATGTTTGAGCCCTTGCCTCGCAACGCTGCCAGTTCTGTTAGCTCTACGCCTGCTGAAGACACAGACATCCATCCCCGTGAACACTGGGACGGAACTCAATGGGAAAGTAAATAGTTGTTATTTCAACCGTTGCATATATTAGCTGCGACATATGAATCAAGATGCTATGACTGAAAAGATTTGTTTGACAGATGACCTGTTTTTGGAGAAAATCTTCTTGAGTTTTTCCACAGACTCCAGCAACATATGGGATGGCGAAATTTTTGCGTTTAAAAGGGAATGCCAATTTTTTTTACATGATTTACCTTGATTTTACATTATGACATCATGTTCTACTCACCCATATTAGTTTTTGTGTCATTTGGAGCTGTTCTGAAGATATTCTGTTAGGTTATATCCAGGTAACATCTTCCCGTGGGCAACGACTTGAAGGCACAAACTAAACTGTTCATAATTTATTCTTTATGGTACGCCAGCATTCATAACATGTAGACGAATCACTGTCCCCCAGACATCCGCGGTTATATTTTTTATATTTATATATTTTTTAAATAAAGCGGAGTGTGTATGACGTCACCAGTGAGCGCCGGCTACCGTTCATTCATCCTGTCCTCTGAACTGCTGCTAGTTTTACTCACATGCCTGGAAGATGTCTAGTGCTATTACCACAGATGATCTCGCTCTCGAAATGGAATTGAACGATTCAGATTAGCTAGGCGAATGAATATAAAGGGTAGAGCGTAGCCGCCTGTGGCCCGGGCTGCCTGTTACAACTCCAGTCCAGCACGCGGATGACGTCATACACACTCCGCTTTGCTTAAAGCTACAGTGTGTAATTTTCAGCGACATCTAACGTCCAGACTGCAGACCGCAGCAACATGAACGTCTCCCCCCCACCGCTTCTCCCCCCCAACAGTACGGCGAGCGTTACGGGACAAAATGTCTTCCACGACGTCCGCATCACCTACCTTCTCAAGTGATGAGGTTTGTTTACATAGATAATTTTACAGATAGTATTTCATTAGTCTGTGTGTTCAGTACCGTCTCAGTTCATCTCTCTCAACTTGCCGTAGTTACTTTCGAGCGTAATGGGCGATCTTGCAATCGCTAGTTTGTTGGCTCTGTGCTGCCGTAGCGCAAAGATGTCTGCCTCCATGGCTGCGAGACCCGCTCCTATGTAATTATAAATAACGAATTCTAAGGCAACGCAAATATTAAGTTTAAAAGGCTGAGCTCGTAGATGATGATAAATAACATAGTTATGTATAATATATTACATTTCTGACTGTACATCCCTGTAATTATTACACACTGTAGCTTTAAAAAAATATAAACATAAAAAATATAACTGCGAATGTCTGGGGGGACAGTGATTCGCCTACATGTTATGAATGCTGGCGTACCTTAAAGAATAAATTATGAACAGTTCAGTTTGTGCCTTTAAACCGTTGCCCATAGGAAGACGTTACTTGGATATAACCTAACGGAATATCTTCAGAACAGCTCCAAATGAAGCAAAACATATGGGTGAGTAGAACATGATGCAATAACGTAAAATCAAGGGCCCAATGTGAAAAAACAGTGTTCCCCTTTAATGTTCTCACCATTATGATCTACTACATCTTTTTTGTATTTCCTTAATGATTTGACTCCCAGTTTGGGTATCCGTAGGTTTGTAGAGCATCTTTGATGTGTTTCTGTTCTTTGTGCTTCCCTTCTGTTTCAGTAGAGACATGCTCAGCCTGGGGTTGTCTGATGACAGAAAGCCTGACGCACAAACAAAAAAGAAAGCTTTCTGGATGGGAAGTAAAACGTCTTTAAAAAAATAAAGTCCAGTGGTTTGTTTTTAACTTTTTTTGGGATTCCCTTCAGTCCTTTTTGGACTGAGGTCATCTAATGGCCTTCACTGCCTGATTACTAACATATATCCCTTGGCATGACACATTGCTATAAAATAAGTGAAGAAAAAAACTTTTTCCAATAATAATATGACAGAGTGAAATTGACAGCATGACATTCTTCTCTAATTCAGTTAATGGTAATTGTGTGACGCAATGGCCCTTAAAAATAATTATTTTTTAATCCCTAGATGGTCAGTTAAGCCTTTAAATATAAAAAAATTCAACAAATAGACGATAACATCACAGAGGAAGTAGAGAACCCAGCGCTGAATCAGCCAAACACTGAGATTGACGCCACTGACCCATGTTTGCACACATTATTTGGAACAGTGGTGCATCAGATGTCAGGGATTTTAACATTAATATTTTCATATCGTGAAAGCCTGCCCTCGCTGGAATGGCATTAATCCCATTCGTTCCTCAGAGCCCCACTGCCCATGCTGCTTGGTGTTTCGGACCACCGTGTTCTTGTTTAAACGTGGATTATAATGCAGAGCGATTCCAGTCTGGTGGCTGAAGTTCACGTGGAACCTGGGAGGAAACGGAACATGAGACAGAAAATTTTTTAAACAAACAGGATTAAACTTTAAGCTAAAATCTAATACGATCAAATCATCAGCGATGGGGTGAGACATTAGGAGGCATTATGTCACTTTACAGAACAAAGAGTTTGATCGAAAGAGGCAGAAATTGTTGTTCAGTTTGATTCTTGTGGACAAACTGATCTGTTGGATATCTTTATTGCACTGAACTGAACTCAGCAGGGCCAGATCTACACTGGACAGCAATATTCTGACTTGGCTGTCGGTGAAGGAGGACCATTTTTCTCCCTCTCCCTCTCCTTCCCCTTTCTGACATGCTTAGCTCTGTGTCTTGTCTTCTGCTGGAGCCCCTCTTCAAGCCCCTGTCACATCTTGACATACGAAAAATCTGGCAAAATCGCTGGCATATGTTGGATAAGTTATGGGTATGTTTTGTAAGTTATAAGCATGCTGAAGCACGCTGGCACACGTCATCATACGGTGAGTACATCGAGAAATATTGAGCATGCTCTTGACGTGTGCCAGCGTATGCT
Organism: Cyprinodon tularosa; assembly: GCF_016077235.1. NCBI lineage: Eukaryota > Metazoa > Chordata > Actinopteri > Cyprinodontiformes > Cyprinodontidae > Cyprinodon > Cyprinodon tularosa. The sequence goes on from NW_024039112.1 coordinate 377,428, forward strand.
CATGCGTGGGCCATAAGTTACAGTTAAGTTTTCTGATCGTTGACATACGTTAATTGTAAGTTACTCATCAGTTGTAGTGTCTAGCTTATCCAGAACCTATGAGTGACTTGTGCATAACTGATGCGTAAATCAACCTTTTCATAACATGAGGACCCAAATTTGGGTCCTCAGCACTCGCCCCAAGATGATTTTTAGACCTGTAACATATTCTCTGGGGTCTTGCCTTTATTTTGATACCAAAACAATTAAAATAAACTCTGTAGTTCTTGAGATATATTCAATTCATTTTGGGCATGTTATTTTCAAGCATATTTCTCGAAAACAGGCCTAGTGTCCAAGAGGTTAAGAACTTATCTCCAAAGCATATCAACGTATTTCTCCAGATGACCGCTGAATGTGTTTCTATCTTACAGCTACTGTTTAATGGCTTATTGGCAGCATTTTGGTATAAAGGGGGTTCACAGGAGGAAACCATCAATACTCCAGACTTTATTCCCATCATAGTTTGAGCGTGAAGGTGAGTGTGATGGATCCTCCCTGCGTTCACAACCACAACTAACAAACTTCCTAGCAGACATGATGCTGAATCTGCTGCGCCTGCAAACCTTCTTTCTTTCCTTTTCTTTTTTCTTTTTATCTATTCATTATTTTTGGCGGGCGGTAAACACAGCTAGGTTAATAGTGCGATCAAAGAAATCTTTTAATGCAGGCCAGGTGCCTCCAGGCGCATTGCTGCCCCCTTCAGGACATTGGCTTGTTCATAATACATGGGAATTATGCTGCTGTGCGTTATGCATAAGTTAGGCTGACGTTGGACATAAGTTCTGGACTTGTTATGAATACTCTATGTATAAAACTAACATTGAAAAAATATATAAAAAGTTCAGCATATAACAGTTTTTGAGTAGATTCTGGGATGCCAAGCAAATGCTTGCTAAATCAGCAAGGTGTATCTTCCCAAAACCTACAAACTGAATTATGGATCTGGTCAGCTTGTCTCTCATTGCAATTGAAAAATAGTTTTCTACAGGAAGACAGGCTAAAGGGGATCCCTGCTGTCCATATGCTACATTGTTCTCTTTATACAGAATGGATGCCTTGCAGAAGTTGAAGATTGTTGGCCTAATGATTATGTCTGTTGAGGACGTAGAAGATTCATACATATTTGGATTTTTTTATAACCTCTCAAAACCCACCGGTTCGCTACAACCCGTTTTAAAGGGTAAACAACTAATAACACAGAATGCTTGAAAATTACACTGGTATCCTCTTATTTGGAAGACCTGTTCATTGTTATGACAAGTTCTGTCTTTATGCATTTTTGTTCTGTGTGTGTTCTGAGGGCTGGGAGTGTTGCCAGGCAGGTGGAAAAAAAACATGTTAACGTTTAGAGGATATGCAGTATTATAGTATACAGACTTTGAATGTAAATGGTATAAAAAATCACATTAAAAGAAGCAAGATCATTTCAAAGCTTAAACAAGAGCAGATTGGCATAGGTTTCTTGCAGGAAACACATTTGTCAAATGAAGAACATGAGAAGATAAATAAAATGGGTTATAGAAAAACATATTTTGCTTCTCACAGATCAGGGGGAAAAAAGAGGAGTAGCTATTCTTATATCAAACAGTATCAGATTTGGTTTTATTTCAGAACACAAAGATAAGGAAGGCAGATTTTGTCTTGGTAAAGGGGAAGTTGGAACAGGAAGAGGTCACTCTATGCAATATATATGCCCCCCTGGTAGTAGCATAGATTTCTTTAAATAAGTATTCAGTCTTGTGGCCGCAGAAGCACGTGGCACATGTATATGTGCAGGCGATTTTAAATTACTCCTAAATCCAAAACTGGATACAACTAGCAGAGAGTGAAGAAAGACTCACTTAGAAAAGTAATTAAAAAAAAACCCGGCAAGAATTGGGACTCATAGATATATGGAGATATTTTACATAAACACGAGCGTGAATTTACTTTTTACTCTACTATTATTTCTTTTTGTTCAATAGGGACCTTCACAGATTGAAAGATTGTTTAATAGGCCAAAGAGACATTTCTGATCATTCTGGTTTAAATATGAAAATTAATTTAATTAGGAATCCTAAAAACACTTTATGGAGGCTCAACACATTTATTGAATACTACTGCTTCCAAATTGAAATGGCAGAGGTACTTAAAAGTTATTAAGAATTTAATGATAATGGAACAGTTAGCCCTAAAATTCTGTGGGATGCAGCTGAAGCATATATCAAAGTTTTCTATCTAAGGAAAACCAGTTGATTGCATCGACTTGTTGACCCGAATGCAATCCCTCACACTAAGCATGCTTGTAGCAACAGTGGAGAGGAAAAACTCCCTTTTAACAGGAAGAAACCTCCAGCAGAACCAGGCTCAGTGTGAGCGGCCATCTGCCGAAGCCGACTGGGGCTCAAGGAGACAGAAGCAGAGATACAGAAAGCAACTGTAAAAGGCGGCCCTGTCCAGGAAACACACAGCCAGGCAGACTAGGTCAGAGCCAGTTCCCATGTCAGAGGATGAAGAGAGCACATCCAGCCAGTCACAATCAGAGAAACAGGACTATACTGAAAAACAGGCTGATCTCCAACATCTATAAACAAAGGTGTTGATGGCTGTCAAGTTTTTGTTGTGATGTTGATTTTTTCCCTCAGTAATGCTCCACTTGAAAGAGCCCAGTCAGCAAGGAACAACTCAGAACAAGGATTTCCCCTTTTTGTTTTTTATTGAAATTTGTTTTCTTGATTTGATTGGTGAAGGGGTCATTCAGTCATTCAGCCATTCAGGTTGAAAACCTTGAACACAAGAGTAACAGGAGATATTGCGTTATTTCAAACTTAAACAAACACAAATCATTCAAATGTAAAAATAAAGATCAATAAAGTAAGTACTAATTTGTATCACTAATTACAACTAACTTTGAATGCAACCAAACTAGCAATGCCTTAGCATTAAGTCAGCATAAGTGCCAATAAACCTTTAGCATTAATCTCACATTAACAAATATCTTGTTTAACATTTAACTTAAGTAAATAAGATATGCAAACAGTGGAGTGTCAAACAAAAGCCGTCTGGAGACCCCTAAGCCCGCTCTGAGCCGTCTGGAGACCCCTGAGCCTGCTCCGTGTCTTCCAGAGACTCCTGAATTGGGGCTAGGGTCGGTGCCTTCCCCTGTTCCTGGTGTGTATATTTGATCAGTGGGAATCAGTCGGTGGTTTCCTCTATTCCTGAGGTGGAGCCACAGTCGGTGGCTTCCTCTGCTCCTGATGCGGAGCCGCAGTCGGTGGCTTCTGGTGTTCCTGATTCGGAGCCGCAGTCGGCGGCCTCCGTTGTTCCTGATCCGGAGCCGCAATCGGCGGCCTCCTGTGTTCCTTTGGAGCCACAGTCGGTGGCCTCCTCTGCTCCTGATGTGGAGCCACAATCGGCGGCTTCCGGTGCTCCTGATTCGGAGCCACAATCAGCGGCCTCCTCAGTTCCTGATGCGGAGCCGCAATCGGCGGCCTCCTTAGTTCCTGATTCGGAGCCACAGTGGGTGGCCCTGTCTGAGCCTGTTGCTGAGCTGCAGAAGCAGAGACGGCGTCCTCCTCGGTGCTTCCTGCAGAAGCAGAGATGGCGTCCTCCTCGGAGCTTCCTGCAGAAGCAGAGACGGCGTCCTCCTCGGTGCTTCCTGCAGAAGCAGAGACGGCGTCCTCCTCGGTGCTTCCTGCAGAAGCAGAGACGGCGTCCTCCTCGGAGCTTCCTGCAGAAGCAGAGACGGGGTCCTCCTCGGAGCTTCCTGCGGAAGCTGGGATGGCGTCCTCCTCCGGGGTCCCTGCAGCTTCCAAGACTCCGGCCTCCGGAGTGTCTGCCTCTGCTCCGGTTCCACGGCCAGTCACCGGAGACTCTGCTCTGCTGCCGGTCCCATGGCCAGCCACCTGAGACTCTGCCTTGCCTCCGGCCCCACGGCCGGCCACCTGAGACTCTGCCTTGCATCCCTGGTTCATCCTTCGCCAGCCCTGGGCGAATTATTTTTTGGGGGTCTTTTTCTTTGGGGCGTCTGGTATCCGCCCTTGAGGGGGGGGGGGTACTGTTAGGATCCGGGGCCTTGCCCACCAGAGGGCGCCGTGGATCTATTCCTGGGGAGCTTGGGTTCAGTGTTGACAGCTGTTCCCCATCAGCTGATTAGGAGCTCTCCCTATATTAGCTGTAGAGGAGCTCCACTCGGAGCCGGATTGTTGTCCTTTCTGTGCCACCCTGCCTGTCTGAACCTGAGAACCTGAAGGTCTGTTTACCTGAACCTGTATCTGAGTCTAACCTGCTCTGTCTTCTCTGCCTTCCAGGGCAGAACCCTGTGTGTCTTCAATAAATATTGGACTTTTAACCTGCCTCTCTGTTCTGTGAGTTCTGCATCTGGGCTAGTAAACCTGCTACATCATGACAATTTTTGCTGTTTGTACCAGTTAGTTCTGACGCGCGGCTGAAGCAGCTTTGCTGCTCTGGCTGCGCGGTGCAAAAGTGTGTCTGACGCGCGTTGGGCGGAGCTCCTCTATCCTTTCTTTGCCTTGCAGCTGTATTTGCTGTGATCAGTGGGAATAAAGTAGTTTTAATATGTTTTTAAGTGAGAAAGTCCACCTGAAAACTTAATCATTGCAGTCAGTTCATCCAGATTACCATCCTGCCTTCTAATATTATTTCTGTCGGAGCCGCTCAGACCCCCACATACCGGCGGTGCGCTGTCAGTAGGAATCCCCTTCAACAGCAGCCTCTGGCCGGGTCGCCTCCTCGCGGTTCATCGTGGCAGCTGGGAGGTGTTTTTCATCTAAATAATCTAAACTGCAGGCAGCAGGAAAATAAAAGTGAACACATTCTGCCGGCAGATTTCTGCATTTGAAGTTAATTTATGCGTCAATAAACTGTTTTAGAGGAGTGATCACAGCGCTCTGTGTCATCAGCGATGTGTCTGTCTCACAGCCAGCTCCCAGGTTTGATTAATAATTTGTAATAAATACATGAATAAAGCACAAACATACTCAGTTTTGCTCCCGCTCTATTTTTAAATACGCAGTAGAGGTATTTAAACGTAGTAGAGGATATGTACCAGTACAGGTGCTGGTCATAAAATTAGAATATCATGAAAAAGTAGATTGATTTCAGTAATTCCATTTAAAAAGTGAAACTTGTATATTATATTCATACATTACATACAAACTCATATATTTCAGATGTTTATTTTGTTTAATTTTGATGATTACAAATGACAACAAATGAAAATCTCAAATTCATCATATCAGAAAATTAGAATATTGTGAAAAGGTTCAAAATTGATGGCCCCTGGTACCACACTCTAATCAGCTAATTAACTCAAACCACCTGCAAAAGCCTTTAAATGGTCTTTCAGTCTAGTTCTATAGGCTACACAATCATGGGGAAGACTGCTGACTTGACAGTTGTCCAAAAGACGACCATCGACACCTTGCACAAGGAGGGCAAGACACAAAAGGTCATCGCTAAAGAGGCTGGCTGTTCACAGAGCTCAGTGTCCAAGCACATTAATAGAGAGGCGAAGGGAAGGAAAAGATGTGGTCGAAAAAAGTGTACAAGCAAGAGAGATAACCGCACCCTGGAGAGGATTGTGAAACAAAACCCCTTCAAAAATGTGGGGGAGATTCACAAAGAGTGGACTGCAGCTGGAGTGAGTGCTTCAAGAACCACCACACACAGACGTATGAAAGACATGGGTTTCTGCTGTCGCATTCCTTGTGTCAAGCCACTCTTGAACCACAGACAGCGTCAGAAGCGTCTAAAGAGAAACAGGACTGGACTGCTGGTGAGTGGTCCAAAGTCATGTTCTCTGATGAAAGTAAATTTTGCATTTCCTTTGGAAATCAAGGTCCCAGAGTCTGGAGGAAAAGAAGAGAGGCACTTCATCCACGTTGCTTGAAGTCCAGTGTAAAGTTTCCACAGTCAGTGATGGTTTGGGGTGCCATGTCATCTGCTGGTGTTGGTCCATTGTGTTTTCTGAGGTCCAGGGTCAACGCAGCCACATACCAGGAAGTTTTAGAGCACTTCATGCTTCCTGCAGCTGACCAACTTTTTGGAGATGCAGATTTCATTTTCCAACAGGACTTGGCACCTGCACACAGTGCCAAAGCTACCAGTACCTGGTTGAAGGACCATGGTATCCCTGTTCTTAATTGGCCAGCAAACTCTCCTGACCTTAACCCCATAGAAAATCTATGGGGTATTGTGAAGAAGAAGATGCAATACACCAGACCCAACAATTCAGAAGAGCTAAAAGCCACTATTAGAGCAACCTGGGCTATCATAACACCTGAGCAGTGCCACAGACTGATCGACTCCACGCCACGCCGCATTGCTGCAGTAATACAGGCCAAAGGAGGCCCAACTAAATACTGAGTGCTGTACATGCTCATACTTTTCATGTTCATACTTTTCAGTTGGCCAACATTTCTATAAATCCTTTGTTTTTATTGGTCTTCAGTAATATTCTAATTTTCTGATATGATGAATTTGGGATTTTCATTTGTTGTCATTTGTAATCATCAAAATTAAACAAAATAAACATCTGAAATATGAGTTTGTATGTAATGTATGAATATAATATACAAGTTTCACTTTTTAAATGGAATTACTGAAATCAATCTACTTTTTCATGATATTCTAATTTTATGACCAGCACCTGTATATAAAACCCGCGACCTATAATCCGGTGCGCCTTATGTGTGTGTTAAATACAGTAATGGCACACATAACTGAGACTGAGCCTTTAGTACGGTGCGCCTTATGGTCTTGAAAATACGGTAATCACAATGAACCTATGTCTATATTTTCCAAATAAATCATTGAAAATGGAACAAATTTTCATGAGGCCTTTGCTTATATGCACATATTTATACATCAGTGCTGTTTAAATGAATTTAATGACTCCAGACAATCTCTAATGCATAAAACATAAAAACAAATTCATGACAGAGTCTGAATTCTATATTAGTATAATTGTAGTATATTGTTAAAAAGTATAAATTGCTGTTTTTGGTCACATTTTGGTTCACTATTTTATTGTGGGGCCTATTGTAAATTTTAGTAATGAAGACTGATAAGGCAGTACATCAACCACAGTACCTCACCTGAAAAGAGTGAGGGAAAAAGGTACTACCAGTATTTCCGGCCTTCTGGTATCTGGTGTATTGATTCTAGTCACAGTAAATGGTAAATTGACTGTACTTAAAGCGCCTTTTCAAGTCAGGAGACTTGGCCTACATTCAGTCATTCACCCATTCACACACACACTCACACACTGATGGTGGCAAGCCACATTGCATCCATAGCGTCCCTGGGGTTCACTTACAGAAGTGAGGCTGCCGTACACTGGTGCCACTGGGCCCTCTGACCACTTCCACCTCTTGCCCAAGGACAAAATGACACTGAAAGCTGTAGCTGGGGCTTGAACCATCAACCCTTCAATTTCAGGGCAAACTCCTACACCCAACGCCACTGTAGTTTTAAGAGACCCCATTCTGGGGGCACCTGACATTTTTTACAGACGGTCATAAATATGTAATTCCAGGAGGAGTAGGCATTATATCTTATGCTGTTGTTTCTTCCTCTGACAAACCTAGCCCTGCTGCCTGCTACAATTGGCACATCCTGGAGGCTGAGATTATCCCACCCTCATCGTCCTCGCTTCTTGCTGAAATCTGTGCCATCATTCGTGCTTGTGAAATAAATTATTATAAAAAAATAAATATACACAGATTCTGCTTACAGAGCAAAAATGGCACACGTAGATGTAAAACATAGGCAAATAACAGTGTTGGGATCCTCAGGCTTGCCCACCAGAGGGCGCCGAGGATCCTCTTTTGCTTTTTGTATTTTCTCCTTAGGGCTGGAGTTACTGTTGGGATCTGGAGACTACCCTCTGTCTCCAGCAGAGTGCGCCGTGGGTCTCCTAGGGCTGGAGTCTTCCTGCACACCTGTTGTTAATCTACTCATCAGGAGACCTCCCCTTTATAAGCTCCTGCCAGACCTTGCTTCCACGCCGCAGTGTTGATCTTAGTTGGTTAGCTTCCAGAGTCTCTGTTACAGATTGAATCTTAGTTGTCTCAAGTGTGAGATCAGATTCTAATCCCTCCTTTGTCTGTGTCTCACAGGAAACCTGTCTCTGGTCTGAAGCTCAGGAAGAGCTGCCTCACTGGAAACCTGTCTCTGGTCTGAAGCTCTGGGAGAGCTGCATCACAGGAAACCAGTCTCAAGCCTGAAGCTCTAGGAGAGCTTAACCTGCTAATCTGCCCTGGTGAGCCAACCTGAAGGTTCCTATGTGGAATCACCCTGAAGAATCCTATGTGGATGTTCCCTGTTGTTCTCTGCAATGAGCTGGAAGCTCAGCCTGAAGAATCCTACGTGGATTTTCCCTGTTGTTGTCTGCAGTGAGCTGGATGCTCAGATCAAGGTCTGCTATGCTAAGCCTGAAGCTAGATGTTTAGCTTCTTATAAACTCTGCTAACCAACAGTCTCCGGTCCCAGTCAAGACTTCTGTGAACCAGTCCAAACCAGTTTCAGAACTTGTTTTATTCTCTGGTGTTCAGAACTTTAAATAAACCTTTGAACTTTTTCCCTGTCTCCTCCGTGTGTGTTCTGCATTTTGGGCTAGCTCTGATACCCATCATGACAAACAGATTCTTCTGACCACCACAGGTAAAGCTGTCAAATATGTTGCTAAGATGCTCCAACTAGAAGAGGCTTTGACAAGACCGGAGCAGTTTTCTTTCCTAAGTTGTAATGTACTTCTTTGTGTCGACACTACCCCCACCAAAACAGAATGTGCTAGAGTGGTCATTAATCGGCTAATTATTGACCTCTTAATAATGGGGATTATTGGTGTGCTGCTGAGAGACTGTAGCTCAAACAGTCCAGATTAAAGCAGGATGAGTGCTTCTACTTTTTGGGAAAATAAAATCCCAGGTGGGGACATTATATGATTTTAATTTAAAAGCAGTTCCATCTTCTCGTTATGATCACATTGGAGACTGATGTAACACAGGATGAATCACACTTCGAGCTGGTGCTGGACAAAGCAATACCACATCTTACGGATATGGCCAAGATACCGTAAGGTACTCAGCAGATTAGCTGGGTTCACTTTTATAAATAAAGCCGGAGAGTTTTAAAACAAATTCGTCTTGACCTTACCCTGGGTTTCAGCCTCCAGTTTTTATTCATTTATTTTTATCCGTGTATATGATGCAGCCTAGACAATCCCTGAGCACATTATTGATTACGCTCCATGTCCAACCAGTACAACTACTTATTTGTCATTATTCATCTGATTCTTGCTAATATTCTTTGTATGACTTTGAATTCTACCAATTCTCCTAAATGTCATGATTCACTATAGACTAATTGATGAACCGTTCAATTGCCGTTCTAGGTAACAAACCTTAGAGGCCATTTACTTTTGCCTTACTTGCATATACATAGTGACAATGAAGCTGACAGTGTGCAGGCATAATAGTTCAAGGCCCATTTAAGGGGGATCGTGAGGTTGTTTTATTTGACTATGTTCTTTTTTTCAGGCTGTGTTTCTAGCAATCCTTGAGCTTTTATATCTTTTCCCAGGACAGGCTGGCAATGTCTCAGCCCTAATTGTATCTTCTTTAAGATTTGTACTAATCCTTATTTTCTAAAATGAAAAATTTGGATGATGACAACCAGAGAGAGATGTAGAGATGGGTGCACACACTGGACTTTGATAAGTGGGTTTGAATAGGCTCTGACTGACTTGACATGGTTAAAAATTGTACTGGGATCCCAATCATTCATTAGGACATCAGAGCGATGGTGTTAATGTGCAGCATGGGGTTATTGATGAGAAGGGGGGTGTGTGTATACTTTTTTTTTGATTTGATATGAGTCCTGGGTGAACTCATTGAGGCACAGAGTGTTGTTTTAAAATTGTGAACTAACTGTTTTTGTTTCTACCTGTAAACTTAAGGAAATTTTGAAGAGCTCAGTTTTCGATCCTCTGAGGTTCTGATGTGACCTATGAGGTACAGTTGAATATAGGAGTTTGAAGCTTATGAATTTTGTTGGAGGGAAATTGAGCACCCTTTGAGAGCCAGTCATTCTTACAGAGGTACTTGCAGAAGTGTCACAGTTCTACGCTGTAGAACGCTGGACTATGTCATAGGTGAGGCTATGTAATGGTAAATGGGGTGTACTTATATAGCGCCTTTATTCAAGTCAGGAGATTTGACCAAAGATCTTTACACTACATTCATTCACCCATTCACGCACACACTCACACTGCCGTACACTAGCGCCACCGGGGACCCCTCTGACCACCATCATTAGCCTGAAAATAAATGAGCCAATATAACATCTAATAATTTTACTCAGCTTTCAAATATTCATTTAGAGTATTTATTTAATATGTGTTTATCAGACAATCAGTATTGTTCCTATTGGGTAATTTAAAGTAAGCTGGGCTACATGCTGGCAATGAATGAGTTAAAACTATTCTAATAGGTCCATCGAAATATATTTACCATTGATCGGACAACAGGCATTCTGCAAGTCACACTTTGCAGCCAGATGTCAACATTCAATTCGTTTATGACCATTGGCCAGACATTTACATGACATTTGGCAGTTCTTTCAAGATGATAATCCTAACAGGTGTCTTAAATTGCTTAATTAAAATGCATTTTTCAATTCTTCGATTCTCTCCTCCAGGTTTCCTCCACTGCTCTCGGCCACAGCTCCACTTTTCTCACCAACATCTTCTAGATTCTGGCTTTCATCTAGCAAAACGGCAGCGGCCTGCAGATTCATTTTATGTTTAATTCACAACCAAATTGCAGGTTTTGAATGTTCAGCCGTGCCTGTACACTCTAGACTAATTCTCCTGTGTCATGTCCAGTGAGGGGCAGTAGCGCTGCTACATGTAGCGAAGCTATTAGTTTAACTACATGTTCCAGTAGCTTGACCGTAGCGTCGCTGCTTTATTTATCAAGTAACTTTCCAGTAGTGACGTTATTATTTTTATCAAGTAGCGACGTAGCGTCCACAAACGCTACAAAATCCAGGGCATAACTAAGTAATGAAAGCAGGTTTTCTATTTTTGAAACAACAATCGGAGTTATTCGTTGGACATTCACGCATGAGCCTCTATTTTGCCTCTCCTGTCTGTATCTAGGAAACATGCGCATGCGCACTGCAGTGGAACTCAAAGAATGACACACACAGACACACAGAGCCACACACACAGGATGGAGGAGGAGACAGGAGCAGAGCGCCTTATCTTCAGAGATTTTGAAACTTGTTGAATCCTCTGATAAAAAGTACGTGTTCAAATTTCGGTTCTTGGCCATAGAGAGCTCATGTGGCCAAGACTAGCCATTTGTTTTACATAACCAAACACTCATTAAAACAAGCAACTGCAGTCAATTTTTTGAAATAAAAATGAGAAAAATATATCAGCTTTAACTTTATTGGTGCCTTTAATTTCCAGATAGTTCAATCTGATGAGTGCCACTAAGATATTCTCATTAGAGAGCAGTAGCCAAACTTAGATATTGTATTTTAATGGCCTAATTTACCAGACAGGATGTTTACATAAATCTGTTTTAAGGCTTATTTGCACAAATAAGATTTTTTAGGTATGGAGGAACAGCTCTCCCATATATAAAAATAAATACATAAATAAATACATGCTCAATAAATAAATAAGCATTCAATTAATTACCCCCCAAAATACAATGAATAAATATGTAGGTAGAAATTAAATTATACAGTGAGACATAAATGTATATACACTCACTGGCCACTTTATTAGGTACCCCATGCTAGTAACGGGTTGGACCCCCTTTTGCCTTCAGAACTGCCTCAATTCTTCGTGGCATAGATTCAACAAGGTGCTGGAAGCATTCCTCAGGGAGTTTGGTCCATATTGACATGATGGCATCACACAGTTGCTGCAGATTTGTCGGCTGCACATCCATGATGCGAATCTCCCGTTCCACCACATCCCAAAGATGCTCTATTGGATTGAGATCTGGTGACTGTGGAGGCCATTTGAGTACAGTGAACTCATTGTCATGTTCAAGAAACCAGTCTGAGATGATTCCAGCTTTATGACATGGCGCATTATCCTGCTGAAAGTAGCCATCAGAAGTTGGGTACATTGTGGTCATAAAGGGATGGACATGGTCAGCAACAATACTCAGGTAGGCTGTGGCGTTGCAACGATGCTCAATTGGTACCAAGGGGCCCAAAGAGTGCCAAGAAAATATTCCCCACACCATGACACCACCACCACCAGCCTGAACCGTTGATACAAGGCAGGATGGATCCATGCTTTCATGTTGTAGACGCCAAATTCTGACCCTACCATCCGAATGTTGCAGTAGAAATCGAGACTCATCAGACCAGGCAACGTTTTTCCAATCTTCTATTGTCCAATTTCGATGAGCTTGTGCAAATTGTAGCCTCAGTTTCCTGTTCTTAGCTGAAAGGAGTGGCACCCGGTGTGGTCTTCTGCTGCTGTAGCCCATCTGCCTCAAAGTCTGACGTACTGTGCGTTCAGAGATGCTCTTCTGCACACCTTGGTTGTAACGGGTGGTTATTTGAGTCACTGTTGCCCTTCTATCAGCTCGAACCAGTCTGGCCATTCTCCTCTGACCTCTGGCATCAACAAGGCATTTCCGCCCACAGAACTGCCGCTCACTGGGAGTTTTTTCTTTTTCAGACCATTCTCTGTAAACCTTAGAGATGGTTGTGCGTGAAAATCCCAGCAGATCAGCAGTTTCTGAAATACTCAGACCAGCCCTTCTGGCACCAACAATCATGCCACGTTCAAAGTCACTCAAATCACCTTTCTTCCCCATACTGATGCTCGGTTTGAACTGCAGGAGATTGTCTTGACCAGGTCTACATGCCTAAATGCATTGAGTTGCCGTCATGTGATTGGCTGCTTAGAAATTAAGTGTTAACGAGCAGTTGGACAGGTGTACCTAATAAAGTGGCCGGTGAGTGTATATCTCTTAATTAGCTTCTTTATTTTTTTCACCTTTTTTGTAAACAGTTTCATTTGTTACTTGAATCGACTGTTTAATTGAGGTCTGAAGAAGTTTTCTCTAAGGGAGACCCTAAAGAAATAATATGCCTTTTGTAGGGTTTTGTTTTCCCTAGAGATGTCCATTGAATATAAACCCATAGCCATGTCTCGATGTGTAGAACACTACACAGTACCTTTAATTTGGTTCTAATAACAGCAGATTGTTTACTAGTTTGTCTACTAGTAAATACTTCAGTTTTTTTTATCATAAAGCAATGTTTACACTGTGTTATGTCATTGGCTGATCTTTAATAAATGTTTTAACCAGTGCATCAGACTCATTTTGAATTGACATTAGCTTGGTACAACGTTAAGTAGCTTCTGATGTAGTTAAGCTACTTTAACACATTAGTGTAACTTAGCTTGCTATAATTCTTTAGGTGGTAGCTTTGGTGTAGTGAAGCTTAATTTATTGTTCAGTAACTGATAGCTTAGCTCACTACACTGGACAAGTAGCTTGCCCAACATTGGTCATGTCAACTTTAAAGACAGAAAAGTGTTTGCTCTTCAAACTAGTTTACTTAGTTTTGCATGCTATCGCTATGTCCAGAGATTCGGATTTCTACATATTTGGTGCCAAAACGGTAAGCTTATAAAAGACTCTTGACTTATCTGAAGCGTTAGTTTTTGCCTTCTTAAAAATGAAATCCCTCAAATCTTGTTGTCTTTGCTACTTGGCCATGATGCTGTTCAGAACCGTCACCTGCTCCGCTGGTTGCGCCACTGAGGTCAAAAATGAAATCACGTGTGCCCTCTGGGCCACCGTAATTGCCAAATGTTGAAAGGGCAATATTATTGCAATTACTGTCAATATATAATAGAATTTGAAACATTCAGTGATAAAATTTTACAGGGGAAGGTTTGATCCGGTTTATCCGCTCCAGCTGACGAGCAGCTGCACGCCATTTATAAATAAAGACTGTTTTTAACTCATTCGGATCTGTCTGTTTGAATATTGGGTCCAAGGTTTCGAGCCTGACATAGAGGTGCTTTTTCTTCCTGTGGAGGATGAGGAGAGCCCACCTGCCCCCACCCATCCTCACCACCTTCTACAGAAGCACCATAGAGAGCGTTCTGACCAGCTGTCTCACTGTGTGGTGTGGAGGCTGCAGCGCCTCAGACTGGAGGAAGGTGAGGAGAGTGGTGAGAACAGCAGAGAGGATCAATGGGGCTCCTCTTCCCTCCATAAAAGACTTTTCATCCTAGCACTGTGTGACCTGAACTCTTAACATCATCAATGACCCCTCACACAGCCATCATAGACTGTTCTCCCTGCTGCCCTCTGGGAAGAGGCTTTGCAGCATTTCGATGCAGGACCTGCAGATTCTGCAACAGCTGCCATTAGACTTTTGAACTGTGAACATTAAACTAGGGGTAACCAATTAAAAATCAGCAGCGTCTGAATAAAGACAATCATCAACCAGTAAAGGTCCGGAGACATTTTTTATTATAATCTGTTACTTTAAACAGGATTTAACACTGAATTAAAATGAGGTGTTTATGCATCCATGTTATATATTGAATTCTTACATAAAAAAAAGAATAGAAATTGCCAAAAATTGCATCCCGTGTTTTCTCAGAGGAGTTGACCCTTGTATCACTGTATTCCTGTATTAAAGACTGACATTTTTTTGGGAATCCCACGGGTCACGGGATTCCCGTGGGATTCCAGTGGGATTGGAGTCAGTATTAGTAACGATCACTTGATTGGGACGGTACAGGATTAAACATTAACGGTAGCAGACGGGAGCGGGAGCAAAACCAATAATAACTAAAATAAACTAGGATCGATGCCAAAAAATAAAATACGAAGAAAAAAAATCCAGTACTGGCGCCGCCATTTTGTAGTTTTTTCCTTTAAGCCTACACTATAATGCGAGTCAAAAAAAATGACACGACCCAAAAACCAACAGTGCTTCCGCTCTGAGTTTTTCACCCGTGCTCAAAAACAACAATGTAGGGACCAACAGTTAGTGGCGAACTCGACTTCGAAAAGTTTCATTGTTTTGATTGTTTATTCACCTAAGACAAGCATGGTCTGTTTCCTTGTTTGTTACTTTTATTATGTATTTATAATTATTATTCCTTTTACTTTAACTGACCTTTACTACAGTTAGAAACAGGAACTTAACTGACCCTTCATAGAAATTCAGATTCAATGTATTGGCAGAAATCTTATTGCAGAGACCAAGAATGGGAGTGGTCCAGGAGCGGGAGTCATTCTGAATGGGAGCGGGATGGGAGTGGGAGTAATTTCACCAGGAGTGGGATGAGACAGGACTTTGGTTTCCTATCTGGCCCGGGATCAGGACGGGACACAATTTTTTTCTGTGGGAGTGGGACGGGACAGGAGTGAAAATCCACTCCCGTGTCAGTCTCTATCCTGTATATCCATCAGTAGTTAAAGGACAAGGGTCAGAAAATGCAACTTCTGCCTGTAAAACGATGACAGCGCAATTGTCGCTGTATGATCTTAAGCCTCATTTGGAGCTTTTAACGCTAGTTTCATTGGCTGAAGCCGCCATGTTCTTTAGACTGAACTGTCGCGCTTCTCGTTGCGTCACACCTCAACCCGCCTCAAAGCCAATGCTGATTGGACGTTCGTTCGGTGAACTGCTCCAAATTTTCTTTAACGGAAAGTAGCCAGACTGATCTGCGAGTGAAACCTTGAAAGCTCGCGAGATCAGGATGGTCTCACGAGGCTACTTACGTACAGCCACAAAGTATTTGTTCTAAGTTTCTTGACACCTTGGTAAGATTGTAAGTGTGAAATCTATATTTGCAGAAAAAGGAGCCAAAAAATCTGATTAAGCTTAGCGCCCAATGAAACCTTAGACCGATCATCTAATTAAAACAACAGGACATGTGTTTTCTCTTACATTTCTGGTTAAAAAAATTATTAATACTGAACTGTGTATCTATCTGTCCAATGCTATATTTGTTTGTTTTATTTTCCTTTGCAGTCCTGCTAGCCCACTGCTAACAAAAGGAGGGAACTGATGTTGATGGCCGTGTGACATAAATTGTTCATTGTGTGCTTCAGAGCTGGAGCATGAAATCATTCTTTTTTAAATTCTGAAATAAATATATTCAAATCTTAGAATTAACTCAGGTTCATATAATTCATTTTTTTCAGTTTTCATAAACTAATGACACATTTAAATAACATAAATTATTAATTTCTTTTATTGCAGCACTCGTCATCCCCCCACACTTTAACCATTTATATTTTAAAATATGCTCAACTACTTCCAATAAAAAACTTCGACTTCGACTTTCATTTTAGAAGTAAAAATAAAAGATTATCCATATGGAATGTTTACTTTTGGCTCCTCCCATTTGACAGCTGAAATGGAATGTTCAGTAGAAACCAACTGACATAAGAGCTGATGACATCACAAGGAATAATCAGAAGTCTGTTCCAAACATTCTCCAGCCTTTGTTCGAGACAGACCTCTTTTGAGAGAGCTTGTTCATTTTAGCTGATATCAGCGAGATATTTATCCCACATTTTACTACTTTTCCAGTTAGAAAAGACAATTTGTTGTAAGTTAGACATGGAGCAACAAAAGATTGTTAGTGAACAGAAATCCTTCGAAGCCAAACTTTCATGGTTAGAAATTGTTGAGCTGAACAGACAAGTCGACTACAATGCAATTATTTTCCCCATTGGTCATGAAGAGGAAACTTTGACTGAATCTGCAACCAAGGCGCAAGAAAATACTTCAACCGGCCTTGATATTTCCCCCTCAATGGAAGCCCAGCAGGAAACATCTCTACCTGCTAAAGTTGAGAATTTTCCTTCGGTTGCAGCCAAGCCAGGACCATCTCAGATTGTTAAATTTGATTATTCTAGTCTTCTCAAAACTTTTTCTGAATTATCTGAAACAAGCCTTTTACCAAAATCAAATCCTGTGAACCCCAAAACATCTCTACCTGCTAAAGTTGAAATGTCTTTTTCAGTAGAAGCCCAGCAGGAAACATCTCTACCTGCTAAAGTTGAAAATTTTCCTTCGGTTGAAGCCAAGCCAGGACCATCTCAGATTGTTAAATTTGATTATTCTAGTCTTCTCAAAACTTTTTCTGAATTATCTGAAACAAGCCTTTTACCAAAGTCAAATCCTGCGAACCCCAAAACATCTCTACCTGCTAAAATTGAAATGTCTTCTTCAGTAGAAGCCCAGCAGGAAACATCTCTACCTGCTAAAGTTGAAATGTCTTCTTCAGTAGAAGCCCAGCAGGAAACATCTCTACCTGCTAAAGTTGAGAATTTTCCTTCGGTTGAAGCCAAGCCAGGACCATCTCAGATTGTTAAATTTGATTATTCTGGTTTTCTAAAAACTCTTTCTGAATTATCTGTAACAAGCCTTTTACCAAAATCAAATCCTGCGAACCCCAAAACTTTCAACTCAACAGTAAACCAACAACCATTTAACCCTCATCCAGCTTACTATCCCTTGCCTTTGACCACACTGGCTCCAATGTCACATCACTCATACCACCAGCCAATGCCTCTCCAACCCCAAAACCAAAGCACACAAGCCTCCTCTGAGCCTGAAACCCCTCGCTCTCAACGCACTATCAGGAGGTGTAGAAGGAACCAAAATGCCTCAACTCGTACGGCACACAACCCAGTGTACATCGAGCAGGCTACAAATCATATCAACAATCTCATGGAGCAGGTGGATGACCTAAAAAAGCAGCTTAAAGATAAAACAGATGTTCTTGATGAGGAGAGAAAACAAAGGATCACAATTCAAGTTCAATGCACAGCCTACCTGCAGAAGATCAACGAACTTGAAGAAATGTTAGAAAATGAACGTAGCATGAAAGTGAAGTGTGAACAGGAGAAAGCAGTAGATCTGGAGGTCCTTAATGAGATGCATTTCTTGAAGAAGAAAGCTGAAAAAAATTACTTGAATGGTGAAAAACTGTCAGAAGCTTTGATAGAGGAACGGCAGCTTAGACTGAAATGTGAGGACCAGCTTAAAACTTACCAAGAACTTGATACTAAATTCAAGGAACAGCAGGAATTAGTAAAGAAACTGCAGGATCACATTGTAAATCTAACTTTGGAGTTGAACCTTGCTTCAAAAGTGGATTATTACAAAGTTTCGACCAAGAAAGACTCCTCTAAGCAAGCAGAAGACAACAAGCCGTCACAGACCTCAACACCAACAGTGGTCTCCAAGCCGCCAGAGACCTCAACACCATCAGAGTTCTCAAGGCCATCACAGACCTCAACATCAGAGGTCTCCAGGCCATCACTTACCTCAACACCAACAGTGGTCTCCAAGCCATCACAGACCTCAACATCAGAGGTCTCCAGGCCGTCACAGACCTCAACACCAACAGTGGTCGCCAAGCCATCACAGACCTCAACATCAGAGGTCTCCAGGCCATCACACACCTCAACACCAACAGTGGTCTCCAAGCCATCACAGACCTCAACATCAGAGGTCTCCAGGCCGTCACAGACCTCAACACCAACAGTGGTCGCCAAGCCATCACAGACCTCAACATCAGAGGTCTCCAAGCCGGCACAGATCTCAACACCATCAGAGGTCTTAAAGCCATCACAGATGTCAACCGATTCAACAATCCCCATGAAAACAGAGGGATCTCCACAAAGAGGCCACCATGGAATCAGGCATCCTCATGCAGATGGAGGCTCACAGAGATACAGAAAACAGTATAATAATAGAGGCTTCCATGCAAACACAGGTGTTCAGCCAAATGAAGGGAATTCAAATAGAAGATTTCCCCCATATGGAAGTTCCCAAGGAAACCAAGGCTTTTATGAAAATCAGGGACGGTACCCAGACCAGGGCCAACATGCAAACCCAGGCCCACACCCAAACGCTGGTCGTTATACAAACCCCGGCCCCTACCCACATCCAACTCAGTATGGAAATCCACGTCCATACCTGAACCCAGGACCTTACATGAACCAGGGCCCCCACCCACATCCAGCTACATATGGAAACCCAGGTCATCACCGAAATACGAACTTCCATGCAAACAGAAGATTTTAAACTCACAGAGGCCCCTAAAGCCTCAAGCAGGCCTCATTACAAGAAGAAGCAACAAGAAAATATATAGAAAAATTAAGATGCTTTAAAATGAAAAAAAAAAATAAATAAATAAAAAAAAAACTTAAAAATATATATAAAACAAAAACTTAAAAAAAAAATATATATATATACATACATATGTATATATATATATACATACATATATATATACATACATATATATATATATATATATATATATATATATATATATATATATATATATATAAAGCAGCCTTTAAAATGAAAAAAAAAAACGTAAAAATATATATAAAACAAAAACTTTAAAAAAAAAAAAATATATATATATATATAAAAAGCAGCCTAGCGTGGGTTCTCTCCGGGTGCTCCGGCTTGCCCCACTGTCCATAAACCTGACGATTAGGTTAATTGGTTTCTATAGAGTGCATTTTGGTTTTAATGCATTGCTGTTTCTCTATGTTGCTCAGTAATGTACTACGGACCTGTCGAAGGTGTACTTTGCTTCCTGCCCAGTAACTAATATTAGAAAGCAAAAATAATTAACAAAAAACGACTAGCACTAAAAATAAAACACCTAAAGGGTAACTGGAAAGAAACAAAACAACAGCGACAAGGGTAAGAGGGAAAGAGGAAAATAAAAATGGGCACAAATAAAGAAAAACATAAAAGTGAAGCATCCAATCAAGGTAAAAACAGCAGAGGAGTTGCGGCCTGGTGGTCAGGGCATAGGGCTTTGAATCTTGAGATATTGAGTTCGATCTTCCACAGACTGCCACTCTGGATCCCTAAATGCAGAGAAGTAATTTCCCTCTGGGATTATTAGAGTATATAAAATCAAAAAAGAAAGGAATGTTTCAGCTCCATTTTAGAAATATTTCACTCTTCAAATATACTATGATGATAAGATACTATGTAGAAAGACGAAGGAAAAACTGTTAGGGTTCTGGTTTGTGGGGGTTGTTTTTGTTCTTTTTCAGTGTCTCCATGTATCCACCAGATGGTGCCATTGTTCCTCTGTTGGCCTGGAGGGCTTCTTCCTGCTCTCAAGTACTCACACCTGCAGCTCGTTGGTCATCACCGTCTGAGGAGTATATGAGCAGCAGACTGTCACCATCTCCTCGCCAGAGTGTTTGCCAGTATTGGGTACTCTAGCCCCTCTGAGTTCTGCTGAGACAACACTTTGAGTTTTTATTTTTTTCTGAGACCTCAAGTTCTTACCTAGTTATTCTCTGTGAATCTCTGGCAGGATTTCTACAGATCCACTGGAAAAAGCTGGTCCGTGGAGCCCTGGAAGGAATCCTCTTTTCTCGCTGAGAAAGAAACGTTTCACCATATTAGAACGCCACCCACTTCAGGAAAACTAGAGACAGTCCAAAACAGTTCAAGTATCCACAAACAGGAACCCTGGAGCAACCTAAAATCCACAACAGTGAGTCAGAGCCAGTCTATATTAAAGTCATCGGCCTGTTTTCCCACCGACCTTGAACTCATCACTTGTGATCTCTTCCTAGAGCTTCCGCTTCCGGTTTACCAGACTGCTGGATTCCCCCAAGCTGAGAAACCACTTGTTTTGTCACTTTGTTCACCTTTGTTCAAATAAACTGTTGAAATTCTTTCTGACTCTGAGTGCTTTTACATATGGGCAAAACATATAAGACCCATCATGACAAAAACATGGCTGAAAACCAAAATCAATGAGATGATGCAATGATATCACAGTTTAGCATGGATTTTATGTTTGAGAACCTGAATTAATCTAAATTAATCTTCAAACTAGTTTACTTAGTTTTGCATGCTATCGCTATGTCCAGAGATTCTGATTTCTACATATTTGGTGACACAATGGTAAGCTGATAAAAGGTAATGTCTTCAGACTCTTGACTTATCTGAAGTGTTAGTTTTTGCCTTCTTAAAAATGAAATCCCTCAAATCGCGTTGTCTTTGCTGCTTGGCCGTGATGCTGTTCAGAACACCGTCACCTGCTCCGCTGGTTGCGCCACTGAGGTCAAAAATGAAATCACATGTGCCCTCTGGGCCACCGTAATTTGGTCAGGCAACTTGTAAGCACACAGCCTGCCAAATGTTGAAAGGGCAATATCATTGCCATTACTGTTAATATATAGTAGAAATTTAAACATTCAGTGATAAAATGTCACAGGGGATGGTATGGGGAGATGATCCTTTTAGAAGGGGGATAAGTTTTAAGATTTTCTCAAGAAGGGGGATGCCATCTATATATATATATATATATATATATATATATATATAAATATATATATATAATATATATATATATATTAGTGCTGTCAATCGATTACATTTTTTTAATCGCGATTAATCGCATCAATGCCTAAGTTAACTCGCGATTAATCGCATTTTAATCACACATTTTTTTTCTGATTGAAAATCATTTAAATACTCTCGATGACATACAAAAAATACATACAGGCTAGGTTTGTGCCAATGTTCTTTTTTTTAAATGAAAACAGGTCACAGACACTGATTTATGCCATAGAAACATATGGCAAGAAGACGGGGAGGCATGTAGCAAAAAATAACAAATATGTAGCCAAAAAAAAGGCCCTGAAAACAGGCTGATGTAAAAGACAGTCTTTACAGTTAATACAGTCTTTTGAACAAAGACAAGCATTTTACCCTACTGCTATAAAATGTAGTAGAGTTAACATTAGATGTCAATTAACCAAGGTAATAATGAACAATTTTCAATCAATACATCAAAATCAATAGACCGACATCACTAGATGGAGGTAGTCTATGCTCTAAAAAGTTACTTTTCAGCCTCTTAACAAAAATGAGAACACACACACACCCACCCACCTACCCACACACACACACACACACACGATACTGACCTGTGGCGTACACAGACAGCAAGAGTGCCATAGCAGATTCCATTTCACCTCCGTAATCTGTTTTCTCAGCGTATTTCAGGTTGCTACTAGGCAGCAGACACTCAACTTGTTTGTTGGTGGTGGGGCTAAAAGAAAAGGCACTAGCGCCACCCAGTGTATGAGCATATTTTTTCTTTGAGGAGCTCCGCTCTCGAAGCCTATGGAAAATGCATAGACTGGGGGAAAATAGCCCCGCCTTCCCGCAGGCTGCAGCGGGATGTACTTGGAAAATTGTACCATAAAACCACATAGCGTTAATCTCACGTTAAAAAAATTATCGCCATTAAAATGGCCTCGCGTTAACGCGATAACGCGATAATTTTGACAGCACTAATCTATATATATATATATATATATATATATAGATAGATAGATAGATAGATAGATAGATAGATAGATAGATAGATAGATAGATAGATAGATAGATAGATGCTCCCAGTAGGTCGAATTATTAGACAGCATGGGATTCATTTCCGCTGTTACGCTGATGATACTCAGCAATATCTGTCTGTAAATCCAGATGAAGCTAACCCATTACATAGATTACAGGCATGTCTTGAAGACATTAAAACCTGGATTACTCTTATCTTTCTGCTTCTGAACGCAGACAAAACAGAAGTTATAGTCTAGACTCTAACTAGTCTGGTTACAGTCTTTGAAAAAGAAGCTGATTAATCAGTCACTTCCTTTGGATGGGATTAAATTGATCTCAGATAATAAAGTAAAAAATCTTGGTGTTGTTTTTGATTAGGAACTGTCATTTATATCCCATATCAAAGAGGTTTCTAAAATTTCCTTCTTTCATCTAAGGAATATTGCAAAAAATTAGAAATCTCTGTCCA
The DNA here is from genome assembly GCF_016077235.1 of Cyprinodon tularosa. Classification (NCBI taxonomy): domain Eukaryota; kingdom Metazoa; phylum Chordata; class Actinopteri; order Cyprinodontiformes; family Cyprinodontidae; genus Cyprinodon; species Cyprinodon tularosa. The sequence continues at coordinate 400,364 of NW_024039112.1, forward strand.
GGGGTGGTGCTGAGAAACTAGTCCATGCATTTGTTACTTCAAGGCTGGACTATTGCAATTCTTTACTATCAGGAAGTCCACAAGCTGTTGTTAAAAGCCTTCAGCTGATCCAGAATTCTGAAGCCAGAGTTCTGATAAAAATTAAAAAGAGAGATCATATCTCTCCTATCCTGGCTTCTCTTCAATGGCTTCCTGTTAAATCCAGAATAGAATTTAAAATCCTTCTTCTCACAGAGGCAGATCTTTTGGTTATCAGGCTCCTATCATGCAGCCAGTCTGCCGGGAACTGCTGCGTGTCATTTTTTTTTTCAAGAGAATTAAACCAGAATTCATCCAGAAATTGTAACAAGCCTATCATGTGTCTGTAATTAAGACAGATGACAAAGCAACTAAGCCAGAAAACTCAAAGAGTTTGAGAATTTACATTTACACAAACAGACCAAGCAATAGGAAAACTTTGGTTAAAATTTTTTCCAGTAGTTTCCAAGTTAAAATTCCCAGCTGTGAAACCATGAGCAACATCCCCTCACAGACTTTGGATTGCCTGATAGAGAAGCATCTCTACCAGCGCTTTCGCTATATTTTCAGAGTACTCCCTCTCAGGATAAGCACTAATCTTAGACATAGTGTCTGCAATCGTGTCAAGGACATCAGTCTTTGAACCCTAGAAATCACCACTGATGGTTAAAAAAGAGATCTTAGGAGTGTTGGACCATAAACCATGATAATAATTCTGGACATCAGGGACCAGTGTCAATGCTGATATTGACTTGATCATTGAGGAAGAAGCTGTTGGCTCTGCTTCACCTCACCAATATCTGCAAGCCCCGCTCTCAACTCCTACAGTGGATTGTGACCCTGCTCCCTCACTGTACTTGAGAAGAAAACAATCATCTTGAGGATCAGCCCCAAAAGAGACAGGACATTCTTGTTATAAATTCAAAATAGATATATACCAAAAATGAATCAAACGTATATAAAATTTTCACACCGGTATTCATATGAATACCAACAACAAAAAACAACATTTAAGGTCCTTCTCGAAGTATTAGCATATTGTGATAAAGTTAATTATTTTCCATAATAATGATCAAACTTGAACATTCATATATTTTAGATTCATTGCACACTAACTGAAATATTTCAGGTCTTTTATTGTCTTAATACGGATGATTTTGGCATACAGCTCATGAAAACCCAAAATTCCTATCTCACAAAATTAGCTTATTTCATCCGACCAATAAAAGAAAAGTGTTCTTAATACAAAAAAAGTCAACCTTCAAATAATTATTTACAGTTAGGCACTCAATACTTGGTGGGGAATCCTTTTGCAGAAATGACTGCTTCAATGCGCCGTGGCATGGAGGCAATCAGCCTGTGACACTGCTGAGGTGTTATGGAGGAACAGGATGCTTCCATAGCAGCCTTTAGCTCATACAGAGTGTTGGGTGTTGCGTCTCTCAACTTTCTCTTCACCATATCCCACAGATTCTCCATGGGGTTCAGGTCAGGAGAGTTGGCAGGCCATTTGATCACAGTGATACCATGGTCAGTAAACCATTTACCAGTTGTTTTGGCACTGTGAGCAGGTGCCAAATTTTGTGCTGAACAATGAAATCTTCATCTCCATAAAGCTTTTCAGCAGATGGAAGCATGAAGTGCTCCAAAATCTCCTGATAGCTGCATTGACCCTGCCCTTGATAAAACACAGTGGACCAACACCAGCAGTTGACATGTCGCCCCAGACCATCACTGACTGTGGGTACTTGACACTGGACTTCTGGCATTTTGGCATTTCCTTCTCCCCAGTCATTATAATCTGTTAATTTAAACAGAATTTAAAACTGAATTAAAATTAGGTGTTTATGCATCCATGTTATACACTGAATTCTTAAATAAAACAAAAAAAATAGAAATTGCCAAAAATTGCATCCCGTGTTTTCTTAGAGGAGTTGACCCTTGTATGACCTTGTATGACTGTATTCCTGTATTAGAGACTGACATTTTTCCTTTGAGTAGGAATTATACCAATTCCATTACAATACAATTGTAAAAAATATATAAACAAAAATGTTTTCGTCTGTCAATATTCTCCATCTCCTCTACTGCTGCAACAAAGCTGTATTGTAAATTATAAACATGTTATTCACATATAACTGTTGGTAGGGACATGTCCCTATGGTCCCTATGCAAACCTACGCCCATAGATTACTGTAAATGGCATGTACTTATATAGCACCTTTATTCAAGTCAGGAGACTTGACCAAAGCGCTTTACACTACATTCATTCACCCATACACTCACACACTCATGGTGGCAAGCTACATTGTAGCCACAGCTTCCAGAAGCAAAGCTGCCGTACACTGGCGCCACTGGACCCTCTGACCACCATCAGTAGACAATGCAGGTGGAGTGTCTTGCCCAAGGACACAACGACACTGAAAGTCGGAGCCGGGGCTTGAACCATCAATCCTTCAATTTCAGGGCAAACTCCTACATCCAACGCCACTGTCGATCTACTATGTAGTAACTTAATAGTCAGTAATGGTGACTATATTGTGCTTTTGTATTCAACACAATCAGAATCTACTCTGTCATTAGCCAACAAAATAAAGCTGCATACAGGTGTGCAACTGAAAGATGTGCAGCTGACAGTCCCCTGGAGATTTCCTGTATTCTGTGATTTTTTTTCTTCCACTTTTCAGTTATAACCGGTGCATTTTTGTTTTTGCCCGTGCTAAAAATAATAGTGTTTTTTTAGTGTGACCCTTTAGCGGGATCTAAATATATATTAACATGTCTGTAACTGGCCCACAGCAACAAACATTGAGATCAACTGTTCTGTCAAAGTACAAACAAAGATGCCTTGCAAGAGACAATGTTGTAAGAGATCAGAAAAAAGCAGATTATGATATTAAGCAAGGAGTATATTGAGTGTGCGAAATACCTGTCAATATTTGGGGGGGTCCCCATCTCCCGATTGTTGCGCAATACCGATCTAAATTTTCTCAATATGCAGTAGGCCTATAACATTTCAAAGTCAAAGTCAGCTTTAATGTCAATTCTTCAGATTCACCAGACAAACAAGGACTCGAGAGGAAGTTCGTTTCTCATTCACCAACAGTGAAACCGATAAAGTGCACAGGCACAACAGATAAGATCAGTTCCTAATACTAAAATTTAAACATTCAATTTCACAATAAAATATAAAATATGCAATACTTATGCTAGTGCAAAAAGGCAGATGGTAATGGCAGCAGAAAAATTATTATTATTACCAATTATGTAAGGTTTAGCATTTGTAACAGTAACAGTGCAAAAGAACAGTAAATAAATATAGTATTAATAGTAGTGCAGGAGACAGTTTGTCCGGAGTGATTTTTGTTTTTGAGGGGGGCTCAGCTTCCTGACAGCTTGGTGGATGAAGCTTTCTGTGTATCTGGTGGCAAGAGCCTGAATAGACAGTCTCTGAAAACACACACATTTACTAAGACTGTCTGTCTGTCTGTCTCTCTCTTTCATGCACACACATGTCCTGCTTAAATCCAGCTTCTGACGAATGGAAATGGGTCGAATTAATCCAGAGGAGGTCCGTTGAGGTCCACCAACAGGAGTGAAGACCTGCTGCCTTCACACAATCTGTTCCGAGTTGCCCGTGTTATTAACTGCAGAAAAGCACATGGCTAATTTGCATACGCGAACAGGATTGGCTGGCTCCACTTCGCAAAAAACAGAGCATATTTGTAAATAAAGGTTTTGAATTTTAATACTGGACATGTTGAGCTTAAAACATTTTAGTGACCATTAACGACAAAAAAATAATTTATGTCCTGCCCTCTTAGCTTAGCAGGTAGGTAACCATCATTTCCAATAACCACACCATAAGCCTTTTCTTTGGATTTATTGGCTGGTATGGATGGATGAATGAATGGTAAAACTGCAACAAAGAAATAATGTGCATAAGTCTTTGTGTAAACAGGCACAATTCCAAATAAACAGGCACAATTCTCCTAAATAATAAACTCAACATATTCCCTGAATATGTACAGAAACGCATAATGACATAAACTAGGGTGACGAAACGTCCGTATTTCCCGAGACATATCCGTATTTCACGTCCTGTCCTGGGTGTCCCGGGTTTTTTTTTAGAAAGTGAGGAAATGTCCTGATTTTTTAAATTACCTTAATGTACGGTGGCTGGGAAGTGCAAATCAACAATACAAAATCTGAAACACTTTTAAAAATCTTGAAACAACTTTACATTTGAGTAAACAAATTTACAACAAACAAAACACTTTTACAAATCATAAAACAAATTTACATTTCAGAAAACAAAATTACAACAAACGAAACACTTTTACAAATCATAAAACAAATTTACATTTCAGAAAACAAAATTACAACAAACGAAACACTTTTACAAATCATAAAACAAATTTACATTTCAGAAAACAAAATTACAACAAACGAAACACTTTTACAAATCATAAAACAAATTTACATTTCAGAAAACACTTTTACAACTGACAAAATCTGACGGAAAGGGAGGGACTGTCTTCGAAGCTGTGCATATATTATTTTAATGAGTGTCACTCGTACGTTGTAATCGTAGACATGATGACATGTTTACATGGCGTACACATCTAACCTGACAACAGCCAGATGCATGTCTCGCTCCGCCTAGCTCCACTCACGCTTGGCGGAGCGAGACATGCATCTGGCTGTTGTCAGGTTAGTACACATCAGCTTCAGGTCTCTGAAAAACAAACTGAATGATGCCGGTGTCGTGCCAAGGTAGTTATCTCTGTGAAAATTTGTATCCCCTCGTCGGGAGCGCGCATGGAGTAGGAAGAACAACCCGAGTTAACTCCGGTTAAAATTAAAGGGGGGGAATAGAGGATTTCAGGCAGCTGAAATCCTCTGTTCCCCCGCTTTAATTTTTGCAAATAAAGAGTAAATATGACCAAATCCACAGGATTTGTTCTTGGTGGTGAGAGGAATAAGCACAGTTAAAGACTTGCAGGTAAATCAATTTCTTCCCCTGTTATGGAGGGGGAACAGATTATTTCAGGCAGCTGAAACATCCATTCTCTCCTCTCCTCCTCCCATATCTTTGGGAAATAAAGAGCAACTGTTTCCAATTTCTCTAAAATTGATATGTGTGATGTGGTATACTATAAATGTCCTTAATCCAGTAATCTGTCATATTTTATATTAGAAGGTGATTAACCAGAAATTCTACTCTCATCTTCGCAGGACGTCTTAATTTGTGTGCCCTGTTATCAGCCAGTTTCCATCCTCTTATATCAGCAATGAAAAATTAAACATACACTACGTGTTGTTGTGTTTGGTGACTGACGTTTATTTCTGTCAGGCTGAAGGGACAAAAGTTGGAGAAATACCGATTCTCTTGGCGTTTAAAAAACAACACAAAACAGCGTAAGAAGACCTCGTTAATGTATTTATTTTACAATTTTTTTAAAAAGAGCAACCGATTAAAATGGATGTTACAAAGTTGAGATGATTATATGAGCTGTTTTTACCGAAAAATGATCAGGAGCGCCCTGAGAATGGTCAGATCCGCCTCTCTGGCTGCAATGCGCGCTCCCGACACAGGGGGAACAGATTTTCACGGGGAAACAGAATTTCGCACAAGAGGGGAACAGATTTTCACAGAGAAACAGAATCTTGCACAAGACCGGCATCATTCAGTTTGCTTTTCAGAGACCTCAAGCTGATACACCATGTAAACATGGCATCATGTCTCTGATTACAACGTACGAGTGACACTCATTAAAATAATATTTGCACAGCTGCAGCATATCTGGTTCTACCGTCTGTTCTGTACCATTTAAAAACTCCAAGGACCGACCACAGGAAAAACAAAACCGCGTTAAACTGCTCATATGAGTGCCGCAGAACGGGTAAAACGCAACTGGATTAGCTTCCATCCTGCATGAACTCTCCGGTTATCACTTCCGGGTAAGCTTCGAAGACAGCCCCTCCCTTTCCGTCAGATTTTGTCAGTTGTAAAAGTGTTTTCTGAAATGTAAATTTGTTTTATGATTTGTAAAAGTGTTGCGTTTGTTGTAATTTTGTTTTCTGAAATGTACATTTGTTTTATGATTTGTAAAAGTGTTTCGTTTGTTGTAATTTTGTTTTCTGAAATGTAAATTTGTTTTATGATTTGTAAAAGTGTTGCGTTTGTTGTAATTTTGTTTTCTGAAATGTACATTTGTTTTATGATTTGTAAAAGTGTTTCGTTTGTTGTAATTTTGTTTTCTGAAATGTAAATTTGTTTTATGATTTGTAAAAGTGTTTCGTTTGCTGTAATTTTTTTTTCTGAAATGTAAATTTGTTTTATGATTTGTAAAAGTGTTTCGTTTGTTGTAATTTTGTTTTCTGAAATGTAAATTTGTTTTATGATTTGTAAAAGTGTTTCGTTTGTTGTAAATTTGTTTTCTCAAATGTAGAGTTGTTTCAAAATTTGTAAAAGTGTTTCAGATTTTGTATTGTTGATTTGCACTTCCCAGCCACCGTATTAATGGGACCATTAAATTTACAGGCACTAGGGCACTGCGCACGAGGCTGCGTGTGACGTAATCCCGCGTTCCCGCAGGCTGCAGCGGGATGTACTTGCAGTGCGGGCAGCCCTGTTCTTAATCATAATATATAGCGTGGCTGTCAGTACGCCAAAAACATGCAAAAGGGCAAATGTATGTTTACCGACGATTTACAAAAGAGTTTCCCCACTTTCAGACCGGGTCGAGACACATTGGAGGCCTTGTGCACAGTGTGCAAAGCAGGCACATATGTCTCGGTGTCCAATGGAGGTGCAAGGGATCTGAAAAGCTACCTGGACACCGAAAGTAAAGATAGTCTATTGATATGTTTGTTCGTTTTTGGTACATTTTGAGTTATTTTTGCCACACAAGAGGTATTTTTTGTTAATTAGCTCATTTGTTAATGTATTTTTTCCAATAGCCTACAGAACAGACATTATTTCCTTCATTGCTGAGGCTGAGTATCATGTGTTAATGGGAGTTGAGTTATTGTTAACTTTTATTGTTAAGTGAGGGATGTTTAGATGAGACATTATTTCTTTCATTGTGCTATTCATTCATTAAAGGAATTGTTAAGCATTTTTAATAAATACATTTTGAATAAAATTATCGTTTGTTATTGAAGTAATTGCTGTTGACTTTTACTGAAAAGCATTTTTAATAAATCAACTGCAGATATAGACATCTCTATGCATGGGAACCCCCACCCCGCTCCAAGGTGTCCTGGTTTTCCGAAAGGAAAATATGGTCACCCTAACAAAAACAACATGTTAACATTAGCCGCTAGCTAGTGGCATCCCTAACGGCTAGTTAGCGCGTATGCTAGCGTCTTTTTAAACTTCTCTTCTCAGTGACCTTTCTTGCAATAAACCTCCAAACACAACATGAAACATAGAACTTAAACGAAATACATCCTTCACATCAAATTACATGCTGTACTGGCCAAAAACGCAGCACAGTGAGAACAGATTCAGCTATGCAGTGTTTACTCGTTATACAGGAAGACACCAACTGCTCAACTTCCTGTGCTTTCAAAATAAGACTATATCAAATATTATACATAAGAAAGCTTATAGTATATAACTTAGAAACAATACGCAAATATGAGCAATGGCTTCCTAAGGAGCCAGAGCATTTTATTTAAAATTTTTTGACACAATTTAAGACCCCCCTTAAATTTTGCTTTTGAGGCTTTCAGGGGGGCTCATGGGTTAATCGGGGGGTCGAGCCCCCCGGACCCCCCCGTATTTCGCACTCTGATTATATTCCTATCAATCAATCTCCTGGTTTTGACAATATGTATTATATATATATATATATATATATATATATATATATATATATATATATATATATATGTGGTAATGTGGCCTTTTTGTTAAGTTGTTGCATGTTTTCTAATTTTGGATTTTCTTTATTTTTGAACTTGTTTGCTTGTTTTCAATTTTGTGTGTTGCATGTTTTTTTGAATTTTGTTTGGAGGCCACATTGCCACACACACCTGGACACGCCCACAACGGCACAGGTGTTCCCAATCAACTAAGCAGCGTGCCGACTGGGACGCTGATTTAAAAAAGGCAGCTGCTTGGTTTGAGGGACAGACACCGGACATGGGAAGGTTTGGTTGGGGAAGGCCGATCTTGGAGGGAGCCGGACGGAGCGAGTGAGAGGGAAGCAGCGGGAGAGCCTTGGGGACTGACGGCAGGAGGCCCGCCGGAGCGAGGTGGAGAGACGCGCACCGGAGAGAGAGACGCGCACCGGAGAGAGAGACGCGCACCGGAGAGACGCGCACCGGAGAGAGAGACGCGCACCGGAGAGGGAGACGCGCGCCGGAGAGGAGCGCGCCGGAGAGAGAGACGCGCACCGGAGAGACGCGCACCGGACAGAGAGATGCGCACCGGAGAGGAGCGCGCCGGAGAGACGCGCACCGGAGCGAGCGAGGTGCAGGGACGCGCACCGGAGCAAGGTGCAAGGACGCACGCCGGAGAGACGCTCACCGGAGCGGGGTGCAGAGAGGCCCGTCATGGAGCGAGGCGCAGAGGCACGCTGGCGAGAGGCGCGTGTTGGAGGAGACCTCGCAGGCCAGCTACGCTGGAGAGGCCTACACGCGCAGCGTGCCGAAACGAGGACCCAGCGCTGGGGTGGACGGTGCCCTCCATTATACCCGCCAAGTGCGCGTCTTTTAACAGACTTCCCCATTGACTCTGCTGCTCTCCACCATCTGGATTTTTATCTTTCTTTTTAATCTTTTCTCTTTTATCTATCTTTTTTTATCTTTTTCCTTTTAACGTATTTTATTGAACACTTTTAGCGAGCTCGTCTTTTTACGTAAATTATTGAACTTTTAATCTATTAAACTTTTTAAGGCCCTGGTCACAATCGCCGCAGTCTGTTTGGTTTTTATGTTTTTTTTAAAGATGATCGCACCTCTCGGGTGCCACAGAATCTGGCGTTGCTGGTAGGACTGCGGGGTTGTGAGCAGTGTTTTTAACGGGTTTTATTTTATTTATTTATTTTTTTAAATCAGATGGGAAGGTGCTCTCCCATAGGACTATGGATCGGCCGGGACGGGCCTTATTAAAGTGTGGGGGGATGTGGTAATGTGGCCTTTTTGTTAAGTTGTTGCATGTTTTCTAATTTTGGATTTTCTTTATTTTTGAACTTGTTTGCTTGTTTTCAATTTTGTGTGTTGCATGTTTTTTTGGATTTTGTTTGGAGGCCACATTGCCACACACACCTGGACACGCCCACAACGGCACAGGTGTTCCCAATCAACTAAGCAGCGTGCCGACTGGGACGCTGATTTAAAAAAGGCAGCTGCTTGGTTGGAGGGACAGACACCGGACATGGGAAGGTTTGGTTGGGGAAGGCCGATCTTGGAGGGAGCCGGACGGAGCGAGTGAGAGGGAAGCAGCGGGAGAGCCTTGGGGACTGACGGCAGGAGGCCCGCCGGAGCGAGGTGGAGAGACGCGCACCGGAGAGAGAGACGCGCACCGGAGATAGAGACGCGCACCGGAGAGACGCGCACCGGAGAGAGAGACGCGCACCGGAGAGGGAGACGCGCGCCGGAGAGGAGCGCGCCGGAGAGAGAGACGCGCACCGGAGAGACGCGCACCGGACAGAGAGACGCGCGCCGGAGAGACGCGCACCGGAGCGAGCGAGGTGCAGGGACGCGCACCGGAGCAAGGTGCAAGGACGCACGCCGGAGAGACGCTCACCGGAGCGGGGTGCAGAGAGGCCCGTCATGGAGCGAGGCGCAGAGGCACGCTGGCGAGAGGCGCGTGTTGGAGGAGACCTCGCAGGCCAGCTACGCTGGAGAGGCCCACACGCGCAGCGTGCCGAAACGAGGACCCAGCGCTGGGGTGGACGGTGCCCTCCATTATACCCGCCAAGTGCGCGTCTTTTAACAGACTTCCCCATTGACTCTGCTGTTCTCCACCATCTGGATTTTTATCTTTCTTTTTAATCTTTTCTCTTTTATCTATCTTTTTTTATCTTTTTCCTTTTAACGTATTTTATTGAACACTTTTAGCGAGCTCGTCTTTTTACGTAAATTATTGAACTTTTAATCTATTAAACTTTTTAAGGCCCTGCTCACAATCGCCGCAGTCTGTTTGGTTTTTATGTTTTTTTTAAAGATGATCGCACCTCTCGGGTGCCACAGAATCTGGCGTTGCTGGTAGGATTGCGGGGTTGTGAGCAGTGTTTTTAACGGGTTTTATTTTATTTATTTATTTTTTTAAATCAGATGGGAAGGTGCTCTCCCATAGGACTATGGATCGGCCGGGACGGGCCTTATTAAAGTGTGGGGGGATGTGGTAATGTGGCCTTTTTGTTAAGTTGTTGCATGTTTTCTAATTTTGGATTTTCTTTATTTTTGAACTTGTTTGCTTGTTTTCAATTTTGTGTGTTGCATGTTTTTTTGGATTTTGTTTGGAGGCCACATTGCCACACACACCTGGACACGCCCACAACGGCACAGGTGTTCCCAATCAACTAAGCAGCGTGCCGACTGGGACGCTGATTTAAAAAAGGCAGCTGCTTGGTTGGAGGGACAGACACCGGACATGGGAAGGTTTGGTTGGGGAAGGCTGATCTTGGAGGGAGCCGGACGGAGCGAGTGAGAGGGAAGCAGCGGGAGAGCCTTGGGGACTGACGGCAGGAGGCCCGCCGGAGCGAGGTGGAGAGACGCGCACCGGAGAGAGAGACGCGCACCGGAGAGAGAGACGCGCACCGGAGAGACGCGCACCGGAGAGACGCGCACCGGAGCGAGCGAGGTGCAGGGACGCGCACCGGAGCAAGGTGCAAGGACGCACGCCGGAGAGACGCTCACCGGAGCGGGGTGCAGAGAGGCCCGTCATGGAGCGAGGCGCAGAGGCACGCTGGCGAGAGGCGCGTGTTGGAGGAGACCTCGCAGGCCAGCTACGCTGGAGAGGCCCACACGCGCAGCGTGCCGAAACGAGGACCCAGCGCTGGGGTGGACGGTGCCCTCCATTATACCCGCCAAGTGCGCGTCTTTTAACAGACTTCCCCATTGACTCTGCTGCTCTCCACTATCTGGATTTTTATCTTTCTTTTTAATCTTTTCTCTTTTATCTATCTTTTTTTATCTTTTTCCTTTTAACGTATTTTATTGAACACTTTTAGCGAGCTCGTCTTTTTACGTAAATTATTGAACTTTTAATCTATTAAACTTTTTAAGGCCCTGCTCACAATCGCCGCAGTCTGTTTGGTTTTTATGTTTTTTTTAAAGATGATCGCACCTCTCGGGTGCCACATATATATATATATATATATATATATATATATATATATATATATATATATATATATATATATATATATATATATATATATATAATATATCTTACAGCTAAGATACTGCGCAGAACCCTCAAACTCCCAGGGCTCTGGTAGAGGACCCGAGCTTGAGGATGACACATACCACCCCACGAGGGGTGAGAAAACAGTTTTTTTTTTTATAAATAAATTATATATATATATATATATATATAAATAATATGTTTAGCACTGGTTGGAAATGGACGGTTTCCTGCGTGATTCCTGTGTGATTCCTGTGTGAATCACGATGTATTTCCTGAGGCCAGTTTTTTTATTTCAAAAAGAACTGCAATGTACCCGGAACACCACCAGGTGGCGCTTGGGACCTCTGCCGTGCTGAGGGTGACGTTTGTGGGCCTGCAGTCAACTGAAAAGCAGGTTTATTGGGGATCTTGGTGTGATATTGTGCTATTTTATTTTGTTTTTGATTAAAATAAAGTTAATGAATTAATTTAACATAGGGACTGCATAATCTTATTTTATGAAAATGGTTGCGTAGTTATAGATACACCTCCGATCTTATCTGAGATCTGTTTATTTCTATTTATCTGCATCTCTATTATTTAATGAAAAATAAAATTAATTAAGTTGGAGCCGGGGATACGGACTGAGGCGCAACCAGAGAAAGGCGACAGAGACAGTGCTGCGGCTGGTGATTTTGAAATTAAAATCATATCCAAAGTTGATTCCTCATTAAGATAAGCCAAAGTTATTCAAAAGGGTATGTAAGAAAATATATTTTCTTTAGTTTTGTAAAATATAAGTGCCGTTGACAGCTTTGAGGATCAAAAGTCAAGCTAATCTTTAACTGTGTTCATTAAAATCCATCGAGAGTTTCTGTGCTTGGTCTGTAATAAAAAAAAAAAAGCAGCCACCTGTCGCTACCACACCGTTTTTTATTACATTAGATCATAGGGATTATCATTCTACTGCCTCAACATCTTACTCTTATAATAACAGGCGTATTGTTATACTGTTTTTGTGTGTTACTCTCTTGCCGTGCTATACGTGACACCCTTCCCCGTCTGGTCAAGAAGCAGACTGCGAGGGGTGTCACGTGTTGCGAGCTGATAGCGTAGAGGTTAGGCTCAGTGGTCTGTGGTTCAACAGATTGCGGGTTTGATCCCAACTTTGGCCGAGTTGCCTTAAATGTTTTTTTTTATTTTTTATCGCTTTTTTATTACATTAGACCATAGGGATTATCATTCTACAGCCTCAACATCTTACTCTGATAATAATAGGCGTATTGTTATACTGTTTTTGTGTGTTGTTATTATTTATTATTATCATTACATAGTTTCCAGTGATGGGCAGTAGCGCCGCTGCATTATTTATCAAGTAACTTTCCAGTAGTGACGTTATTGTTCTTATCAAGTAGCGACGTAGCGTCCACAAACGCTACAACATCCAGGGCAAAACTAAGTAATGAAACCAGGTTTTCTATTTTTGAAACAACAATTGGAGTTATTCGTTGGACATTCACGCATGAGCCTCCCATGTATAAAAACAGGAGCTGAGCAGCTCCTTTAGTCAGAGACTTACAGTAGACACCCTGTCTGTAAGAAGGAGCGCTACTGCAGGTCATTCGTTGCTGCTGCCACCAGACTCTATAATAATGCACTATATCAACAATAACTCCTGTAAAAACCACTGTGCAGCTACATTATAGTTTTGTATTTATTGACTGTGAACAATATGCTGTGCAATATGTTGAATGTGCAATATTTCTCCACCTGTATATAAGCCATCCGGATTGTACATATCTTTATTTCTTATTTTTTTTATTTCCTATTTTTGTTTTGTTTTTCATTGTGTGTGATACATGTACACATGCACCTTAATCCTATTTATCTTGATATACTGTATATACGGTATATATATTGCTTATTCTTAATGCACCTTTTTTCTCCTTGTTTGCACCTTCTGTAACTTCTATGCCAATATGTGACGAGTGAATTTCTCCGCTGTGAGATCAATAAAGCTCATCTAATCACATCTAATCCAATCTAAATAAATACATAAATATATACATGTTCAATAAATAAATAAGCATTCAATTAATTACCCCCCAATAAATGGTGAAATGATATGTTCTCATAATAAATCATTTATTTAAAAAATGCTGTTATGTTCCTTTTTTGTAAAGATGCTTTTAAAATGCTTAACTGTTTTTATTCTTTTATTTTCTTTCAAAAAATCACTAGTTTTTGAAAACACTCACAGTTTTTGAAAGGTATATATATATATAGAAACTAAAATGCTCGGATCTTTCTTTCTGTCATTTTGTGTGCGTGTGTGGCATCTGCAATGTTTTCGTTAAATATTCAAATAAATAAGATGGACTTTAAACTAGCAGACACGTTTGGATTTTTGCCATTTAATTTTTTTATTTAATTTTAAAAACGAAAGAAATGGAAATGGGGTTTTTTGTCATGATCTCGGCGCTGATGGTTTGGTTTTTTCCTTTGCTCCTTGCTCCCTGTCTAATTGGTTCTGCGGTTCTAAGTTGTGTGTTTGCCTCCCATCAGCGCCAGGTGACACCTGTTTTGATTAATAAATGCTTTGTACTTTCCCACTGACTGTCTCGCCTTGAATTCTGGGTCCAATATTCTGAGATCATTACAGAATAACCTGGCCAAAACATGGACCCATCGGCAGACGGGCAGTGGCGAAATGATGTGGATCAAAGTATTTCCCGGCTAGAATCAGGCATGCAGGAGATCCTTGATTATTAATCAGGCTGCTCCAGCTGCCCCGCCCATGACAGCTGCCGCGCCCATGTCTGCAACTGATAGTCCAGCTTCTCTTGAACCGCGTCTGTCCCCTCCTGAAGCATTTAAAGGGGATCCTGATCAATGCAGAGCCTTCCTGACTCAGTGCGAAATTCATTTTGAATTACAGCCCTCTGCGTTTCCTTCTGATCGAGCCAAGGTGGCCTATGTAATCTCTCTGTTAGCGGGAAAGGCCAAATTATGGGGAACGTCAGAGTGGTTGAATAATCCTGAACTCTGCAGCTCTTATAATAATTTTTCTTTGGAAGTAATCAGAGTTTTTTGCCCAGTTCTTCCGAGTAGGGAAGCCTCAAGGGGACTTTTGACTCTCAGACAGGGAGACCGGTCAGTGATGTACTCCATCACTGACTTCTGCTGCTCGCTCTCTTGGAACTCTGGGGGCGTGGCCGCCGCAACTGCGGTCAAATCTCCCTTCTGGATTCTGCTGAGTTCTCCGCGAATGAACTGAACTTTGAATCTAGTCAGTGACTTTGCTCCAAGTCGCATTCAGCTCCACATCCAGTCTCTGACCTGTATTCTCCTATCCCTGCAGAGATCTGCCCCGCAGCAGACGAGCAGCCCCGCGCACCTGTTGGTGTTTAATAAACCTTTTGAACTTTCCCACTGCCTGTCTCGCCTCGAATTCTGGGTCCAATATTCTGACATCATTACATTTTTACAGGTTTGCTTAAAAAGATTTATATAGTAGCCCATAATATAATAGTGAAACATAAAGTCAGGAAAATGTCTCATAGAAAATGTTTTTTATTTGCATTTCAAATCAATATATTACTGATAGCAAATGACATGTATCTCTTAGCCCTGGGAATATTACATGCGAGTCGCTGCTCCATTCAAGGCTATGACCTCATCGTTGTCTTGGAAAAACCGATGTGTAGACATTTACTCTCTTGTTCTCTGACAATAGAGTTCAAGCACCGCTATTTACAGTAGTAGCGACATTCCTGCATTAAGTGGTTTGCTTAATTAATTGGTGATGTTTAGAACAGGATGACATACAAAAGAGGAACCCATTATATCCAGAATACGTTCTGGTCATACGTGGTTAAATAGTACATGATTTAAAATGGGAATAAACCGGATTAGCTCACTGACTTGCGCGTTGATCACATAACTATGTTCTTCTCTCCAAAACACACAGCTGCCCCGCAGGCTTTGGAAGAAAAATCCAATCCGTCACGGCGGGGCGGTGCTGATCCCCGCAATATTAACCCTTCATTTCGTATTGATGATTAAAAGTATTTATAACTATATTATTTTACAGTACAGTACAGTAGTTAACGTTTATACCGTACTTTTATTTGTTAAACAAATGCTTGGGCCTGTATAAAGTTTTTATTCCCTGATTTCAATGTTGTATGGAGTATTTCATTGTATGATAACTCTAAAAAAAAAAAAGGTTTCTACTTCACGTATTTCACCTATCGCGGGTTCTTTTTGGAACGTAACCTCTGCGATGAACGAGGGTTCACTGTATTTAAAATGGGAATACTCCGGATTAGCTCACTGACTTTTGGGTGGGTCACAGCCATCCCTGACAACAGCTTAGAAACGCCACTATTCATCGCGGCAGCAAGCAGCATTCTTGCATAATGTGCCCAAAAAGCCTGGGGGGTTGGGCCTTTCATGCTTGTTGCAAGGCATCATAGCGTCTTTTTCCAGATCAAACTGAAAATTTTACCAGCTAGATGATAATAAAAATAACAAAAATAGTATAACAATACGCCTATTATTATCAGAGTAAGATATTGAGGCTGTAGAATGATAATCCCTATGGTCTAATGTAATTCCTTGGAAGGGTGGAGCGCACTGTTGAAGAAAAATTATTATTTTTAGTTTTTAATACAGTTAATCTTATGGCATGGTAAAAGGTATGTTGAGCACTCTCATTTTGAACATATTTCTTAATTCTGAACAAGTTTGTGAAGATAACCTTTCCTTGAACCAAAGGACTGAATTTAAGTTTGTTCCTGAGAATTTATGGCAGGAAGAGGCCCCCGCATTCCAACAGCTATTCTGTGAGGTCTTATCTCATGTTTTCTTCAGCCAGATGTTTGCCGTAAATTAGGGGAAGCTCTAAGTTTTTCTGAGTGTCCAAGATAGCTCCTGGTTGGAGGAGCAAAAGCCAGCCTTATTTGAATAAATTAAATACAAGAGGATAAAACTTTCTACACAGAAGTAACAAATTAGATTTGCTCTTGCAACTCTCCAAAGATGTCTTTGTACGTCTTTGCTTTCTTTCCTTCTCTCCATTTATGTCAGGTAATTGAATGTATGTCTCCGTTGTTCTGCAGTTTCTGGTGTAAGTTTGTGCATTGTCTTACTTCTAAGTTTATGCATTGTCATATATTGGATTAAACTCTGTAATTCTGTGACGTCAACAAGCAATGCTGGTTTTCCTTGTGGCCACACGCAGCTCGCCGAGAGGAACCTGGGAAAGGAAGAGAGAAGCCAACCTTTTTCCAAAGTTAACTATTTTAGAATATTTTCTTCCTTAACAATTGGGGGCTCGTTCCGGTTCTGGAATCTCGGTGGGCGGCTGTTTGGCACTGATTGATCCGTTTCGGCCCGACGCTTCGGTGTGGTAAGACAGTGTTTGATTATTTTTTAGTTGTCTGAAGCGCCGTGTGGTTGGACCGTGGCTGATTTGCTGTGTGCGGCCTCACAGAATTTAGAAGCTGCAGAGGTAGATAGAATCCCTCCTAAAAGAGTCGGTTGTTTAAGGATTTGAATAAATACACATTACAGGGAACTTTGGCTAGTTCAAACAGAGCCTTTACGTTAACTCTGATTTTAAGCTGGGTTTTTTATTATATTCTTTACCCTGAGGATTCATGCCTGTGCCTCAATAAAAGAATTTCGGGTGTCTGTGTATTGATTAGCAGGGGCTTGTATCAGCCCGGAGATTATGGCTCATCTCCTGTGGACTTATAATTAATTGTTTGGGTTAATTGGACCGAGTTGTATCACTCATGGAAAAAGGACTAATAGGTTGGATCACCTTTCTCTGGCATTCTGAATCGAATTGGTAGTAGTATAAAGGACTGAGAATAATTAATTTAGCAGGATGAATAACCTTAAAGGACTGATGGCAGGTTGAATCACCTTAAAGGACTGAGAAGTTGTAATGAGAATAAAAGGGATTTGTAAAAGTGAAGCTGGAAAATTAAAAGATGAGTCATACATTCTTTTAGCCGGCACCTGACATTTTCTTTTCTTTTCTGTCTTTTTTTGACTGAACTACGACGTTGTCTGTGTTTTGTACGTTTCTTTGTGTTTGTGTGCGTGCTTGGCTGCGGGTTGATCTATGGCTGTGTGTCTGTCTTCCCCCGTTATATGTTCCACCACGCGCTGCTGTCTATTTGTCTGTCTGTGTCTGAATTGTGCTGATATTATGCAGTAGTGATTTGTGTTTCACTGCGTGTTATGTGTTTGTCTTGTGATTTTTGTGTTGGTGGATGGTTAATGAGATTGTGTTATGAAATATTGTCAAATGTTTTTGCTGGATGTTGTATTACCAACTTTCTGTTAAAATGTGCTTCTGTGGGACAGAGGTTTCTCAATTTTGGTTAAAAGTTTTGTTTCACAGCAGGGGGATTGATTGACCCCCCCATTTGCATTTTGGGAGTGCTTCAGTTCTGTTAGCACTGATATTTCCAGCTCACTCTTTCAGGATTCTTGGATTTTGTTGTGAATTACTTTTAGAACTGTGTTTTGTGTTGAAATGAAAAGTACAAAATAACAGATTTACAGATGTTTTTACTTTCTCAGCGGGAGAAATGTGTGGCATCAGTTCCAGGCTGGAGCACTGGAATGATCCAATTGTTTTTTTTATAATATTGTAACATTGACAATCACTTAAATTTCTAGGTTTCCTGACACAGGATGGAACACCCTCACTGATTGGAACAAGAGAACAAAAACGAGAACATATGGATGTTTTTCTGCTTGACAGTGTTTTCTACACTGTTAATGTAGGACATGTTGAAACACTAATGAATGACTTTGTTTCTTGTAGGACGATCTTCGTGTGCAGCCCATTTTGCATATTACATGACCACATGAACGGTTTTTGGGTTTTCCTACAGGGGGTCTAGGTAGTCATTTAATAACAGTGGGCTATCATGAGATACGGTTGTGTGTATAATATGGAGTTTTTAAAACAGGTTCACTCAAAACTGAACAATATTAGAACTATTGGATAATTATTTTTTTTTCAACCATGGTGTTATAATAATTGTGTTTAAAACTTTCACAGGACGAATTTTGGTTTGAAATCTGGGGTAACATCCTGCATCTTTCTTACAATGGGGTGTTGATGAGTCTACTTGAGTGTGAATGAGAGTGAATGTGGAGGCAGATGGCTTTTGATGGGTTTTAGGAAGCTCTATGTAAATATGACATCACTTTAGTGTGTAGCTGTGTGATATTTTTCTTATTTTAAACTATTTAGGGACAGTAAAGGTTTTGTTTCTTAAATATGTTTTTATTACTGCTTTACGGACAATTTTAAGGTAAAGACGATTACATCTTTTGGTGTCACAATCTGGTTAAAACTGAATCATCTGCTTGTGCAGTGGAATTAATATGAAACGAGAATTCAGCCTTGGCTTAAAGCAGATAGATGTTGTTATTAGGAAATTGTGTTATCCACTTTGACTAACAACACTAACAAACTAAGCTAAATTCTAACTAAATTAACTTGGTTTATATTTCATATGGGTAACTGATTGGACATGTTGAAATTTTAGCATAATGGGGGAAAGTTCTTCTAGTTTTGTTTTCCACCTCTAAATTGTTTTTCTTTTGGAAATAAGAAAACACAGGGGGATGTTATAAAGATAAGATATTACAGATGGAACTTTGAAATTTACATCATCTCAGTCTAGTTTGAATACTAGATGGAAGATTTGGAGAAATGGTGGAACGTCTTATAATATTTTGGTTTTTCAAGCAAATTATTATATAACAGTGACATAGATTCCAAATTATTTTCAAAATGATAATTTTATTATATCGACAGGGGGAGAAGGAGAAGTAGACCCTATTTCCTGGTAAATTTTTGGATATGGTTAATGGTAAATTAGTTCATCAATAATTTAGATTTTTTCATTCAACAATAGTGAATTATGGATTTTTTTTTTTAATGTAGAGTCATATGGCCTTCATGCTTGACTAAAATATGGTGTATGTGATATAGAAGCTTCTACTAAATTAGATTTGATCATCTAAAATTGAACGGTTTCAAATAACATCTATGCCATGTTTATTTACATTTAAAATTGTTGATAGATTTCTGCATCACTGCTGACTTTGATTATATACAGTTGGGTGTACATTTTTAATTTTGAGGAAAATTTTGGTTAAAACTGCTATGAAATTCAAATAAAATGTAAATAATTTCTGAAATTTTAAAATAGGACTTTGTCTTGAAGCGTGGGACAATGATAAGGATGTTTGGTATTTAGTAGAACAATATGCAATTCATAATTATTTGACAAAGTGCAATTCAATCGCAACTTTTATTAGTGTCAGTACTAGGACATTCTAGAGTTTGTTCTAATCCTTTAATGAGTTTGTGAGGTTGTGATTTTAAAATTTGTAGTTGATATTTGGCACAAGCAGAGTGAATGTCATCGAGGTATTGACATTAATTGATTTTGAACAGTAAGTGTCATTATTTTCTTAATTCTGGCACATCTGATCGTGGACTATTTTAACACATTTCTATGTTTATTCTTTTTGCAGTTCAGGATTTGGGGCAGTTGGCCGTTTGTGCTATAACAACAACAAATCTAGAGCCACACGGGAGGATGCATCACAAGATAAATTTTATTTATAATAGTGAAAGTAACAAAATGTGGCATATATAAGTTTTGATTTTTTTATTACTTTGTATTATTTTTTCTCTGGCAGTTCTCCTTCCTTCTGACTTGATGGCGATCTTGGGGAAAGGGTCTTTTAAGCTCAGAGATCATGGGACGATGTATTTGAAGGGATCTTCTTGATTACCGCATCAGGCCGCTGTTGTTGCTGAACAAAGACATGATGATGCTGAACTAGGCCCATCTTCTGCTGGACTGCTGTATGAAAGCCAAAAGCTGTTGAACGATTACGAAGGTCAGCAAAGACGAACTGTTCCCCTGCTGTCGTGTGAGGGCAAAGTGCTGCTCACAGGACCTGGCAACATATGTCTCCTTTGAGTGTTGCTTTTCATTCCTGGCTGAAAAAAAAGGGACTCAAGCGTTATCTGTGGGAGTCTTCTATGGCTGGGAATCAGCAGTGAGTCGGGACCATAAGATCATAGCCTTTTGTCCAAACCCGGACGGGGGTTTCAGTGGATGACTGATCTGCTGGTTTCTACGTCCTGCTCTGTCGACCACGAAAGGCTGACCAAAGTTCATCAAAGTGGGACTGTATCCAGATGCTTCTGCACTGCGGGAATGACTGCTACTCTGGACACCTTCTGATTCAGCAGATAAAGAATTGCGGCATGGCAAGTCGCTCAGCGGTGGTCCTGTTGTGTGTTCTCATGTTTGATCCTGGATTCTCACCTCTGATCATGTGACCTGGGCGCCAAAGCCCACTCCTGGGGTTCCCTTCAGTCTGCAGGTTGGAGACGAAATGGGTGCCAACTAAACTTGGTAGTGGTGAATAAGTTCTTTTTAAATTTTTGTAGTGTGTGATGCCATTGTTCTCTTCTTACTTTAGTTATAGCACTGAGGCGCCCTGTTATCTTCACGTCCTGAATCCCTGCAGTGTAATGCTAAGTGTTGAGGACACCCCATCTCCAGGTGTTAGAGGTTTTACAATGCAGTTTGAGGGTTGGTGTGCACCAACTGTTACGACACTGCATTCCTCGGAAATGCATTAACTTCCTCCATGATTCACTCCGTTTGTCTCACAAAATGCTAATGTGTCTTTTTTTTCCCTTCCTGCCTGAAAAGAATGGGCAGGGACTAACTATTGCAATTACATATTTTTTCTTAACCATAGCTGAATTGCATTGTGTGTTATGCTTCATCTACTAAGGAAGATGATAGAAATTTTATTTACATAGTACAGAGGCTACCATTCAGTAAAACTAAATTTAAATTTAAATGGAATTTAAAATTAAGGTGTTAAAGTGGATTGATGGGTGTCTATAGAGCTTACTGAGCGAATGACACCAAGTTCTGTGTTGATTTCATAAATTTGATCAAACATTAAATTCTTTGATTGAGGTGTGCAGATTGTAACAGCATCTGGGACACCATGTTTGAATTGCATCCAACTGTGTTACATGAGGCTAAAGTTAGTGGTGATAGCGGATTTCATCTCAATGAGTTGTGTAGGATTTTTATTGTATTCTATGACAGAACATTTGTTCTGTTATAGAAACAGGGGGACATGAATGGAATTGATCTAACAAGCAAATTTTTAGTTTGGATCTCTCTTTACTTTTCGGAAAAAGAGGTTATTGAAGTTAAATAAAAATACATTAAATTTTTTACGGTGTATTAGCAGCATTAAATATGAGCTAACTATTTGGATATGAAAGAAGTAAAATGTATAAATTGAATATACTAAACTAAATATTGCCTATCAAAAAATTTACATAAAATAGTGTTTCTTAAATTAAGGAAGGTGATCATTGGATTGTTGCATCTCTATTCATATGATTTAAAATAAGTTGTTTAACTAAGACATCCAGGAAGGTCTAAACTAAAGATTTACATCATTTAATAAATTTTGCTGTATCGAATCTCTCTCCAAAACTGAAAAGGCATTGATAATTGATAAACAATATAAAAAGGGTAATACATTATTCAATTAAATATTTTATAAATAGGTTTTCAAAAGAATAAATGGATCAAAGGTAAAAATGGTTGAAATTTTGGGGATTTAAAACTATGATTGGAATAAAGTAGATCATTTTTGATATTTAGTGAGAAGGTTAACTATACTCATGTAAAACAGGCTGATCATCCTTTAAGGTTTTAAAAAATAGAAAATATGATGATTGAAATTAAATTGGTCTAAATTGGAAATTTACAAATTAACAATTATGGAACTGCTTCTAAAATACAGTTAAGTTTTGGGTTCAACATGATAGGAAACATTTATTTCTCATGTAGGCCTTATATAGAAAGAGGGTCAAAGGATTGATAAAATACAGCTCTAAAGGAGCAGATTTATTATACAAAAGGAAGACAGCAAGCTGTCATAAAGTGTCGGATCAATCATTAACCAATCAACAGGGTTCTCTCCATATGAGCTCCAGACAGGATGGATGTTTCCAGGACCTGCTACCCGCATTCCAGGATGGAAAGGTAAGCTTGCACATTTATCTCATAAAGATTTCTTCAATGAGTTACAGGTCCTGGCAGCAGAATTTACAAAATACCAGACGACACAGGAACGTCCAGGCTCGGGACCAGTTCCGGGAATCGACTGGGTGCGCCTGAAGGTCATCAAAAGAAAATGGTCTGAACCTCGCTTCACCGGACCATACCGAGTCGTGGAGAGGACGTCTCATGCTGTCCGTCTACAAGGGAAAGGAGACACCGGGTTCCATTGGAGTCAGTGCACAGCAGCTGAGGAGCCACAACGCACGCTACAAGGCATACAGGAGAATCTACAGTCTCAACCTGCAGGCCCATCTGCAGGCACATCCCAACGCGGAGGAGGATCTGCAGTTTCAGGCAGAAGTGTAGCAGGGATTCCTGCCAAGACCACTTCATTTTCCTGAATTACAAGGCTTAAAAGGCCCGGACAGGCACAATAATCCTGTTCCGGTGTCCTTCCATTGAGAAAAGGAGATTGCACCCTCTCCTTAAACTCACTGTTATATTGGCACAATACTCCAATTTTCAGTGAGCAACGGCCACTCAGGTGGAAACCTGAGGTTTACAACTGAGGAGGAACATGTGAAGGATCAGGCTACAAGATCATCATTAACTTATCTTCTCTTTATTGCGTGTTTTCGTTTTTTGCGACCTCTTAAAGAACATTCGTTTCTTTTTGCGCATATTTTTGGATCGTTTCCTGACGAAGAATTCATATTCATTTTTGGAGGACTATCGAAGGAGCATAGAGACGAACTCTAAGTTCTTATTATTGAATCATGTGAAAAAAAAAAAAAAAAAGGCATTTTGTAATTTTTATGTGTTTATGATTTATTTTCTTTTTTGATGTTGTTATTGTTTTGTATTGACAAATTGTAATTTTTGTGGCGAGTATTGTCTTTTAAGTTTCCTGGGCATTTTTTTGTAATTTTGAGATTCCCGTGGGATTCCCGTGGGATTGGAGTCAGTATTAGTAACGATCACGTGATTGGGACGGTACAGGATTAAACATTAACGGGAGCAGACGGGAGCGGGAGCAAAACCAATAGTAACTAAAATAAACTAGGATCGATGCCAAAAAATAAAATAAAATACAAAGAAAAAAAATCCAGTACTGGCGCCGCCATTTTGTAGTTTTTTCCTTTAAGCCTACACAATAATGCGGGTCAAAAAAAATTACACGACCCAAAAACCAACAGTGCTTCCGCTCTGAGTTTTTCACCCGTGCTCAAAAACAACAATGTAGGGACCAACAGTTAGTGGCGAACTCGACTTCGAAAAGTTTGATTGTTTTGATTGTTTATTCACCTAAGACAAGCATGGTCTGTTTCCTTGTTTGTTACTTTTATTATGTATTTATAATTATTATTCCTTTTACTTTAACTGACCTTTACTACAGTTAGAAACAGGAACTTAACTGACCCTTCATAGAAATTCAGATTCAATGTATTGGCAGAAATCTTATTGAAGAGACCAAGAATGGGAGTGGTCCAGGAGCGGGAGTCATTCTGAATGGGAGCGGGATGGGAGTGGGAGTAATTTCACCAGGAGTGGGATGAGACAGGACTTTGGTTTCCTATCTGGCCCGGGATCAGGACGGGACACAATTTTTTTCTGTGGGAGTGGGACGGGACAGGAGTGAAAATCCACTCCCGTGTCAGTCTCTATCCTGTATATCCATCAGTAGTTAAAGGACAAGGGTCAGAAAATGCAAATTCTGCCTGTAAAACGATGACAGCGCAATTGTCGCTGTATGATCTTAAGCCTCATTTGGAGCTTTTAACGCTAGTTTCATTGGCTGAAGCCGCCATGTTCTTTAGACTGAACTGTAGCGCTTCTCGTTGCGTCACACCTCAACCCGCCTCAAAGCCAATGCTGATTGGACGTTCGTTTGGTGAACTGCTCCAAATTTTCTTTAACGGAAAGTAGCCAGACTGATCTGCGAGTGAAACCTTGAAAGCTCGCGAGATCAGGATGGTCTCACGAGGCTACTTAAGTACAGCCACAAAGTATTTGTTCTAAGTTTCTTGACACCTTGGTAAGATTGTAAGTGTGAAATCTATATTTGCAGAAAAAGGACCCAAAAAATCTGATTAAGCTTAGCGCCCAATGAAACCTTAGACCGATCATCTAATTAAAACAACAGGACATGTGTTTTCTCTTACATTTCTGGTTAAAAAAATAATTAATACTGAACTGTGTATCTATCTGTCCAATGCTATATTTGTTTGTTTTATATTCCTTTGCAGTCCTGCTAGCCCACTGCTAACAAAAGGAGGGAACTGACTTTGATGGCCGTGTGACATAAATTGCTCATTGTGTGCTTCAGAGCTGGATCATGAAATCATTCTTTTTTTAATTCTGAAATAAATATATTCAAATCTTAGAATTAACTCAGGTTCATATAATTCATATTTTTTATTTTCAGTTTTCATAAATTAATGACACATTTAAATAACATAAATTATTAATTTCTTTTATTGCAACACTCGTCATCCCCCCACACTTTAACCATTTATATTTTAAAATATGCTCAACTACTTCCAATAAAAAAACTTCGACTTTCATTTTAGAAGTAAAAATGAAAGATTATCCATATGGAATGTTTACTTTTAGCTCCTCCCATTTGACAGTTGAAATGGAATGTTCAGTAGAAACAAACTGACATCAGAGCTGATGACATCACAAGGAATAATCAGAAGTCTGTTCCAAACATTCTCCAGCCTTTGTTCGAGACAGACCTCTTTGAGAGAGCTTGTTCATTTTAGCTGATATCAGTGAGATATTTATCCCACATTTTACTACTTTTCCAGTTAGAAAAGACAATTTGTTGTAAGTTAGACATGGAGCAACAAAAGATTGTTAGTGAACAGAAATCTTTTGAAGCCAAACTTTCATGGTTAGAAATTGTTGACCTGAACAGACAAGTCGACTACAATGCAATTATTTTCCCCATTGGTCATGAAGAGGAAACTTTGACCGAACCTGCAAGCAAGGGGCAAGAAAATACTTCAACCGGCCTTGATATTTCCCCCTCAATGGAAGCCCAGCAGGAAACATCTCTACCTGCTAAAGTTGAGAATTTTCCTTCGGTTGAAGCCAAGCCAGGACCATCTCAGATTGTTAAATTTGATTATTCTAGTCTTCTCAAAAGTTTTTCTGAATTATCTGAAACAAGCCTTTTACCAAAGTCAAATCCTGCGAACCCCAAAACATCTCTACCTGCTAAAATTGAAATGTCTTCTTCAGTAGAAGCCCAGCAGGAAACATCTCTACCTGCTAAAGTTGAAATGTCTTCTTCAGTAGAAGCCCAGCAGGAAACATCTCTACCTGCTAAAGTTGAAATGTCTTCTTCAGTAGAAGCCCAGCAGGAAACATCTCTACCTGCTAAAGTTAAAATGTCTTCTTCAGTAGAAGCCGAGCAGGAAACATCTCTACCTGCTAAAGTTGAAATGTCTTCTTCAGTAGAAGCCCAGCAGGAAACATCTCTACCTGCTAAAGTTGAGAATTTTCCTTCGGTTGAAGCCAAGCCAGGACCATCTCAGATTGTTAAATTTGATTATTCTGGTTTTCTAAAAACTCTTTCTGAATTATCTGTAACAAGCCTTTTACCAAAATCAAATCCTGCGAACCCCAAAACTTTCAACTCAACAGTAAACCAACAACCATGTAACCCTCATCCAGGTTACTATCCCTTGCCTTTGACCACACTGGCTCCAATGTCACATCACTCATACCACCAGCCAATGCCTCTCCAACCCCAAAACCAAAGCACACAAGCCTCCTCTGAGCCTGAAACCCCTCGCTCTCAACGCACTATCAGGAGGTGTAGAAGGAACCAAAATGCCTCAACTCGTACGGCACACAACCCAGTGTACATCGAGCAGGCTACAAGTCATATCAACAATCTCATGGAGCAGGTGGATGACCTAAAAAAGCAGCTTAAAGATAAAACAGATGTTCTTGATGAGGAGA
Source organism: Cyprinodon tularosa (assembly GCF_016077235.1). NCBI lineage: Eukaryota > Metazoa > Chordata > Actinopteri > Cyprinodontiformes > Cyprinodontidae > Cyprinodon > Cyprinodon tularosa. Next base: position 426,863 of record NW_024039112.1, read on the forward strand.
GAAAACAAAGGATCAAAATTCAAGTTCAATGCACAGCCTACCTGCAGAAGATCAACGAACTTGAAGAAATGTTAGAAAATGAACGTAGCATGAAAGTGAAGTGTGAACAGGAGAAAGCAGTAGATCTGGAGGTCATTAATGAGATGCATTTCTTGAAGAAGAAAGCTGAAAAAAATTACTTGAATGGTGAAAAACTGTCAGAAGCTTTGATAGAGGAACGGCAGCTTAGACTGAAATGTGAGGACCAGCTTAAAACTTACCAAAAACTTGATACTAAATTCAAGGAACAGCAGGAATTAGTAAAGAAACTGCAGGATCACGTTGTAAATCTAACTTTGGAGTTGAACCTTGCTTCAAAAGTGGATTATTACAAAGTTTCGACCAAGAAAGACTCCTCTAAGCAAGCAGAAGACAACAAGCCGTCACAGACCTCAACACCAACAGTGGTCTCAGAGCCGCCAGAGACCTCAACACCATCAGAGGTCTCAAGGCCATCACAGACCTCAACATCAGAGGTCTCCAGGCCATCACACACCTCAACACCAACAGTGGTCTCCAAGCCATCACAGACCTCAACATCAGAGGTCTCCAGGCCGTCACAGACCTCAACACAAACAGTGGTCGCCAAGCCATCACAGACCTCAACATCAGAGGTCTCCAGGCCATCACACACCTCAACACCAACAGTGGTCTCCAAGCCATCACAGACCTCAACATCAGAGGTCTCCAAGCCGGCACAGATCTCAACACCATCAGAGGTCTTAAAGCCATCACAGATGTCAACCGATTCAACAATCCCCATGAAAACAGAGGGATCTCCACAAAGAGGCCACCATGGAATCCGGCATCCTCATGCAGATGGAGGCTCACAGAGATACAGAAAACAGTATAATAATAGAGGCTTCCATGCAAACACAGGTGTTCAGCCAAATGAAGGGAATTCAAATAGAAGATTTCCCCCATATGGAAGTTCCCAAGGAAACCAAGGCTTTTATGAAAATCAGGGACGGTACCCAGACCAGGGCCAACATGCAATCCCGGGCCCACACCCAAACGCTGGTCGTTATACAAACCCAGGCCAGTACGCAAACCCAGGCCACTATCCACGTCCAACCCAGTATGGAAACCCAGGTTCATACCAGAACCCAGGGCCTTATATGAACCCCGGCCCCTACCCACATCCAACTCAGTATGGAAATCCACGTCCATACCTGAACCCAGGACCTTACATGAACCAGGGCCCCCACCCACATCCAGCTACATATGGAAACCCAGGTCATCACCGAAATACGAACTTCCATGCAAACAGAAGATTTTAAACTCACAGAGGCCCATAAAGCCTCAAGCAGGCCTCATTACAAGAAGAAGCAACAAGAAAATATATAGAAAAATTAAGATGCTTTAAAATGAAAAAAAAAATAAATAAATAAATAAAAAACCTTAAAAATATATATAAAACAAAAACTTAAAAAAATAAATATATATAAATATACATACATATGTATGTATATATATATATATATATATATATATATATATATATATATATATATATATATATATATATATATATATATATATATATATATATATATATATATATATATATATATATATATATATAAAAAGCAGCCTAGCGTGGGTTCTCTCCGGGTGCTCCGGCTTGCCCCACTGTCCATAAACCTGACGATTAGGTTAATTGGTTTCTATAGAGTGCATTTTGGTTTTAATGCATTGCTGTTTCTCTATATTGCTCAGTAATGGACTGCGGACCTGTCGAAGGTGTACTTTGCTTCCTGCCCAATAACTAATATTAGAAAGCAAAAATAATTTACGAAAAACGACTAGCACTAAAAATAAAACACCTAAAGGATAACTGGAAAGAAACAAAACAACAGCGACAAGGGTAAGAGGGAAAGAGGAAAATAAAAATGGGCACAAATAAAGAAAAAGATAAAAGTGAAGCATCCAATCAAGGTAAAAACAGCAGAGAATTTGCGGCCTGGTGGTTAGGGCATAGGGCTTTGAATCTTGAGATATTGAGTTCGATCTTCCACAGACTGCCACTCTGGATCCCTAAATGCAGAGAAGTAATTTACCTCTGGAATTCTTAGAGTATATAAAATCAAAAAAGAAAGGAATGTTTCAGCTCCATTTTAAAAATATTTCACTCTTGAATATACTATGATGATAAGATACTATGTAGAAAGACGAATGAAAAACTGTTAGGGTTCTGGTTTGTGGGGGTTGTTTTTGTTCTTTTTCAGTGTCTCCGTGTATCCACCAGATGGTGCCATTGTTCCTCTGTTGGCCTGGAGGGCTTCTTCCTGCTCTCAAGTACTCACACCTGCAGCTCGTTGGTCATCACCGTCTGAGGAGTATATGAGCAGCAGACTGTCACCATCTCCTCGCCAGATTGTTTGCCAGTATTGGGTACTCTAGCCCCTCTGAGTTCTGCTGAGACAATACTTTGAGTTTTTATTTTTTTCTGAGACCTCAAGTTCTTACCTAGTTATTCTCTGTGAATCTCTGGCAGGATTTCTACAGATCCACTGGAAAAAGCTGGTCCGTGGAGCCCTGGAAGGAATCCTCTTTTCTCGCTGAGAAAGAAATGTTTCACCATATTAGAACGCCACCCACTTCAGGAAAACTAGAGACAGTCCAAAACAGTTCAAGTATCCACAAACAGGAACCCTGGAGCAAGCTCAAATCCACAACAGTGAGTCAGAGCCAGTCTATATTAAAGTCATCGGCCTGTTTTCCCACCGACCTTGAACTCATCATTTGTGATCTCTTCCTAGAGCTTCCGCTTCCGGTTTACCAGACTGCTGGATTCCCCCAAGCTGAGAAACCACTTGTTTTGTCACTTTGTTCACCTTTGTTCAAATAAACTGTTGAAATTCTTTCTGACTCTGAGTGCTTTTACATATGGGCAAAACATATAAGACCCATCATGACAAAAACATGGCTGAAAACCAAAATCAATGAGATGATGCAATGATATCACAGTTTAGCATGGATTTTATGTTTGAGAACCTGAATTAATCTAAATTAATCTTCAAACTAGTTTACTTAGTTTTGCATGCTATCGCTATGTCCAGAGATTCTGATTTCTACATATTTGGTGACACAATGGTAAGCTGATAAAAGGTAATGTCTTCTGACTCTTGACTTATCTGAAGTGTTAGTTTTTGCCTTCTTAAAAATGAAATCCCTCAAATCGCGTTGTCTTTGCTGCTTGGCCGTGATTCTGTTCAGAACACCGTCACCTGCTCCGCTGGTTGCGCCACTGAGGTCAAAAATGAAATCACATGTGCCCTCTGGGCCACCGTAATTTGGTCAGGCTACATGTAAGCACACAGCCTGCCAAAGGTTTAAAGGGCAATATCATTGCCATTACTGTTAATATATAGTAGAAATTTAAACATTCAGTGATAAAATGTCACAGGGGATGGTATGGGGAGATGATCCTTTTAGAAGGGGGATAAGTTTTAAGATTTTCTCAAGAAGGGGGATGCCATCCCCCCTCTTCCCCCCTCAACTCGAGTACTGTATATATATATATATATATATATATATATATATATATATATATATATATATATATATATATATATATATATATAGATAGATAGATAGATAGATAGATAGATAGATAGATAGATAGATAGATAGATAGATAGATAGATAGATAGATATAGATAGATGCTCCCAGTAGGTCGAATTATTAGACAGCATGGGATTCATTTCCGCTGTTACGCTGATGATACTCAGCAATATCTGTCTGTAAATCCAGATGAAGCTAACCCATTACATAGATTACAGGCATGTCTTGAAGACATTAAAACCTGGATTACTCTTATCTTTCTGCTTCTGAACGCAGACAAAACAGAAGTTATAGTCTAGACTCTAACTAGTCTGGTTACAGTCTTTGAAAAAGAAGCTGATTAATCAGTCACTTCATTTGGATGGGATTAAATTGATCTTAGATAATAAAGTAAAAATCTTGGTGTTGTTTTTGATTAGGAACTGTCATTTATATCCCATATCAAAGAGGTTTCTAAAATTTCCTTCTTTCATCTAAGGAATATTGCAAAAAATTAGAAATCTCTGTCCAGGGGTGGTGCTGAGAAACTAGTCCATGCATTTGTTACTTCAAGGCTGGACTATTGCAATTCTTTACTATCAGGAAGTCCACAAGCTGTTGTTAAAAGCCTTCAGCTGATCCAGAATTCTGAAGCCAGAGTTCTGATAAAAATTAAAAAGAGAGATCATATCTCTCCTATCCTGGCTTCTCTTCAATGGCTTCCTGTTAAATCCAGAATAGAATTTAAAATCCTTCTTCTCACAGAGGCAGATCTTTTGGTTATCAGGCTCCTATCATGCAGCCAGTCTGCCGGGAACTGCTGCGTGTCATTTTTTTTTTCAAGAGAATTAAACCAGAATTCATCCAGAAATTGTAACAAGCCTATCATGTGTCTGTAATTAAGACAGATGACAAAGCAACTAAGCCAGAAAACTCAAAGAGTTTGAGAATTTACATTTACATAAACAGACCAAGCAATAGGAAAACTTTGGTTAAAATTTTTTCCAGTAGTTTCCAAGTTAAAATTCCCAGCTGTGAAACCATGAGCAACATCCCCTCACAGACTTTGGATTGCCTGATAGAGAAGCATCTCTACCAGCGCTTTCGCTATATTTTCAGAGTACTCTCTCTCAGGATAAGCACTAATCTTAGACATAGTGTCTGCAATCGTGTCAAGGACATCAGTCTTTGAACCCTAGAAATCACCACTGATGGTTAAAAAAGAGATCTTAGGAGTGTTGGACCATAAACCATGATAATAATTCTGGACATCAGGGACCAGTGTCAATGCTGATATTGACTTGATCATTGAGGAAGAAGCTGTTGGCTCTGCTTCACCTCACCAATATCTGCAAGCCCCGCTCTCAACTCCTACAGTGGAATGTGACCCTGCTCCCCCACTGTACTTGAGAATAAAACAATCATCTTGAGGATCAGCCCCAAAAGAGACAGGACATTCTTGTTATAAATTCAAAATAGACATATACAAAAAATGAATCAAACGTATATAAAATGAATACCAACTACAAAAAACAACATTTAAGGTCCTTCTCGAAGTATTAGCATATTGTGATAAAGTTCATTATTTTCCATAATAATGGTAAAACTTGAACATTCATATATTTTAGATTAATTGCACACTAACTGAAATATTTCGGGTCTTTTATTGTCTTAATACGGAAAATTTTGGCATACAGCTCATGAAAACCCAAAATTCCTATCTCACAAAATTAGCTTATTTCATCCGACCAATAAAAGAAAAGTGTTCTTAATACAAAAACAGTCAACCTTCAAATAATTATTTACAGTTAGGCACTCAATACTTGGTGTGGAATCCTTTTGCAGAAATGAGTGCTTCAATGCGCCGTGGCATGGAGGCAATCAGCCTGTGACACTGCTGAGGTGTTATGGAGGAACAGGATGCTTCCATAGCAGCCTTTAGCTCATACAGGGTGTTGGGTGTTGCGTCTCTCAACTTTCTCTTCACCATGTCCCACAGATTCTCTATGGGGTTCAGGTCAGGAGAGTTGGCAGGCCATTTGAGCACATCGATACCATGGTCAGTAAACCATTTACCAGTTGTTTTGGCACTGTGAGCAGGTGCCAAATTTTGTGCTGAACAATGAAATCTTCATCTCCATAAAGCTTTTCTGCAGATGGAAGCATAAAGTCCTCCATTATCTCCTGATAGCTGCATTGACCCTGCCCTTGATACAGTGGCAGCTGGTGAAAAATATTTTTGGTGGGGCTGATATAGCGTAGTGTATGTCTCCAACTAATCCAGAATAAGAATTCAAATAAACAATTGGAAATGAAAAACAATTTACCAGTAATGAAAAATTTACTATATAATAACAGTAACAGTGATGATTTGGGTCACTGTGACGGGGTTCTTTGGCCTCCAAGAATCCAGGCTCAGTCGGGTTACCGGTGTTGGTGATTTATTGTGCTCAAAAACTCAAAACAGGGTGCAAAAGAAACTAAACATGTACAAGATACTCTGGGCCTCAGCCTCCCTCCAGTTACCAGAAATGGCCGCTCTTCTTCCCACAGCCCTCATTAAATAGTTTAAGCCCCTACCCTCAGGCTCTCTTATTTCTGATTTCTTCTCATTAATCAGTTTTGTCCATATATTACCTCCACAAACAATTGATGTAGAAAAACAAATAATTTTTACAACTTAATTCCTTTACACAGATTCATTGACTTATTAAATTACACCAAACTGGGTTTGAACCCAGCAAAGACGCCGCCAGACTGAAGATGACAAGTCCCCGTAGCATAAACACGTACACCAGTTAAACACCGTGGACCAGTTGTTGGTCCCCCACAAGTACCTATGAGTCCCCAAAATGTAGCATATTCCTAGGAAATTGTCCCCACCAGGTATTAAAGACATGACCACACCCACACACACACCCACACACACACTAACACACACACGGCTAACCCCATTGAAATATTAAGTGTGCACCCTCAATACGCCAGCAGGTAACCAGGAACAGCTTTTGTGTTTTAAGTTAATGGAGCTACTGGGCTCAGCGCGAGTGTATTGGTCCTCACAAGCACAGTATAACAGGAATGTGTGTGTGGCACCTAACGTTAGAGGTTGTTTTAAGTGACGAGGTGGATTCGTCACAGTCACAATAACCATGACATGAAATTTTCCTACCCTACAACATGGATGTTCTTCTAGCAAACGGGTAGATAAATAAGGATCTCACCAAATTTGGTGGAAGCTGCATCTCACTCGTTACATTCGCCATTGTCCCTCTAATTGTCTGCACCTGCGCTTGGGTGCAGAAGCCTGTTAAAGGGCAGTATTTTCATAGCCCCAAGACCATAAAATTCTGAGACGCTGATTGGCCATTAAATTATTAAATTCACCTAGCAATAGTACATGATTGGCAGATTCTCTGCACATGTGGGTCTGTCTGATCACAGCCCCCAGAACAGAGACGGTAGGAGTCTGTCTGTGGAAATCCACAAATGAATGACAGTAGATAGGGAAATGTAGTTTATATAATTTGTTTTGCTTATATGTATACACTCTAGAGAGTAAAACTGACATTTATGAGTTAATTTCTAAAAATATATTTTACGTTTCTCTCTTCTTATCAGGGAGGGCGGTGCCCCAGCGCTCCCTATGGGCCGGCCGCCACTGCCTTGATAAAAACACAGTGGACCAACACCAGCAGCTGACATGTCGCCCCAGACCATCACTGACTGTAGGTACTTGACACTGGACTTCTGGCATTTTGGCATTTCCTTCTCCCCAGTCATTACAATCTGTTACTTTAAACAGAATTTAACACTGAATTAAAATGAGGTATTTATGCATCCATGTTATACATTGAATTCTTAAATAAAAAAATAAAAAAAAGAAATTGCCAAAAATTGCATCCCGTGTTTTCTCAGAGGAGTTGACCCTTGTATGACCTTGTATGACCTGTATTAGAGACTGACATTTTTTCTTAGAGTAGGAATTATACCAATTCCATTACAATACAATTGTAAAAAATATATAAACAAAAATGTTTTCGTCTGTCAATATTCTCCATCTCCTCTACTGCTGCAACAAAGCTGTATTGTAAATTATAAACATGTTATTCACATATAACTGTTGGTAGGGACCAGTAAGTCGGTCCAAAATTTTGGTAGGGACATGTCCCTATGGTCCCTATGCAAACCTACGCCCATGGATTATGGTAAATGGTAAATGGTATGTACTTATATAGCGCCTTTATTCAAGTCAGGAGACTTGACCATAGCGCTTTACACTACATTCATTCACCCATTCACGCACACACTCACACACTGCTGGTGGCAAGCTACATTGTAGCCACAGCTGCCAGAAGCGGGGCAGCTGTACACTGGCGCCACCGGGCCCTCTGACCACCATCAGCAGACAATGCAGGTGGAGTGTCTTGCCCAAGGACACAACGACACTGAAAGTCGGAGCCGGGGCTTGAACCATCAATCCTTCAATTTCAGGGCAAACTCCTACATCCAACGCCACTGTCGACCTACTATGTAGTAACTTAATAGTCAGTAATGGTGACTATATTGTGCTTTTGTATTCAACACAATCAGAATCTACTCTGTCATTAGCCAACAAAATAAAGCTGCTTACAGGTGTGAAACTGAAAGATGTGCAGCTGACAGTCCCCTGGAGATTTCCTGTATTCTGTGATTTGTTTTCTTCCCCTTTTCAGTTATAACCGGTGCATTTTTGCTTTTGCCCGTGCTAAAACTAATAGTGTTTTTTTTTTAGTGTGACCCTTTAGCGGGATCTAAATATATATTAACATGTCTGTAACTGGCCCACAGCAACAACAAACATTGAGATCAACTGTACTGTCAAAGTACAAACAAAGATGCCTTGCAAGAGACAATGTTGTAAGAGATCAGAAAAAAGCAGATTATGATATTAAGCAAGGATTATATTCCTATCAATCAATCTCCTGGTTTTGACAATACGTATTATATATATATATATATATATATATATATATATATATATATATATATATATATATATATATATATATATATATATATATATATATATATATATATATATATAGCCCAGAAACAAGGACATTTAATGCCGCTCTATGTAGTTTTCCCAAAAATTCCTTTGTAGTATTTAGATTTAGTTTAGATTTAGTCATTTATTTCTGCTATTTGAACTCAGTAAGGAAGGATTATGAAATAAAAAAAAAGCTGGTGTTTAAGCGTTCAGTTTGAATGTTTAGAAAAGGCCTGTAAATCAGCTAAAAGCTGTGTTTGCTAACTTTTCTAACCATGCTCTTATGTTACCTGTTGAGCTGAGATGTGTCAGTCTCCAAAAGTCCCTAATTTGTGATTGGTGATATTTCATCTTAGTTATAATTAGATAAAATATAATAGAAAATATATTACTTTTTATTTTATTCCCACATTACACTTTTAAAAACGTTTAAAAACAAAAGGTGCTTTGGCAATCAATAGAAGAATGTTCTTGTTTTGTTTCTAGGAGTATAAATTACTTAAAATAGACCAACATCACCTATCGTTTTTGTTTGACAAATTTTAAATTTATGCAAGTCGCTATATGAAAAAAAAAAGAGCGAGCGCTATTGTTTTTTTTAATTGTGATAGCTTCAAGCTAATACCACCATAGATGATGCTTTACTAAATGATAAAAGCTTGGCAGCCTTCAGTTTACGAAGGCATCTCTGCTAATCCTTTCCCTTCAGGAACATTGAGCGCGACATTAATCCCCTAGCGGCACTCAACATTTGTCATTTGTTAATCTAAATCATGAGTCATGGTCTTGTGGAGCTACTTAGAGATCAACCATGTTTGCTGTTGTTTCATGTTACATGCAAATGGGAATAATGCTTAATTTGGCCATTTCATGATTTAAAGGTTTTAAATTGTCATGAGCCTTAAAAGAAATTGACTTCTGAGCCTGCCATTTTGTGGGTGATTATGGGGCTCATTGTCTTATATTAATCTCTGCTTCTAGAATTAGATCATCTTTGCAATGCGATGCATTACCGTAAAGTACCGTCCACGACAATACCACAGGGCATTGTCTCTATCTCCATCTCTGCACCGCGTTACAGCACTGCACCCACGTCACATCATGGCAGGCTAATCATGGCAGGTGCATCATGGTCGGCGCATAATAGGAGGTTAATTGCAGCCTCAGCCCACAATGGTGGGTGCTACATACCCTTAGCAAATCACAGCAGGCGCATAGCAGCGTTCGCAACGCGAGTTCAGAGCATGTTGGATGAATCACACTCTAAGTACATTTCAGCTGCATCTCACCCCATCAGGTGTATTACACCAGGTCTATGCTCCCAGACCATCACTGCAGTTATCACCACAGGACATCAATTCAATTCAGTGTATTTATGTTGCATCAATTCTCAAGACATTTCATCTCAAGGCAATTTACAGAGACAATTCAACCAGATCACACAGTCAGACTGGTTCAGTGTTTTCTAAGGATACTCTAAGGGAAACCAACTGATTGCATTGACTCAAAAGCAAACCCTCACACCAAGCAAGCTTGTAGTGACAGTGGAGAGGAAAATTTTCTTATTACAGGAAGAAACTTCCATCAGAACCAGGCTCAGTGCGAGCAAGGCATCTGCCGAAGCCAACTGGGGTTCAAGGAGACAGAAGCAGAGATACAAATGGCAACTGTCAACCATCTCCACAGGTGGATCTGTCCAGGAAACACACAGCCAGGTGTTGCACTCCCGAAACAGAAAGGACTCCGTCTTCGCTTTTGTCAACTTTATTTACCCCACGCTGCACGTTTTCTGATTGTTCTCTCTGGAGCAGCCGTTCATGGACATGCAGATAAAACCATCACACTCTAGTCTTCTTATTCTTCCTTGCAACTCCCACCACTAACATTGACGTAGTGCCTAGATAAGATGTGCCTAAACAACAGCAACTAGATGCGATGTTCTAAACAACAAAATTGACCAAAAAAATAACGGTCACATTGAACACATTAATAATACAGTGAACAAATGTTATAAATCGAAATAAAATATGCTCAGGGTGCAACACAGGCAGACAAGCTCCAAGCCAGCTTCCATGTAAGAGGACGAGAGAAAGCACATACACTTAGTCACAGTAAGAGAAGTAGGACTACACTGACAAACAGCCCAAGCTCCAACATCTATAAACAAAGGTGTTAATGGCAGCAGCACAGCTGATATTTCTCTCCAGAATGGTGTCTCAGCCAAACAGGAACAGAGCAGATTAAGCTACTATGATGACAAAAAGCAGAGAGAGCATAATGTTGAATGTTGGACTAACAAATATTGAAGAATGGGAGAAAAGAGATAGAATGATGAAAAAGGGGTTCCTATGTCCTCCAGAAGTCTAAGCCTATAGCAGCATAACTATAGAGATAGCTCAGGATAACCTGAGCTATCTCTATGCTCAGGTTATCCTGAGCATGCTGCTGCAGGCTTACTAGGAACCACTGGTAAGCCTGCAGATTGAGAGCGAAGGAACAATCAGATCTCTGATATCAGATGGAGCTTGGCCATTTAAGGCTTTATATGTGAGAAGGAGGATTTTAAATTCTATTCTGGATTTAACAAGAAGTCAATGAAGAGAAGCCAGGATAGGAGAGATATGATCTCTGTTTTATCAGAACGCTGGCTGCAGCATTTTGAAACATGTAGAGGCTTTTAACTGTAATTTGTGGAGTTACCAATAGTAAAGAATCGCTATAGCCCAGCCTTGAAGTAACAGAAGCAATGATTAGTTTGTCAGCATCACCCCTGGATTAGATATTTCTAATTTCTGCAATATTCCAGAGATGAAAGAAGGGAATTCAAATAAATTCCTTGTGTATAAGATTTAAATGACAGGTCCTGATCAAAAATAACACCAAGATGTTTTGCTTTATTGTCTGAGATCAAATTAATCCCATCCAAATTAAGTGACTGACTAATCAGCTTAAATGTTGAACTAAGAAATACAGCAGAATGTGATAAAAGAGACCAAAAGATCTGGTCCAAAGACAATAACTTCGACTGTATTAAATATAAACCTTGGATTATTTTTATTCTCCTCTATTCATTGGGAGAGACATGCTGCTCTTATTTTATAAAGAGTCATTTTATACAGCAGTAAATAGTTTTTCCAGACTTGGTAGGATTCCCGTAGGCATTTAGAACATACAGTAATTTTCTCTCAAGTTTCCTAGCATTTTGATTCAAGGTGGGCAGCTCTGCATTAAACAAGGAAGCCATTTCTTATTTTTAATCTTTTCTTTTTCAAACTCGCTACGTTGTCTAAGGCAGTACGCAGAGAACTAGTAATGAGAATGGGAATAAAGTAATGTTTGCGCTTAGCAGTATTGTTCAGTGATACAGAGAAGAGAGAATGTTGAACAGATTCTTTAAAATTTATAACTGCACTATCTGATAATGATCTACTAAAATTCAACCTTCTTTTGGGGGAGGAGAACTCTGTTAAAGTAATCCTGAAGGTTATTAGAAAGTAGTCAGAGACAGGGTTGTGAGAAAATAATGTTATTTCTTCACATCCAATACCATATCTCAGCACAAGGTCCAAAATATAAAGATGAGAATGTGTGGGACTATTCACATACTGAACAAAGCCAATCAAGTGTAAGACAGCATTAATGGCTGCTCTTCAGCTATCACCTTCAGTGTCAGCATGGATGTTAAAATCTCCCAGTATGATGACCTTGTCAGTATTGAAATCATACCAAATCAGAAAGGAACTCTGAAAATGCATCTATAAATTCAGAGTCAGGACCTGGTGGACGATACAAAAGAAAGAGGTTTTGTAGCTTTCTTATTAGTTTGGATGAGGGAAACTAAGGGCTAAATGTTCAAAAGAGTTGTAATTATTAACTAGATTTTGAGTAATTGGTAAGTCAGAATAAAAGATTGTTACTACTCTTCCTCCTTGCTCAGAAATTATATGTGTATGAGAACATTTCTATAACTAGGGGGCGTTGCCTCATTTATAGCCAGGTTTTCAGTAAGACAACATAAATCAATTTTAAAATCACAATCTTTTCTAATTAATTTGATTTTGGTCGTGGGCAAGACACTGTCTGGATGGAGTAATGAGTTGGTAACATTAGAGAAGCTGCAGAGACGTGCGTTAAACCATGACTCTGCTTCCTGGTCTGCACCCTGGGTAGTCAGTATTTTTGGAGGACTAATATATTTGTCCAGATTCCTAGAAAGAAGAGCTGCACCATCCAAAATGGGATGGCTGCCGTCTCTCCGAATCAGACCAGGTTTTGTGGGCTTCCCAATGGGTGCGTCACTGAGCAGGGAAAATCAGCTAGAAATGTGGACGGGTTGGTGGTGACCAGTGGACAGAGATCCATTACTACACTTTCTGTTCACTGTTACCCAATCGCCTCGCTAATCAGGCACTGCTGGAGGACCACGACGTGGACGTGTCCCTAGTCTTGGTGACTAGTCTGAGCACTTAATAAGAGGTACTACTCTAACTCCTGGATGTTTGACAACCCGAAGCTAGGACTCTAACTCTGACACCCTCCCCTCCAAACCTGAAAAAAATACTACACTTATACCATTATTACTAAAGGAGGCAGAGTAATAACTGATTACCTTACGTAGAGAGCAGGAGAGATGAGACAAAGGTTTAGAAAGAGTTGGAAATGAGTCAGGGTAGAGAGAGAGAGAAGCCATGGCAGTGCTCAGCTAGTGCTAGCTACCCCTCACTACTAGAAATAAAAAACATGTAAATGCTTCAAGTTCCCGTTAGAAAAGTGCAGCAATGGAAAAGCTATGTTCTAAAGTGTTTCCTGACAGTTAGAGTAACTTAGAGATATCACCGCAAAAAGATCTTAGTTCAGACAGAGATAGCCTGAACAGCACCACACAAAGTAGGTCAGCAGCCGAAACAGAAAGTGAAAACCATATGTCTAACCAACAGCAGCAATAGCACCCTCTAGTTGCCAGGAGTACAAAAATCACCGCTGCCCATCTCATAGACTAACTAGTATGTAAAGTTCAGTGCTCGCCACTGCAATGGTGCAACCTCAAGGTATTTATTCTTACGGTACTACCCAAGATTTCTGCAATAGTTCATTCCCATTAACATGCCATCATTTACTCCATCCTCAGGTCTTGGGGATATTTCCCAGCATGATCTTTCATGGTTCTTTGTCACCCTTCACTTTGGGTTTTCAACTTTCCCGAAAATTATTCAGGGAATCTGCTTTTAAAGGTTACCTCAAGAGTTCTTCAGCTTTAGCTCCCCGCATCCATCCACTACCCACCTCCTCATTAAATGCTCACTGTTCTCTTAGCCTTTAAGTAGGCATGGTCAGAATTGACTTGTGGTAAGCCTTTTTCTTTTACTTCTCCTCTCCACATTGCACATATTTCTGCTGTTCTCCACGCCTGCAAGTTCTCAGTCCATCAACGCAAACTCATCCAGCACACAATCTCTCAACCAGCTCCTATAATCTTCGTCATCATTATCATAATGTTCCATATTTGGCGTGCATGCACGAAAAAACTCTTTGACTGCTTCCTTTAGTGCAATCAACTGCGCTGTGATGCCTTCCTGTGCAATTAACTCTACATCAGCATCAGTTTGATCATGTACACAGCATCACCATCAGTGCAATTAACTTCGCTGCTCTGCCTCTTCTAATTTTAAACAATTTCTATCCCTTCGCTCCCTTGCTTGGGGTTCAAGTCTCCTAGCTTGGCCCTGGCATATTTTTGGGGACCAATATTATTCTAATTCAATTCAATTCAGTTTATTTATATAGCGCCAAATTCACAACACATGTCATCTCAAGGCACTTTACAGTTCAACCAGATCATACAGTCAAATTGATACAAAGTTTTCTATCTAAGGAAAACCAGTTGATTGCATTGACTCATTGACTCAAATACAATCCCCCACACTAAGCATGCTTGTAGCGACAGTGGAGAGGAAAAACTCCCTTTTAACAGGAAGAAACCTCCAGCAGAACCAGGCTCAGTGTGAGCGGCCATCTGCCGAGGCCGACTGGTGTTCAAGGAGACAGAAGCAGAGATACAAAAAGCAGCTGTAAAAGGCGGCCCCGTCCAGGAAACACACAGCCAGGCAGACGAGCTCCAAGGCAGCTCCCATGCCAGAGGACGAAGAGAGCACATCCACTCAGTCACGGTCAGAGAAACAGGACCACACTGGAAAACAGGCCGATCTCCAACATCTATAAACAAGGGTGTTGATGGAAGCAGTACAGCTGATGTTTCTTTCCAGGATGGAGTCACAGCCAAACAGGAACAGACGAGGCAAAGCTACTCTGAGGAAAAGCAGAGAGAGCAGAAGGTTAGAGATTGAACTAACAGATTCTGCAGAATAGGAGAACAGAGAGAGAATGAAGCAGAATGATGAAATGGGGGTCCCTATGTCCTCCAAAAGTCTAAGCCTATAGCAGCATAACTATAGAGATAGCTCAGGATAACCTGAGCCACCCTAACTATAAGCTTTATCAAAAATGAAAGTTTTAAGCCTAGCCTTAAAAGTAGACAGGGTGTCTGCCTCACGGACTAAAACTGGTAGTTGGTTCCACAGGAGAGGAGCCTGATAACTAAAAGATCTGCCTCCCATTCTACTTTTAGAAATTCTAGGAACCACTAGTAAACCTGCAGATTGAGAGCGAAGTGCTCTGTTAGGAACATAAGGAACAATCAGATCTCTGATATAAGATTGAGCTTGGCCATTTAAGGCTTTATATGTGAGAAGGAGGATTTTAAATTCTATTCTTGATTTAACAGGAAGCCAATGAAGAGAAGCCAGGATAGGAGAGATATGATCTCTCTTTTTCATTTTCATTAGAACTCTGGCTGCAGCATTTTGGATCAGCTGAAGGCTTTTAACTACAGTTTGTGGACTTCCTGATAGTAAAGAATTACAATAGTCCAGCCTTGAAGTAACAAATGCATGGACTAGTTTCTCAGCATCACCCCTGGACAGGATATTTCTAATTTTTGCAATGTTCCTCAGATGAAAGAAGGAAATTCTAGAAACCTCTTTGATATGGGATTTAAATGACAGGTCCTGATCAAAAATAACACCAAGATTTTTTACTTTATTATCTGAAATCAGTTTAATCCCATCCAAATGAAGTGACTGGCTAATCAGTTTCTTTTTCAGAGACTCTGGTCCAAAGACTATAACTTCTGTTTTGTCTGCATTCAGAAGCAGAAAGTTAAGAGTCATCCAGGTTTTTATGTCTTCAAGACATGCCTGTAATCTATGTAATGGGTTAGCTTCATCTGGATTTATAGACAGATATAGCTGGGTATCATCAGCATAACAGTGGAAATTAATCCCATGCTGTCTAATAATTCTACCAATTGGGAGCATGTATAAAGTAAAGAGAAAAGTAATTCTTTTCCTAGGTTACTCATTCAGGTGAATATTAAATGAAAGCATCAAAGTCTTCTGCAGGGACCCGTGTGCTAAATAACTTATTCGATTTATGTTAGTATCTGCATATCTGCTTCTTTCTTTATGAAACCCAGTTGGCCTTGACGGGAGGATGAGCCTGGAGGTTTCTTTCTGTTAAAAAGGATTTGTCCTCTCCACAGTTTCAACATGCATGCTCGATGTGAGTGATTGAAGAGTTAATCAGTCCATGCAATTAGCTGATTTTCCTTAGAAGATTTTGACATTTAATACATTTAATTTAATTGAATACATAATATCCACCATAATACATAAATCCTTATAAATTATCCTTATAAATTATTAGAAAAAATAAGACATTATAAAAGGTAAAGCATTTAGTTTTTTTTTTTATCAATTTATCTCACTGAAGTCATAACAGGAAATTCAGATGTTATGAAAAGTGAATAAATCTAATTTTACTCCATAAATTTGATTCCTGTAAAAGTCTTAAATATGCCCACATTCCTCCAATTGCCTTTTAATTTCTATGGCGTTACATTTATGTCATAACCAACGTGAGCAAAATAAACATACTCGCATGTATGTTAGACTACTTCTGCGCATGGTTTATCTACCGCCGCGCGAGAAACTGCTGCTTCAATATGGCAAGCCAAGAAGGTCACATTACGCATTGAATTGTCGCGTTAAGATTGAAGTTAACCCGCAAAAAACGCGCGTTCTCCCGAGATTACGCCGCTTTTTACGCCCTCTTTTACCAACAAGCGCCGCCTTTTACGCGCGTCATGATAGTACCGCAAGACGCGCGTTAAATACGCGCGTTGTGTCGGTCAGAACGCGCGTTAAATACGCGCGTTGTGTCGGTCAGAACGCGCGTATTTAACGCGCGTTTTCCTAATATGATAATGATGTCCTTCCTTCTTTTCCCACAGCCAATGCATTTGAACTGGTTGCATCCAATGGCTGATCAAGGCAGCCAGACCAAGAAAGTTCAGCACAGATCTGCTTTGTGGAAAACTGCACAGAGCTCAATGTTGCAGCATTGCCAAAATTCACTGCATTGCCGTTTCACAAAGCCTTAATGTTAGGAATATATCCACTACTTACACTTTGCTGTTATTTTGAATCCATTCCATGCCTATTTTCATGTAAAAACGGTTTACATTGCCAACTAATGTTTTGTATTCACCAGGATTAATATGAATGTTTCACCACTTCTTACTACCGAGAGGTGGCGTAGTGGGTTAAGTTACTGCCATTGATGCCAATCTTTTGCTTCGTGGCAGGTTCGAATCCGGCAGAGGCCGTCCGACTTTTCCCTTTATATTCTGTCTTGTCTCCAACCAAGCCCATTTATTTATTTATTTATTTTTTTTTCTGAGAATATAATCATAAATGTAGCCTACTTCACTGTTTTTGATCCATCGCCATGCATTCTGTCATGTAAAAACATTTTATATTGTACTAATAAAAAGACAATAAAGGGGACACTTGTCTTCCAGAAAATTTGTCGGTCTGACTTGTTTTCTGTATATTTTCCTGCATATCACCAACCTTTTCCCATAATGCTTTCTACAGCCATGTAGCAACTGCTGTTAAAATTAAATTAACAGGAACATTTCTTATTAAAAGTGTTATTAGTGCAATGAGAAAAAACTTGCTTAGTTGAGCCAGTGGAGGTTTGATGATCCCCATAGCTCATGTTCTCTGTCTCCTACATATAAATATATATATATATATATATATATATATATATATATATATATATATATATATATATATATATATATATATATATATATATATATATATATATATATATATATATATATATATATATATATATATATATATATATATATTAACCACGTCACATAAATGTTCTTTCAGTCTGCAGATGGCGCCATATAACGGGTAGGCTACTGGCAGAGCAGCAAACAGGTGTTTGCACCAAAGCTGGGGAACAATATAGGCAAGGTGTGTCTCTTTTTCAAGAGAGAACTGGATACTGGATTCTTTCATCTTTTTTATTTATTATGAACTATTATTTATCTATTTCCCACTACCTTTGACCACTAGTCAGTACCTTTACTTATGTGTACTAGATCAAGATCCTAATGTGCAAGAGTCTAATTACATTTTCATTGTGGAATAGGAGACAAGGTATGGGTGCAGCACCTTCCATTGGGGGTGTATCCAGAAAACAGGTACTACGTTACTTAGATGTTACATTTAATTTTAACAGCAGTTGTTCCGTGGCTGCAGAAAGCATTATGAGCTTGGGAAAAGGTTAGCGATATGCAGGAAACATACAGAAAACAAGTCAGACAGACACATTTTCTGGAGGACAAGTGGCCCCTTTATTGTCATTTTATTAGCACTATGTAAAAAGTTGTTACATGACAGAATGAATGGCGATGGATCAAAAACAACAGAGAAGTGGGCTACATTTATGGATTATATTCTTGGTTAGAGGCAAGAGAGAATATCAAAGGCATAGGTTTGATTTCAGCTTTGGTAGGGACACTATTGGTCTTCAGTTTCATCGTTCTAATGTCATTGGTCCTTTGCAAAAAGATGCATACTCTTTTTTTATGCTTAATGTGAGCATCAGGCTTTGATGTGTTTAAAGAGAACAGCATAATTTCTTCCTAGATTAATACAAATCTTATAAGCACTACACTCACTAGATGCTATTTAGCAATGTTTGAAGCATCACTGGCTCTGATCAATGTGCAATTAGGACTTTTTTCCACTTTGAAAATGTTTGCATTTAAACTTACCAGCCACTAAGACAGAAGGTAAATACATTCCTATTTAACCAAATATAATCTAAATATGCCTGTTATATGTTGACGTATCATGGGTTTTCTTTTGAAGATATATAATTGTGCAGAGGTAAACAGGTGAAACCCACTCTTATTTTTTTATGTAATATGCTCTCTCTGTGTCATGCAAAATAATACATTCAACGGACGGCAAATAAATGTATTGTATTTACATGTGCACTGGAACTATAAGAGGAACTGACACTGAGCATTTTGAAATATTAACTTCACTATACAAGTTGTACATCTGGGCTGTAGTTACTCTATGTAGCCCATTTCATAATTTTTTTTCTATGGCTAAAACAATTAATCATATCTATCAATAATTTAAATAATTGTCAACTGATTTAGTAATTGATTAATAATTAACTGGAGTATAGAGCCACTAAAATGTGCCTTTAGCCAATAGAGCGACCCACTTAGAGCAGGAATTATACCAAGATTATGAAAAAATATGTAAACATTTTGCATTTAAGACAAAAAAAACTTTTAGTCTGTCAATATTCTCCATCCAGAACTCCTCAAGAGGAAACGTTTCTGTTTCACCTGGGGTCATTTCGTAAAAAAATCTACTTTTAGGAACCTTTGGGTGATCTGAATATTAATCAATTCATCAAAAACATAATCAACAGATTAATCAATTTGCAGAATAATCATTAGTTGCAGCCCTAATTTTATGATAGCATTCCAAACACATTTCTTCCATCATGCAGCAGTGAAGGGCAGCTGCTTCACCATGAGGCTGCCCTGCATCATTATATCTGTTTCCTACAATCATATAATGTTTCTATTCTACAAGTGCGTCTATAATAGTAAAGGATTAAATGTAACAACCTTTTATCATCATCCTATATTGCTTGCTGTTTAAAAGCTCCTTATGTCTATTTTCTTTTTTAGTGGCATCATCTACAAACACAACACTAAGAATCAGCCAAAGTTTATTAAAATATAAAATCACTTTAAACAATTATTATCTGTAATGTAATAGTATCCAAAATAAACAGCCAGATTCAAGCATTATTTACCAGAGATTAATGTACTAATTTACTTATGGACCATGTGGAAATCTAGAAAAATAGAATCAGTGTAAATAGAGTTCCTCTGTGTGTCTTTATCCTATTTCTAGAAGTAGAATCAATTGAATAGAACTATTTTTATGTGGAAAACAAAAAAATAGAAGAACGTCAGCATCCTTCTCGTGTTGTTATGTTCTACAAAATAAATTAACAGCTTTTATATACACCTGAACTGCCGTCAAAAAACAGAAAACAGTAATAGAAAAGAAATACTGGTGAAAGGGAATCAGAAATGTTGATAGATTACAGACTGCTCATTTTGACAGCAGTTTTCAGAACTCCTGTCTGACTCAGAATATTTTGTTTTATAAAAGAAATCCTAACTTTGGTTACTTTCATTTCTCAAGTTCCAAAAATCCAAACTATCTCCTGCTTCTTCATAGAACTGCAGTAAGAAGTTTCGCCTGTTTTAGCCTAGAGTGTCCCTACCAAAGCTGAATTAAAACCTATGCCTTTGATATTCTCTCTTGCCTCTAACCAAGAATATAATCCATAAATGTAGCCCACTTCTCTGTTGTTTTTGATCCATCGCCATTCATTCTGTCATGTAACAACTTTTTACATAGTGCTAATAAAATGACAATAAAGGGGCCACTTGTCCTCCAGAAAATGTGTCTGTCTGACTTGTTTTCTGTATGTTTCCTGCATATCGCTAACCTTTTCCCAAGCTCATAATGCTTTCTGCAGCCACGGAACAACTGCTGTTAAAATTAAATGTAACATCTAAATAACGTAGTACCTGTTTTCTGGATACACCCCCAATGGAAGGTGCTGCACCCATACCTTGTCTCCTATTCCACAATGAAAATGTAATTAGACTCTTGCACATTAGGATCTTGTTCCAGTACACATAAGTAAAGGTATTGACTAGTGGTAAAAGGTAGTGGGAAATAGATAAATAATAGTTCATAATAAATAAAAAAGATGAAAGAATCCAGTATCCAGTTCTCTCTTGAAAAAGAGACACACCTTGCCTATATTGTTCCCCAGCTTTGGTGCAAACACCTGTTTGCTGCTCTGCCAGTAGCCTACCCGTTATATGGCGCCATCTGCAGACTGAAAGTATTGTAGACTGAAAGAACATTTATGTGACGTGGTTTATATATATATATATATATATATATATATATATATATATATATATATATATATATATATATATATATATATATATATATATATATATATATATATATATATATATATATATATATATATATATATGTGTGTGTGTGTGTGTGTATGTAGGAGACAGAGAACATGAGCTATGGGGATCATCAAACCTCCACTGGCTCAACTAAGCAAGTTTTTTCTCATTGCACTAATAACACTTTTAATAAGAAATGTTCCTGTTAATTTAATTTTAACAGCAGTTGCTCCATGGCTGTAGAAAGCATTATGGGAAAAGGTTGGTGATATGCAGGAAAATATACAGAAAACAAGTCAGACCGGCAAATTTTCTGGAAGACAAGTGTCCCCTTTATTGTCATTTTATTAGTACAATATAAAATGTTTTTACATGACAGAATGCATGGTGATGGATCAAAAACAGTGAAGTAGGCTACATTTATGATTATATTCTCATAAAAAAATAAATAAATTAATGGGCTTGGTTGGAGACAAGAAAGAACATAAAGGGAAAAGTCGGACTGCCTCTGCCGGATTCGAACCTGCCACGAAGCAAAAAATCGCATTGAAGGTGGTTACTTAACCCACTACGCCGCCTCTCGGTGATGATAAGTGGTGAAACATTCCTACTAATCCCGGTAAATACAAAACATCAGTTGGCGATGCAAAACGTTTTTACATCAAAATAGGCATGGAATGGATTCAAAATAACAGCAAAGTGTATGTAGTGGATATATTCCTAACATTAAGTCTTTGTGAAACGGCAATGCAGTGAATTTTGGCAATGCTGCAACTTTGAGCTCTGTGCAGTTTTCCACAAAGCAGATCTATGCTGAACTTTCTTGGTCTGGCTGCCTTGATCAGCCATTGGATGCAACCAGTTCAAATGCATTGGCTGTGGGAAAAGAAGGAAGGACATCATTATCATATTAGGAAAACGCGCGTTAAATACGCGCGTTCTGACCGACACAACGCGCGTATTTAACGCGCGTTCTGACCGACACAACGCGCGTATTTAACGCGCGTCTTGCGGTACTATCATGACGCGCTTAAAAGGCGGCGCTTGTTGGTAAAAGACGGCGTAAAAAGCGGCGTAATCTCGGGGGAACGCGCGTTTTTTGCGGGTTAACTTCAATCTTAACGCGAGAATTCAATGCGAAATATGACCTTCTTGGCTTGCCATACTTCAAGAGGAGAAAATCTCTCTCCGCGCGCGCCAGCTCCTCTAACGTGCGCGCGGGATCTCCCTGCGCGCACAATTTTCTATCCAGCGGCCACGCTCGAAGACGGCTGCCCTCTTGAAAGCGTCTCTGCGCTCGGACAGATTTTCTCCTCGCGCGGAGGAAAAGTGGTTTTGACAGGTTGGGCGGAGACAACTGTAAGCCTCCTCCTGATTGGGCCTTGCAGACACGATCTCACAGGAAGTAGTGTCAGGAAGCATTTGACTGACAGCTCGTCAGTTAAGACAGATTCAGACTTCTGGGATCAATAACTCTCACACGAAACGTTGTTGAAACACAAATGACGCATCTTTCATGTCCTGATAGCACAGACTATAAACTACAAGAATCAAAAAGCGTTATTTTCGAGAAAAACGAGCCGTTCTCCGAGCTGGATGTATTACATTGATCTCTATGCAGAGGCAGCGGCCAGGCGAGTGGTTAGGGACCGTCTGCAAATGGTAAAACAACAGAAAAACGTTGCAAATAAAGACCAATAACTCCACTGCCATAAAGTGCACCACACACACCAAGGGGCTCTTGGTGACCGCACTACAACAGCTGTTTTTGAAAAAAATACACTTTTTTTTTAATTTTTTAGACTTTTTTTGTTATTAACCTTTAATATCATCCTATTTTAATCAATAGCTCTGTGAGTATACAGTGCAGACTCTCCAAAATCACCACACACACAAAGGGACTCCAGATGAACATACTACAACAGTTGTTGTAGTATGTTTTTGAAAAAGACACCTTTACTTATTTTTTAGAATTTTTTATTGTTTTTAACCATTAGGGACTCTTGGTGATCACACTACAACTGCTGGTTTGGAAAAAATACACCTTTTTGTGAATGAAGTACACAGAGATGCTAGGCAGATGGGAGTTCTTTATGAAATACATTGAAGTTTTAAGCATGATGTCTATACCTGTATATACACTAAAGCTTTTGTGTAAATATGACTCTGTGTTATTTTTTATGATGCTACGGGTTCACCATTCCCACGTAAAACGAACAGCTGAAACAATACCGCAAAAGTTGCATTAAAAGATTGCTACAGGATAGGAGAGATATGATCTCTCTTTTTCATTTTCATCAGAACTCTGGCTGCAGCATTTTGGATCAGCTGAAGGCTTTTAACTACAGTTTGTGGACTTCCTGACAGTAAAGAATTACAATAGTCCAGCCTTGAAGTAACAAATGCATGGACTAGTTTCTCAGCATCACCCCTGGACAGGAGATTTCTCATTTTTGCAATATTCCTCAGATGAAAGAAGGAAATTCTAGAAACCTCTTTGATCTGGGATTTAAATGACAGGTCCTGATCAAAAACAACACCAAGATTTTTTACTTTATTATCTGAAATCAGGTTAATCCCATCCAAATGAAGTGACTGACTAATCAGCTTATTTTTCAAAGACTCTGGTCTAAAGACTATAACTTCTGTTTTGTCTGCATTCAGAAGGAGAAAGTTAAGAGTCATCCAGGTTTTTATGTCTTCAGACATGCCTGTAATCTATGTAATGGGTTAGCTTCATCTGGATTTATAGGCAGATATAGCTGGGTATCATCAGCATAACAGTGGAAATTAATCCCATGCTGTCTAATAACTCTACCGATCGGGAGCATATGTTAAGTAAGAGAATTGGTCCTAGCACTGATCCCTGTGGTACTCCAGAGGTAACCTTTGAGCGTGTTGAAGATCTATCATTAACATGAACAAACTGAATTCGATCAGATAGATAAGATTTAAACCAGTCTTCCTTTAATTCCAACAAAATATTCAAGTCTTTCTAAAAGAATATTATGATCAACTGGATTAAATGCAGCACTAAGATCCAACAGGACGAGCACAGATACAAGTCCATTATCTGAGGCCATGAGAATATCGTTAGTGACTTTCACCAGAGCTGTTTCAGTGCTATGATGAGCTCTAAAGCCAGACTGAAACTCTTCAAAAAGTTCATTATGGTGTAAGTGGTCGCAAACTTGTTTGGCAACTACTTTCTCAAGAATTTTAGATAAGAAAGGAAAATTGGATATAGGTCTATTATTGACCAAGTCATCTGGGTCAAGAGACGGTTTCTTAAGCAGAGGTTTAATTACAGCAACCTTAAAAGCTTTAGGTACATATCCCTGTAACAGAGATAGATTAATCACATCTAAAATGGAGGAGGAGATCATCTGAATTTCCTTTTATGACTTCAGTGAGATAAATTGATTAAAAAAAAACTAAATGCTTTACCTTTTACAATGTCTTATTTTTTCTAATAATTTATAAGGATTTATGTATTATGGTGGATATTATGTATTCAATTAAATTAAATGTATTAAATGTCAAAATCTTCTAAGGAAAATCAGCTAATTGCATGGACTGATTAACTCTTCAATCACTCACATCGAGCATGCATGTTGAAACTGTGGAGAGGACAAATCCTTTTTAACAGAAAGAAACCTCCAGGCTCATCCTCCCGTCAAGGCCAACTGGGTTTCATAGAGAAAGAAGCAGATATGCAGATACTAACATAAATCGAATAAGTTATTTAGCACACGGGTCCCTGCAGAAGACTTCGATGCTTTCATTTAATATTCACCTGAATGAGTAACCTAGGAAAAGAATTAGAATAATATTGGTCCCCAAAAATATGCCAGGGCCAAGCTAGGAGACTTGAACCCCAAGCAAGGGAGCGAAGGGATAGAAATTGTTTAAAATTAGAAGAGGCAGAGCAGCGAAGTTGATTGCACTGATGGTGATGCTGTGTACATGATCAAACTGATGCTGATGTAGAGTTAATTGCACAGGAAGGCATCACAGGGCAGTTGATTGCACTAAAGGAAGCAGTCAAAGAGTTTTTTCGTGCATGCACGCCAAATATGGAACATTATGATAATGATGACGAAGATTATAAGAGCTGGTTGAGAGATTGTGTGCTGGATGAGTTTGCGTTGATGGACTGAGAACCTGCAGGCGTGGAGAAAAGCAGAAATATGTGCAATGTGGAGAGGAGAAGTAAAAGAAAAAGGCTTACCACAAGTCAATTTTGACCATGCCTACTTAAAGGCTAAGAGAACAGTGAGCATTTAATGAGGAGGTGGGGAGTGGATGGATGCGGGGAGCTAAAGCTGAAGAACTCTTGAGGTAACCTTTAAAAGCAGATTCCCTGAATAATTTTCGGGAAAGTTGAAAACCCAAAGTGAAGGGTGACAAAGAACCATGAAAGATCATGCTGGGAAATATCCCCAAGACCTGAGGATGGAGTAAATGTGGGCTGGCGCGCGCGGAGAGCTTCCGAGCGCGCGTAGAGGAGCTGCCGTGCGTGGAGAGAGATTTTCTCCTCTTGAAGCAGCAGTTTCTTGCGCGGCGGTAGATAAACCATGCGCAGAAGTAGTCTAACATACAGGTGCTGGTCATAAAATTAGAATATCATGAAAAAGTAGATTGATTTCAGTAATTCCATTTAAAAAGTGAAACTTGTATATTATATTCATACATTACATACAAACTCATATATTTCAGATGTTTATTTTGTTTAATTTTGATGATTACAAATGACAACAAATGAAAATCTCAAATTCATCATATCAGAAAATTAGAATATTACTGAAGACCAATAAAAACAAAGGATTTATAGAAATGTTGGCCAACTGAAAAGTATGAACATGAAAAGTATGAGCATTTACAGCACTCAGTATTTAGTTGGGCCTCCTTTGGCCTGTATTACTGCAGCAATGCGGCGTGGCATGGAGTCGATCAGTCTGTGGCACTGCTCAGGTGTTATGATAGCCCAGGTTGCTCTAATAGTGGCTTTTAGCTCTTCTGAATTGTTGGGTCTGGTGTATTGCATCTTCTTCTTCACAATACCCCATAGATTTTCTATAGGGTTAAGGTCAGGAGAGTTTGCTGGCCAATTAAGAACAGGGATACCATGGTCCTTCAACCAGGTACTGGTAGCTTTGGCACTGTGTGCAGGTGCCAAGTCCTGTTGGAAAATGAAATCTGCATCTCCAAAAAGTTGGTCAGCTGGAGGAAGCATGAAGTGCTCTAAAACTTCCTGGTATGTGGCTGCGTTGACCCTGGACCTCAGAAAACACAATGGACCAACACCAGCAGATGACATGGCACCCCAAACCATCACTGACTGTGGAAACTTTACACTGGACTTCAAGCAACGTGGATGAAGTGCCTCTCTTCTTTTCCTCCAGACTCTGGGACCTTGATTTCCAAAGGAAATGCAAAATTTACTTTCATCAGAGAACATGACTTTGGACCACTCACCAGCAGTCCAGTCCTGTTTCTCTTTAGACGCTTCTGACGCTGTCTGTGGTTCAAGAGTGGCTTGACAATATAATATTCACAATATTCTAATTTTCTGATATGATGAATTTGAGATTTTCATTTGTTGTCAATTGTAATCATCAAAATTAAACAAAATAAACATCTGAAATATATGAGTTTGTATGTAATGTATGAATATAATATACAAGTTTCACTTTTTAAATGGAATTACTGAAATCAATCTACTTTTTCATGATATTCTAATTTTATGACCAGCACCTGTATGTTTATTTTGCTCACGTTGGTTATGACATAAATGTAACGCCATAAATTTCCTGCTTCTTGTGTAAAATAACTTATTTTATTTTATTTGATTCTGATTTATAGTGTTTTGATTATGAAATATAATGTGGTAACTTAATGTACTAGCTGAAAATGCACGTTAACATAAACAGTAGATAATACTTTTTATGTTTTCTATTTTAGAAAACAACATTTAGAGATAGACAGATTTTATTTTGTCATTTTGTACACACAAGTGTTAACAAAAAGACATTTTGTTAAGTACAGCTCTCTAGACAATTTCATTTTTCAAAGAGCAGGTAAGCAGCAGTGATAAAAACATTGTGATGAAAAAAAAGTGATGTAAACATATGACTGTATAGTTACAGTTCCAGCATTTCAGTTTTTTTTTTTATAACCCATTTTATTCAGCAGTCTAATGGCAGTGGGAAAAAAAAATATTCTGGAACCTGCTGGACCTGCATCGAATGCAAAGCCTCTTCCCAGAGGGCAGCAGAGAGAACATTCCATGGTGGGGGGGTGAGGGGTCACTGATGATGTTACGTGCTCAGGACACGCAGTGCTGGAATGAAATGTCTTTAATGGAGGGAAGAAAAGCCCTGATGATCTTCTCTGCTGTTCTCACTACTCTCCTCACCTTCTTCCAGTCTGAGGCGCTGCAGCCTCCACACCACACAGTGAGACAGTTGGTCAGAACGCTCTCTATGGTGCTTCTGTAGAAGGTGGTGAGGATGGGTGGGGGCAGGTGGGCTCTCCTCATCCTCCACAGGAAGTACATGCGCTTCTGTGCCCTTTTAATCAGTGAGGTGGTGTTTACATTCCAGGTGAGGGTGTCTGTGATGTGCATCCCCAGGAATTTGGTGCTGCTGACCATCTCTACAGCGGAGCTGTTGATGAGCAGTGGAGCGTGGTTAGGACGGTTCTTCCTGAAGTCCACGATGATCTCCTTCATCTTCTCCACATTCAGGATCAGGCTGTTATCTTTGCACCAGCCCACTAGCTGCTCCACCTCCTCTCTGCAGTTCTGGTCGTTGTCGTCTCTTTTGAGGCCCACCACCTTGGTGTCGTCTGCAAACTTCACGATGTGATTGGTGGTGAACCTGGGGACACAGTCATGTGTCATCAGGGTGAACAGCAGGGAGCTCAGGACTCAGCCCTGAGGGGAGCCTCTGCTTAGACTGATGGCATCGGAGGTGTTCTGTCCAACACAGACTGACTGAGTTCTGTTGGTGAGGAAGTCTGGCAGCCAATTGCGGAGGGGTGTATTGAATCCCAGCTGTTTCAGTTCACCCATCAGATGCTGTGGGGGAGAGGGTGTGTTGTAGTCCCTGATCATCCAAATGCCTTTCCAAATCCTCCTGGTGTTGCTGGCATCGTGGAAAAGATCCTGGATCTTATGGCTGATCTGATGGCACGGTTTAAGTTGGCACGCGCTGTTCTTAGTGCCACCTTATCACCAGACTTGAAAGCTGGGTTTCGTGCTTTTAGCGATTTCCGAACCTCGCCATTTATCCAAGGCGGTTGGTTGGCCCGGATGGTGATGTTCTTTTAGATGCTGACGTCCTCAATGCATTTGTTGATGTAGGCTGACACAGTCACGGCATACTTATCGATATTTAACAAGTTATCATATGTTGCTGTAGCCTTGAAGATGTTCTAGTCAGAGCATTCAAAACAGTCTTGGAGTGTCTCCATAGCACCCTCAGACCACACTCTGATCTCTTTAACTGTCGGTTTAGCCCTGATCAGCAAGGCTTATATGCAGGGATAAGTATGACAGAGAGGTGATCTGATGAACCGAGGTGGGGGCTGCTCTGAATGCATCTTTGATGTTAGAGTAAACCAGGTCTAAAATGTTTTCATCCCGAGTTGCAAAGTCCACATGTTGGTGAAAATGAGTTGGCCTGGTTAAAATCCCCAGCAATGATGAAAACACCCTCTGTGTGCAGATTGCAGCTCGGACATAGCCTGGTATAGAGTCTTCATGGCTTCTTTAGTGTTAGCACTGGGGGGCACATAAACAGCAGTGACGCTAACACACTGAACTCTTTGGGCAGATAGAACGGTCTGCAGTGTTGAAAAACACAGTCATGGTTTTTCCCCGGGTCCGTTAATTTGAGTGCAGGTAACTTAACTGAGATGGAATGTTATAAAGAAAATTCTGGACAAGAAGCTTTGATTCGCCTTTGCAAAGAGAGAGGAGCATCAGCAGCACGCATCTGCGAATAGCAACTCTGACCCCCCCTGCATTAATAATTTAAGTAATAAAGAGATCCCATACAATATGGTGATTAAAAAAATAAAATAAACTACTGTCAAATTACTATTTTTTACAAGCAAAAGTAACCCAGATGAATGAGATAATGTAACAAGTGTATTTTTACTGTTTCCAAGTTAAAGTAGGTTAGCCCTATAACCATAAAATAATGCAATATCATGGCAACAATCTATAGGGAGATGATTTACCAAAGGGCCTTAAGATAGAAGTATTTTAAACTGAACAGTACCTTCTTCCCTTTAAAATGGTAAAAAATTGTTTACCGGTTTGAACATAATTTTGGGACGTGATTTAAAAAGTGCTATTTTATTAATAATTCATGTATTTTTCTGATTTTTCTTTTTTTTTAGGTCAAATTATACTGGTAATTGTTTAGGTTAGCAGAAATGACTTTAATGACTTTTTGTAATGGGTTCTAATATTAATGTTGCCGTACCGTGAAGGACTGTCCACGCTTGAAGGGCATTTCTCCCTCTCGCTCCTCAGAGCCCCACTGACAAAAAAACCACTGATCATACTGCTTGGTGTTTTGGACCACTTTGTTCTCATTGAAACGTGGATTATAATGCAGAGCGATTCCAGACTGGTGGCTGAGGTTCACGTGGAACCTGTGAAGAAACGGAAAACGAGACAAAGTTTTAAACAGGATTTAATTTTAGGCTCAACTCTAACAACATCAAAACATCAGAGTTGAGGTCAGACATTAGGAGGCATTATGTCACTTTACAGCGCATGGGTGGGTTTTATGGTCAGAATCAGATTGTTGGGATAAAACGGCCCCCACTCCAGAGTCAGATGCATCCACCTCTAAGATGAACTGCTTAGAGGGGTCAGGTTGAATGAGAATGGGTGCACTGGAGAAAAGATCTTTGAGTTTATTGAACGCAGCCTCAGGCTCTGCAGACCAGTGGAATGTCCTTTTAACAGAAGTCAGAGATGTAAGAGGTTGGGCTGTCTGACTGTAGTTTTTGATGGATCTCCTGTAAAAGTTAGCAAACCCCAAAAACCTTTGAAGCTGCTTGCGATTCTCGGGGGTTGGCCAGTCCAGAACTGCTTTTATCTTGTCTTCTGATGGCTTCACCTGCTCGCCCTCGAGCACAAACCCTAAAAAAGTGACAGAAGGTTGGTTAAACTCACATTTCTCAGCTTTGACAAAGAGTTTATTTTCAAGCAGTCTTTGGAGAACCAGGCGAACGTGTTTCTTGTGGTCTGACAGATTCTTTGAATAGATCAAGATATCATCGATATAAACAAAAACATTGAGAAAATCTCTCAACACATCGTTGACCAGAGCTTGGAAACAGGCAGGAGCGTTAGTCAGACCAAAGGGCATCACCTGGTATTCAAATTGACCGATAGGGGTCTTGAAAGCCGTCTTCCACTCATCTCCCTCTCTTATTCTGAGAAGATGGTAGGCATTTCTTAAGTCCAGTTTGGTAAAAACAGTAGCCCCTTTAACAGGTTCAAATGCTGATGCAAGCAGAGGTAAGGGGTATTTGTTTTTAATAGTTATTTGGTTGAGCCCTCTGTAATCGATACAGGGTCTGAGAGAACCATCTTTCTTTCCTACAAAAAAGAAGCCTGCACCAAGAGGGGATGAAGACGGCCGAATAATCCCAGCAGCTAGAGACTCATTTATGTATTTCTCCATCGTCTCTCTCTCTGGTTTGGAGATATTGAAGAGTCGACTGCTTGGAAGGGGAGCCCCAGGTAAAAGATCTATGGCACAGTCATATGGTCTATGAGGAGGAAGAGACATAGCACTGACCTTACTGAAGACTGGTGCCAGATCATGATACTCAGACGGAACGGAGGACAGATCAGGGGGGTCCATCTCCCCTTGATTTCTCGGAGACTGAATGGCAGGCGCTGCAGAGCGGAGACAGGAGACGTGACAGGACGCAGACCACGATTCAATGTGTCTTTTTGCCCAGTTAATGTGAGGGTCGTGCAGCTCCAACCACTCATATCCCAGAACTAGAGATGAACAGGCAGAAGGAAAAACGAAAAAGGTTATGGTTTCTCTATGATTTCCAGAGATCAGGAGTTCAAGAGGCAGAGTCTGATGTGTAACTTGATGTAACCTCTTTCCATCAATGGCTGAAACTCTAAGAGGTTTCTTCAGAGGAATGGGTTCAATGTTCAACTGTTGAACCAGATTAGAGTCTATTAAATTTTTCTCACAACCAGAATCAATAAAGGCAGATAGTGTGAGAGTCTGATCAGAAGTAAACAGGGTGGCTAGTAGCAGAAGATGAGGAGATTTATCAGATTGGAGATGGTCCGCCAGACTCCTCACATCCTCTGACGGACCCCGGCTTTTGATTTAGCGGGACAGGTGGAGAGAAAATGGCCGGGCTCACCACAGTACATGCATAGATTCCCCTTGAATCTTCTCTGTCTTTCCTCATTGGAGAGTCTGGTATGACCAATCTGCATAGGTTCAACCTCAGAAGTATCTGTCGAGGGGAGAACCACACGAGTTACGTGAGCAGGAACTGACACTGACTGATTTCGACTCCTTGGTCTGGAATCGGACTCTGGGGGTACAGAAAACACAGAAGAGCTGTTAGTTACTGGGGCAGTTACATGAAAAACATGGCTCCTTTGCTTAGATCTGGTTCTGGCTCTGAGTCTACTATCCAGACGAATTGTAAGCCTGATTAAATCCTCCAGAGTCGCTGGTTCATCGATTGTGGCGAGTTCATCTTTAATTTCTTTATTTAAAGCCTTGAAATAGGCGCTCTTAAGCGCACATTCATTCCAACCAGAAGCTGCCGCCTTGACCCGGAAGTCAATCGAGAAATCGGCCACAGTCTGATTTCCTTGTTTGAGACTAAGTAGAGCTCTAGAGTCAATTGATTTAACAGAGTCTTGATTAAAGACTTGACAAAATTCTTTAATGAACTGGTCAAAAGTACACCTGAAACTGGATTCTGAGGCAAAACGGGCTTCCGCCCATTCGAGGGCTCTTCCGGTCAATTGAGAGAGGACGAAACAAATTTTTCTCTTGTCATTAGAGAAACTAGTAGGCGAGTGTTCAAAAATCAATTTACACTGGAATAAAAATCCTTTGCATTTACTCGTTGTACCTGAGAATTTCTCCGGAAGTGACGGACGGAATTCAGGAAGTGACGGAACTAGTTCTGACCTTGGAGGCGGGTTTGGCTCCGGAACTGGAAGTTGAGCTGGCTCCGTGTTAGAATTTCTCAGATAGCCGGCTAAGTCCTGAAAAGATTGAGTTTGTTGATCCAAACGGGTAGTTAACTCCGTGGTGTGATGTCCTTGGATTAGAGCAGCCTGCTCCTCAATCATCCTCCGGAGGTGAACTGCTGGGTTAGGTTGTTGGCCAGAGTGTTCTGTCATGTTGGGGTTCAGGTTTCTAACCCACATGCAGAACACCAAGGAGTCAGAGTAAAAGTTTAACAGTTTATTGAAGATAAGCACAAGGTTAGTTGACAGATACTGGAATCAGATCCGGGACTGGTCACACAAGGCTCTCTGCAGAGAGGGACAGTTAGGTTAGCCAGGCAGCTAATGATCTTGTAGCTGAGTGAATGTGCAGATCTGTACCTGTTCAGAGATTCAGGCTGACCGGCAGAGGGAGGGAACCAGGAGGGTCTAGAGACTGATCGAAGGCAGAGGGCTTGGCAGCGACAGGACCTAGCTTCAGGCTTGTAGTGTTCAGAGCTTCTCCAAGACCTTCTTGGAGGAAGGTAGGTAGATCCAGACAGTTTGATCTTCAGGTTTGTTACTGAGAGTAGGCAGGCAGGTTTCCAGTTGAGACGTTCTTCCAGAGCTTCAGGTTTCAGTCAGGTTCTTCCTAGGAGGCAGAGAGGACAAAAAACTGATTAGGTTCAAGTCAGGCTTTCAGGGAGGCAGAGAATCAGGCAGGCTGGTTGGCTCAGGCTTGCTAACCATAACTGGCTTAACACTCTGGCGCTGAAGAGTAGTCCTGCCGCTGCTTATATGCTGGTCTCCCTGATGAGCAAATCAGCCGCAGGTGTGGTAGTCAGCTTCAGCTCCAGGAGACCTAGGGCGCCCTCTGTTGGAGAAAGGTGGACAGATCTCCAGATCCCAACACATGGAATGGGTGACAATAGTTGAATAAACTTATTGCTCTCAAAATGGTATCTGTGCCCTATTTGTTGGTACTCGCCAATACCGATACCATAATTTTAGGGCAGTATCGGGGCCCCGTCCGATACTGGTATCGGTATCGGTGCAACACTAATTTTCATAGACAAGACTTAATCTCATCTTGCATGAGAAATTTTTGCATGAATTAATATTTTCTTACTTGCTTTACTATATGTCTATCTGTCTGCATCCATGTGGTCCATGGATTGTTGTGACCTCCTGTTTCTGTGAAGAAGTAAACCCCTCATCTTGCTGCTTTGAAGCAGAATTTATTACCCTGGTTTCCTGCAAAACCTTATCTTGTTTCTTTGAAGATGCATGGTGTCAGAGTGTATTGTTTTTCACATTTGTTTATTTTGTTTCCTGATCAAAGAGACCTGTTCCATTGGAAGTGTGGTACACTTTTCACATCTGTTTGCTCACTCGTGTTTGAGTGTGTTTTCCAAATGTGATAAAAAAAAAAGTCTGTCAACCTTCAGGTCAGGGCACATATCACTGATTCAGTTGATGTGTATGTATGCCTGAATGCTACTTTGCCTTCGAATAAACTTTTTATCTTTTCTTTTTTTGTTGAAAAAGAATCATACTCTTTTTAAATTCAAAATTTCTGTTCAGCCTGAGCATTCAGTGCCAGATCATTATTTGTTCTCAGTTACTCTGTTATGTTGATTTCTTGGTTTATGATTTGGATCCTGGCAGCCAGTGGAAAGAGGGTTTTTGTGTTTGTCTCCTCTCCTGATCGTCCACTGTTCCTCCCCGCGGAGTCCTCTGGGGAGGTTCAGCTTTTATTCCAGTAGGCCTGGCTCCAGGGAGGAGACCAGTTTAAAGTTCCTGCATCAAGTTCTGATTCCACGTCCTGTCTCAGCTATCCTCTTCCACTGAGCCTGCCTGTCTGCACCTGATCCTGTCTGTTCCTGTGCGTGACCGCCTGGTCATGCTTCCGGTCTCTGTCAGACTCTGAACCTGTCAGGGAGCTCGTTTTTGCCTGGAAGCCTGGATCCTGCCACCTGTTCTGTTCCTGTCTGACCTGCATCCGGTTCTGTCCGTTCCTACCTGATCTGTATCCCTGATCAGGATTGGCTTCCTGCAACTCCTCCGGAGCTGCAGCAGCGGGGACACTCTGGGTGACGCGAGCCGCGTCAGCTGTCAGCCCATCGGCTGGATTGCACCCCTCTCAAGGGGTATGGACTGAACTGCTAAACCAGGTAAGTGACTCACTGAGAACATCATCTTCAGTCATACGATCAGACACATTAATCCAGTGTCATTATAGCCTTTAGACTCGGTGACCCATGTTACCAACCTTTTTGGCAGGGAGACAATTTAGTTTAAATGTTTTATTCAGTATCACTACAGTGGTGTTGTGATGTATCTGATAAGTCAGATCAGATGCAGTGTCCAGTCAGTAGCTGTTATCCAACAAGAAGATCATTCAAATTTAAAGATTCATTTTTATTGTGGTTTGACTGCTGTATTTTTTAACCCTACTTAACATAAAATTAATTTAATTCAGCTGTGAGGATGGAGAGAAAGAAGAGAAGATGACAGAGGAAGAATCAGGACAGACAGGTGAAAGCAACAGGTTGGTCTAATATTAGGTGGAAGTGAGGGAAAAGCTACTTAATCCCAATCGATAATGTTTAAACATTATTTTTAAAAACTGTATTAAGATCTGTAATTTTTACAAATAATTTATAATGCTTTTTGACCATATGACTTAGTGGAGAACGCCACAGACAAGGGGTGAAGGAGACAGACATGAGGTCGGTGATAGAAGAGACAAGTGAGGACATCAGGTAGGAATAAATACATTAGGGAGGCAGCAAAAACATATATACCATAATGGTTTGAATTTCTGATCACCATCTCTCATTGTGTTCTTTCGGTTACTGTACGGGGGGGGGGGGGCGCCGATCATGTGTTTTCGCATCCACCTCAAAAATATGTAGTTGCGCCCCTGCCTAGGGGGGTTTAAACGTGAATGGGACAGCCTCTTCCCTCCTAAGGAAAGCAGTCGTTTCTATGGCAACACATTGACTGCATGTGTGTGGCTGTAGATCTGTGGCGCAGGTTAACACAATATCAAACATTCGTCGTTTTCGTAAAAATAGTTCCTTCCAGTCAAATAAAACTATTTCAAAGAGGACCTTCCATTGAGGGATTATTATATTTTTTCTAACATTATTTTCTTTCATTTTCTGTTGAGATGAAGATGCAGGAAACCAGCTAAACTTACATAGGAATGCACGTGTTTCCTCTGCAAATACTTTGCCATTATATCTGCCAAACAAAATTCCAGCAAGCCTGCAGACAGGCTATATAACAGCTGAACAGTCCACTGGCCCAACCCACTACGTTGTTTGGGACAGCCCTTAATGTGGCTGACCCTCCGCAGGAATCCAAACGGAGGGTTAGTGCTTAGGGGCTGGTTTGGGATTCAGTCGTAGACATCAGGACCAGAGAGCAGACGTCATCATGATAGAAAATACTGACTCTGACGGGTCTGCTAATAACTCTAGGAGCAGCCAAGGACAGAGGATTGTCTCCTTCAGGTCAGAGGAGAGTCCCTGTCTCAACTTCAGGAGTTGAAGTGTTTTGGGGGTTCTGTTAAGGAGTGAGAGGAGATGGATAGATGGATCAGTGCTGCAGCTATGATGCTGCAGTCTGTTGAGGTACAAAGGGAGCTGAATGAAAAGGCAGGAAGTAACGACTAGGTCCCACATCAGATAGATGCAAACCTCAATTTACAGTAAGACTGACATGTAGCATAGGATAACATAGAAGAGGGGGTTGGACGGGCAAGACTTTGGTCTTAGGCCCCTTAATTACTCAGTCATACTGGTCATCAGGTGTTCATCCGTTCAACACAATAAAACATCAACAAATAGAGTGGTCCATAACATGATTTATTGATGTAGACGGGAACAATAAACACAGATACATGGGGGGAGGGAGGGGGGTGAAGGTAGATCTTGTTGGTGGTTCTTTTTAAGTCACAGTTTGAAAAAGTAACATCTATTAGAGGCTGATAAAATGTAATGGAAAAGGAACAAAGTGTGTAAATGAGCATAAACCAACAAAAGGAAACTGAGCCAAGACAAGAAACTAAAACTAAATACAGAAGGAATAGTTAGCAAGAGAAAATCTCTGGATGGATGATAGTTTTATAATGCCAAGATGGATCCAGGTTGATTCTATTTGTTTTTTGTATACAACTTGACCACTAGATGGTAGTAAATGACAAACTTTGCCACTTGAACATCAGTAGTTTCCAGAAATTAAAAACTTCTGTAATAAAAAAAGAAATACGTGTTTTGGGTTGTTTTTCTTTGGTGGAAGCAGAGAGGTTTTACAAGTTCCCTTTCTGTGACTGAACACAGAATCTAAACCATGACTGAGGTCAGCTGGATGTCTCCCTCGATCTCCAGGCTATTGATGTTATGTAGAGGAGTGAAGCGATGTTTGTAGGTGTGGGCCTGCATCCCGTTCACTACAATCCTGAAGGATCTTTGTTCACAGATGATGGTCAGCTGGAAGAAACAAGGTTCAGAGAGGTCATCCTAACTGCTTAAATGTCTTTGGGATTTCTTACAGAAAGCTAAATACAACCTCTTCCTTCAACCTAATCTGTATCAGCCTGGGGAGGCTTGAAGATACAGAAGATACAGAAAACTAACAGTCTAGTCACGGTTTAGCCATATTAACAACAGCAACAGCCAACAAAAAGGGGAACCAGACATAGCCAGGAATACTTTACTGTATAGTAGAAGGAAGGAGCAACAACTCTGCCTCTGGAGGAGGCAACGGAGCCCACCAAACTAGAAACCTAGATTTCCTCTTTTGTCTGTAGTTTATACATTTCCTCCAATCATCCAGGTCATAGTCATTCCAAAAAAAGTTTAAAACAAACAACTGGACTTTTTTTTTTTTTCAAATTTAAAGACCTTTCACTTCCCATCCAGAAAGCTTTCTTATTTAAAATGTCTAGAGTAGGGGTGGAACGGTTCAAAAAATTCCACGGTTCGGTTCGGTTCACGGTTTCGTGGTTCAGTATATGTTGATTGTTACACCGAAATCCCATAAAAATTTATGAAATCAATGAAAAAATCCAAAAAAAATTTATGAATTGTAATTATTTTTAATGATCCGCGGAAACCCTGGTTCATTTGCTGGATGTTTTGCTGCTTTGAATTTAATCATCTCGCGCATGCGCTCTACGATCTCCAAGGAACTCAGAGCGGAGTGGAAGGGAGCCACAGCCGAGGCTGTAGGCTTTGCTTTGTGCAGGCGGTCTGGAGCGCAGCGAGGCGGAGCGGAGCGCTGACGGAGCATGTGGGATTTCAGGGTTAGCATGACATGTTGGTCATGTTGCTGTTAGCATAAACAAAACATGTTGCACAATGCTTGCACACTGTTGCACTTTTATGCACAACTTTCTTTCCGCCGTCATCGTAGGTCACTCTAAAGGCAAAGTGGTCCCATACTATAAAGTGCTGCTGGCGCATCTTCCAACTCCTGTTCTTTCCCACTCGCCATACCCACACAATTCTCCACAACAACTGATTTTTTTCTCTGCTACACCTGGCTATGCTGCTTCGCTTCTTCTTCTTGTTTACTACTGGTGGTTGGCTTTGGTCGCAGTACCGCCACCTTCTGCTCTGGAGTGTACACGCTTCGCCTATGAGAAAAAGGAGCTGCGCATGAACCGAACGCAACACACGCGAACCGAACCGAGACAGAGTAGTGTGGAGCTCCAGGCTTTATGGTAAATGGCCTGTACTCTTATAGCACTTTTTCAAGTCAGGAGACTTGACCAAAGCACTTTACACTACATTCAGTCATTCAGCCATTCACTCACACACTGATGGTGGGAAGCTACATTGTAGCCACAGCTGCCCTGGGGCTCACTGACAGAAGTGAAGCGGTGGGCTACAGATTAGCCCAACGAAAGCATTGTTTTGATTTAGAAAACAGGCAAATTGAACCGAAACAGGTCCACCCCTTTGTAATTGGGAGTCTTCGTGGTTGTTGTTGGCCTGCAAGTTGAACCAAAACTGGCCCACGCCTCTGTAATGGAGAGTTGTTAGGGTCATAATTTGCATGGCTTACAGGAGCAATGTTTTGATCACCTGCATGGTGATGAGGAATGAGGTGATTATTGGGAAGAATCAACGCTAAAGCTGTGTTATGCGATTCCTAGACCCGAGTTTTCCTCTTCTGTTTGAAGTCGTAGGCCAGCGGCTCTTTCAACGGTTGCATTTCCAAATTCTCCTGAGTGGTGCACGACTTTAGACACATGAATAAAGTAAATGTGATTGGTCGTTTATCAAGGGGGCGGGATTTATGTGGCGGAAGGTTCGCAAGAAAGTTTGGTTCTGGCCGGTTTATCGGAAGCATCTTGCTAACCTGTTAGCAACTTAGTGCTAGTAGGTTCCCAATGGGAAACTACATTGGGACCAAGTAGCACTAAATTGGTGACTTAGAAACGACACTGGATGAGTCTCCTCCATCATACATTTTTTTATTTAGTGGAGGAAGGTGAAGACGAAGTTGTTGTGGAAGAGGACGCCAGGCGGCAGAAGCTTGGTTTGGTGTAGAAGGCTTACAGCCGTACATGTTTGAGCCCTGGCCTCGCAACGCTGCCAGTTCTGTTAGCTCTACGCCTGCTGAAGACACAGACCTCCATCCCCGTCAACACTGGGACGGAACTCAATGGTAAAGTAAATAGTTCTTATTTTAACCACTGTATATATTAGCTGCGACATATGAATCAAGATGCTATGACTGAAAAGATTTGATTGACAGATGACCGTTAATATATGATTGACTGAATTTAGGTGAACAAGCTGACGTATACTGGCCTGCAGAAAATAACAAAAAAAACACAGATTTTAAGACAGGTTTGTTTTTTTAATAGAAATTTTCTACATTTTGGGACAATATGGTCTGATAAAGAGTACATTTATATACATGATTATGATTTGACATTTAAAAATGATTTTCCTACGGCTTTAAGGTTTGTTTTTCTCTCTTAACATAAATGGCTTCCTTCACAGCCCTTTCAAACCACCTTTCTTCTTTGTCCAAAATGTGAACATTCTGGTCCTCAAATGAATGTCCCTTGTCCTTAACGTGTAGATGGAAAGCAGTCTTGCTCGGAGGAGGTAGCTGTCCTGTGTTGGGCCATGCGTCTGTGGAGAGGTTGTTTGGTTTCTCCAATATAAATATCAGAGCATTCCTCACTGCGCTGAACTGCATACGCAACTTGCTCATCCTAGGTTTTGTCTTTAGGATGCACCAGCCTCTGTCTAAGGGTCCTGTTTGGTTTGAATTGTACTGGGATTTTGCTTTTGGAGAAAGTCCTCTTGAGTTTTTTCCAGAGACTCCAGCAACATATGGGATGGCGATATTTTTGCGTTTAATCTTCTCACCTTTATGGTCTGCTGCATGTTTTTTGTATTTCCTTAATGATTTGACTCCCAGTTTGGGTATCAAGAGGTTTGCAGAGCATCTTTGATGTGTTTCTGTTCTTTGTGCTTCCCTTCTGTTTCAGTAGGGACATGCTCAGCCCGGTGTTGTCTGAGGACAGAAAGCCTGACGCACAAACCAAAAAGAAAGCTTTCTGGATGGGAAGTAAAACGTCTTAAAAAAAATAAAAAGTCCAGTGGTTTGTTTTTAACTTTATTTGGGATTCCCTCCAGTCCTTTTTGGACTGAGGTCATCTAATGGCCTTCTCGCCCTGATTACCAACGCATATCCCTTGGTAAGACACACTGCTATAAAATCAGTGAAGAAAAAAAGCTTTTCCCAAGAATCAATTTGACCGAGTCAAACTGACAGCATGACATTTTTTCTCTAATTCAGCTAATGGTAATTGTATCACTCAATGACCCTAAGAAATAATGAATGTTTAATCCCTAGATGGTCAGTAAAGCCTTTAAATATAAAAAATTCAACAAATAGACAATGACATCACAGAGGAAGTAGAGAACCCAGCGCTGAATCAGCCAAACACTGAGATTAACGCCACTGCACACATTATTTGGAACAGTGGTGCATGAGATGTCAGGGATTTTAACATTAATATTTTCATACCGTGAAAGCCTGTCCTCGCTGGAATGGCATTATTCCCATACGTTCCTCAGAGCCCCACTGCCCATGCTGCTTGGTGTTTCGGACCACCGTGTTCTCGTTGAAACGTGGATTATAATGCAGAGCGATTCCATACTGGTGGCTGAAGTTCACGTGGAACCTGGGAGGAAACAAAACATGAGACAGTGCATTTTTTAAACAAACAGGATTAAACTTTAAGCTAAAATCTAATAAGATCAAATCATCAGCTATGGGGTGAGACATTAGGAGGCATTATGTCACTTTACAGACCAAAGAGTTTGATCCAAAGAGGCAGAAATTAATGTTCAGTTCATGGGCGGAGTTTTTGGGGGGGGCACTGCCCGGCTAGCTCATCATCGGATCTTGCGGAGCTGTCGTCGGGGTCAGTTAGCTTGCCTAACAGCTGTACTACAGCACTGCTGTCCTAAGCAGCTTATTCTTCTGGATTTTCCTTGATGATTGTTTGGAAAGCCTAAACGAGCCTTTTCCATGTACCACTACAACAAGTACTGTTGGCTTGAATACTCGGTTTACTCCCTTACTTCTGCACCAGGTAACTCTTTTTTAAATGAATACTTCTAGCAACTACATTGTACTGTATGCAGTAATGTAACAACTTGTGTTTAAAATTATCTAATCACTTCTGCCCTCGTGCATAATGCGCTTTATGTGTGTGTGTGGGTGTGTGTGTGTGTGTGTATGTGTGTGTTTGTGTGTGTGTGAAAAAAGCAATTTTTGTCCCCCCTGATGCAAAAGTGAAACTTCGCCTATGGTTCGGTTTGATTCCTGTGGAAGACTGTGTGTGCCTGTGTGCCTGATGATGATATCTGTCGAGGATGTAGAAGATGCATACATATCTGGATGTTTTATAACAGGATTTCTGGTCTTTGGGGTTGTAAACAACAGCAACCTGGCATATCGGGAAATTCAGAAGATGTTGGAGGCTGTTTTGGCCAATGTTAGGCTGCCAGGCATTTATGAGGGGATCTGCAGAGCTATCAACCCTCGGAGTGAGATGTTAAGGCAGCAGCCTGGCGGGATTGGGGCGCGATTGTTGTGGCGGAAGGTTCACAAGCAAGTTTGGTTGTGGCCGATTTGTTGGAAGGATCTAGCTAACCAGTTAGCAACTTAGTGCTAGTAGGTTCCCAATTGGAAATTCCATTGGGACCAAGTAGCACTAAATTGGTGACTTAGAAACGACACTGTCAAGGAATGCTATGGATCAATATGTATAATAATAATAATCTTTCTGATGTTTCCTCTATTTATAACAGTTTGTTGTCGCCAAACAGTGAAAATTATTTGGTTATAAACTTTTGGCACCATTTTTTGTAAGTTCAACCACCCTCACTAATAGCTATGCCAGTGTAGAGCAAACAGTGAAGTTAACAATATCATGATCTGGCCTGTTTGCTCTCCCCTAATTAGTAATTCCTCTCACCTGCCCTCTTCCTTCCCTGCCCCAATCATAATTTATTCCTCTCAGCTGTTTCCTGTGGTTTATATTCAGTTCAGCCTGAGCATTCAGGGGGAGATCATTGCTTGTCTTTTTGTTAGTCTGTCCAGTTTTATTTGGTTCATGTCCTGGATCCTAGCTGCCAGTGGAAAGAGGGTTTTAGTGTTTGTCTTGTCTCCTGACTGTCCACTGTTCCTCCCCCGTGGAGTCCTCTGGGTTTTTGGCTCATTATGGGGGGAGGTTCAGTTTTTATCTAAGTAAGCCTGGCTCCAGGGAGGAGACCAGTTTAAAGTCTGATTCAAGTTCCGGTTCCTACGTCCTGTCTCGGCTACCCTCTTCCACTGTGCCTGCCTGTCTGCACCTGATCCTGTCTGCTCCTGTGCGTGACCACCTGGTCATGCTTCTGGTCCCAGTCTGACTCTGAACCCTCCTGGGAGCCTGTGGATGCCTGGAAGTCTGGATCCTGCAACCTGTTTCTGTTCCTGTCTGATCTGGATCCTGCCTGTTCCTGTCTGTTCCTGTCTGTTCTGGATCCCTCACCAGGATCAGCTTCCAGCATCACCTCTGGGACTGCAGCACTGGGGACACTCGTGGTCTGGACTGTTAAACCAGGTAAGTGACCAACCCAGATAATCATACATCAGTTTATCGTGGTCACTTACCTGTGTTTCCCCCCCTAGAGTGTCTGAGATTGGGCGGTGCCCCGCCCCCCCGCCTGCAGTGTCCGCGAGCTACAGCTCCGCTTTTGTTTTGTTTTTATTTTAATAAATCTTTTGAACTTTCCTACTGACTGTCTCTCCTGAATACTGGGTCCATCTGTCCTCGGTTCATGACAAACCAGGCTTGGTGGAAAGTGGCTAAGGTGATACCAACTTTGGATGGAGGACAAGCAAAGGGGGTTTATTGCCTGAATGTTCTGCCATTAACTGGCAAATTAAAATAAACATTAAATTGTTTTTCATACAAGATATTTTTCTATATCGCAATAGTGTGAGTTATGCAGTTTAATTTTATTGTGGTTTAATTCTTTCTTTGAGGAGTTAAAGTCACCTTAAGCCCCTTTAACACATATAGCTTCCATTAATTTACTGGTTCTAAGTTACCAGGCTTAACAAGAATTAGCATATTTAATATGTAAACTGGTTCCAGTTAATAACCAACTCAGCTCTTTCCACACTTAACTTGGCAATGATGTAGTGGTTCCACCTGTTAGGATCCGGGGCCTTGCCCACCAGAGGGCGCCGTGGATCTATTCCTGGGGAGCTTGGGTTCAGTGTTGGGTTCCCCATCAGCTGATTAGCCCTCCCTACATAAGCTGGCAGAGAGCGTCACTCGAGGCCGGATTGTTTTGTTTAGCAAGCCCGAGCCACCCTGCCTGTCTGTTTCTGGAAACCTGTACCGGTACCTGAACCTGACCTGTTTGTTCTCTCTGCCTTCCAGAACCCTGTTTTTAACCAATAAATCTTTGGACTTTACCTCTGCCTCCGTGTGTGTGCTCTGCATCTGGGCTAATAATCCTGCGGATCATGACACCACCTAATGCACGGGTCGGCAACCCAAACTGTTCATAGAGCCATATTGGACCAAAAAAAACAAAATGCAATTGTTTATGGAGCCGCAAATATGTAAAGTTTTATATAAGCCTCGTATGGCAACATGGGCAGTAAGTGTATTAGACCACTATAAAAAAGGACTATCTGGGCCTTAATATATAATAAGCATTCAGGTTTAAATGTTTGCCCTTTTTTCACTTTCTTTCTCTCTCTCTCTTCCTCTTTTCTTCTTTTTTTTTCTTCTTTTTTCTCTTTTTACAAAGATTTCTAAAAATAACTTCCAACCTCTAAAGTAACCTATAAATACAGTTTATAGAGGCAAGTAATCCCACTATACTTGGAAAGTTTCAATGGCAATAACTTAGTTTATCCAGCAGTGACCAGGAGCAAAAGCAATATGGAAACAGCAGCAGGAAGCTCACATTAAATATTTAATGTTTTTAGGTTCAACAGCTGTGTTCTTTATCTTTGCTGTATTTGAAGGATAGATGTGCTGACAGTAAACAAAACTCCTGACCCTTTTCCACCAGCTCCTTACATAACACAAATGCTGTTCAATCTTGTTTTTAGACCGAAAACTTTCCTTTTTGATAAAGCTTATGGTTAGGGTGGCTCAGGTTATCCTGAGCTATCTCTATAGTTATGCTGCTATATGCTTAGACTTTTGGAGGACATAGGGACCCCCATTTCATCATTCTGCTTCATTCTCTCTCTGTTCTCCTATTCTGCAGAATCTGTTTGTTCAATCTCTAACCTTCTGCTCTCTCTGCTTTTCCTCAGAGTAGCTTTGCCTCGTCTGTTCCTGTTTGGCTGTGACGTCATCCAGGAAAGAAACATCAGCTGTGCTGCTGCCATCAACACCCTTGTTTGTAGATGTTGGGAGATCGGCCTGTTTTCCAGTGT
Source organism: Cyprinodon tularosa (assembly GCF_016077235.1). NCBI lineage: Eukaryota > Metazoa > Chordata > Actinopteri > Cyprinodontiformes > Cyprinodontidae > Cyprinodon > Cyprinodon tularosa. The sequence continues at coordinate 471,171 of NW_024039112.1, forward strand.
GGTCCTGTTTCTCTGGCCGTGGCTGGGTGGATGTGCTCTCTTCGTCCTCTGGCATGGGAGCTGCCTTGGAGCTCGTCTGCCTGGCTGTGTGTTTCCTGGACGGGGCCGCCTTTTACAGCTGCTTTTTGTATCTCTGCTTCTGTCTCCTTGAACCCCAGTCGGCCTCGGCAGATGGCCGCTCACACTGAGCCTGGTTCTGCTGGAGGTTTCTTCCTGTTAAAAGGGAGTTTTTCCTCTCCACTGTCGCTACAAGCATGCTTAGTGTGAGGGATTGTATTTGAGTCAATGAGTCAATGCAATCAACTGGTTTTCCTTAGATAGAAAACTTTGTATCAATTTGACTGTATGATCTGGTTGAACTGTAAAGTGCCTTGAGATGACATGGGTTGTGAATTTGGCGCTATATAAATAAACTGAATTGAATTGAATTGTTTCCCATAAAAAAACAAACATTGTGCAACTTTGTCTTAAATGTGGAAACGACAACCAAAGCTTTGGCCAAAGATTTTAAGAAATTCAAATTTTAAATATTTATCCTGGAGCAAATGTCAAATGGTAGATTGAGGTGAGGGAGGAGCAGTGAACGTTCTCAGCGCGCTGCACGTTTTAGGTTTTGTTGTATTGATGAAATTATCGAAACACAATTAAGGAAACTTTCTATGGTGGACGACGTGTTTCTGTTGGGAAGATTTGAGTAATAAGGAACCAAGCAGGAAGTGACGTCCATCAGAGCAGAGCTCTCTAACCCATCCTCCTTCACCAGCGTTCCTTGGTGTTATTTATATTTTGAGCATTTGAGGAAATAAAATGGAAGAAAATCCACATCCCTGCATAAAAGAACTAACTGTTGGATCTGTGGACAGTTTTCCATGCTGGCAACAGAACTAGCAGCAGTAGTGGAGTTTGGAGATACTTCTTGAATCTATCTTTGCTCTCCGCTAATTTATCCAGAAGTTCTGCAAGTTCGCAGAACTTTATGATCGGCTGCATATTTATATGCATATCTTCCCTCGAAATGCCTTTCCTCTTTTTATTATTTGACGGCATCTCATTGCTGAGCAAAAGTGCAGGCAATCCTTCAGGATTGATAATGAAAGCAAATGATTTGGTCTGTTTTTATTTGAATCCTCTGTTTTCATCAGGTATCTTCCTCTTTTTCCCTTTTGGATCTACTGTCCGAGACCCCCCCCCCCCCCTTTGTTTGCCTGGGGTTGAATGTAAATGCTACATTTATTGTTTTATTATACAAATGTTTACAGCATTGAAAAACATAATGAATGTTTGTTTGATCTCCTGCACACCATCCAAAAATTAAAAAAAGCTTTTTGAAAAGGGTGCTAAAGGGCCTCATGCAGCTCCGGATCCGCGGGTTGCCAACCCCTGAACTAATGTCACCTACAGCTGCCAGTACTACAAGGACTGTAGCTTTAATTGATTAAGCCGACCATGAAAAGTTTCAGCAGGAAATTCTATTCACTATAAATCTGGCAGAACAGATTCAGTATCACCTTTTATGTGGGTCAGGGGGAGGAAAAGAGATGTATTTCAACTTCCTCTCACCAAACCTCTGCTGTTAAGGTTTGATCTGTAAATGAAATGAAACTGTAGCGACTCCTTCGCAATCCTTGTCGCTTGAGAGGTGGAGATAGAGTCCTGTATGTGTATGACGCGCTGCCGTCTTTGATCAAAAATGCACACGGAATCCAGGAATAGGCTTTGGTGTTTTAATCCTGTCCAGAGGCTCATGTAGTCACTCACAACAGATTGGAACGTACATGATGTGACATACTGATTTAGATCATAAAGCAAACGGTCAACAAGAAATACGGCTACCCCGCTCCCCTCTCTCCTCCGGAGTGCAGGTAAACACACCCATTTAAGCAATCAGCTGTCACCGCATGTGTCAACACAGCAACTATGCCCACGTGATACATACACATGCACAGCCATCATTATGGCTCCTACAGAAACAAAGGTCTGTTTCTTTACCTTGTGGCATTGGGCGGGATGATTCCCTGAATGGTGATGGTTCTGCCTGGCTGGATTCCGCCACTGATGTAGTTGTTATATGGAACAACCTGTGCAAATAGGGAGAAGAGACTACAGAGGATCTGGTGTTTGGATGGAAATAAATGACAACTCAGACCTCTGAGGATTAAAACCACTGGACCTGAAGATGATTTTTACTCACAGGCATTGCAGGAGGAAATCCTGGCTGGGGTGTGAATCCAGGCTGAGGAGGAAACCCCGGAAAGGATGGAAAACCCGGCTGGGTGGGAAAACCTTGCTGAGGAAATTCCCGCAGAGCAGAAAATAATCAGTCTGAGGATTTGTCCTATTAGTCTCTAAAACTCCAACTTACTCAACTTTCTGTTACAGACAGTCAGATTTTTTTTTACTCACATTAGGGTTTGAAAATGATATAAAGGAAACTTCCACTTTTCCAGCGACTGATATGGTGTCAACATGCTGGAACGGGATACGATGTCTGTAATCCGTGAAGTGGCTGCCGTTTACGCTCACCTAGAAGGATTTAAAAAAAGCAATTTCTCCACAGGTTGTTTTATAAAATCGTAATTAAATGATATCAGTTTTTTTTTAACCATTTCTTGTTTTACCAGCAGTGTGGAACAAACTTTATTAAAATGATCTTCTAGTTCTTCTCACAGTGTTGTGAATATTATTTTGTTACATGAGGTTGTGATACTTTTATTGGATTCATTCAAAGGTAAGAGGAATTTTTAATAATAGCTCCACTTGACTTTCTCTAAAGAAAAATTACTAAAAATGTAAAGGGCAACCAGGAAGCTGGACTTGCTGATCATCTTCATGGCCTTTCAACAGTTTTCACACAATAACATTTTAGTTTGATGATTCTTTGAGATTATTTTCCTATAAAATGTCAGGGTTTGATTAAGTCTGAAAATATATGATCCTTTAAAATAGAGAACTTTGATATTTAACCCTTTAACTCCCTGGCTATAGAAAGCTTTCACACAGTGACTTTCAGTTTAAGACTTCCCTCTTCTATTCTCTTCGGGGAAAGAGGAGGTAATCACCATAGCAACCAGTGACATTTTTGGAAGCAGTGATAAATGGAAATCTGTGCAGACTTTCTTTTCCAGACCAAGTTGTTGTTTTTTTTTTTTGTTTAAGAACTGGGTGATGATGCCAACCTGGTAGAAATCCCGCGTAACGGTGATCTGCAGGGTGAAGTTATAGCCAGGAGGGAGAGGCGAGCTAAGCTTCCTCTCTTCTGAGCCCCAGTTACCGTACTGGAAGGTGTTGGTGACCACGTAAGGCTGGCCGTCATTATAACGTGGGTTGAAATGAAAGGCGATGTTCGTCCCCTGACTGGAACCACACTGTAAGTTCACGTGGAACCTGAGGAGTAAAAACACAGCAGATTTTATGAAATGTGGGACCGATTATGGTGGTTTTAGAAACGGTTCAAAGTGTCTGTTCAAATTTAGGCAAAAAAACATCAGCAGATTTTTTACAAACATTAGAGAAGCTGTTTGAATCTGGCGGGAGGAGTGATACGTGATGACGCCACTATGGAGGGTGCAGACATTTTTTAAAATAAAGAATGAAGTTGCTTCTCTGAAAAGTTACCAACCGGTCTACTCCAGGAAGGACTCGTCCGCTGATGAGGATCGACTTGCCCTCCTGCAGGCCTCCATGGATGGATCCGGTGAAAGGAATCCTCTGAAATACAAATCAGAATCTAAGTAAAAATGTTTATCTGTGTTTTCTGTCTGACAGTGAGCAAAACAAAGGTTAAAGGTTCTTCTTTGTTGCTACTTTTGGCCCTATTTTCCCCACAGATCTTAGAACATCAGATGCTACCATCTCTCCACCTTTGAGTCTATTTTCATAGACAAGCCTTCATCTCATGTCAGTTATGTCAGAGGTTGTTTGGAATTCAGATCCTCCAGATCTGAATTAAGATGGCGGCTGCGTGAGTGTTTTGTGTTGCAGACTGCTCTGCCAAACAAACTTTTTTCGAAAGATATGGCCTTCAATTATCTCTAATTACTGAAACATGTTGTAGAACTTAAAGTTATATGAAAATTGCAGCCGACTTTTTGTTTCAAGAAACGTTCTGACGCTTTAGCAAGCCCTAAGATGCAGTCAGGTGCAAATGAAGTTCTCCTGGACGCGCTCCAGCAATTAAAGTCCGAAATGGTGCGTCATTTTGATGCAAGAATGGACACTATCCAGAGTAACTTGGAAACAATAAAGCTCTCGCTTTCAAATTTAGGAGAGCATGTCTCGCAGCTTGAGCAGAGAGTTAGCAGCAACGAGGACAACATCTCTGATTATGGGAAACGAATGGAAGTATTAGAAAAGGAAAACGCATACCTGCGCGCCAAGCTGGATGATATCGAAAACCGAAGCCGGGCTTACAATCTTCGCTTTGTCCACGTTCCGGAAAAATCGGAGGGAAAGGATACTCGTGGATTTATCTCCAACCTGATTGTTCACCTCTTCGGGAGTGAAAACTTCCCTACACCCCCGGCCATTGAGAAGGCCCATCGCTCCCCTGCGCAACAGCAACCCAAGGTGAAGGCGCAGCGCTCCGAGGCGCAGCAAGCAAAGAAGGGGGCAAATCGCCATCCAACACAGCAAACACAGGACAACGTCAAGCCAAGAGTGATCATGGTGAGATTTCTCAGTCTTCAGGACAGAGAGAAAGTCCTTCGACTGGCCAGAGAAAAGCAGCAACTTGTCTACAATGGTGAGCGGATTCATATATTTCCCGACTTCAGTGCGGCTGTGATCAACAAACGGCGTGAATTCGATGACATTAAAAAACAGCTTAAGCAACGTAAACTGGACTATCACATGACTTTCCCTGCTATACTTGTAGTCGATATCAACGGGAAACCTGTGCAGTTTAAAACACCCAACGCTGCGCTTCAGTTTCTGCAGGAAATTGGAAATGCTGACTGACTCAACTTTGAGTTTAGCCTATTGTATATGAGTTCAGAAGATGCTGCAATTGTTTCATACCTTTTTTCCCCTTCTTCTGTTTCTTTTCTTTTTTCTTTCTTTTTTTTTTTTTTTTCCTTTGAAGGCAATGAATGATATGGAAAACTGAATACTCGTGAAAGACACTCCTTAATTGTCCCTTTGCTCAAAACTGAGATACTTTGCATTTGGTATGATAAGCAGCCCTCTGTTGACATATAGGCCTATTATTGGATTGCACATTTATGTGCTGTTTTGGTGCGCCCTACAACGGGCCTTTCTCTGTTTTAGTTATGATAGATGCTGCCTTTTGTGGACTTAATGGGAAATTAAGAAGTAAAAGAATAATCATAATATTTTGTGTATGCTGGCAGATAGTCTACTTTCTTTTTCGGTCAAGGCTATATATGTGTGTTTGTGTGTGTGTGGTGAGATGTGTGTGTATGTGTGTGTTGCTCTTCTATCCTACGCTGTGTCCTGCTCTCTCTTATTTGGTTCTATTTGAATATGGGTAAAGGTTTATTTATCATTCACTTAAATATCAGGAGCTTACCTCACAAAATTGATCTCCTAAGAGCTTGGCTTTCTTATAACAAACCTGCTGTCATTACTGTTTCTGAAACTTGGTTACAAAATAAAATATGTGATGCTGAAATAAGCCTAGAGGGTTACACCCTATATCGAGCAGATAGAGGCAGTCGTGGTGGAGGTGTTGCTACCTATATATCTTCTACTTTGACCTCAGAGGTTGTTAGTCCAAATGAAAGCCCATTGCACTTTGAGTGCCTCTTTGTGAGACTACGTTTTGATCATAAACAACTGATTATTGGTAATATCTACAGGCCTCCTAACTCTCCTTCCGAATCTATTAATAATATTCTTGCCACTATTAATTCACTTAATTGTTCTGATGAACTTATTGTTCTGGGTGATTTCAACCGAAACTGGCTCGACAGGTCTTCAGCTAAGGAGAAGAGTTTATTGGAAAGCCTGCATCTCACTCAGATAATACAGGAACCCACAAGAGTGGCTGGGAGTTCCAGATCTCTCTTAGACTGGATCTTGGTCACTCATCCCAACAGAATAGCTGATTCTGGTATTTTATCAGATTGCTTCAGTGACCACTCGGTTATCTTCTGTGTATGGAAAATAAGATTGCCACGATTGCCATCTAAAATAATTAAAGTAAGACAACATAAAAACTTTTCTGAAGATTCCTTTATTAATGATTTGCTAAATATCAATTGGTCTAGGTTAGAACTTATTCCTTATGTTGGGGATGCTTGGACTTTTTTTCATACTGAGGTACACAATGTGATTGACAAGCATGCACCATGGGTATCGGTGAAAGTCAAGGGTAGGCATCTACCATGGATTGATGGTGACCTGTTGCATCTTTTTAAGGAAAGGGATAAGGCCTGGAAGCGTTACCAATCAACAAAAGCTATGGTTGATGGGATCGAATATAAGAGATTACGTAATATCTGTACTGTGAAAACAAGGAATGCAAAGTCAAATTACTATAAGACAGCATTGTCTAATGACTTCACTAGTCCAAAACAATTTTGGAAAAAACTTAACAGCTTATTGAATAAACCTGCTGTGAATTCTCCTCTATCGCTTCGTGTAAATGATAAAATTAGTAGTGACCCTGCTACTGTGGCTGATGCATTTAACCAACATTTTTCCTCTGTAAGCAAATTATGCCCATCTAATCTATTCCATTCCAATCTTGTAAATTCACCAGTAGCCAATACTTCTTTTACACTAACTACAATAACTCCTACTGAAGTGCAACAGGCTATCTCTGATACTAAATCTGGTAGTGCTGGTCCTGATGGTCTGGAAATTAAGTTTATTAAGATTGCATCTCACATCCTGGCATTTCCACTATGCTATCTATTTAATTTATCCATATCCACATCTGAAGTTCCAGCCATGTGGAAGTATGCTAGAGTAACACCTATACATAAAAGTGGTGATCCACTTGACCCAAATAACTATAGACCAATTTCGATTATTAATACTGTGGCAAAAATATTTGAAAAAATTATTTTTAAGCGATTGTTTAAATATGTCAATGACTTCTCTGTCCTTTCTGAGATGCAATCAGGTTTCAGACCAAACTACTCTACCACTACTGCCCTCACAAAGTTTGTCAATGATGTTACATCCTCTTTAGACAATAACATGCCTACTGGAGCAATATTTATAGATCTCACCAAGGCTTTTGATTTGGTCAATCACTATTTACTTCTTGACAAACTGCATGGTATCGGTCTGTGTAAGCAGTCACTTTTTTGGTTTAATTCTTATCTTCATTTAAGACGTCAGTCGGTGGCTTTCAATGGCTGTCTTTCTCAGTACACAGTTATGGAAAATGGGGTTCCGCAAGGTTCATGCTTAGGCCCTCTGTTGTTCTCTATATTCATAAATGACCTTCCAAAAGTATGCTCAAACTGTAATATCCTGCTGTATGCTGACGATACAGTTATTTACTCTGCTAAACCTGACATTAGTTTGATTGAGTCTTCATTGCAATCAGACTTTGATGATATTCAGAAGTGGTTTACAGCGAATGGGCTCATACTTAATAAGACTAAGTCTTACAGTATGCTTTTTGACAACAGGACAACCCGTTTTAAGCAAGATCATACTCTGTCAATAAGGTTTCTGGATGATACTCTTATGGAGAATGTGGAAGAATTTAAATATTTGGGCCTACTGCTTGACTCCAATCTTTCCTTCAAGTCACATATTGACTCCGTTGTCAAGAAAATTAATTTCAATCTTAGACTCTTATATTGCTCTATAAATTGTTTCACTCAACAGATCAGACTACGAATTGTAACACAGCTTTTATTTCCAATCCTTGATTACGCTGACATTGTGTATATGAATACAACAGAATCACACCTTAAATCTCTAAATGTTGTTTTCAACAGTCTCTGTCGATTTGTGTTGAGATGCCCATACCTTACCCACCATTGTCACATGTATCAGCAACTTAACCTCTTATCACCTAAGACTAGACGGCAGTTACACTGGTTTCAGTTTATTTATAAATGTTTTTTCTTTAATTATCCATCCTATTTACAAAACCATTTGAATCCATATAGGTCTACTTATGGACTTAGACATCTTGATCATTTGTTCTTTTCTGTTCCAAGAATATCTAAAGAAATAGGAAGACGTGCCTTCAGATTTAAAGCCCCTTCTGACTGGAATAGCTTACCCAGATCACTGAGATCAATTTCATCTTTTCCTCACTTTAAATCATCCTTATTAAGTTTTCTGCATTCAAGAGACCAGTGCACCTGCTTTCCTGGCCGTGGTCCTTAAAACAAAACAAAACAAAAAGTTATGTACCTGCTGCTGTACCTATATTCATGTGTGCGGTTGTGCATATATACATGCTTATTTTTCCTTCTTATCTTTTTTATTTATTTAACTGATTTTCCAATTGTGGGTTTTCTCCTGAGTACTTTACTTGTATTTTATTCTTATTTTATTTCTGCTTAGTGTTCTATATATATAGATACATATATTTTCTATTTGTTTGTTTACCTGCATAAATATATTTGTGTAGAGATGTTGGACTGTTTAGCTTGTAGTGATGAAGAGCTTTGGTATGGATGTGTGACTGTGTGTATTGTTTGTCTCTGTTGTTCTTGGGACCCCCCTCGAAAACGAGATGGATCATCTCAAGGGGCTATCCCTTAATAAAAGAATTGAATTGAATTGAAATTATTAACCTTTATAACCAGACCGTTCCATATCACTGTCCCTCATTTCCTTCTCCTCATCGCAGAACAAGGAAGCTTGTTGTTAAAGAGCTTTAGATTTTATTTATTTTCTGTGTCTCTTCTGTTAGTCAGCCTTTGTTTAAAATTTAAAATGCTTTTATAAATAAGGTTTTATTTATAGAACTGCAGACTGGTTGGAAAGAAAAAAAGGAGAATATTTCATTTAAATACTTCAAATCTTTCAAGCTTTTATAAAAACCTTCCAGTCAGCCGATGCAGCCATTTTGTCAAGCAGATCAAATCTGAATGCAGTATTTAGAAATTACCCATGAAGGCTTCGATGAAGATAACATCTGTTTCTGTTTCTTGGGGTAAACAATAAAAAGTCTTTATTGGAAAAAAAAAACAAAAAACTATGTTAATTGATTTAAAAATCCTCCCTTTTGCACCAAAAGGGAACAGATAACCTTTAACTGAGATTGTGCGTTTCTCAGCATTCCTGCAACATAAAGTCAGGCGGAGGCTTGCATAATGATTGGAAAAATATGTCGAAATAAAGTCCAACTTTAATAAAGTCCAACTTTATTGCTGCAGCAATAGCTGAGTCTATCTCTGAGCTACAGGGAGCCAGTGACTTCAGGGACTTCCTGATCTCTACTTTCTAGTGAAATTAGTCTTAAAAATAACTAAAATATTTTCCTCATATATGAATTGTATAAAAGAAAGTCCCATAATTGGCATTATTTGTTATGATGTAAAAACATAAATCAGGTCCATGTTTAACCTGTAAATTATTAATTACAATTGTTATACTTGGATTGCCTTATTAAGCTTTATCTGATCTTGTTGTTAATCTTTTGTAAGATAAGTGCCTCTCCCTGTTTTTAATTGTGTACTAGAAGTTGTAATAATAATATATAAGAAAAATAAAATATAATAAGAAAATAATAATAACATATAGTTTTATCATACAGATATCATTTCTTTAATCCTTTACACTCTGGGGATGTTTGACTCCACGTACAAAAAACAAAACTAATAAATGAACAAACTTCTCTGAGTTCCCCTAAACATTTCTCTCTAGAGGCAGACAGCGATGTTAAATTTGACCCGTCTGACTATTTCTTCACAGTTTTAAATGCCCGCTAATTTTAACTTTTCTTTACAATTCATTTAAACTTTTAATGTTTGTGTTGAGGTAAAACAAAATCTGTATCCTGAGAAAATAATAAAAAATTATCCTATTTAGCTGGATAAATCCCTCCTTCTGAGCTATTTAGTAAAGTTAGGGGATTAATTAATGTTATCAACCATAAAAAACATGACATGTCATAAAAAATAGAGATGAAAGCTTCACCAGTCAGGGGTCAGGTTTTATTTTTTTTTATTTCCTGCAGACTATGGACCTGACTCTGGGTTTCTGAAGCTGCTTTTAGGATATTCTTGGACTGAATAAGCATGAAAAACAGTTTCTAAAATATGAAAACAGATTTCTGACACACACAAAAAAAATGTTTTTTTTTAACTAAACCATCACAACTTATTTTCCATGTGTTCTTCTTGTTAGGGTGATATCAGTCCAGGTTTCTATCTGTTCTTGACCTCTTGATGGTCCATACAGTGGAGCTGGTTCTTGTGAGCACTCACCAACCCAATAAATTACAAAATCCAAATCTGAAAAACTCTGAAGCTTCAACCCATATACAGTCAGCCTATATAAAAAGTGTCTAGTGCTAAAAAAAAGAAAGAAACAGGAAATAAAAGAAATCCTTAAAAAGGTCAGAAAAGTTCAGAGAAGATGAAGAACTGAAACGACCCGCAGACTAAAAAAAGGATAACAGCCAAAATACATCTTTTTAAAAAATGTATGAAGGAAGTCAAGGCAGCCCTCACTGGGTTTTAGGTGAGGCATACACCATGTAGTATGGTAGCAACGCTGGCTTGGACCTTTCAAAATAAAAGCATGTTTAACTATTATCAACTGGGGTAGTCAACATTTACAGGTGCTGGTCATAAAATTAGAATATCATGAAAAAGTAGATTGATTTCAGTAATTCCATTTAAAAAGTGAAACTTGTATATTATATTCATACATTACATACAAACTCATATATTTCAGATGTTTATTTTGTTTAATTTTGATGATTACAAATGACAACAAATGAAAATCTCAAATTCATCATATCAGAAAATTAGAATATTGTGAAAAGGTTCAAAATTGATGGCCCCTGGTGCCACACTCTAATCAGCTAATTAACTCAAACCACCTGCAAAAGCCTTTAAATGGTCTTTCAGTCTAGTTCTATAGGCTACACAATCATGGGGAAGACTGCTGACTTGACAGTTGTCCAAAAGACGACCATCGACACCTTGCACAAGGAGGGCAAGACACAAAAGGTCATCGCTAAAGAGGCTGGCTGTTCACAGAGCTCAGTGTCCAAGCACATTAATAGAGAGGCGAAGGGAAGGAAAAGATGTGGTCGAAAAAAGTGTACAAGCAAGAGAGATAACCGCACCCTGGAGAGGATTGTGAAACAAAACCCATTCAAAAATGTGGGGGAGATTCACAAAGAGTGGACTGCAGCTGGAGTGAGTGCTTCAAGAACCACCACACACAGACGTATGAAAGACATGGGTTTCTGCTGTCGCATTCCTTGTGTCAAGCCACTCTTGAACCACAGACAGCGTCAGAAGCGGCTTGCCTGGGCTAAAGAGAAAAAGGAGTGGACTGCTGGTGAGTGGTCCAAAGTCATGTTCTCTGATGAAAGTAAATTTTGCATTTCCTTTGGAAATCAAGGTCCCAGAGTCTGGAGGAAAAGAAGAGAGGCACTTCATCCACGTTGCTTGAAGTCCAGTGTAAAGTTTCCACAGTCAGTGATGGTTTGGGGTGCCATGTCATCTGCTGGTGTTGGTCCATTGTGTTTTCTGAGGTCCAGGGTCAACGCAGCCACATACCAGGAAGTTTTAGAGCACTTCATGCTTCCTGCAGCTGACCAACTTTTTGGAGATGCAGATTTCATTTTCCAACAGGACTTGGCACCTGCACACAGTGCCAAAGCTACCAGTACCTGGTTGAAGGACCATGGTATCCCTGTTCTTAATTGGCCAGCAAACTCTCCTGACCTTAACCCCATAGAAAATCTATGGGGTATTGTGAAGAAGAAGATGCAATACACCAGACCCAACAATTCAGAAGAGCTAAAAGCCACTATTAGAGCAACCTGGGCTATCATAACACCTGAGCAGTGCCACAGACTGATCGACTCCATGCCACGCCGCATTGCTGCAGTAATACAGGCCAAAGGAGGCCCAACTAAATACTGAGGGCTGTACATGCTCATACTTTTCATGTTCATACTTTTCAGTTGGCCAACATTTCTATAAATCCTTTGTTTTTATTGGTCTTCGGTAATATTCTAATTTACTGATATGATGAATTTGAGATTTTCATTTGTTGTCATTTGTAATCATCAAAATTAAACAAAATAAACATCTGAAATATATGAGTTTGTATGTAATGTATGAATATAATATACAAGTTTCACTTTTTAAATGGAATTACTGAAATCAATCTACTTTTTCATGATATTCTAATTTTATGACCAGCACCTGTATATCCATCTGGTCTAAAAAATATTTCTTACGTTCTCCTGTGAATATGAATATATGAGAATGATTTTAATGTGTCTTTTATTTTAGTTATTTTTTTTACATTCTTTATTCAATGCTTTCTATTTCAGAATACCAATTTATTTCATCTAAGGTTAGATATTTAGAAAATGTTTGGATTTTGAGAGGCTTTAATTTTGAAAGTCCACATCAGATCTTGATGACCTTTGCTAAGCAGCAATTACGAGTCTATCACTTCTACTATCACTGTTAAATATTAACGGGAGACACATTTTATATTTAAAATCCATGGAAGCTAAGCTACAGTACTGTAAGTAGGTATTCTGAAATAAAAACAATCGAACTACATACAACAGGGACTAAAATAAAGAGCAAAAATGCCACTAAAATCATATAAATTTTCACAGAATTACATGAGAAATAATTTCAAAACCAGAGGAGTATAAATGAAAACTGACTCCAGTAAACAGATGTTAAACATGTCGCTTGTATTTTGAAAAGTCCAAACTAATGTTTCTGCCATTCATGGTGTGTATGACCTATAAAAACTTAGAGAGGGCTGGTGTGATGGTCCCTTTCAAAGTAGAGGCTGGCTTGACTTCAGTCGTCTATGTCAGATTAGAGGTGAGGAAAAAAAAAAGCAAAAAACCAACAAAAAACGTTGGTCTTGCAAGAAGCAACATTTCTGATAAAACTGCCTGCATCAGTTTTACACCCTCAACAGCTAATTAAAGGCATATTGGCCCAGATGCGAAGCAGAGCTCAGCAGGTGCAGGTTGGATTTAGTAACAGTAACATAAAACAGTATGAGCTGCTCCCAGACTGAGCCTCAGAGTAACAAACAGAACCAGAACCTGAGTCCACTCACCGGGTTGTAAAAGGGAGGCTGGTTGAAAGCCATGATGGAAAAAAGCAGCTGTCGTCTCTGGACTTTGACACAAAATGCATCATTGTAGGAAGCAGTTACTGCTTTAAAGCAGCTTTAGGTTTCAGTTTTCCAGAAGTAGGAGGAGGGTTTCTAATCTACATTTCCAAGTTGTGATGCACTGAAATCAAACAAGCAGATCATCACAGAACAGAACAAGGTTCTGATAACAAGGTTATCAGAGCTTTTTATTGATATTCTGTGATCAGGATTTATTTTAAATGTTTGTGAAGTATTCTTCATGGTTTCATTTCTGTGAGAAATTAAACGTACTTGTAAAAACCTGCAGCCCAGTCTGCAGGTTGTAAAGTTTATCATCCAAACAGTCTTGTTATTGTGTAACCAGGCTCATTTTACTGCAACACCTTTATGTTCGTATCACATGATGTGTTTGTAATTTTCTCTTTACATGTCTTCTACTCATTACCACATCAGCAAAGCAACCTGCTGCAAGATTAGTCTTCAGGTGTTGAATTAGTTTTATGAAAATTATTCTGTTTCCAAAAAGGCGTTAAAAGAAATAAGCTGAAGCTTTTGTTTCCAGGTTTATCAGAATGAAGAATAAAAATTAGGAAGTAAAAAAAAAAAAAGAGAAGGCAGGACCAATGACACAGAGTTCACTCTGCTCCCAAATCTCTGCTGCTGATAATTAAGCTTTGCAGCTCTCTGATTGTACCTTACATTGCCTCTGTTATGGAGCTCAGGGACTTTAGGTTATTTCTTTGACGATGCCCCAAATTTACGGAGAACCAAAACGGACATAACTGAGGAGAGATGCAGAAATGAATAAGAATATTACAATTATTGAGTATGAATAATTGGATCCTTTTTGAAACCATATACTCATTTATATATTCATTTATTTATTCATTTGTTCATTAATGTATTCATTAATTTATTCTCATATTTTTACATTTATTTATTAGTGCTTTTGATCATTCATTTCTATATTTCTGTCATGATCTCACTGTCATTATCTTGGCACTGATGACTGGCTTAATGATTCATTCCATTCACCTGTCTAGCTTTAACCAGTTTCTCATCACCCCTCATCTGTGTCACCTGCTCTAGTCTCTATTTTAACTTCTTGCTCCCAGTCATCAGTGCCAGATTATGCAAGCCTTTGGTGAGAGTTCTCTAGCATACCTGTTTGTGTTCTGATTGCCTGATCCTGACCCGTTTTGTCTTCGGACCTTTGAACCTGCCTGTTCCTGTTCCAATCTGTTTGCCTGACCTGTCTTCGAACTCCTGCTGGATTCCAACCGTGGACTGAATCTGGATGGTGCCTCCTGACTTTGACCTGGATATCCCTTCAGCATCTCTTTGGATCTCTAATCTTCTGGTCTGGACTCCTGTGAACCTCTTAGACACCAGCTTTGGCTTTGTCATCCTGAAAGTCCTGCCTTCCTTCATCTGCTTAGATCTGCTAATCATCCAGTTCTGCAGTCTTCAAGGCTTCAATTCCTGGAACTCTCTGGGTGACATTCGCCATGTGCTGTTGGCAGCCATTTGGCTGGAATCACCTCCTTCCTCTGGGCACAGACTGAACTCTAAGAACAGGTTAGCGACTCACGCATTCGCAATCATCCTCCATCAGATCAGTCAGTTTTCCCTTTGCATAGATTCCGGCCTTAGACGCTTTAGCTGCAGATACGTTTCTTACTAAATGCCTTTGAGAAGTTTGCTGATCTCTTTGCTTTGAATTCTGGGTCATTTGTTCTGAGCCTTGACACTTGGTGCTGATGACTGGCCTGATTACTAATTTCATCCCCCTGCCTAGCTCCGGCCAGTTCTTATTACCGTTTTTGATCCACCTGCTTCCGCCTCTATTTACCCAGCCTTTAACCAGTCATCAGTGCCAGATTATTCGAGCCTTTGATGAGAGTTCTCTAGCATACCTGAGTTTTTCTGATTGCCTGATGCTGACCTGTTCTGCCTCTGGACCTCTGAGCCTGCCCATCCCTGTTCTGATCTGTTTGCCTGACCTGTCCCCCGACTCCTGCTGCACACTGAATCTGGTCCATGTTGGCAGCTGACCGGCTGGAACCAACCTCTTCCTCTATGGTATGGACTGGATTTTAAGACCAGGTTAATGACTCACACATTCATTATCATCCTCTGCCAGATAGATGTGGTCAGTAACCTGTGTACTCCTCCTGCAGAGGTTCCTACCTTAAACACCATTGCTGTTCTCTACAGTTCCATCTTAAATAAAGATTTTGTGAATCCTAACTGTCTCTCTTCCTTGAAAACTGGGTCCTTTTGTTCTGAGCCTGACAGAATGATCTGGCCATACATGGACCCATCGGCGGACAGCCAGTGGCATTCAGGGGGTGAAAGAAGGCTCCTGAAAATTCTATTTCCCCGCTTGAATTAGGCAATTGGGAGATTCTAACACACTTGCACTGTCTGGCTACTCTCTCTCCCATGCTTTCGTCTACAACAGCTTCCATGTCTACGTCATGTCTACGTCATCTACTTTCAGACTTGTTGGTCAGGAGCAACCTTTCACCCCCTGAACTGTTGAATGGTGATCCTGGTCAGTGCCGCGCCTTTGTCACCATATGTGTATTTCCCCAAAACTGCATTTCGAGCTTCAGCCTTCGGAGTACCCTTCTAATAGGTCCAAGGTGGCCTAGGTTATCTCACTCTTAGCCTACTAGCTAGTAGAGCAAAGCTGTGGGGAACTTATAAATGGCAGAACAATCTTAGTTTATGTAACAATTTTTCTCAAGGAACTAATCCAAGTTTATGCCCAGTTCTTTCCAGTAGAGAAGCTTTGTCACTTAGACATTATAGACTTCCCACTGTTATCTTCAGAGAGTTCCTGGAATGAGGACGTCCTCATGGACATGTTTATTTCCTCTCTTAACGAGAGGATAAAGGATGAACTTTCCACCTGTGACTATCCTCAGACTCTGAAACAGCTGGAGGACCTGGCAACCCGAATTGATCTACATCTCTCCGAATATCGCAGACAATGGATAACTCTGACATCAGCGAGTCTTCTTCCAGGTCCTTGCTTCGCTCTGATTGCATCTGTGGTAGTTCCTGGTCCAACTGAAACACCTGATCCCAAACTGATAGAACTGGGACACACATGCCTGGAAAGGCATACTCGTGGTCAGCGATAGGAGAGCCGTCTTGGTGGTTACCGCTAGCTTAGCCACAGTATCGGCCTTTTCTCTTTTCATATCTTTTGTTGTCTGAAAGTTGATAAAAACAAAAAAACTACAAAGAAAAAAAATAGGTAGGTTCATTAATCTTTTGGTGCTCAAAAACGGAGGTCTTACCTATCAGATTGGGATTAATGTATCAGAGCTTAAAGGAATCTGGCTTTCCGGTTCGCCATCTTCCCGGAAATGCAATAAAATGCTTGCAAATTATTAATGAACCATGCACTGACTCGAAATTAATATCCAGAGAAATTTTTACTTTTTATAGCAATTTATATACCTCTGCATATAATAACTCCATGGCAGAAGCATTCTATCATTTTATTCAACACTTGATTCCAAAAATGTATGACAATTTTAAGCAGATATATGAAGCAGACATTACCATAGAAAAATTGGATAAAGCTTTGGGTGCTTTATCCAAGGACAAAGCTCCAGACTGTGATGGTCTAACAAGTAGTTTTTATAAACATTTTTGGGATCACATCAGAACCCTAGTGTTTGGAATGCTTACAGAACTATTAGAACACAGCTGCTTAACCCACACAATGAAACAAGGTGTCATCACGCTCATTCCAAACCTGGAAAAAGATCCAACACTTCTGTCTATGCCTCCATCTCTGTTACAGGGATATGTACCTAAGGGTTTTAAGGTTGCTGTAATTAAACCTCTGCTTAAGAAACCGTCTCTTGACCCAGATGACTTGGTCAATTATAGACCTATATCCAATCTTCCTTTCTTATCCAAAAATCTTGAGAAAGTAGTTGCCAAACAAGTTTGCGATCACTTACACCACAACTAATTTTTTGAAGAGTTTCAGTCTGGCTTTAAAGCTCATCATAGCACTGAAACAGCTCTGGTGAAAGTCACTAATGATGTTCTCATGGCCTCAGATAATGGACTTGTGTCTGTGCTCGTCCTGTTGGATCTTAGTGCTGCATTTGATACAGTTGACCATAATATTCTTTTAGAAAGACTTGAATATTTTGTTGGAATTAAAGGAACATCACTAGACTGGTTTAAATCTTATCTATCTGATCGAATTCAGTTTGTTCTTGTTAATGACAGATCTTCAACATGCTCAAAGGTTACCTGTGGAGTACCACAGGGATCAGTGCTAGGATCAATTCTCTTTACTTTATACATGCGCCCAATTGATAGAATTAATAGACAGCATGGGATTAATTTCCACTGTTATGCTGATGATACCCAGCTATATCTGTCTATAAATCCAGATGAAGCTAACCCATTACATAGATTACAGGCATGTCTTGAAGACATAAAAACCTGGATGACTCTTAACTTTCTGCTTCTGAATGCAGACAAAACAGAAGTTATAGTCTTTGGACCGGAATCTCTGAAAAATAAGCTGATTAGTCAGTCACTTCATTTGGATGGGATTAAACTGATTTCAGATAGTAAAGCAAAAAATCTTGGTGTTATTTTTGATCAGGACCTGTCATTTAAATCCCATATCAAAGAGGTTTCTAGAATTTCCTTCTTTCATCTGAGGAATATTGCAAAAATTAGAAATCTCCTGTCCAGGGGTGATGCTGAGAAACTAGTTTATGCATTTGTTACTTCAAGGCTGGACTATTGTAATTCTTTACTATCAGGAAGTCCACAAACTGTAGTTAAAAGCCTTCAGCCGATCCAAAATGCTGCAGCCAGATTTCTGATGAAAATGAAAAAGAGAGATCATATCTCTCCTATCCTGGCTTCTCTTCATTAGCTTCCTGTTAAATCCAGAATAGAATTTAAAATCATCCTTCTTACATATAAAGCCTTAAATGGCCAGGCTCCATCTTATATCACAGATCTGATTGTTCCTTATGTTCCTAACAGAGCACTTTGCTCACACTTGTTTATCTTGTGACGGTGATATTGAATCGACTGCACATCTTTTCTATGAATATATGTATTGTATGTATTGTTTATTAAAAAAAAAAAAAAAAAAAGTATCCTCGGTATCCTGGTTTACCCAGGATTCATTGGAAGACCAAGCAAGCCATGATTTGCTCCGTGATCAGAGGAAAGGTTACTTGGCGCCGACCAGTGGTGAAAATTGGAAGTTCAGTTTAATATAATCCAAGTATGTGAATAGTTCCGTCTGAAATGAATGAAAATAGTTGTTTTAATGGTTATTGAGTCAGATATGAGGCGGTAATGTTTGATTTATCTAAAATATTTTATCTGTTACTGTGTAAATGGGTTTGGCTGTAATTTAAAGACAGATTCTAATATATCTGCAGTGTGGGGAATATAAATCTGATACGATTAAAAAATTTTTATTGCTGTTTTGCACAATATGCTTAACTAGGTATTTTTCGTTGTTTAATATTAGAGATTTTGCAGATATATTTTTTATACGTACATTGTTTAGATTTATTTATATATTTCTACCCCTTTTATAGAATAAAAAATCACTTTATTGTTCCACAATGGGCAAATTTACAGCAGAAGAAAGATTATTGAAAATGGTCACACAAATGTGGACCTTAGAAAAATGTATAAGAATAACATAATAGGGAAGAGTTAAAATATAAAAAATAAAATACTGTAAAGTGTTTTAACAACATAAAACTCTGCACCTGGAGAATAAATAACCAATATGCAGCTATGGACATTTTTACAGTAATGGATATTTGAAAATAGCAGCATCATCAGAGATGTGCAAAATGACAGCAGCAGGTTATTTAACTGACTAAGGTTTCTATCATTACATTTGATTTTATGTGTTCCTGCTCCCGGTGGTTGGAACCTTTATTCCACTCTGGATTCTTGTGAGTGTAGTCTGTTTTCACTTTATAATAAAAAATAAATAAATAAACAAACAGTTTTGAAAACTTCAGTATTCATTCTTTTCCTACTTTGTGTGTCAACTGTCACGGTTGCTAAGCAACAGAGTCTAGGGGGGTAAAACCTGCCGAAGGTTAGACCTGTTCGAATTCACAGCCAAAACTCTTTCGGTCTCCTTATTTTCACGGACTACGAAGGATCCAGTCTAGGTAGACCGTGTCCTTGGGGGATGCAGCCCATGAATTCGAACAGAGCCCAGTACTCCACACAATGTACGTCAGCGGAGTGCTGACGGAGTATATGGAATCTGGGGGTAACCCTAATTCCTGGTTTTTCAGACACTTTTATTGAAATTAGCATTTTTCCATTCTCTAGCTTTTTCTCCGCTTCGAGCTTCTTTTCAGAACATACGGCTTTATGATTAACCACACACAATTCCACGCAAATTAATCGCGATATATTTCTGACGAAATTGTTTTTATATATTTTTTTCTTACTATAGCATTTCAAATGCCACGATAATCACATTTAATGAATTTAAAAAATATTTTTTTAATGATTTCCGCCTGTTTTGCTGCTTTGAATTTATAAATAATATCGCCCATGCTCTCCTCAAACTTGGAGCGGAGCAGGACGGGAGGAACAGCGGAGGCTGTAGCCTTTGCTTTGGGCAGATGGTCTGGAGAAAATAAATATGGGTCCAGGCTCAAAATGAGCACCTTGGTATGTGCTTGAAAATGGCTTTGCCTCCATTCAAACCCAGGTTTAAAGCCTCGCAGGGCAGCATAAAGCCCACTGCTCTCATTGAGCCAGAAAAAAGAAAGAAAAAACAAAGGGTCAGTTCAGGTGTTTTATTAAATATGTGAATCAGGAAATTGCCTATATACCAAACTGAAAGATTGTTGTTCTCTACTTCAAAAAACACATTATGTTTTAAAATGGACATTTTTCAGTTTTTTTTTTTTATTAAAAAAATTAAATGTATAGCATGAGTGCACCTCATTTTATTTTCCGTGTTAAATTCTGTTTAAAGTAACAGATCATTAGAAATGTCTCCGGACCTTTACTGGTTGATGATTTTCTTTATTCAGACTCCACTGATATTTAATCTACAACCAATAAGTCAAACTGCAAACATGAATTGTCTATGCCATGCTACAATGATGGATTCAGAAAAACATGTTGAAATGTCTGAAAGGTCGGACACAGGCGAGAGCGTATTTGGAGATGGAGACCAACACACCTCCCTCATCCTTGGCCCTATCTCGAAGAATTTTTAGATATAGTCATAAAATTGAGGTTTCAATTCATATAGTGGCATCTGGCTTTTTTTGTTTAACGGTTACTTTATACTTTCATACTTTAAGTAGTTTTTGGAGCACATACTTTTTCACTTTTACTTGAGTTAAGAGGTCAAATTAATACTTCAACTTGTTTTTAAACCGCAGTATCTATACTTCTACTTAAGTAACAAATGTGTGTACTTTTGACACCACTGGAAATAATTGATTGATTCACACTGGTTGGTTTCCTCACATCATTAAAGACTCAGGAATAGCTCAGGGTTATTTGTTCAGGACTTGAAGTTTAACCAGAGGACTTAGACTGTAGGAGCAGCCAAGGGCTGAACTGGGTCTAGTTTAGATGACGTGGTTCTGTTGGATCCCTCCTGAGGGCTACAGCTCGCACTGGGGCGGTTAGCCACCGGAGATGAGAATCAGCTCCTCCAAGTCTGAGACCTTAGTTCTCTACTCTGAAAGGTGGATTGTCTCCTTCAGGTCAGGGGAGAGTCCCTGCCTCGACTGGAGGATTCAAGTACTTTGGGGGTTCTGTTCAGGAGAGGAGAATGAGGTAGGAGATGGATAGATGGATCAGTGCTGCTGCTATGATGCTGCAGCCTGTGGTAGTGAAAAGGCAGGAAAGCAACGACTAGGTCCCACATAACATAGATGCAAACTTCAATTTACAGTAAGACTGACTTGTGGCACTAAGCAAAGAGTTAAAAGCAGGTTTTTAATGATAAAGAATATTATAGGGGTGGGGGGGGGGGGGTGATTAATAACAATAATAATTTAACTTTATTGATCTGATATTGGAGAAATTTACCTCTGCATTTAACCAATCCCCTTGGGGAGCAGGGGGCTGCCACTGTGCGGCGCCTGGGGAGCACTCTGGGGTTAAGGGTCTTGCTCAGGAACCCAGAGTGGAAGCAGTGGGATTTGACACTTGTAACCTTCTAAGAGCACAGGCGTGCTGCTCTAACCCACTAGGCCTAGTGGGTTAGAGCAGCACGACTTTGATCTGAGTCATACTCGTTATCAGGTGTTTATCAGTTCAACACAGTAAAAAATCAACAAATAGTGTAGACCATAACATGATTTATTGATGTAGACAGTAACAATAAGCACAGATACATGGGGGGATGGAGGGGGTGAAGGTAGATCAAAGTTAAAGTTACAGTTTGAAACAGTAACATATCTATCTATCAGTGAGAGGCTGATAAAATGTAACGGAACAAGAACAAACTGAGTAAATTCACATAAATCAGCTAAAGCAAACTGAGCCAAGATGAGAAACTAAAACCAAGTTGAATTCAGATAGTATAGTTGGTAACAAAAAAAAAATCTGGATGGATGATAAAGAGGTTTATATAACTGAAATATATCCAGGTTGTATCTATTTGGTTGCTCTCTATAACTTGGCCACTAGATAGCAGCAAAAAAACACTAGGATTAAAACACACACCAGACATTAAAAATTTCAGTGACAAAAGCTGAAATAAGTGCTGTTATTATTATTATTTTTTTTTTTTCTTTGCTAGCGGCAGAGGGGTTTTAAAAGCTGACTGAGGTCAGCTGGATGTCTCCCTCGATCTCCAGGCTATTGATGTTATGCAGAGGAAAGAAGCGATGGGTGAAGCTGTGGGCAAGCATCTTGTTTACCAGAATACGGAAAGAGCTTTCCTCACAGATGATGGTCAGCTGCAAGAAACAAGGTTAAGAGAGGTCATTCCAACCGTTTACTGCTTAGATGTTTTTGGGATTTCTACAGAAAGCCAAACAAAAACCATGTACTCAAGTGTGTATCAGCTGTGAGGGATTTTAAAATTAATATCTTCATACCGTGAAAGGCTGTCCTTTCTGGAAGGGCAATGCTCCTCCTCGTTCCTCGGTGCCCCACTGTCCATCCAGCATGGAGTTTCGGACCACCGTGTTCTCACACAAACGTGTATTATAATGCAGAGCGATTCCATGCAGGTTTCGGAGGTTCACTAGGAACCTGGGAGGAAATGGAACATTAGACAGAAAATGTTTTAAACAAGCAAGATTTAACTTTAAATTCAACTCTTACAAGTTCAAATCATCTCATCATGAGGTGAGACGGTAGGAGGCATTGTGTGACTTCAGAGTTCAGTTTGATTCTTGTGGACCAGTTGATAAATTAACTGTTGGAAACCTTTTTTTCACTGAACTGAACTCAACAGGACCAGATCTAAACTGGTCAACAAGTGCAAGAAGTAAGTTTGTGGTCAAACAAGCAGAGCTTCAGGCCTGGTGGGCTGCAACTTTTAATGTGTGTCTGCTTCAAAACATCTGAATGAAATAATCAGTCATCAGCAGGACTCAGCAGAATTAGAAACACAGTGGATGGAAAGATAGAAAAATACAATGATGGACAAATGGACAGAAGGTGAGTTGACCTTGGAACTGGTGGACTGTAAGAAACTTGGTTAAAAAGGCAGATGTGATGGTAAGAACCAACATGGCCAACGTTGCTATAAGCAGCCATATTGAACTTATGACAGAAGTGTAACTGAGCTGCAGAGCCATCTGCCAGTTGAGATCAGAAAAGATCAGCATAACCTTACAGAAACAGAACCTTTAGCCCTTAACCCTTTGGTTACTGGATTATGGTACCTTAAATAAGGCTCGGGGTCTGAATGCGAAGATGAAGCATCTTTTTGGTTCACATCTAACAGTCAAAGTGGAACTGGTTGAGAACGACGTACTTGGACTCCTAATCACTTCCTCAGAAAAAGTAGTAAGCTACAACTTTTTAGATTTTCTCACATTGACATTGTGTTCTGTTTTAGTTTTGCTTTTAGAAGTGGATAACAAAAATCAAATGGCTATTTTAATTTAACTCTTCAATAGCAAAATTGGTATAACATTTAGAGAGAATAGAATGGACAAAAGATTTGCAGGTCTGGCACAATTATGGACAGAAAAATCAATATGTCTTTAGGTGATTTGATGATTTCATGTGTTTACTGATGGGTAAAGACAAAGCTAACAGGATGGACTGCCTGCTACGCTATGCTACAGTAATATTGTTATTATTGCTTGTACAAGTTTAGTTCTGACTTGCGCTGGAGCAGCAAAGCTGCGCGGTGGAAAGTGGGTCTGATGCGCCTTTGGTGGAGCTACTCTATCCTTTCTTTGCCTTGCAGCTATATTTGCCTTGATCAGTGGGTAAAAAATAGTTTTAATATGTTTTTAAGTGAGAAGGTGCACCTGAAAATATGGTCTGTGCAGTCAGTTCATCAAGATTATGATCCTGCTTTAAAATATTATTTCTCTGTTGGAGCCGTTCAGACCCCCACATACCGGCGGTGCGCTGTCAGTAGGAATCCCATTCAACAGCAGCCTCTGGCCCGGTCGCCTCCTCGCCGTTTACCGCAGCAGCTGGAAACCGGTTTTTATGTACGTAATCCAACTGCAGGCACCAGGATAATAAAAGCGAACGTGCTTTGCCGGCAGGTTTTCACATTTTAAGTTAATTTAGGCGTTAACAAACTGTTTCTGTGAAGTGATCATAGCGCTTTGCATCATCAGCAATGTGTCTGTCTCTCTGCCAGCTTCCAGATCAGCTTCTCTGATTGGTTGATGTGGTGCGTCGAGCAGCAAAAGTTCAATTTTTTCAACTCCAGCAGCAGCTGCGTTTGCAGCGCGTCGAGCGCGTCAGACGGTCAAATGCTCCGCCTGCTGCTCAAAACGCGCTGGGGGACATTTTGCTGCGCCTTGACGCACGTCAACCATTGACTTTGCATGTAAAGTAGCTGCTCCTGCCGCCTCTGCTGCTTTTAGTGTGAGCGTAGCATAAGGGTTTAAACATTGATATAACATTGGTGTTAGTATATAACATTTCCATTGCCAAGTATGATAAAGAATCATTTAGTGGAATCCTGATGTCTATTCAGTGCTAGCTATTTCATAGAGGGTAAAGAATCATTTCACTAAAGGGTATTGGTTCCCGACTAAGCAAATAATTTAATAAAACATTATTTGGCCAAATAATGTTTTATTCACCTCATTGATTTGCATTGTGAATTGGTCGGAAAACATTCCAATTGCTCTAAATTAGTGAAAAGCTAATTTGATCATATCCCAAATTCTTCCAGATAAACTTTGGTTTTCAAACACAAGATCCATCTTAAACTGTAATATGTTTTTCAACCATGTTTCCCCTTCCTCTTTGTACATAGTAGTTTAGTTTAGTTTTTTGTTAAGACTTTTAAATTGAAATATGTTTGACTTGGAGCTGAATGATTTTTGTTAATAAATTCTATATTTGGGCAGAAAACAGTAATTTATAGAATTCAAATAAAGTTTTTTATGAATTAGGCCAATGCCCTAATTTATACGTAATATAGCAGACAGACAAGCTAGCTAAAAAAATGTACAATAAAGGAATGTTTTTAGACATATAAGGTTTCCATCAGAAAGCAAACACTTCTAGATCTACTATGAATTATGCATTACACGCAGATTAATAAAATCTTCATTACTAAAAAACAAAACAAGGAACAAAAACATTCTTCTTTCTACTTTGGCAATTGTGGCTTTATTTCTAGGGATGTACCCCTTGGGAACAGCTGCTCAGGGATCAAAGTAGATTTAAATTCATAGGGGTCTGATATAAAAATCAAACAGAACGTACTCAAACCAAGCTCTGCCTCCGCCAAGCCCTCAGCCTGCCGACAGCCTCTGGACCCTCCTGGTTCCCCCCCTCTGCCGCTCTGCTCAAACTTCAGAACAGGTACAGACCTGCACTCTCACATCCTGCAAATTACCTGGACATCAGCTAACCCCTCTGTCCCCCTCCGCAGTGAAACCAGTTGTGACCAGTCCTGGATCTGATTATCCCTTGAATCAGTTCTTTATTGACACTGTGTTTATTCAATAAATCTTTGAACTTTTCTCCTGTTTCCGTGTGTTCTGCATGTGGGTTAGGAACCTTAAACCAAACATGACACATTTCTACTAATCTTTCTCCTGTGTTTGACTGGTGAAAGTCTCTTTATTTATTTTCAGTTCACTGAAAGTTTCACTTTTGCTGAATTTGAATTTTCATGTTTTAAATTCTTTTTTTGTGTTTTAAAAATGTAATTCTTTTCAAATTGCATTTTACTGATCACATTTTCTTCAATTCTGGGGCAGATTTTTCTCTGGAGGACTGAAGAATCATTTGTATTGATCTGCATTGACGTCAGCATTAACATTTTTATTGGTTAATATGTGTGTCAAAAGCAAGTGTTTTGAAGTGGTCTTAACTGAAAAGAATCTAAGCTGCAATTTTTTAAACAAAAAATATATAAACCTAAATTTGAAAAAATAAATAAAAATCTGTAATAAATTTGAAATATATTACATTGAAAACATACATGTAAGGAACTGTTTACATTTTTTTTTCTCAAATTAAATACATATATTTTTTTTGCAAAAACAAAATGCATTACCTTTAAATTTACAAAATATGTTTTCTGCTTCTAACAATAAAGTGATCTGCCTAGCTTCCATCGAATCAGAGGGACATTATGCCAGGATCTCCAGACATCATGACAATCATAACCTGGCTGACACTGTATGACTTTTATAGGATGTACTTCAACTTTCAATTCCTAAACCTCTGCTGTTAAGGTTTGATCTGTACATGAAATGAAATAAAGGTAGTTTTTTTTACCAATTGCCTTTGGGGTGGAAGATTCCTTGAATGGTGATGGCTCTGCCTGGCTGCAATCCACCACTGATGAGGTTCTTATATGGAAGAGCCTGTGCAAATAGGGATAAGAGAGTACAGATGAGCCAGTGTTTGGATGGAATAATGAAATGCCTGCAGAGCAGAGAATAACCTTCAGTCAGCCTGAGGATTTGTCTTGTTTCCAAAAAACTGATTTGTTTAATCACCATAGTCGAGAATGAAATTGAAATTTTTTGTGTCTCTTTTGTCAGTAAGCCTTTGTTGAAAATTTAAAATGCTTTTATAAATAAAGTTTTATTTATAAAACTGCAAACTGGTTGGAAAGAAATTAGGAGGATATTTCATTTAAAGGGGAACACCGTTTTTTTTTTACATTGGGCCCTTGATTTTACGTCATTACATATACTACTCATCCATATGAGTTTTGTGTCATTTAGAGCTGTTCTGAAGATATTCCCTTAGGTTATATCCAAGCAGTGTTGGGCACGTTACTTTGAAAAAGTAATTAGTTATAGTTACTAGTTACTTCTCCCAAAAAGTAACTGAGTTACTAACTGAGTTACTCCACAATAAAAGTAACTACCGTAAATTCTCTAATATTGGCCTGTATTCCATTAGCGGCCGGGTCTCTAATAATGGCCTGTCTGGCTGTCGGGGGAGGTAAATAGTGGCCGGACTCTTATACAGGCCGGGGCTATAATTAAAACCAACGATGTTCCTGGGCAGTCCTCAACAACTTGTGATAGTAACATACAAGTACCACAGGGGGCAATGTTTGCTAACAAATCCAAGCCATTAGCATGGGAAGTCCCATCCTTACAAAGAGATCGTATTGGCCTTTCACAATCGTTTTGATCTGAAAGACAAATGTGATTACGGGTAGGTCTGGAGGTAACCAGGCAGTGTTAAAATGACAGATTTTCGTTGGTCTTCGTTGTTCTAAATTTACCTTGAAATATACGATACTGGTAGCCAACTTCCACTTAGCCTGCCTCAAATAAAATTTCGCTATGATGGCAGAGCAGTTTCCATTAATTTTTTTTTAAACTTTGTTTCGCAAGTCAGTTTGCCCAAGATTCCACTCTTGTCTTTTTTTTTTTTTTTTTTTTTTTTTTATTGCCGTTCAGAAAAATTGCAGCTGCTGGAAGATCTCTGAATAATGTTCTGTATACCGTTATGGTAACTGTACTTTTTCAATAAATGAACCTAGTATTTTATAGGTTCAAAGAGACACAAAATCTGTTTTTTATTCATTCCACTGGTCGTCTGTTTTGATCAAATAGAAATAGAGGCCTGCCTCTAATTCTGGCCTCCTTCTAATAATGGCCTGGACCAAGATGTACCTGAGTTAAATAAAAGCCCCGGCCTATATTAGAGGATTTACGGTAGTTACTAGTGTAAAATTCAGCTAGATTAAAGCAGAACTCACAAAAACTCAAGGGGGTTTTTGTCACAGGAAAATCAGGCAAAGTATTAAAATTTTTAGCAAACAAAAATTTATTTAAAATAATAATAATAAATCGCACTTTTACCAAGAATCCAATGTTTAATTCAATACTATTTCAGTATAAATGATAAATAACCCAAAAAACCTTCACAAACAATTTATAAGTAAACTCAAAGTCTCAATTTATATCCGCAAAAACCAAACAAAATCATCCCTAATAACTAAAAGTCCAAAACTGTCCGTCTCTTTTTATTTCTTATAATAATGTCCAAACAGGAGTTCCATACACTCCGAACTCAAAGTAAAATCCTGGAACCGTTTCAGTCCAAAGTCCTTTCCAAAACGAAAAATCCAAACGGTAAACCCCCCCCAAAAAAAGATTAGAAAAAGAGTGGTACCACCAAAAATCCCCCAAAAGAAAAAAATAAGGTCCAGATCTCACCGGTGCATCTTTCTTTCCCCTGGGCGGCGTCTCCTTGCACCGGGCGGCGTCCTCTGGGTGCAAACTCTGATCTGCTCTCTACAAGATCTACGGGTTTCTGTGGCGCTGGGACAAACTCTGTCTGTATTTCATCTTTATTCCTTTATTTTTCAAAGTGTTTTTAACGGACATCCAGACAAAAACTCCTGCTGCACAGTCCTGTCAGTGAGCGTCTTCCTCACCTGTCGAGCCGCGCGCGCCGATGCACACGCCCCTTTTTATTCAAAAATGTTTCCACACCAAAATAACCCAGCATGTTAATTTACATCATCATTTCTTAACCAGTGGAGTTTTGAAATAATTTTATCAAAGACATAACTGTTCTACCAGACAGTATATCATTGGTACACTTTAAAGTGCTTTATACAAAAGGTAAAAAATAACAGTGGTTATGTTACAACCCCCCCCCCCCCCCCCCCCCAGCCGGAGGCAAAGGAGGTTGAACTCCAAAATAGGGCTTTAAGTTAACCACATTAACTATGTCTGTTCCTTTGTGCTGGTCCCTCCACTGGAGCTGATAATTTACTGGGCCTAACTGTTTCCTCACTGTAGCTGGACCTGACCACTTTGGCGCTAGCTTTGAGGAAAAACCATCTATTGCTTTGGAAAGAGGATGAGACCTTACCCAGACCAAATCTCCCGGCCGGAACTGTGCACCTCTCCTCCGGGCATTGTAATATTTGGCTTGTCGGGCTTGACTTATCCCAACTTTCCGTTTGACTTCTTCCTTCATCTCACTGTGTCGCTCCATCAACTTGTATATGGTTTGCTGAGGTGATGGTGGTTTGGCTATCATCCTCTCCAACGGCCCTTGAAGTTGACGTCCCAACATTAGTTCTGCAGGGGCTCTGCCTGTGGTCTCATGTTGAGCACCATTGATGGCAAAACGGAACTCCCATATATGTTTGTCCCACTGATTGTGGTTCTGTCCAACAAACGAGGCTATCATTGTTTTGATAGTTCTGTTAGCCCGTTCAGTTAAGTTTGATTGGGGGTGATAGCTGGTGGTAAAATAGTGCTTTACCCCCCACATAGAGCAAAAATTGGACATCTCTTGACTGGTAAACTGGGGCCCACGATCTGACACAATGCTTTGAGGAACTCCAAAACGAGTAAATATCTCCTCCCGGAGGATAGTGATGAGCTTCTGTGTCTTGCTGTCTCTTAAAGGAAACATTTCCACCCACTTCGAGAAGTAGTCGATCACCACAAAAAGGAAAATGTTTCCTTTTTTACTGCGTGGAAAAGGTCCCATCAAGTCGACCCCAAGTTTTTCCCAGGGTTCTGTCAGAGATGTGGGTTGCAGGAATCCAGCTGGAGCTTGATTTTCTGGTTTGTACTTCTGACAAACTGCACAATTCTTTACATGAGTCCACACATCTTTACGAACCGACGGCCACCAGGCTACCTCCAACAGCCGGAGGAGTGTCTTTAGTCTGCCCAGATGTCCACTCAGTGGTCGATCATGGAAATACTGGAGAAATTGAGGAACCAATGACTTGGGAACCACCAACTGATATTTCATGCCATCTTTCAGTGGGGTTTTCCTATACCAGAGGTCGTGGACTTTGTGGAAGAGGATCCTGTCAGGCCTCTGGTATCTTGGATCCTGAACCATCTCCATGAGGTCCGAGTCTTTTTTCTGCTCTTCCTTCATTTCTGCCATTGATAGGGGTAAACCTAACAAGGCATTAGCAGAGTTCAGGGCTACATGTGCTGGTCCGGGCGGGTCAGAAGGCATCGCTCGGGACAGAGCATCAGGCACTACATTGTGCATTCCTTTTCTATATCTCACTTCAAAACTGAAATCTTGCAACCTCAGCACCCAGCGTGTTAACCTAGAACTGGTTCTAGGGCAATTGAATGCCCAGGTTAGGGCAGCATGGTCGGTGTAAATGGTAAACTTTGTACCCTCTACAAAGTGCCACCACTTTTCTACTGCCCAAACAACAGCCAAGCATTCTTTCTCTGAGGTGGAGTAGTTCTGTTCTGCTCCCTTCAATGATCTTGAAGCGAAAGCAATAACTTTTTCTCCATCAGTTGTTGGTTGGACCAGGACAGCCCCCAGACCAACGTCACTGGCGTCCGTATGAATTTCGAAAGGCAACTTGAAATCTGGCTGTCCCAGGATGGGTGATTCCACCAAAGCTTTCTTCAGCTCCATAAAAGCCTGATGGCAGTCAACTGTCCACTCCCACTTTGTATCTTTCTTGAGCAGCTGATAAAGAGGTGTAGCTATTTCTGCAAAATGTGAGATGAACTTGTGGTACCAGCCTACCATTCCAAGGAATCTCTGTAGAGTTTTCTGGTTAGTTGGAGTTGGATAAACCGTAATGGCCTGGGTTTTTTCTGGATCCACTTGAACACCTTTTGCCGACACAATGTGTCCAAGAAACTTGAGTTCTTGCTGGAAAAAGTTGCATTTTTTAAGGTTGAGGGTCAGATTGGCATGGGAGAGCTTTTCAAAGACTGTGTCCAGGTCCCTCATGTGTTGCTCAGCAGAGGCTGAGAAAACAATCACATCATCGATGTACACACAGCAGATCTTTCCCCGTAGCTCTCCTAAAACTTTCTCCATTAAACGTTGAAAGGATGCTCCAGCGTTTTTCAATCCAAATGGCATGCACTTAAATTGATAAAGTCCAAATGGAGTAATAACAGCAGTTTTTGCTTTGCTGTCCTCTGCCACTGCCATATGCCAATATCCAGACTTCAAATCCAGGGTGCTGAAAATGTTTGCTCCAGTCATTGACTCCAACAACTCATGTATGATGGGCATGGGATAGGCATCCTGAAGAGTTTTGGTGTTCAAAGCTCTGTAATCCACACAAAATCGAAAAGATTTGTCTGGTTTGGGAACAAGGACAACCGGAGATCCCCATGAGGACTGTGATGGCTCTATAATACCATCTTTGAGCATTGCCTCAATATGCTCTTTTATTATTTGCCGCTTGAAAGGAGACACCCGGTAAGCTCTGCAGCGAATGGGTATTTCATCGGTAGTTATTATTCGGTGCTCTTCCACAGATGTTCTACCCAATGTCTCAGAGCATACAGATGGCCAGGCCTTCAGAAGCTTCTGGACTTCTGGTGGATGTTGAGTCTGCCTGATATACAATTCTGTGTTGGGTATTTTGTCTTCTTCCATGGGCAGAGCCAGGATCAAAGAAAGTTGAGAAGGGCTAGCATGCACAGGCGATGCTGGAGCAGTTGAAGATGAAAAAGGATAAAAGGTATAACCTTTTGGACCTTTCACCCCATATGTGTGGTCACCTAGATTGATAATGGTAGAAGTTTTGGTCAAAAAGTCCAGTCCTAGGATGATGGGAAAGGTGAGATTATTATCTTCAACCACAAAAGTCTCTAAAGACCACATCATCCCATGCCAACTGTAAATGATTGTCGCTTTCCCTAAAGCGCTGTAGGTTTTGCCATTGGCAAGTGCAAACTTCTGGTTATCAGCTGGCTTTAAAACCTCCCCTTCTCGAGCAATTATTTTCCACTGACTATTTCTCATCAGGGAATAGGTGCAA
Organism: Cyprinodon tularosa; assembly: GCF_016077235.1. NCBI lineage: Eukaryota > Metazoa > Chordata > Actinopteri > Cyprinodontiformes > Cyprinodontidae > Cyprinodon > Cyprinodon tularosa. Next base: position 502,864 of record NW_024039112.1, read on the forward strand.
GCTGTATCCAGGACGGCATTATACATCCTGTCACGCACCTCTATGGGAACATGAAGGAGAGAGGATGCAGCTGCCTCGCTGAACCACAGATACAGAGTCGGCTGGCTTTCTGGGGTTCGCCTTAGGTCTTGCTGGGCCTTTTCCTTTCGCTTTATGCTGATCCACTTTGCCCCAATAGATTTTAACACCAGCACAGTCCTTTTCAACCTGGGATCCCACCTTTATTAGCTGATCTATAGAGTTGACTGTGCCTCGAAGACAGCCTGCTATCTTCGGATTGCAGTTGTTTAAAATCCTCCTTACAAGCTCCGTCTCACTGATGTCTGGCTTCCATCTTAGACATAGTGCTTGATACTCAAAGGCGAAATCTCTCAGACATTGCTCTGGCAACTGGACCATGTCTCTCAATTTCTCTTCCACCTCTGACAGATAATCGGGAGGCAGAAAAGCAGCACAAAAGGCATTTTTAAATTCAAGCCAGTTGTGAACCTTGTTTCTAGCCACACTCCACCAGTACCGAGCAGAGCCCTTTAAGACAGCTGTTAAGGCTCCCAATAGTTCAGGATCAGACAGGGGCCGTACTGTTAGGAATGTCTCGCACTGATCAATGAAATTTAAGACATCAGAAACCTCTTCTGCACCCTCCAATGTGGGAAACTCCATGTGCACAGGTGGCTTGGAAATGACTACAGATGTTCTACTTGAGGTTGGAACTGTCTGATTGGAGGTCAATGCCGGGAGGTCTACTATCCCACAGTTCGTTGATGGCGTGACTGGAACTGCTCCTGGAGGGATGTAGGTGGTAGATTGATCCGTCCTTTGAAGGCATGAAGATCCAAAGCTTCCTTGTGGTACCCTTTGAACAGGTATGGCTAAAGGTGGAGATGATGTTTCAGGGATAGTATGTTTCATGGTAGAAGAGAGATGATCAGATGGCACAGGGAGACTTGGTCTGCCACTATCAAGGGAATGAATAGCTGTAGAGAGTCTAGCGCGCTTCAACCTCTCTATCTCAGCCTTCCACTTCTCATCTCGTCGCAGCAAACAGTCTACTATCTTAGCTTCAAATTCCTTAAAGGCTGTGTTCATGCATTGCTCCAGGGCCTCAACATTTCTGTCTACATATGTCCTGATGTTTTGCTCCCTATTCAAAGCACTTTCTATAGACGCCCTAAAATCTTCTTCCAATGATGAAATCCTAACCCCCATGTTGGTTAAATCATTCCTGATACAATTTATGTCTGACATAGTGAGATATTCCTCCTCGTCGTCTTCTCTTTCTTCAACATCATTATCTGATACATAAAGGGAGCTAATCAGAGAAGTTATTTCACCTACAGGATTTCTCCTAGTAACCCAGGTTTCTCCCCCTCTGGTGCTAATTGCCTCTTCCTGATCTACAAGAAGACCTGCTCCATTTTCTTCCTCATCCTGATCAATATCTCTTTCCTCAGCATGTTGTGATTGAGAGGGTGTGTTATCCATCTTAAAAGAAAAAACACTCAAATCAAATAAATCCAAATGTAAAACAGGATTCTCTTTAAATGTATCAACTCATGTAACACAAAACCTGATATTATATTCCTGGCCCCATACTGGCCACCATTTTGTAAAATTCAGCTAGATTAAAGCAGAACTCACAAAAACTCAAGGGGGTTTTTGTCACAGGAAAATCAGGCAAAGTATTAAAATTTTTAGCAAACAAAAATTTATTTAAAATAATAATAATAATAAATCGCACTTTTACCAAGAATCCAATGTTTAATTCAATACTATTTCAGTATAAATGATAAATAACCCAAAAAACCTTCACAAACAATTTATAAGTAAACTCAAAGTCTCAATTTATATCCGCAAAAACCAAACAAAATCATCCCTAATAACTAAAAGTCCAAAACTGTCCGTCTCTTTTTATTTCTTATAATAATGTCCAAACAGGAGTTCCATACACTCCGAACTCAAAGTAAAATCCTGGAACCGTTTCAGTCCAAAGTCCTTTCCAAAACGAAAAATCCAAACGGTAAACCCCCCACCAAAAAAAGATTAGAAAAAGAGTGGTACCACCAAAAATCCCCCAAAAGAAAAAAATAAGGTCCAGATCTCACCGGTGCGTCTTTCTTTCCCCTGGGCGGCGTCTCCTTGCACCGGGCGGCGTCCTCTGGGTGCAAACTCTGATCTGCTCTCTACAAGATCTACGGGTTTCTGTGGCGCTGGGACAAACTCTGTCTGTATTTCATCTTTATTCCTTTATTTTTCAAAGTGTTTTTAACGGACATCCAGACAAAAACTTCTGCTGCACAGTCCTGTCAGTGAGCGTCTTCCTCACCTGTCGAGCCGCGCGCGCCGATGCACACGCCCCTTTTTATTCAAAAATGTTTCCACACCAAAATAACCCAGCATGTTCATTTACATCATCATTTCTTAACCAGTGGAGTTTTGAAATAATTTTATCAAAGACATAACTGTTCTACCAGACAGTATATCATTGGTACACTTTAAAGTGCTTTATATAAAAGGTAAAAAATAACATAGTGGTTATGTTACACTAGTAAAAGTAACTATTGCATTAATTTTGCGTTTCTCGCCCCCGTAACCCTCACCACCCAGCCCTCACCTTCTCGCGGTGTGTTTCCAAAGCCAGATGAATAGAGCGGACGACAAAGACAAGAACCTGCAGAGAGTTTTGCATTTATTGCAACTCAACGTAAATGACATCAGGGGGGAACGCTATGATCTGGTGAAATTAATAACTGGGGATGTCTAATTCTGAAATCCTGTGTGTTTGGGTTGTTATAGATACTGCAACATCTATCTATCCATCTATCTATCAAGATGTATACTCTGCGTGTGACATAAAATATGGATCTCCATCCCTGCCACAAAGGCCATCAAATAATGTTTAAAATAAAAAATACAGTAGGTTGAAAAGGCAGAGTATCCATCCATCCATCCATCCATCCATCCATCCATCCAGATTTCTCCCTTTCATTTGATCGTTCACGCTCTCCACAGTTCTCCTGTGGCGCGAGCACAGGGCGACTGTTGCGCGCCTTTAGCGAGCATGCGCGTTTCCTGTCGCTTGCGCGGTGACTCTTGCCGCCTGCGCTGTGCGGAGATGCAGAGGAAACCGTAGTATCTGATGGGGAAACGCAGCTCGACGTAACACCGGTATTTCCATCAGGAAAACGCTGTTTTGCTGCTGGATCCTCCTCACTCTCCATCTCTCTGTGTGCTGTACGTTAACACCCACCAGCGGAAACACCCACCTACCCAACTGACAGACGGAATCTCACTATACATCAGCCAATCTCATCCTCCCCTCTCTCATGACAAGGCGCGCACCTCTGGATGACCTAAAAAATAATCTTTAATATCTCTTAAACAAAAGTAGCACAAACAACATTTTTTTCTGCACTAGCGTTGCACTAACCATTCAGTCTATTTGCAGAGTTTTTTGACGTGGGTGGGGTGTCAGCTTCACGCAGCTGCGCACGAGTCCTATCATGAAAAAAGGTTCATTGTGCGACCTGAGTAACGCGCAGTAACGGGGTGTCTGCAATGGTAACTGCGTTATAGTTACAGTCAAAGTAATTAGTTAGATTACTCGTTACTAAAACAAGGTAACGGCGTTAGTAACGCCGTTACTAACGCCGTTAGTCCCATCACTGTATCCAAGTAACGTCTTCCAATGGGCAATGACTTGAAGGCACAAACTAAACTGTTCATAATTTATTCTTTATGATACGCCAGCATTCATAACATGTAGGCGAATCACTGTCCCCCAGACATCCGCAGTTATATTTTTCATATTTATTATTTTTGTAAAAAATAATTATATGATAAGATTATATGATTAATTGCATCATAGATATAATGGAAATTAGTTTAATTCATTATTTATCCTTTTGCACCACAGGATGTTTAAGTCCAAAAATACATAAAACAAGTATATAACAAATAACGAAAAAAATAAAAGAGAAAATCTGAACCTGAAAAACTCTGAAGCTTTAATCCATTTCCTTTCTGTCTAGAATAGAATAAAGTCTCTATAGTGCCGAAAAGAAACGAGAAATAAAAGAAGTCTGTACAGAAGTCAGCAAAGGACCGAGAGTTGACGCGGAAACAATTAGAATAAAAAATAAATAGATAAGCCTTCTCAGACCATCTGTGTCAAATTAGAAATAGGAAAAGGCCATAAAGAAAAAATAAAAAATAACAAAAAAACTTCGGTGCTGCAAGAAGCAACATCTCTGATTAAAGCGCCTGGATCAATTTGACAGGAATGACCGTTAGAATCATTTCAGCCCAGATGTGAAGTGAACATGATTTCAGATAATAAAGTAAAAAATCTTGGTGTTATTTTTGATCAGGACCTGTCATTTAAATCCCATATCAAAGAGGTTTCTAGAATTTCCTTCTTTCATCTGAGGAACATTGCAAAAATTAGAAATATCCTGTCCAGGGTTGATGCTGAGAAACTAGTCCATGCATTTGTTACTTCAAGGCTGGACTATTGTAATTCTTTACTATCAGGAAGTCCACAAACTGTAGTTAAAAGCCTTCAGCTGATCCAAAATGCTGCAGCCAGAGTTCTAATGAAAATGAAAAAGAGAGATCATATCTCTCCTATCCTGGCTTCTCTTCATTGGCTTCCTGTTAAATCAAGAATAGAATTTAAAATCCTCCTTCTCACATATAAAGCCTTAAATGGCCAAGCTCCATCTTATATCAGAGATCTGATTGTTCCTTATGTTCCTAACAGAGCACTTCGCTCTCAATCTGCAGGTTTACTAGTGGTTCCTAGAATTTCTAAAAGTAGAATGGGAGGCAGATCTTTTAGTTATCAGGCTCCTCTCCTGTGGAACCAACTACCAGTTTTAGTCCGTGAGGCAGACACCCTGTCTACTTTTAAGGCTAGGCTTAAAACTTTCATTTTTGATAAAGCTTATAGTTAGGGTGGCTCAGGTTATCCTGAGCTATCTCTATAGTTATGCTGCTATAGGCTTAGACTTTTGGAGGACATAGGGACCCCCATTTCATCATTCTGCTTCATTCTCTCTCTGTTCTCCTATTCTGCAGAATCTGTTAGTTCAATCTCTAACCTTCTGCTCTCTCTGCTTTTCCTCAGAGTAGCTTTGCCTCGTCTGTTCCTGTTTGGCTGTGACGTCATCCTGGAAAAAAACATCAGCTGTGCTGCTTCTATCAACACCCTTGTTAATAGATGTTGGAGATCGGCCTGTTTTCCAGTGTGGTCCTGTTTCTCTGACCGTGACTGAGTGGATGTGCTCTCTTCGTCCTCTGGCATGGGAGCTGCCTTGGAGCTCGTCTGCCTGGCTGTGTGTTTCCTGGACGGGGCCGCCTTTTACAGCTGCTTTTTGTATCTCTGCTTCTGTCTCCTTGAACCCCAGTCGGCCTCGGCAGATGGCCGCTCACACTGAGCCTGGTTCTGCTGGAGGTTTCTTCCTGTTAAAAGGGAGTTTTTCCTCTCCACTGTCGCTACAAGCATGCTTAGTGTGGGGGATTGTATTTGAGTCAATGAGTCAATGCAATCAACTGGTTTTCCTTAGATAGAAAACTTTGTATCAATTTGACTGTATGATCTGGTTGAACTGTAAAGTGCCTTGAGATGACATGTGTTGTGAATTTGGCGCTATATAAATAAACTGAATTGAATTGAATTGAACATCTGCAGCAGGTTGGCTTTCTAACGGTAACAGTGAGAGCAGCTCCCAGCCTGAGCCTCAGAGTAAAGAAAACAAAGTCCATCACTCTTGAAACAGGAGCACTCGTTGAAAGCCATGATCGGAACAAAGCAGCTGGAAGAAGCTCTGAGAGGAGAAAATTCTGCTTCTCTGGGCAAACACACACAGAATGGAGGATTTTAGGAAGCGTTGCTGCTTTAAATCAAACTTCCCAGGAGAAGGAGGAGTTTAAATCTTAATTTCAGGACTGCCAACTTTTCACCACACCTTGGGGTGAGATTTTGAAATAGTTTGGACAGGAAACCCTGTCAGGGTTAGATGAGGGTAGGAGCAGCTAAAGGTTGGAGGTTTCCAGAGAATTTAAATGAAATAAAGTGACAAAATGTGGAATTTTTATAAAACAGTAAATGTTACTGAGTAACAATAAGTGGTCGGTAGGTATGTGGAGCATGTTGCTCACAATATACAGTATTTTCTACATTCTGGTTATTTTTAGAGAATTGATGTAAAGCAGAATAGTCCCTACTAAAATACTCGCATCTTAAATACACTTTAAACTAAGAATTTCACAACTTTGTTCATTAATTATTCTCTGCAGTTCAAGTAAATTAAACAATGGGGAACTAATAATACAGGAACCAGGACAATTGAAACCTATGCAAACTACACTGTCTATGAATATTTGGTAATAGGCTAAGGATTAAAAGCGTCATTCAATATGTTATTAGTTTTTCTTACAATTGACAAAACAGCTAAACAATTCAGACCTTCTGTAGATTTTATTTAAACTCACCATGACAGGAGACAGCACTTCTCTGGATGTTTCAGTTTGGAAGGTGTGATGGAAGTAAAGTTTTTAAACATATTCAATGTAACAAAGTAAAGATAAATGAATATGATAAGTAATAATAAAAGAAGAACATCCCTGTGGTTTCTCCTCTATGAATCCAGGATAACTGAGCTGTTCTGCACATCCTCTCTGAATGTAGTTGGTCTTTTCTTGGGTGGCTGATCTTTTGAAAAATAAATTGCAATGGTTCTTTTTCTTTTTGTGGACCTCCTACGGGTTAGAGACAAACCTGGAAGCTTTAAGAATTAAAATATTTGTGTTGGTTTATTTACTCCTAAATTCCAAAGGGAGATTGTTAAACTAGACTGAGCTGAGTTTTAATCTCTGTCATTTTTTAGTGTGAGAAATTGGGAATATGGAGTAAGAGTGTGTGAAGACACTGAGATGGGTGAGTCTGACTCCCAATGGGTGAGAGTTGACAGCACTGTAATTTATAGAACTATCCTGCACATTGGTGGTTCTAGACGGTGGCCATATGGGGCCAATGCCCCCCTAGACCTGACGCTGGCACCTGTGCTGAAAGTATACGGTAAAAATTTGAAATTTAAGTCAATTATTCTTTTTTTTTATGTGTATTTTACCTTTTATTAGCAGGATGGTGAGACAATGTACTAATGGAATGAGATGATTCACTTTTTTAAAAAAAGAAAAAAAATCAATATTTTATTTTAAGTGGATAATATGTAATTATCTGATTTTGGGGACAAAACAATCATTCTTGTTAGAGCCATAAACAAGAAATATTTTGGTTATAGTACTTTTTAGAATTTTTGTGGGATGCCATTTTTTCTGTAATTTTGTCATTTGTTGTAAGGTTAACCTCAGTACAATTGTGTTTTAATGCGAAGTTTACTTCTATGTTAAAAGGCGTTTTTCCTGTTTTTAGTTTTTTTTCTGTAAATGGATATAGACTGCAGGAGGGTTGCGCAGCAAAAAGTTACAGTTTTTGACTTTGTATACCATTTTTTTTTTTTTTTTAAAGGAAATAAATTGTACTGTGACTATTTTGTTTGACTTGGATAAAGAATTTTTGGATAAACTTCATGGTTTTTCATGTGTTCTTTACTTATCCAGAAGGGCAATTAGAATGACACAGATATTGGATCTGTTGCCGTAAAATTCGTCAAAATCGAATATAACCTCCAAGGAAAGGACATCCAAAAGAAAGAAGGAATCTAAAAAGAAGAGCCCTTTCAGTGAAAGCTTTCACAAGCCTGTGGGTGCACAGTGAGTAGAAGTGCTGCAAACGCTAATGATAAAGCCCGCTGTATTAATTGTAGAACCTCTCGGTCTTACTAGATAAAAGTTCTTTATGGAGGCTTCCCAAATTTGTTTGGAGTGATGGATTGAAAAAAAACGAAAAAAAAAGAAAAGGAAAATGAGCAATTGCTTGTGGGTGCACCAGACGCACCACAGGCAGGTGACCACAAGGGGGAGCCAAAGTACACTCAAAGAGTACTTGAAAAGAAACTACACAGGCTTATTGGACAAAGAAGAGCAAAAATTGCTTATTACAGCTAAAATGAAGGATACAGACAGTATGAAGGGCAATGAAGAGCATGTTGATCAAGTAGAATCAGAAACACTGCAAAGTTTTTACAAGCTGCATGAAGAGTTCATACTGTTAAATAACAATGTTGTGCAGATGTTACCTGAAGATGAAGCTAATGCTGATCAATATTACTGGTATGAGCAGTACTCGAGTTGAGGGGGAATGGCATCCCCCTTCTTAAAGGAACCAGTCTATCTGTACTTTATAATATTTTTATTTTGTTACTGTTGCAGTCTCAGTAATATGAAAGCACTGAATAGATGTATGTTATTCAAATTTGTGTTTGGGCTTATTTTTTAGCTTAATACAAAAACCTAACAAAAGCCTTTAAATGCTGTAACTGCAGGTTTATCATCCCAAACCCTTATAGCAGGGGTAACCAATTAATGATCAGCAAGGTCTGAATTAAGGTCTGGAGACATTTCTAATGATCTTACTTTAAACAGATTTTAACACTGAAATAAAATGAGGTGTTAATGCATTCATGTTATATAAAGATTTTTTTTAATTAAAAAAATAAAACTAAAAAAAGAAAGACATTGTTCTATTTTAAAATCTAAAGTGTTTTTTTTTTTAAGTAGGGAACAACGATCGTTTGGTATATAGACAATTTCCTGATTCCTGTATTTTATTAAACACCTGAACTGACCGTTTGTTTTTTATTTCTTTTTTCTGTCTTAATGAGAGCAGTGGGCTTTATGCTGCCCTGCAAGACATTAAACTTGGGTTTGAATGGAGACAAAGCAATTCTAAAGCACATATCAAGGAGCTCATTTTGAGCCTGGATCCATATTTATTTTTGATTCTGTTCATGGTGGAGAATCCTGCTTCACAGCAGCAGGTTGAGCCAAACATACTCTAAATGTTCAGGCTCGCTCCGGTCCAGCCAGGGTTAAGATCCACTATTGCAATCAAACCAAACAGAAAAAAAGAACAGCGAGAAGATCCCATTTGTCAAATTAAAATATAGTAACAACAGATCAGTAACTACAAATTAGAGCATAATTCTTATGTATTTCAAAAGACTAACACCATTCATTTAAAATGTTGGATGCAAACTATTGGTACTTCAACAGACCAGGAAGCAGATTTCTCATCTCCATTAGAAACCGCACATATGCTGGATGCTGATGGGGATTTTTTTACATGTCATATTAAATAAAGCGTTCATTTCTGCATGTTTTGCTCCTACGAATTTAATGATAATATCGCGCATGCTTTCCTCGAGCTCCGAGGATAAGTCAGAGCGCAGCAATATGGGAGGAACTGCGGAGGCTGTAGGCTTTGCTTTTCGCAGGATGTCTGGAGCGCTGCGGGGCGGAGCGGAGAATGTGGAATTTGGGGGTAACAGGAGAAGCGGCGCAAGTGACGTTTAGACATTGTCGTCAGACAACATGCAGTAATTTATAAATGTTTTAAATCAGGTTTGGTCTGGATTAGCCAGCAGGTGGGTCCACATCCGGACCGTAGTCCGCTAATCCGTGAACTCTGCCTTATAGTGTCCCCACCAACTTTCATTACAAAGCTACACCCTTGCAGATAACAACCCTTTGAGTTATCTTCATTCAGCCAAACTTAGTTTTATAGAGCACCGTTGGGCTGCTTAACATTCTGCTTTTGATTTCCACATAAAGTATCATTCTGGACGCAGCAATACCAATGCTGATGCACTCTCTTGCCATCCAACATCAGGTATCAGCCTGGCAAAACTCTTGTCTTGCACCTAGAGGTTTTTCAGTGTGCCCCATGTCCTGTTCCAGTGTCAGCAACCCAATCTGTGGTGACGGTTCTGCCATCTCATTCTGTATCTGACCTTTGTGCTTTGCAGGAAGCTGATCATCTCCTGAAGGACATTTTGGGTTTTTGGAAGGGGCAAATTTATCCTGTGGCTGAGGAAAGATGGCATTATCCTAAAATGGTTTTGGTTCTTTTGAAACCAAGAAAAGTTGGGGTCGTCTTGTGGAGAGAGATGGTGATCAAGTCCATCGATCAGATGGTGGTGAGGAGATGTTACAGCTTTTTTGCCATAATTTCTTAAGCAGGATGTTCTGATCCAATTACATCAAGAGCATGGACACCAGGGTGTGGAATGCACCACCAAGTTGGTACGGCAGCCCTGTTACTCACCTGGGATGTCTAATGACATTAAACAGGGTACAAGAGGGTAAATGGTGCCAGGTTGCTAAAATTGTAACATCTAGATCTAGTACTTTCATGAGCCACCTGTTAGCTTCCTGGCCAAGCGAGACTGTTGCCATGGATTTTACCGTGTTGGAACCTTCGAGAAATGGTCTGGAAAATGTTCTTGTAATTACTGATGCATTTTGTATATACAGCATTGCTGTCTCAACTCGGGATCAGAAAGCAGCCACTGTTGCCCAGGTTTTGCTAACTGAATGGTTCTTCAGATTTGGAGTTCCAAGCCGCATTCATTCCGAGCAGGGTCAGAGTTTTTAGAGTGCGTTAATTTAGGAGCTCTGTAACCTGTATGGAAATGCGCAGTGTGAGCGCTTTAATAAAACACTTCATAATCTGCTGCGCGTTTTACCAATGTCTAGAAAGCGGGATTGGGCTTCCTATCTTACACAAGTGCTTTTATGTTACAAAACTACCCCTCATCAGAACATGGGCAAGTCTCCTTTTTTTCTTATGTTTGTCCGTGAACCTTAGCTGCCGGTGGATTTCTTATTGGGTCGTATTCGGGACCCTGCACCAGGTGAGGTGGAGGATTGGGTGGCTGAGCATAAGACCAGGTTAACGATGGCTTTTCATCATGCTCAGGATCAGCTTCTGGCAGCTGCAGGGCGTACAAAAGAGCATCATGATCAGGGCATAAGGGAGACTCCATTGCAGGAGGGACAATTGGTTTACCTGTGTGATCATAGTGCTAGAGATCGTCATAAAATCCAGGACCTCTTCCACCCGGTTATCCATCAGGTCATGAGAGCTCCAACAGCTAGAGGGCCAGTTTATACTGTGGCTCTTGTAGGTGATTTGGTGAGAACTCAAAATGTACACCGTGACATGCTGAAAGCTGGGTTTGGGCCAGAGCCCACACCTGTACCCCTGCAGTTAAAACCTACCTTGCCTTCAGGGGGGGGTTGGATGACTCTCAGGAGGATGATGTTGGAGGCTCAAAATGGTAGAATTCTCTCAAAACCAGAAATCAAGAAGCCTTTAGTCGATTATCTCCATTTGCCCACAGGACGAGGGAACAGCGTTTTTTGAAAAGTCAAATTCACAAGCTGTCCACAGTACACATTTACAGCGCTCAAATCGTCACAGACAATCTCAAAGCATTTATAGCCTGCATGATTGCCTGATGTGATGTGGATTCAGGTGGGCCTTCATGTTTGCTCTGATACTTAAACAGGAAAAAGATGTTTTTGCCAAAATCTTGGCCCACAAATTATCATACATGCAGGTCACCAAGTCAAGGATGTTATTGCCGAGAATCATGTTATTTCCAATAGTTGTACCTGGCCTACAGGATGTATTACTAATTATGAAAAAAAGAAAGAAGCCTTTTTACTGAGCCACAAGTAAGACTTAAATATAATTACTTCTGCATCCCCCCTGTAGTTCATTGCAAATTAAATAGTAATGTGATGATACAGCGTCATGTGAGGAATAACTGACTAAATGAACTTACATCTGTGAAGTTTAAATGTGAAAACGAAGTGTTAATGATAACGACAAAGCTTAATATGGGTATACATTGGGAGATATAAACCTTTAAATTAAACCATTATTAAGTATCACGATTAATAATAAAACCCAAAGTGAATATTAAAATCAAAGTGAATAATACTGAACCCTCAAAGAGAGATCATCGTTTTCCACATTACCAAATTTCAACTAGTATGGGATCAAGAGACCTCTTATTCGTCCTGTGGGCATCTATTATGCAGAATAATTGTGCGTTACAATCATCACGGTATAGTTGTAGAATACATAGATAATTCATTCTTGTGATGTCTTCTTTTCTGTTGAAAAAAACATGATCAAAAACATAGTTCTTTCACTTTCAGGATATAGTCCCTGGCTTTTAAAAGCATGTACACAGGAGCACAGGTACATACCTTCAGCATTCTTGCAGCGACTGTTAGACGGTTTTTAGTTTCGATAGTCTCTGGTCCTGGGTCGGCCATGCGACACGAAAGCAGAAAAAACGCAATTAGTGTTATTATCACGATTATCCTAATCCTGCATGCACTATGGCCAGCATTGTTTCATTTCTATATTTAGTTTGTTTAGTTCAGTTAATACTGCATGAAATGTTCCTTTTGGTGCAGTGTTCAAAGGTATGTATGTACAGCATTCGGTGCTTCTACGAGATTTTGTCTTATTACCTTCTGACCCAATTAAGTCTTTTACTCCTTCGTACACTAGTGTACTTTCATTCTAACCAAGGCACAAAGTCCAACCCACTTAAGGGGTAAGATGTTTACCAAAATGTCATCAACACACATCAAATAACTGCTACTGGGTATATTTGGTCTCCTAAGAAAAACAAAGTTGAGATAGTTAGTTATATTTTCACATTGTTATTCTGCAAAGTCAAAGATTTCATACCATATGGGTCTTTCTACAAAAGCTGGAGTTAAATTTGCATGTTTAAACCATGACAATACCAATGTTATATTGCATTTTTCTGTGGTACATTGATTCCACCACTGTCTGCAAAACCACAACTGGCGAAACATTCATAACTAGCACTGTAATCAATTTCATAATTAATAGATGGGGCGCTTTGTGTGGTGCTGAGGTTAAATTCAGCACATAATCAATCAAATCTGTGTCCCTCCCAGTTCTCCAAGTATTGAAGTGAGTTACGTAAACCATACAGTAGTCTGCAACTTTACTGCTCATTGGTAATCTAAACAATGACACAAGATCCTCTCTGGGAGTAAACTCAACTTTCTGAAATTTACTTCTTTGCACTTCTGCACACTGTACAGAATTATATCTTTCTGGAACAACAATCAGAGTTCCTCCAGGAGCACCAGACCAAATCAAACAATCATTCGCTGTTAATTCTTTAGCCGCATATCATAACCAATTATACCATATTCTGAATTGCCCTCTGCCATAGAGCATCACCTCTTGGTCTGAACCTATGCAATTTAATGTCTTGTCATCTATTCACCGATCAATAACAACAAGCATTTATCTTTTACCATTGACCGATTTTATCATGTCGACATAGTCCATCCTCAGGTGTTTAAATGGTCCTTCTGGGATGGGATGTGACCTATTGGCGACTTAATGTCTTTCCGAACTTGATTGTGTGCACATATGTCACATTGGCTCAAGTTTAATCAACCAACACTTGCACGTACGGGGACCAATAACCTTGTTCGCTCAACTTGTTCGACACTTTTCCTCTGTCACAATGTCATAACCCATGTGCTTCTGAAATGAATATTGTCAAGTGTGCTACCGCTAGCATCAAATGGCCAGCCTTCACAAACATTTATCACTTTCTGTAGTGCCTCTTTGTGCCCAAAGAGCAAAGATGCCACTCTTGGTATTACAGCGGCCTGGCACCTGGTTGCCTGTTTGGCGGCTTCGTCTGCTGCGTTGTTTCCTTTCACTGTAAACTCACTGCTCCTCATGTGTGCTTTACATTTTATTATTATTACACTTTCGAGGGCTGGCCAGCATTGTAATGCCCATAACCTGCCGTGATCTCTGGGTCATGCCGTAGGATCTAGTCAGCAAGACTCAAACACAGTTTGCCATTTTTCATCCTTGGTGCTAAAGTGTGCAGGCTCATCTTCGGGGCGATGACGCAACACCAGGGGTAGAATGTGGTGGGATGGTGTTCCACCCTCCCCACTCTGTGCACCAAGTATAGCAAGAATCAAGCCATTTATTGGTGGGTGGGCCAGATGGCTTTATAGCTGAGGAGGCCTCTGTGAGGTGAATGTGTCTCTGTTTCCCCTACATGTCGGCTGTCTAAGTGGCTGGTAAGCTTGATCTGCTGATCTAAATTTGTAAGTGCCACTTGTGCAATCTGTGATTGGGCTTTGGTGCTATACCTGCCGTATGCTTCTGCAGAATTGCTCTGCTGGTTTTGGCAGCTGCAGCTGAGGTTGTTGCATCTACTCCTCACCTGCTGGTCCACTTTCTCCCTGGGTAAGCTACCTGTTAAGATTTTAATTTACTTTGCCTGAATGTACCGGTTTTGTGGTTTAGGGTTTTCTTGAAGCTGCAGTGCTTTGGACGCTCTGCTGTCTGGTTTTGATGGTGTTTGTCAGGCCGCTCTCAACAAAACCTGTTGCTGCTTGGACAGGCTGAGTGAGCGGGGAATGACTCCTCTGATCCTATTGAAAGACATATGAAATTGTTTAATGACAATTTGTTCCACTGTTTGAAGTGCTTGCTTTTTCTTTTACCATTTAAATTACTAATGTCTTTGCTCTTATTTTGATTTACTAATTATTTTCCTTTTGCACTTTATGTTTTGTTTGTTGATTTATTTATTTGGAATAATTTAAATTACCCTTATTTCCTATGATCCCTTTTCTTTTCAGGGACTGAGCAGCCATGTTTTGACACAAAGAAATGTTTTAATAAAATTGTTAGATAAAATATTGTCGACTATTCTGTGTTTTCATGCATCTTGTTTAAAGAGTTCCCGCCTTTGCCAGTCACATAGTCATACCATGACTGCCCCCTCAGTCAAACTTGTTAATGATTTTCTAAAAGCAGAACGAATAACAACTGATTAGAGAAGGAAGACTATTTATTCAATCTCCTTTACTTTAAAATTTGATTCTCAGAGGTTTTGTTTTTTTAAATTAAGACTAAACATTAAGATGAATATGTTGCCTGGAAAGTCACTGTGAAGCTCATAAAGTCTCAGATGTATGATCCTATGTGACAACCAGTGTATGTCAGTGTGAAGCAGCAGCTGTTGGTGCTCTGAGCTTCTCTCATGATGAAGAGTTTTACACAATCTGGGATTCAGTGGCTGAGATTGGATGAAGTTTATCATCTTTACAGCATCAATAACAGCACTTAAACCCTAATACTAGCCAGTGCTCCATTATGAATAATGTGATGCTTCCCTTTAAAGCTGAAGTCTGTAAGTTTTTAAAAATCACTTTTTTGTCATATTGGCTAAAACTGTCCCTATGCCCAGACAGCAGTACATGTGATATGTAACCTGTGAAAAAAACTGCTTCAATTGGTCATGCCTACTGCCTGTATTGCAATCTGGAAAGAATATTTCGGGACGAGACAAAACAACCAATCACAGCCAGAGGAGCGTCTGATGGAGTGTCAATCACAGCTCACACACGCTGAATCCCGCCCTCTCCCTCTCACCGCTGAACCTGCCGCTGCCGCCCGGCTGCCGCAGTCAGGAGGACGCGCGTGGAGGTCATGGCGGAGCGACAGCCACCAGCGAAAGAGAAACTGCCCTTACTGCCCCTGCCGACAACTGCTTACACGACAAAGACTTCAAAAAAGAAGATGTCTGCTTGGACGCTTCTGGTCGCATGCGGTAGCCGCGCAGATGCTGTGAGAGGGGTGGAGCTTGGAGGTGGGGCATGAGTGAAGCAGAGAGGGTGGGGGAGTGGCGTGAAACCTGTTTTTCTTCAAATTTTCAGTCGAAGTCTGCTCTCTTCTCAATGTTACAGACTGCAGCTTTAATGTTGGAATTTACCCTTTTTAATCAATTGAAAGTTACTTAGGGCTACAGATCAGATAAGTGGAGCATAAGAACAAAAACCTGCTTTTTCCTTTTTTGTCTCTGGTTCTGCCGGGTAGATTTGATCCAGTAGACCTGAAAGGTCTGCTGTTGATCCACTGACAGCAAGTCTGCAGCAAAGCCATTCAGTGAGTTCTACACTAACAGAAGGATTTTAGTCATTTCTCAGAAATATAGGAAGCCAGTGGAAGGACTTCAGAACTGGGCTGATGTTTGGTACTTTCCTAGTTCTAGTGAGGATGCAGGCAGCAGCTTTCAGCTGCAGCTGTCTGATCCGATGCAGGGATCAGTTTTACTAAAAATGGACGAAGCAGGAATTAGTTTATCAAGGTCCTACTGAGACATTATTCCTTTAATCCTGGAGATGTTCTTTAGGGAATAGAAGGATGACTGTGTTTGTGTCTCTGTGTTCCTCTGAAAGTTCAGTTCCATCTCTACACACATCCTGCTTCTAGCATTTAGAAAATCATATTCTAACATTTCAAAATATACCTGAATTCCAGAATCTTTCAAATATTTCAATATGTTAGGGAAGTGATGCTCAGCTTCAAGCAGCATCACAGCAAAGGAAAGAAACAAAACACTCATTTTAACTTATTTGTTTTCCAAAGTTGAATAGAACTGCAAATCAGATCACACTATATCCACACATCTGCATAAAGATATAATTTCAATCTGAAAAACTCACACAAAGAGAAAAGACAATTAGTAGAAATGTATCGATACAATTACTTTGACTTTGGTGCTCAGATCTTTGCAGGAAACATAGCACTTACTTTTGATAGATATGCATGAACAGGAGAAAAGAATAGGGCTGTTTCCCCCCCAAGCCTAAAACTGGTGGTGGAGTGGAGATAGATGAAGTTGGTCAGTCTGTGGACATTTAGGAAATACCCATATTTGGTCCTCAGTGGCAACAGTCATTGAGTCAGTAATGGAAAGCACGTCTTCACTTTCTGATTTCCTCGTAGGTTTATGTGGTTTAAGGTTTTTTTAGCACTACATCCTTTTTCTTCAAATATGTTATTCTGTGAATTCCGGTAAAGTTTAAAAAAATAATCCACTGGTCTTTCCAAGGTTTGAAGACGTTTTGCTTCTCATCCAGGAAGCTTTCTCAATTCAAAATGTCTGGATTCGCATTGAGTTTGAGGCTTTATGTAGACAAGGCCTTGTATTGCTTTGAAACATGCAAATTGAAACTGATGAGCGGGTCGTAGGATTCCAGTGTTAGCCTGTAATATCTGAAACCTGTCTATGATTCTGAAGGTTGGTCGTTAAAGGAGGCGATTGTTCACCTGGATGAATAGAGGAGGTACTTTGTTCCTCTGTGATGGGGTGGGGGTTGTGGTGATACCTGGAAGGAATCAACTCAATAACTGAATTGTAAGTTTTTGTAAGTTTTTGGAAGCTGGAATCTGAGTCCACCACCTCTGTTTAAAGTTGGTTTTTCTCTCTTAACATAGATGGCTTCCTTAACACCCCTCTCAAACCACCTATTTTCTTTATCCAAAATGTGAACATTCTGGCAGCGGCGTAGGAAGCGGGGGGGACGGGGGGGACATGTCCCCCCCAATATAAAAGCCAGGTGGATATGTCCCCCCCAGAAAATTGTACCGCAAAATATTAGATTTTGACATTTTTTAACTAGCGTGCTTTTATTTTGAAGGCGCAGCATAGCGTTACGTCACTGTACTCCCCCTCCCCTCTCTAAACTGCTGAGTGAGAGTGTTTGAGCACTCAGAATGGAGGGAAACAGCGATACAGAAGTCAGAAACTTGTGAAAGAGGTAAAATGGTCTGTCGGGATGCTGCCTATTTAAAACGTCTTTGTTGTCAGTTCACTTTCATATATAGAAACTGAATCTTTTTGGTTTAGTCATCTTAGTCTTGTACGAAAGAGGATTAGGGCCACTGGAAAAAAAAAAAGTTGACTGATTTTTAAATTTTTTTTTAGTTTAACATGGGTAAAAAAGTAAGAATTCTGACTTTTCTCAGAATTCTGACTTTAATCTCAGAATTCTGACTTTAATCTCAGAATTCTGACTTTTTTCCTCAAAATTCTGACTTTAATCTCAGAATTCTGACTTTTTTCTCAGAAATCTGACAGATGATTAATATTTCTAATCAATTTACAGTGTTTTTTTTTTTTTAATAAAAAAAAAAACAAGAAGGTCTAACTAAAAAAATAACCAGAATATATGTTTAGAGTAAAGATTTACTACTTGTACACAAGCACACAATTTCAAATCTGCTGAGCTTGCTGTGCAAGAAAATGTAAAATATACGTATAAAGAAATATAACAGGAAGTACTGCTAAAACAAACTAAATGTTAAATAATGTAGATATTGGTTTAAAAAATTCTTCAGATTTGGAAGGAATACATAATTTTGAAATTAATCAACAAATCTGGTAAAAAATAAATAAATAAAAAATAAAAGTTGCACTTTTTTACTTGAGGAATTTGTTGAATAACTTCATAATTATGAGTTTAACTAGTTGGAGGTAATGCTACACTTCTCTGCTTCCTGTCCTGCTCATAAAAGGTAAACATTATAAACCCACCATTAATTTTCTACACTATTTGGAAAACACAACACAAATGTAATATAACAAAAGTATGTTTAACAACAAACATGTTAGCATCAAGCCATAGCCATGTCTGTTTTAGAGACTAGCTCTCTTGTTTTAATGACCTTCTGCTCCTCCATTTATAAGGGGGACCCCTCGGGCACATCAAAAGTTGCCTAATTCTGTAATTTTTCACCAATATGTCACTGGCTCTCTCAAACAACTCACATCTTTATCAGTGAAGCTGAATGCTCCACATCTCTACCTTCATGGTGCCCATCTACATTAAGATCCAAAATTCTGAGATTAAAGTCAGAATTCTGAGAAAGAAGTCAGAATTATGAGATTAAAGTCAGAATTCTGTGAAAAAAAGTCAGAATTCTGAGAAAAAAGTCAGAATTCTGACTTTTTTCCTGTATTAAACTGAAATAAAATTTAAAAATCACTTAACTTTTTTCAGTGGCCCTAATCCTCTTCCGTAGTCTTGGGCTGATCACTCATCCAATATTTAACTGCTAACTTTCTCTAGATGTTTGCCACGCTAGCCAAAATTTTATTTTTTTTTATATATCTCATTTCAGTACAATGCCACCACCAACTAAAAGGCTTAAACAGCAGTAGGACTTACTCAGATTTTTAAAAAAGAGAAACGTCAGTGTGAGTAACAGTCACCTAACACAACTTGTGTTGAAATTAGCCCGGTCTGGGATTTTTTATTTTTTGTGTGGTTTTGATTCGCCGAAATGGACAGATGTTATACCTGCCACGCTCCTGATCGTTAGTTAAAACCACAGGGAGAATTAATTTTAATTCTTAGCAGCGAACTGCTGCACAACCACTAATTAACCAACTAATTAACTTCTACATCTTTATTTCCTCAGATAAACTGCTGGCTCCTCTTTTTAGACTATAAACAGATTAACACAACATTGACAACTCTGTAGTTTTCTCTGTTCTGTACTGCAAATTGGAATTAAAGACGCCATTTCTACCAAAGGTCGGGACAGACTGGCGCACCAGCACCTCCTGACCCCACTAAGGGACAGGGTGTACAGAAAATGGAAGGATAGATGGATTTCTACCAAAGATTTAGAATGCGTTTTTGAACCAGATGCTTCAAAGCGCCCTGTCCATAATTCTTCACCACACTGTCAGCTCCCTCTGTCAGTCAATCTATATAAATTCATTTTTGACCATTATTGCAAGTTTGACAAAATAAAACATATCAAACTTTGCACTTCTGTGGCCTACTGAATTGTTTTTTAATCCAACTGAAATATTTGATTTTCTAGTGCGTATGCGGACACTAAATATGCCAAGGGCTGAAGCCCTTGAAAGACATCTCCCTTTGCTTAATAAAAGACTCCAGTCAATTTGTTTGGTGATATGCTCACATCTTATGAACAAATGCATTATGTAAATTTTAAATGCATTATTTTTGCAAGACACATTTATAAAGGAATAAAGTAAAAGATTAAATAGCCTTTTTTTAAAGTAGCGTACTTAAGACATGTTTCTGTTGAATATTTACGAATCTCAGATTTCCGACATGTGTCCCCCCCAATTGTAAACATATTCCTACGCCCTTGCATTCTGGTCCTCAAAAGAATGTTCTTTGTCCACAAGGTGTAGGTGTACTGCGGAGTCTTGTCCAGAGGAGGCCGCTCTTCTGTGTTGGGTCATGCGTCTGTGGAGAGGTTGTTTGGTTTCTCCAATGTACAGATCAGAGCATTCCTCGCTGCACTAAACAGCATATACCACTCCGCTCATATTCGGTCTGGGGGGTTTATCTTTAGGATGCACTAGCCTCTGTTCAAAGGTTTTGTTTGGTTTGAAATGTACTGGGACTTTGTGCTTGGAGAAAATCCTCTTGAGTTTTTAGGAGACCCAGCAACATAAGGGATTGTGATATTTGTGTGTTTAATTATCTTACTGCTTCTGTTGCGTGTCTTTCGGATTTCCTTGCTGATTTGATAAATGCCCAGTTTGGGTATCCAAAGGTTTGGAACATCTTTGATGTGTTTCTGTTCTTTGTGCTTCCCTTCTGTTTTAGTAGGGACATGTTCTGCCCGGTGTTGAAAGGTTCTGATGACTGAGAGTTTGTGTTCCAGTGACTGGAACCTTTGTATTGAGAAAGCTTCCTGGATGGGAAGCGAAACGTCTTTTATTCTTTGAAAATACATTGTCCAACAGGGATTTCAGCTGATTTATTTGATTGTTGAATACAGTGGAGGGTCTATGATGCTGCGAGCCTGAATCCCCCCCAAAGGAACCACGACCAAATGACATGGTAAATAATAATCTCCTGAGGGAATTAAACATGGGTTGTCCTTTGGTCTTTGAGCATTTTCATGATGTGAAACACTTGTCAAATAAACACTGAAAGGATTAATGTGATATTAAATCTACCTTCAAGGATCACCTCGATCTCCAGATCTAAACCCAGTAGAAAAGCTGTGGGTGAGCTGGGGAGAGCATGATAGAGGATTCCATGATTGGATATCATTAGAACTCCAACATTATGAACACAGACTGGTTTGTCTGAGAACAGACGGATTGTTTCCCTGATTGGAACAGAAACACTCAACATGTTTCAGTTCTCAGAGGGTTTCTGCTGTTTAGGACTGAGGTCAGTCAGAGTATTTCTGACCTTTATCTGATTATATTCACAGGTTCCCTCAGAGCCACAGATAGAACATTGGATGCTCTACAGCAGAAAAAGGACAAATCTAATTATAAATGCGGACAGTTTAATAAAGGAACCATCCTTGTTTAACCTTTATGCTGTTTAAAGTCACTTCTATAGCAGTTTTCTTCAGTGTAAATGAAAGCAAACCTGCAGCCATCAACAGTTCCAGTTGAAAAGCATAGCTTAAAAAGCATAGCTTATTCCCCTTCACAGGTTGATGATTTTGTTGATGGGGTTGCTAGTTCTCTGCGTACTGCCTTAGACAACGCAGCTCCCTTGAAAATGAAAACCGTTGAAAATAGAAAGCTTGCTCCTTGGTTTAATGCAGAGCTGCGTACTTTGAAGCAAAATGCTAGGAAACTGGAGAGAAAATATCGCTCCACAGGCCTGCGGGAGTCCTTCCTAGTCTGGAAAAATGGTTTACTGCTGTATAAGAGGACCCTTTGTAAAGCAAGAGCAGCATACTTCTCCTCATTAATAGAGGAGAATAAGAATAATCCTAGATTTCTTTTTAATACAGTTGCCAAACTCACCCAGAGCCATAGCTCTGTTGAACCGTCCATTCCACCTGCTCTTAGCAGCAATGATTTTATGAGATTCTTTATAAATAAGATTGATCTTATTAAAAATAAGATCATAAGCACTCCTCTATCCGCGATTGTACCTGAGGTAGTCATGGAATCTGAACCAGGTTTAGACTGCTTTGCTTCATCTAAGCCTTCAACTTGTATGTTAGATCCAGTTCCAACCAGGTTATTTAGGGAGGTATTCCCTTTGATCTCCTCCTCCATTTTAGATGTGATTAATCTATCTCTGTTACAGGGATATGTACCTAAAGCTTTTAAGGTTGCTGTAATTAAACCTCTGCTTAAGAAACCGTCTCTTGACCCAGATGACTTGGTTAATTATAGACCTATATCCAATCTTCCTTTCTTATCCAAAATTCTTGAGAAAGTAGTTGCCAAACAAGTTTGCGACCACTTACACCATAATGAACTTTTTGAAGAGTTTCAGTCTGGCTATAGAGCTCATCATAGCACTGAAACAGCTCTGGTGAAAGTCACTAACGATATTCTCATGGCCTCAGATAATGGACTTGTATCTGTGCTCGTCCTGTTGGATCTTAGTGCTGCATTTGATACAGTTGACCATAATATTCTTTTAGAAAGACTTGAATATTTTGTTGGAATTAAAGGAACAGCACTAGACTGGTTTAAATCTTATCTATCTGATCGAATTCAGTTTGTTTATGTTAATGATAGATCTTCAACACGCTCAAAGGTTACCTGTGGAGTACCACAGGGATCAGTGCTAGGACCAATTCTCTTTACTTTATACATACTCCCAATTGGTAGAGTTATTAGACAGCATGGGATTAATTTCCACTGTTATGCTGATGATACCCAGCTATATCTGTCTATAAATCCAGATGAAGCTAACCCATTACATAGATTACAGGCATGTCTTGAAGACATAAAAACCTGGATGACTCTTAACTTTCTGCTTCTGAATGCAGACAAAACAGAAGTTATAGTCTTTGGACCAGAGTCTCTGAAAAAGAAGCTGATTAGCCAGTCACTTCATTTGGATGGGATTAAACTGATTTCAGATAATAAAGTAAAAAATCTTGGTGTTGTTTTTGATCAGGACCTGTCATTTAAATCCCAGATCAAAGAGGTTTCTAGAATTTCCTTCTTTCATCTGAGGAACATTGCAAAAATTAGAAATCTCCTGTCCAGGGGTGATGCTGAGAAACTAGTCCATGCATTTGTTACTTCAAGGCTGGACTATTGTAATTCTTTACTATCAGGAAGTCCACAAACTGTAGTTAAAAGCCTTCAGCTGATCCAAAATGCTGCAGCCAGAGTTCTGATGAAAATTAAAAAGAGAGATCATATCTCTCCTATCCTGGCTTCTCTTCATTGGCTTCCTGTTAAATCAAGAATTGAATTTAAAATCCTCCTTCTCACATATAAAGCCTTAAATGGCCAAGCTCCATCTTATGTCACAGATCTGATTGTTCCTTATGTTCCTAACAGAGCACTTCGCTCTCAATCTGCAGGTTTACTAGTGGTTCCTAGAATTTCTAAAAGTAGAATGGGAGGCAGATCTTTTAGTTATCAGGCTCCTCTCCTGTGGAACCAACTACCAGTTTTAGTCCGTGAGGCAGACACCCTGTCTACTTTTAAGGCTAGGTTTAAAACTTTCCTTTTTGATAAAGCTTATAGTTAGGGTGGCTCAGGTTATCCTGAGCTGTCTTTAAAGTTATGCTGCTATAGGCTTAGACTTTTGGAGGACATAGGGACCCCATTTCATCATTCTGCTTCATTCTCTCTCTGTTCTCCTATTCTGCAGAATCTGTTAGTTCAATCTCTAACCTTCTGCTCTCTCTGCTTTTCCTCAGAGTAGCTTTGCCTCGTCTGTTCCTGTTTGGCTGTGACGTCATCCTGGAAAGAAACATCAGCTGTGCTGCTTCCATCAACACCCTTGTTTATAGATGTTGGAGATCGGCCTGTTTTCCAGTGTAGTCCTGTTTCTCTGACCGTGACTAAGTGGATGTGCTCTCTTCATCCTCTGACATGGGAGCTGCCTTGGAGCTTGTCTGCCTGGCTGTGTGTTTCCTGGACGGGGCCGCCTTTTACAGCTGCTTTTTGTATCTCTGCTTCTGTCTCCTTGAACCCCAGTCGGCCTCGGCAGATGGCCGCTCACACTGAGCCTGGTTCTGCTGGAGGTTTCTTCCTGTTAAAAGGGAGTTTTTCCTCTCCACTGTCGCTACAAGCATGCTTAGTGTGAGGGATTGTATTTGAGTCAATGAGTCAATGCAATCAACTGGTTTTCCTTAGATAGAAAACTTTGTATCAATTTGACTGTATGATCTGGTTGAACTGTAAAGTGCCTTGAGATGACGTGTTGTGAATTTGGCGCTATATAAATAAACTGAATTGAATTGAATTAGAGCAGAGAGAAAACATTTATTGTGTGTTCAGATCCTGTCATGACAGATTCAACTGATAAGATCTCAGCATGCCACCAACACACATAGGATCCAATCAGAGAAACGTTCAGTTTGAAGTTATTTACTCAGTCATTTTATACTCAAATGTCTTTTTTTTTTTATAAATTATAATGATTTTTTCCTCTAATTCATATATTTTTTTAAAACTCACTCCATTTAACTGGTGATCTTTCTTAGGGTTACTTCACCTTTTGCCTGAACTCTGCTCCCCCATGACCCTGAGGAAGCAGCCATATAGAGAATGGGTAATGGAATAAAGAACAACACTGCCACCAACTGGTTAAACACATAAATTAATCTCTGCTGTTTATCAGTAGCCTTCAACAGACTGAATATTTTATATCCATAAAGTAATTTTACCAGTAATTAACTAACATTGGTTAAAATATTCCAGTAAACTTTGCTGAAATCCCTCCTGCAGCACAAGTATTTGGAGGCAGTAAACAGAACAACTTCCTTAAAAGTTACAGCTACATTTGAATTAATAAACTCTCTGTCATGATTGGTTTCAAAGTTTGCCCACATGCAGAAACAACTCAGAAGGCAGGGTACAAGTGAAACTGTTTATTGTATGGTGTGGAACTCAGAGAGACAAACTGTGGAAATCAGAGGGACAAAACAAAGGGGATTCTCAGCATGGGGAATATCCAGCGACCAAGTGAACCGGAAGTGAAACCTCTAGAGGGAGGTCAGAGTGGTGAGTTCAAAGTCCATGGCAAAATAGCCAATGCAGATGAATAGCTGAAATGGACTCACAGTAATAGTTTGTGGAAGCTCCTTGGTTCCTGTTTGTGGGGGAGGTTATCCAGAGATGGAGATAACTTGCTGGGGGGCGGACAGGCAGACTTATTGTGGTCCAGAGGAGCAGCGATGCGGGCTGTCACAAGCTTTCATGAAGAGGTCTGTGAACTGGTCAGGTGAACGTTTTCCCTTTTTCTCAGTGAGATGAATTGATTCCTTCTAAGGCTTGAAGGACCAGGCTTGTCCAGAGGATCAGGTGATAATCCTCCCGGAGATCACAAAAAGAGACAAAGGGTTAGAACTGAGGACTCAGAGAGACGAAAACTCAAAGGTTAGACTCAGCTAATCTCACAGAGGCTAGAGTATCCAATACTGGCAAACACTCTGGCGAAGAGATGGTGACAGTCTGCTGCTCATATACTCCTCAGAAGGTGATGACCAACAAGCTGCAGGTGTGAGTAGTTGAGAGAAGGAAGAGACCCTCCAGGCCAACAGAGAACCAATGGCACCATCTGGTGGATGCACGGAGAAACTGAAAAAGAACAAAAACAACCCCCACAAACTGGAACCCTAACACTCTCAGGAAAATAATAAATAGTTGAAGGTGAAGGTGTCAGTGTGTCCATCAAATTAGTCTTTATTTTATGGGGTCATGACATATTTAACTGATAAGATCTCAGCGTTGAATTGTCTTGTTATGACATGTGTTGTGAATTGGCGCTATGGAAATAAACGGAATTTAATTGAATTGACTCCCTCCCCTCACTGATTTTAGCTCATTAAGTTTGACAAACACATCAGTGAGACATGACAGCCATGCCACACACTGGGCATCTTCAAACTACACAGCAAGAGAATGCAGATGTTCCTTAAAAAGTTCAGAGGAAAACCGGTTGTAATCTGAGAAGGAGGAAGCCGCAGAGGCAGACCTACAAAATGATGTTCCAATTCCTGTTTATCTAGGTTTATGGGGTTTAAGGTTTTTTTTTTAGCACTACATCCTTTTCTTCAAATATATTATGCTGTGAAAATACATTGTCCACCAGGAATTTCAGCTGATTTGTTTGATGGTTAAATACAGTGGAGGGGCTGTGATGCTGCGGGCCTGATTCCCCCAAAAGGCAGAGGATCACGTGACATGTTAAATAATAATCTGCTGATTCCGTCACTGTGAAGCTCATAAAGTCTCTGTGGTGTGATCTTATGTGACAACCAGCGTACATCAGTGTGAAGCAGCAGCTGTTGGTGCTCTGAGCTGCTTTCATGATGAAGACTTTCACAAAGTCTGGTATTCAGTGCCTGAGATTGGATGAAGTTTATCATATTTACAGCATCATCCATAACAGCACTTAAACCCTAATATTTGAAGATTTGAATCATTTCCGTTTTGCTTTGAAGTAAAGTTGGCTATCACTAGTTGAAGATTTTGGAGTTATTAGCTTTTGCTGAATTTATAATATTTCGAAGCCCCAGGAATTTCAAGGGTTATATTTTCTTCTCATATAAGCTTAGACCTCTGGTATTAGATTTTTAGGTTGTGACTTTAAGAGGTGACATTTATGCTTTCACACGGTTTTCAATAATGGCTCTAATTTAATTCTCATATATGTGCACAATGATTGTT
Source organism: Cyprinodon tularosa (assembly GCF_016077235.1). Classification (NCBI taxonomy): domain Eukaryota; kingdom Metazoa; phylum Chordata; class Actinopteri; order Cyprinodontiformes; family Cyprinodontidae; genus Cyprinodon; species Cyprinodon tularosa. The sequence goes on from NW_024039112.1 coordinate 529,326, forward strand.
ATATTCGATGACCACCAAGCTGGGATGCCAATTAAATGTTATATTCAATGGGACCACCAAGGGACTCCAATTAAATATTGTGATTTTATGTTAATTTCAATTCCCAGCCAGCTGGGAGTTTATATTTCTGATACTTTAAGATGTTTATTGTGCTCCCCTGGTAAAATATCTTGTTAAATCAGATTTTATTATGTTTATGACACACAGCCCTACTAACTGGGTGTTAAAACAATAGATGAAAGAGTGATTTGAGCACTAGTCATGGTCAAAAAATTTATTCTGCACATACATGAAATAAATACACCACAACTTCTGCTAACAAGAATCATTTAGCTCCAAGTCAAACATATTTCAGTTTAACACTCTCAACTAAGACTAGTGAAACTAAACTTGTCATGATTGGTTTAAGGAATCTCTCCCAAATGCAGAGAAACCACTCAGAGACCAAGGAGAAAAGTTTAACAGGTTTATTTGTGGTATGAGGACTGGGGTTGGATCTGGAACTTAGTGAACTGGTGAACCGGAACTCGAAGTCAGAAGGGAAGATCACAGAGATCATTTCAGGGACCGTGGGAATTTTGGCTGCTGTTAAATTTACACAAGTGAGGGACTCACGTTTGAGGGGGCCCTTGTCAATCCTTGAATCCAGTCTGTGTGGGATTATCCAGAGAATAGGGAACACATAGGACAGCGGACAGGTAGACAAATGTTGGACCCGGAGGAGTAATGGAGCAGACTGTCACTCGGATTTCCGATGGGAACTTGAACGGATCATGTGGAGGTTTTCCCCTGCTCAGTGTGAACTCAGCTTTTCCTTCCAGGGAGAGAAGGTCCAGGTATCCAGTTAAACAGCAAGGCTTCCTGCCGGAGAACAAAGACAAAAGAACATGTCTCAGAAAAACAAAGCTCAGGTTAGACTCAGCTAATCTCAGCTTGGCTAGAGTACCCAAAACTGGCAAACACTCTGGCGTAGAGGTAGTGACAGCCCACAGCTGAAATACTCATCCAGGTCAATCGAAGCATTGAACGAAGAATTCTATCAGACTCACTTAATTACGCTTCAAATTCGACTCAAAACACCGCAGCTCATTCCAGCCATTCAACATCTGTTGAAAGAACGCGGACAAGAAGCTGAGGATTTCAGGGTGAAGAAAATAGTGGAGACCCTTTTGTAAGAACTCAGATCCTGGTTTGGACTGCGTGCAGCTGTTGAAGAAGTGTTAGGAACAACAGTGAAATTTACTAAATCAAACAACTCTGTACTATTTCAAACATCTTTGGTCGTGCTGAATGAATTATGTGCTATTTAGCTGCTTGTTTATCTTCTGTATCACTTGGAAGTGATTGAAAAAAAAAAGTAAGAAAAAAATATTAAAAAAAGAAACGTTTTTTTGTTTTTTTACATTCCTGTTTTGTTTTTTTATAGTATGTAGATGTGATTTTAAAAAAGTTTTGTTTTTACATTTCTAGCTTGTAGATGTGATTTGAAAACTTTTACATGTCAATGCAGGTTTTTTTATAGTGTGGGAAAGGAGCAATGGGAAAGGAGTTGGCAAATGCTTTAAAGCTTGATTGACGGATATGATGGGAATACCCTCATTTGAGATAATTTGCCACTTCACTCACATTCGGAAGGGTGTTAGGTGTGTGTGTGTGTGTGTGTGTGTGTGTGTGTGTGTGTATGTGTGTGTGTGTGTGTGTGTGTGTGTTTTTGTGCATGTGTCTGTTGGCTTGGGAGTAAAGCAACAGGTGAAAAGTTTAAGTAATGCTTATGCAACCAAATGGTTTGGTTCTTGGGAACTGTCTTTTTTGTATTACCCATGATGCGGAACAACTGGTTTATGTTTGAATGGGAAGAAAAACATTGATGAAGTAAAAATGTGTTGGTGCATGTCTGTGTGGAAGTTTGTGGGACATAAACAGTTTTTCAGGTGTGGGGTCATAGAGTTCATTGGTCACAGAGGTCATAAGTTATCAATCATTTTTGACACAAGGCCATAGAGGTCATAAGTCATTTTTACATATGGTCATAAATCATAAATCATTTTTGACACAAGGTGGCTTACTTGACTCTCTCCCCTGCTCAATGCAAACTCTGTTTTTTCCTTCCAGGCGGAGAAGGTCCAGGTATCCAGTTAAACAGGAAGGGTTCATGCCAAAGAACAAAGACAAAAGAACATAAGTGTCAGAGAAACAAAGCTCAGGTTAGACTCAGCTAATCTCAGCTTGGCTAGAGTACCCAAAACTGGCAAACACTCTGGCGTCGAGGTACTAACAGCCCACTGCTCAAATACTCATCCAGATAATGGTCCAATGAGCTGCAGGTGTGCAGGGAGACGTAACAAAGACAGGACGCCTCCTGGTGGTGGAAAAAAGGAAACACACAAACAGACCACACAAACTGGATTCCAAACAAAACAAAATTAAACTAAACTACTACGTACAAAGAGGAAGGGGAAACATGGTTGAAAACCATATTACAGTTTAAGGTGGATTTTGAGTTTGAAAACCAAAGTTTATCTGGTTCTCCAGGGTTTCTGACTAAAATATTTTCGTCATTGTCATGGTTGATGAAATCAATACTGGTCCTAAGTGTATGTATGAAAAGCAATGAGTTTCTTTGGTTGAACTTCCGCCTAGGCTCCATTTGACATATAGATCTCTGGCCGTGGCTGGGTGGATGTGCTCTCTTCATCCTCTGGCATGGGAGCTGCCTTGGAGCTCGTCTGCCTGGCTGTGTGTTTCCTGGACGGGGCCGCCTTTTACAGCTGCTTTTTGGATCTCTGCTTCTGTCTCCTTGAACCCTAGTCGGCCTCGGCAGATGGCCGCTCACACTGAGCCTGGTTCTGCTGGAGGTTTCTTCCTGTTAAAAGGGAGTTTTTCCTCTCCACTGTCGCTACAAGCATGCTTAGTGTGAGGGATTGTATTTGAGTCAATGAGTCAATGCAATCAACTGGTTTTCCTTAGATAGAAAACTTTGTATCAATTTGACTGTATGATCTGGTTGAACTGTAAAGTGCCTTGAGATGACATGTGTTGTGAATTTGGCGCTATATAAATAAACTGAATTGAATTGAATAGATACTTGGGGACCTCTAATCAGAACTACAGCATGAATCTCAGTAAAATACACCGTAAGCTAACAGCCACACTCTGCCAACATGTAGAGAGAAATAAATATCTAAGCTATGCTGCTGGTTTTGCTCAGATAGAAACATTATAATCAATCTGGATGTTTGATCTGCTTAAATTTTATCTGTAAAGTGCCTTTAGGTGACATGTTGTAAATTGGAGCTATATAAATAACCTTATTTGAAGTTAATTGAATAGTCAGAATGATTCGGTTGGGCCCTTGGTGGACATTAAGGAAATACCCATATTTGGTCCTCAGATACAACAGTCATTGAGTCAGTAATGGAAAACATGTCTTCAATTTCTGATTTCCTCCAGGCCAGTGAAACTAAGGAGAGAAGGAAGAAGAGAGAAGGAGACCTTTCTGAGTTTGTCAGGGACAGATTGTGCATCTTTGGACATGCATGAGGCAAATGTTGGTATCTAAAGGGGGAGCTTAAGCATCACACTACAGAGTAAGAAAATTGTTGAAAGATATATTTATGCTCATAATATTCTTAGGGTTACAGAAAAAGGTGTTATTGGAAAATTTCCTAAATTTCTCTACTTTATGCTCCAGTAGTGACAAAAACTCATCAACACAATGAAAAGTGACTGTTAGTGAATGTATTAATCACTTTGTTTAGTTCTAGTCAGAAGGAGTTCAGAGGAAAAACGGTTGTAATCTGAGAAGGAGGAAGCCGCAGAGGCAGACCTACAAGATGATGCTCCACCTCCTTTTCATCTAGGTTTATGGGGTTTAAGTTTTTTTTTTTTAGCACTACATCCTTTTTCTTCAAACATATTAATCTGTGAATTCTGGTAAAGTTTAAAAAACAATCCACTGGACTTGGTTTTCAAGGTTTGAAGGCGTTTCGCTTCCCATCCAGGAAGCTTTCTCAATTCAAAATGTCTGGATTCGTGTTGAGTTTGAGGCTTAATGTAGACAAGGCCTTGTACAGTGGGGAGAACAAGTATTTGATGCACTGTTGATTTTTCAGGTTTTCCCACTTGCAAAGCTTGTAGAAGACTGTAATTTTTATCATAGGTATTCTTCAACTGTGAGTGGTGGAATCTAAATCAAATATCCAGAAAAATACAATGTATGATTTTTAAATAATTAATTTCCATTTTATTGTGTGAAATAAGTATTTGATCATCTATCAACCAGATAGAATTTTGGCTCTCACAGACATGCTAGTTCTTCTTTAAGAAGCCCTCCTGTTCTCCACTCATTACCTGTATTAACTGCACCTGTTTGAACTTGTTACCTGTAAAAAAGACACGTGTCCACACACTCAATCAATCACACTCCAGCATCTCCACAATGCCCAAGATCTCATTTTATACTCAAACTTCTCCTTTTTTATGAATTATAATGATTTTTTCTTCTAATTCATTTTTTTTAAACTCACTCCATTTAACTGGTGATCTTTCTTAGGTTTACTTCACCTTTTGCCTGAACTCTGCTCCCCCATGACCCTGAGAAAGCAGCCATATAAAGAATGGGTAATGGAATAAAGAACAACACTGCCACCAACTGGTTAAACACATAAATTAATCTCTGCTGTTTATCAGTAGCCTTCAACAGACTGAATATTTTATATCCATAAAGTAATTTTACCAGTAATTAACTAACATCTGTTAAAATATTCCAGCAACCTTTGCTGAAATCCCTCCAGCAGGACAAGTATGTGGTGGCAGTGAACAGAACAACTTCCTTTAAGGTTACAGCTAAATTTGAATTAATACACTCTCAGGAAAATAATAAATAGTTGTGAAGGTTTCAGTGTGTCCATCAATATGTACGCTAACAGCAGCATAACCAGGCAAAGTAAGTTTATTTTGATGTTACCATTCATACACAAGGGAACCAAAGAGGCTTTTCAGGATATCGCCCTGGAAAAGCCTGTCCAAGTTTCAGAGCCACAGAGAAGGCTTCATGGAAGGTGTTTCACCCCTTACCAGTCATTTATTAGCCTAGTAAACTAGCCCCACCCACCAACGGCCAAAATCATTTTTGCCTGCGAGTGGTCTAGCCTCGATCAATGCCCCAGGCCCTACAACTGGCGGGCAAATCACAAGGGGTGGGGTTTTCAGGGCGTGTCAACAAAGCTGCGCAAGGCTGGAGAAAGCACAAGGAAGATGACAACAACTATTGAACAGTTCTCGTTTGGCTCAGCAATGGGCTTTGTTCAAATTCATGGGCTGCGTTGTCAGAAGGCCAGATTCGAAGGACAATTACGTCATAGCGTTGCGCCAACGTCTGGTCGGATTCCAAGACTCCTCGTTATGCGTAAAATGCGTCCTACTTTTTGCCTGATTTTAAGGAGTGTCCGATGTATCCTCCCTAACTTTGGTTTTCCCAAGATTCATTGCGTGACCAAGCAAACCGGCTGCTTCGTGATCAGAGGAAATGGTTCTTGGTGCCAAACAGTGGTGAATTTTGGAAGTTCAGTTTAATATAATATATTGTATGTGAATAGTTCCGTCTGAAATGAATGAAAATAGTTGTTTAAATGGTTATTGAGTCAGCTATGTGGCAGTAATGTTTGGTTTATCTAAAGGTTTTTATCTGTTGGTGCGTAAATAGGTTTTGCTGTAATTTAAGGACAGATTCTAATATATCTGCAGTGTGGGGACTATAAATCTGATAGGATTTTTATTTTTTTTATTGCTGTTTTGCACAATATGCCTAACTAAATATTTTTTGTTGTTGAATATTAGAGATTTGGCAGATATATTTTTTTTACATACATTGTTTAGATTTACTTATATCTTACTACCCATTTTATAGAATAGAATAGAAGATCTCTTTATTGTTGTCAGGATTCCTGTCTGTGAGTTTGTGTTTCTGTGTTTGTCTCCCTTCCTCCACCAGGAGGCTCCTGGTTCTGGTCCACCTCCTCACACACCTGCACCTCGTTAACGGAGCGCTCTTAAGCTGCTGACTGCCACTTCCTCGACGCCAGAGTGTTTGCCAGTTTTGGGTACTCTAGCCAAGTTGAGTTTTGCTGAGTCAAACTGAGTTCTTGTCAACCTGAGTCTTAATCTTGTTTTTTTGTCTTTGCCTCTCTGCAGGAAGTCATCCTGCAAACTGGATGTTTCTGACCTTCTCTACCTGGAAGGATCACCTGAGCTTCAAACTGAGCTAAGGATTTAAACTGGAGGTTTGAATCTACTTTCCCTCTAGAGATCGTTTGAGCTTCACACTGAGCAAGGGATTCATCTCCACTACGACCCGTTCAAGTACCGCAGGAAATCTGAGTGGCAGTCAGCTTCTCCGTTCACCTACAAACAACCGCATTCTGGGTAAACCCTGTCCGCCCTTCACCGAATCAGACAAACACTGGAACTACTGCACACAGACTGGAGTCAACGAGTCAACAATTTCTCTGGAAATGTGAGTCAGCAATCAAATCCTCCTCTTCAGGTTCAAGATACAAATTTCCTACTGAGCCTGAACTAACCGCTGTGTCTTCCCCTCACTTTTCACTGCCGGTTGAGCAGTGTTCAGAGCAACACTTGATTCCGCATTATCTCTTCAATAAACCTTTCCCCTGGTCTCTCTGTTTTGGTTTACTGCTTTTGGGTCAGATCTTAGTTAAATCATGACAATTGTCCCACAATGGGGAAATTTACAGCAGCAGAAAGATTATTGAAAATGGTCACACAAATGTGGACCTTAGAAAGTGTCTAAGAATAACATAATAGGGGAGAGTTAAAATATAAACAATAAAATACTATTGTGTTTTAACAATATAAAATTGTGCACCTGGAGAATAAATAACCAATATGCAGCTATGGACATTTTTACAGTAATGGATATTTGAAAATAGCAGCAACATCAGAGATGTGCAGAATGACAGCAGCATGTTATTTAAGTGGCTAAGGTTTCTATCATTAAATTTGCTTTTATTATTTTTTTATTTTGTTTGAATTCACAGCCAAAACCCTTCCAGTCTCCTTATTTTCAAGGACTTCGAAGGATCCAGACTAGCTAGACCGCGTCCATGGAGGATGCAGCCCATGAATTCAAACAGAGCCTTGGAATCAGTTTTGGAAGGATTCTGTCGCACTTACTATGTCAAGTCAGAGCGTTGGCCAATAGGCACAGACATGATTGAAAGACAACAGGTTGTTCTCATCAACAATCTTCAGATGTCTTATTCATCAGGGCCACATTTAATCTCACATTTGATGTAAATGTAATGTTGATGTAAATCTCCGCCTCTAAAACAAGCAGTTTTCCTCTAAACCAGAAGGTGGCAGCGATGTTTTAGAATTTAATACATTACCCAAAAACAAAAATAATTCACAATAATAAACTACAAATTAACTTTTACACAATTTTATTTTACATTTTTTACAAATTAGTCTTTGTTTTATGGGGTAGTGTTTGTCTCTGCAGTCATCTAGGAGTCTTCCATGTAATAAAGATAAAGAACAACTGCTAAACCCATTTAATTTATATATTAAGTAGATCCATAAACTCATTTAAACAGCACTTGTGTGTAAATATGTTATAGCTTTATTAGCAAGGGCCTCATGAAAACCATTGTCTTCAATTCGATTCAGTTCAATTATACTTTATCAATTATTAATTTGGAAATTATGGATGATGTGCTCGTTCATTTTCCTGCTGGTTCGTGACCCGTGTAGGTTTAACGCCACCCTTCATTGCACAATGATCCCTGCCTGGCTAGTCGATGAATATATTCTGGAACCGCCATCCTATCAGCATTGAGAGTGAGGAGTACAGGGAACTGCTTGGCCCATCACACCTTTAGCCATCTAGATAAATTTGTATAACTTCTCTCAATATTCAGAATAGACCGCCTAAATACCACACAGTTGGTGCTGGTTGCATTATAGTAATTGCATTAGTTCTAGGATCTTGCATATTTATACCAATCCAGTTGTAAAAACCTGTATCGTTCATATTGTCATCATGATCAAAAGGATCTCACAATTTTCGCTCAGATAATTTTTCTTTTGGTTTAGCTTCATTTAACAACTATAGGAGAAACAACTGAATTCCAGGAGTAAACAAATACATAACAGTAAATGTTGGTGTGTGAAAATGAGAAAAAATATATATCAGATAAATGAAAAAATATTCAATTTGCCAAGAACATCTTTTGTTTTAAATGCTTTTCGGTTTTCCATTCATCCATTTTCTTCCGCTTATCTGGGGCTGGGTCACGGAGGCAGCAGTCTGAGCAAAGATGCCCAAACTTCCCGATCCAGACACACTTCCCAGGCTACTCTGGGGGGACCCCGAGGCGACACCAGGCCAGCTCGAAGACATAGTCCCTCCTGCGTGTCCTGAGCCTTCCAGGACGCCTCCTCCCAATTTGACATGCTTTTTGGTTTTCAAGTTCTTTATTGTGATGTTATTTTTATGAGAGTAGATTTGTTTCTTTATTATTCAATTAAAAAAAGTTGCTTTAATCAAAACATATATCTTCAATTAAAAATCCCTTCACTTCATTGAAAAAAAGCTTTTCAATCAAAGACTAAAATTCTTTGAATGCAAAAATATAGTTGAGACTCAAAAAAATACATTTGACCTCTGCTTTTCTTTGGTAGAAGTCATGTTTTTTTTTTTCTTAAAGCAACTTTTTTGATTGAAGTAATTTTTTTTTTTTTTGATTGGACCATATAATGAGTAGGGCATTTATGTCTTTATCATTCAATCAAAAAAACTTTGCTTCAAACAAACCACCAACAAAACCAATAAAATAGTCACTTCAATGAAAAGAATTTGTTTTGTTTTTTTAAGTGAAAAAGCTTTGACTTTTTTGTTTTTTATTATTATTTTGACACAAACGTCCTGCAGTGGGCGGCTGCTTCTCTGTTGGTCAGACATGTTTGATTGAAAAGTGTCTACACTAACAACTTTCTGACAAAGAGGTCATGTTAGACAGCAAGCTTTTGCCCATAGACCTCATATACATAGATGCCTCGTTGTACAGGGTCTGCCTATTCTGCGGATGAGTCAGAGTGTCTGTCATGTTGAATGTGGAAAATCTGCTGTTAGACTCAGACACTTAAACAGTATCAGAGTGACTTTAATTTTCAGAATATACTTTATATTTTTAATATTTTTATTTTTGTAATATCACAAGTTTATTTTGTATCCGCTTGGCTTCATTCTCCTGACTTCATTCCGTAAATAAAAATACTGAAAAGAATCTAACTTTTCTATCTATTACTCCATGACTGAAATAGTTCTGCAAACTGTGACTATTCCGGAAATGTTCCCTCTTAATTCTCATAACATGAAATTTTTCTCATATTACCACTTTTGTCTTTTTGTTTTACTTTATTGTCCTTGGAGTTTTTTTCCTCACAATAGTAATTATATCTATTTAATTATTCCCAAAAAAGTTGTTTCCTAATCCGTGCCTATATCAGAACTGAAAATGTTCACATGAGACAGTTTTATGAAATAATGAAGACCTAAATGTTTAGATCTATTCATAACACAAACACATTTCTATGCATAAAAGATAAATGTATACATATGACTGTATGTATGTATATTTATGTGTATGTATACACATGTATATATATATACACTCATAAATATATACACATATACCTATATCTTCAGTTCAGTTTCAACTCAGTTTATTTATAATGTGGCAATTCCCAATACATGTCATCTTACAGAGACAATTCAACCAAATAATACAGTCAAATTGATTTATTTTTCTATCTAAGGAAAACCATTTGATTTGCATCCGCACATTGACTCAAAGGCAAGCCCTCTAACCAAACATGGTTATAGCAACAGCAGTCTAAACCCTCCCCTTCCAGAGATAAACCAATCATAGTTAGAAAAAATCATGGGATGGATGGTTCAACAGAGTTATGACCCTGGGTGAGTTTGGCAACTGTATTAAAAAAATATCAAACATTATTCTTATTCCCCTCTATTAATGAGGAAAAATATGCTGTTCTTGCTTTACAAAGGGTCTTCTTATACAGCAGTAAACTATTTTTCCAGACTAGGTAGGATTCCCACAGGCAGGTAGAGCGCCATTTTCTCTTCTTTCCTAGCATTTTGCTTCAGAGTGCGCAGCTCTGAATTAAACCACCTACTGTAAGTGTTTGGTTGAGGTTTGAGGACCCAAATGCAGAGGTGGGGAGGCAGAGGTGAATTCTTTCAGTTTTAATGAATAATCACAGTTAACAGAGGCAGGAAACCAAAATACAACTTAAAATGTAAAACTAACCAGAACCAAGGAGACACCAGGGAAAACAAGCACGAGTAGTTAAGGAACCAAGCCCCTGTAGTACGTAGTGTATACGTATGTATTAAATAACCAGGATACATGAGAACAGATTTTTATTAGAATTGTAATCTTACTCAGACCAGAGAAGTTGCTTTGAGTTACAGAAGGCAGCTGCTTACCAACCGGGCTCACCTCTCATTGAAAACTCATTAGAATCATTAGAGAAGCTTTTATACATCTCCAACATTAAAGAAGTATTTTATACATCTCCAGTCTGCATCATCACATCATAGACATTTGTAAACGAGGAGACATCTGTCGGGTTCATAAATGTAGGTTTGAAAAAGAAGAACTGAAATACACAATAATGGATACAATTTCTGCAGAAAGGAGAGACAGTTGAACCCCAGACTCAAACACACTGCCTCGCACTGGACCTCCTCCGCAGAGCGTTTATTAACAGAGCATGACGCATGGTTACAAACAGAGTATTGTTCTGACAGAACAATTGATCAGTTCATGAAGACAGAATGCTCCATCAGAATGACAAAGCAGGATGGTCTCCTGACTGAATTATGAGACAGGAGTGGAGCATCCCCTCGCACAAATGTTTTATAAGCACACATTAATTTTATAATCATCATTGAATAAACATAACAACATCCATGGCTCCAGCGATATGGAAATATTGCACCATGTTATTAGATTAAGGACATCGCTCTCATTCCATTCCCAAATCTTTGCCATGTTTCTAATGAAGATGACTTTATGACAGGAGCTGTCCTTATTAAATCAACTGCTTGGGAAAACATTTGCTCTGACATGTAACAGGCAGGTGTTATTAAGGTTTAACAGACTCACACATCGTCAATAAAAATAATCCTAATAGTCTCTTAACTGCAGATAAAGAATCGTATCTGAATCGAGCTGCTGGTTTTAAAACATTTATCTCCAAATTTTACTCTAAGATGTAAACATATGGGTCTGATATGCCCCCTGCTGGTAGAACCGTGGAAGTCCCGAATTGAACATCATGTTTAGATGACTGGAAATCTGACCTCATTATGATAGGGAAGACCTTTGACTCGGCTCTGACTTGTATGCTAATGACAAGCGCCTGGAGTTGAACTGCTTCCTTTACTGGAAATGACTTGATGCTGTCAGTAAAATCTAAATTTAAGGTGCAATAGTAGAAATAATTGATTGATTCACACTGGTTGGTTTCCTCACATCATTAAAGACTCAGGAATAGCTCAGGGTTATTTGTTCAGGACTTGAAGTTTAACCAGAGGACTTAGACTGTAGGAGCAGCCAAGGGCTGAACTGGGTCTAGTTTAGATGACATGGTTCTGTTGGATCCCTTCTGAGATGTACAGCTCACACTTGGCAGTTCACCACCAGAGATGAGAATCAGCTCCTCCAAGTCTGAGGCCTTAGTTCTCTTCTCTGAAAGGTGGATTGTCTCCTTCAGGTCAGAGGAGAGTCCCTGCCTCAACTGGAGGATTCAAGTACTTTGGGGGTTCTGTTTAGGAGAGGAGAATGAGGTAGGAGATGGATAGATGGATCAGTGCTGCTGCTATGATAGTGCAGCCTGTGGTAGTGAAAAGGCAGGAAAGCAACGACTAGGTCCCACATCAGATAGATGCAAACTTCAGTTTACAGTTACTCTGCGTTAAAACCATCCCCTTGGGGAGCAGTGGGCTGCTATTGTGGGATTACCAGGGAGAAATCTGGGGTTAAGGGTCTTGCTCAGGAACCCAGAGTGGAGGCAGTGGGACTCGATACTTGCAACCTTCTCAGAGCACAAGCGTGCTGCTCTAAACCACTAGGCCTAGTAGGTTAGAGCAGCACGACTTTGATCTGAGGCCCCTAAATAACTGAGTCACACTCGTTATCAGGTGTTCATCGGTTCAGCACAATAAAACTTCAACAAATAGAGTGGTCCATAACATGATTTATTGATGTAGACAGGAACAATAGGGGGATGGAGGGGGTGAAGGTAGATCTTGTTTTTGGTGGTTCTTTACTTTAAAGTTACAGTTTGAAACAGTAACATATCTATCTATCAGTAAGAGGCTGATAAAATGTAACGGAACAAGAACAAACTGAGTAAATTCACATAAATCAGCTAAAGCAAACTGAGCCAAGATGAGAAATTAAAGCCAAGTTAAATACAGACAGAATAGTTGGTAAAAGAAAAATCTTTGAAAGAAATGATAAAGAGGTTTATACGGCTAAAATAGATCCAGGTTATATCTATTTGGTTGCTCTCTATAACTTGACCACTAGATGGCAGCAAAAAACACTAGGATTAAAACAACACGCTCCAGAAATTCAACATTTCTATGATAAAAGCTGAACTATGTGCTGTTGCTTTTGTTCTTCCTTTGCTAGGAGCAGTGAGGTTTTAAAAGTTATGTTTCCTTTAGTGAACCCAGAATCTAAACAATGACTGAGGTCAGCTGGATGTCTCCATCAATCTCCAGGGTGTTGATGTTATGCAGAGGAGTGAAGCGATGGTTGTAGTTGTGGGCCTGCATCCCGTTCACCACAATCCGGAAAGAGCTGTTCTCACAGATGATGGTCAGCTGGAAGAAACCAGGTTCAGAGAGGTCATTCCAACTGTTTACTGCTTAAATGTCTTTGGGATTTCTACAGAAAGCTCAACACAAACCATGTCCTTAAGATAGACTGAAGATACCTTAGAAAGTAATCATATCTTCAACCTGCTCCATATCAGCTTTAGAAATCTTACAGATACAGAAAACTAACAGTCTAGCCACAATTTAACAACATTTAGCAACAGCTAACAAGAAGGGGAACCAGTCATGGCTGGGGATAGCCCCTTTCAGGGCTTTTACATTTGCTCCGTCTGCTCTGACGAAGATTCGCTCACCTCAGTATGATGGATGAGTGAAACTGACAGCATGACCTTCTGTTCTAATTTAGCTAATGATTGTTGAATCACTCTATCGCCCTTAGAAATAATTATTGTTTATTCCTTACATGGTCAGTTAAGCCTTTAAATACAAAGAAAACAACAAATAGATGATGACATCACAGAGGAAGTAGAGAACCCAGCGCTGAAACAGCCAAACACTGAGTTTCACGCCGCCGACCCATGTATGCACACATTATTCAGAGCAGAGGTGCATCAGCTGTCAGGGAGTTTAATGTTTTCATACCGAGAAAGACTGTCCTCGCTGGAAGGGCATTCCTCCGCCTCGTGCCTCGGAGCCCCACTGCCCATGCTGCTTGGTGTTTCGGACCACCGTGTTCTCGTTGAAACGTGGATTATAATGCAGAGCGATTCCAGTCTGGTGGCTGAGGTTCACATGGAACCTGGGAGGAAACGGAATATCAGACAAAAAAATGTTTTAAATTGACAAGATTTAACTTTAAGCTCAACTCTAACTAGATCAAATCATCAGCGATGGGGTGAGACATTAGGAGGCGTTATGTCACTTTACAGAACAAAGAGTTCAGTTTGATTCTTGTGGACAAATTGATAAATTAACTGTTGGAAATCTTTATTCCACTGAATTGGACTCAACGGGATCAGATCTACTCTGGTCAACAAGTGCAAGAAACAAGGAATTGAAAAAGGTTTATGGTCAAACAAGCAGAGCTCAAGGCCTCAAAATCCGTTTCATTCATGGGAGTTGAACCAGGGACATATCTGCTAGTTACTGCCTCTCTGGGACTTCAACTTAGAAGCACTGTGGCTGGAAAGATGGAAGAATAGAAGGAAGGACAAATAGACTGAAGGATGAGTTGACCTTTGAACTGGAGGACTGTAAGAAACTAGGTTAGAAAAGCAGATATGATGGTTAGAACCAACATGGCCGACGTTGCTATAAGCAGCAATATTGAACTTATGACAGAAGCATAACTGAGCTAGAATAGAATAGAATAGAGTAGAGTAGAATAGAAAATCCCTTTATTGGTCCACAATGAGGAAATTCTGGAGTTTACAGCAAAAAGATGATAGAAAAAATGGTCACACAAATGTGGACCTTAGAAAAATGTATACTAATAATATAATAGTGAAGAAGTTAAAAGATAAACAATAAAATACTGTCCTGTAAAGTGTTTTAACAATATAAAAACTGCACCTGGAGAATAAATAATTCATATACAGCTATGGACATTGAAAGAGACATCTGTCAATTGAGGTCAGAAAAGACCAGCAGAACCTTTCAGAAAAAGAACCTTTAGCTTCTAACCCTTCTGTTGAACCACCTTTTGTTTCAGTTCTAACAGTGAAAATGGATCTGGTTGAGAAAGAGGTTCTTGGACTCCTGATCACTTCCTCAGAATAAGCAGGAAACTACAACTTTGTAGATTTTCTCACACTGACATTGTGTCTGTTTTAGTTTTCTTAGAATGGCTATGACCTGGATGACTGAGAATCTTCACCAGCATATTTCACAAGAGCACCAAGTTGGACAGAGACTAGATATTGCAATTAAGTGAGGGAGGAAGAGAATGTTCTGCAATAAAAGTTATTGCAAAAAATTATTTCTGGCTTTATTTCTAAGAATTTACCCCTTGGTCACTGCTGCTCAGGCGTTAAAGCTGCACTCTGTAACATTGAGAAGAGAGCAGACTTCGACTGAAAATTTGAAGAAAAACAGGTTTCACGCCACTCCCCCACCCTCTCTGCTTCACTCATGCCCCACCTCCAAGCTCCACCCCTCTCACAGCATCTGTGCGGCTACCGCATGCGACCAGAAGCGTCCAAGCAGCGTACGCGGCATGGAGTGTGAACCGGTAAGAGCGATAACACTCACCTCCAAGCAGCTAGATATAAGATGCTGGTTATACCGAAGTTTGTCGTGTAAGCAGTTGTCGGCAGGGGCAGTAAGGGCAGTTTCTCTTTCGCTGGTGGCTGCCGCTCCGCCATGACTTCCACGCGCGTCCTCCTGACTGCGGCAGCCGGGCGGCAGCGGCAGGTTAAGCGGTAAGAGGGGGGGGGGCGGGATTCAGCGTGTGTGAGCTGTGATTGACACTCCATCAGACGCTCCTCTGGCTGTGATTGGTTGTTTTGACTAACGTAATGCTACGTTCACGCGTCTGCTGCTTCATTTTTGCTGCTTGTACCAGTTAGTTCTGACGCGCGGCTGAAGCAGCTTTGCTGCTCTGGCTGCGCGGTGCAAAAGTGGGTCTGATGCGCGTTGGGCGGAGCTACTCTATCCTTTCTTTGCCTTGCAGCTATATTTGCAGTGATCAGTGGGAATAAAGTAGTTTTAATATGTTTTTAAGTGAGAAAGTCCACCTGAAAACTTCATCATTGCAGTCAGTTCATCCAGATTACCATCCTGCCTTCTAATATTAGTTCTGTCGGAGGCGCCCAGACCCCCACATACCAGCGGTGCGCCGACAGTAGGGTCCCATTCAACAGCAGCCTCTGGCCGGGTCGCCTCCTCGCGGTTCACCGCGGCAGCTGGTAGATGTTTTTCATCTATATAATCTAAACTGCAGGCACCAGGATAATAAAAGCGAACATATTCTGCCGGCAGATTTCTGCATTTTAAGTTAATTTATGCGTCAATAAACTGTTTCAGAGGAGTGATCACAGCGCTCTGTGTCATCAGTGATGTGTCTGTCTCTCTGCCAGCTCCCAGGTTTGATTAATACTTTGTAATAAATACATGAATAAAGCACAAACATACTCAGTTTTGCTCCCGCTCTATTTTTAATACGCAGTAGAGGTATTTAAACGTAGTAGAGGACATGAACCGGTATATAAAACCTGCGCCCTATAGTCCGGTGTGCCTTATGTGTGTGTTAAATACAGTAATGGCACACATAACTGAGACTGCGCCTTTTAGGACGGTGCGCCTTATGGTCGTGAAAATACGGTATAAAAAAAAAAACATTTTTTGGGAAAAACAAAATTTAAGATAACAGCAAAATTCCTCTCAAAACCTTTTTTTATTCCTGCATTTACATTTAAATTTACAAAATATGTTTTTCTAACAATAAAATGATCTGCCTAACTTCCCGCCGAATCAGAGGGATGTTATGCCAGGATCTCCAGGAATCATGGCAATCTTGACCTGGCTGACATTGTGTGACTTTTATAGGATGTACTTCAACTTTCTATTCTAAAATCTCTACTGTTAAGGTTTGATCTGTACAGGAAATGAAATAAAGGTTTGTTTGTTTTTTACCTAGTGGCATTGGGCTGGACGACTCCCTGAATGGTGATGGTTCTGCCTGGCTGGAGTCCGCCACTGATGTAGTTGTTATATGGAACAACCTGTGCAAATAGGGAGAAGAGACTACAGATGATCTGGTGTTTGGATAGAATTAAAATCATTGGATTTGAGTATAAAATGAAAAAAAAGAGCATCTGAAGATGATTTCTACTCACAGGCATTGCAGGAGGAAATCCTGGCTGGGGTGTGAATCCAGGCTGAGGAGGAAACCCCGGAAAGGATGGAAAACCAGCCTGAGTGGGAAAGGCTTGCTGAGGAAATGCGTGCAGAGAAGAGAATAATCAGCCTGAGGATTTGTCTTGTTTCCAAAAAAAACTCTGATTTTCTTACTCACCACAGGAGTGGAGAATGAAATGGAGGAAATTTCCACTTTTCCACCGACTGCTATGGTGTCAACCTGCTGGAACGGGATACGGTGTCTGTAATCCATGAAGTGGCTGCCGTTCACGCTCATCTAGAAAGGGAAAAAAAAGTTATTTCTCACATTTGTCAATGAAATATTACGTTTAAGAAACTTGAAGAAAGTTTAAACAGCTCTCAGGAAACTGACTCACTAATCATCATTTAACCGCTTTCACTCCGTCACATTAAAAGTTTCAGGATGCTGTGGGGTAATTTTCCCATAAAATGTCAGACTGTGATTAAATCAGACAAAATATAATCCAGTAAAATAGAAAACGTTGGTATTTAAACTCTTTTCACAGCCACAGTGTCAGTTTCTACATCCAAAGGATGTTTTTCTGTCTCCCACGGTGCTATGACTCAGTTTCCTGTCTAATCAGCTCAGAGTGCAGAGAAACAAGCCAAAATCTTCATTTGATTGACATTTCCTGTTGTGACAGTGGCGTTGGCTGCAGGAGTTTGCTCTGCAACCAGAGGGTTATTGGTTCAAGCCTCGGCTCCGGCTTTCAGCATCATTGTACCCTTGGAAGAGACATTTCACCTGCATTGTCTACTGATGGTGGTCAGAGGGCCTGGTGGCGCCTGTGTACAGCAGCCGTGCTTCTGTCAGTGAGCCCCAGGGCAGCTGTGGCTATAATGTAGTTTGTCACCATCAGTGTGTGAGTGTGAATAACTGAATGTACTGTAAAGTGCTTTGGTAAAGCCTCTTGACTTGAAAAAGTGCTATAAGAGTACACGCCATTCACTACTATTATATTTCAGATTTAAAGATTCCCCCAAATTAGAGACTGAAGGCTCTCGTTAAACAGTCAGATCTCCTACAGAAAACACAGAAGATGGATAAAACTAAAGGTATTTATCCTTTAAAGCTACAGTGTGTAATTTTCACCGACATCTAACGTCCAGACTGCAGACCGCAGCAACATGAACATCTCCCCCCCACCGCTTCTCCCCCCCAACAGTACGGCGAGCGTTACGGGACAAAATGTCTTCCACAACGTCCGCATCACCTACCTTCTCAAGTGATGAGGTTTGTTTACATAGATAATTTTACAGATAGTATTTCATTAGTCTGTGTGTTCAGTACCGTCTCAGTTAATCTCTCTCAACTTGCCGTAGTTACTTTCGAGCGTAATGGGCGATCTCGCAATCGCTAGTTTGTTGGCTCTGCGCTGCCGTAGCGCAAAGATGTCTGCCTCCATGGCTGCGAGACCCGCTCCTATGTAATTATAAATAACGAATTCTAAGGCAACGCAAATATTAAGGTTAAGAGGCTGAGCTCGTAGATGATGATAAATAACATAGTTATGTATAATATATTACATTTCTGACTGTATATCCCTGTAATTATTACACACTGTAGCTTTAAAAGCTTATTAGCCTTAAAGTTCAAAAGCTTTTTTGCTATATATCAAAGTTTCCATACAGTTACTATAAGTCAGTCTTTCCTCTTCTATTCTCTACTGAAAAAGAGGAGGGAATCACCATAGCAACCAGTCACTTAGCATGTTTTAAAGCTCTGTTTCTTAAATTATTCATTAGCGACAAAGGAGAAATCTGTGCAGTTGTCTTTTTTTTCAGGAGGTGATGATGCCGACCTGGTAGAAATCCCGTGTAACGGTGATTTGCAGGGTGAAGTTTTGTCCAGAGTGAAACGGCGTGCTTTGCTTCCTCTCCTCTGAGCCCCAGTTACCGTACTGGAAGGTGTTGGTCACCACATAAGGGTGGCCGTCATTATAACGTGGGTTGAAATGGAGGGCGATGTTTGCCCCCTGACTGGAACCGCACTGCAAGTTCACGTGGAACCTGAGGAGTAAAAAAAAAAACTTTAAAGTTTAAAGAAATTTGAGACTGAGGAGAGCGATTCAATATATTTATTCATTTATGGGCATAAAAACATAACCTGACTCCGCCAGATGGATTTGCTCCGCATATCCATCTGCAAACCTTCCGTAGAGGTAATTTTGGGAAGGGGCGAAAATACTGGTTAGCTGATTGGCCTATGTTGGTGATAGACGGGCCAAATAAACCAATCAGATCAACGAAGCATAAGACGTAACAGAGCGACGACGAAAACACAACCACAAGCCAGGCTACTCTTGCCGAAACCAGTCGGGAGAAGAGCATAAACATCTTTTCTTTGAGAAAATTCTCCAGAGCAATGTTTTGCTCTTCTTTCAGTGAAGAAATACTCTGTAATTCCGATAAAACTTGCTCGATAGCCACGCTAACGCTAGTTTCATCGGCTGAAGCCACCATGTTCTTTAGACTGAACTGTCGCGCTTCTCGTTGCGTCACACCTCAACCCGCCTCAAAGCCAACGCTGATTGGACGTTCGTTTGGTGAACGGCTCCAAATTTTCTTCAACGGAGAGTCTCCAGACTGATTAGCGAGTGAAATCTTGAAAGCTCACGAGATCAGGATGGTCTCACGAGGCTAATAAAAATAGACTATTTACAGAAACAAAAAAGCTGTTCAGAAATTTGGTTTGTTAAAGATGTTTCTAAAGTCTAATATCTGCTGGGCACTAATATGGGCACTTAGGGTGAAGCCTAAGGCTGAAATAATTAGTCGTGATTAATCATCATTGAGATAATTGTCGACTATTTTAGTAATAGATGCATCGTTAACTGGAGTATAGAGAATGTAAAAACACGCCTTTAGCTGACAGAGCGATCCACTTAGAGTAGTAATTAGTGGTGGGCTGGTATCGGCTCTGTGTTAATACTAGACTCTTATCTGGCGATAAAAAAAATATCGCTGTTAATCTATTCACAGTGGGGTTGGGAGCTGGGTCTTACTAATGATGACTTTCACCTTTATACTTAGCAGGGATGTATATATGGTGTGGATGTTTATCCAGGGGGAGTGAATGAATCAGTCTTCCAACCTGTGTAGGCTTACTGTAAAATGACCACATCGAACGTGACGTGCTGACATGGATGCAGCTACAAGCCCAGCTCTACCAGCCAAGCTAACCAATCTCCTCTCTCAGTGGATAGCTACATGCTGCCCGCCCATCAGCGTGGTGGAAGATGATGGGGTCGAGCTCATTCTCCAGGTGGCCACAGTTGACCCATCAAGAGGAGACTACATGACCACCACGCCACGGAGAAAGCCGTGAAAGACGAGAAGTTGATCGAGGCAACATGTGTGTCAGGTTTTTGGAGACATTATATTGTTAAAGTGGAACATTTATAAATAGAAGTGGGATCCATCCATTTTCAGACACGCTTAATCCCAAGTGGGGTCGCGAAGGGGGCTGGTGCCCATCTTCAGCTGTCTACAGGCGAGAGGTACACCCTGGACAGGTCGGAAGTGGGGCAGATGAGCAAAAAAATAATCTATAACTTAGTAGATCTTAAGTAAGAAGACAAAATTACGTGTGATTTTTGCAAAAAAGTAAACCTTTTCTTTTAAATTCTGGAGATAGTACACACATATTATGAATTTCTTTGGAAGAAACTGTAAAAACAAATATAGAAACATTTTGCAATTAAAGGTATTTATTACTGGGTGGATCATCTAAATAAGTGGTCGTTCTAATTGTCAATCATTCTCGTGATAGGTTTACGTGAGGCCGTCCTATATGCTCTTCCTGTTAGCCATCTTTTTCTGCGCATGCGCACTTTCAGGCGTATATCTGTGGTGAGCTACGCTTTCAGACAGTCATTGAAGCTCACCTTTCTCGCCGCGGTTCTTTGAAAATGGCCGAGGGTCGTAAGAGAAAAAGTGTCTAAGTGTATGAGAAGAAAAAAAAAGCCTCAGAAGAGGCAGATATATCCCAGAATTCTTTGTGTGGAGAGGTCTCCTCGCAAAGCATTACGGGATTTGCTGTCACAGCAGCTCGCTGTCGCCATAGGCTGTCGCTACCCGACAGCGGCGACTAATAACTAAGATGGCGCAGGCATGGTGCAGTGGAGGAGGAGTTACGTGACCAAAGGGGAGCAAAAAGCTGTGATCATCTGTCTGAATGGTAATTTAACTGAGTTTACTATAAAGTCCCCTATATATCAACAGCTCTATATAGTGATTGAGGGTTTTAAGGATTATAGCGGACGTTTGGACACAGTAAGCTTTTATGAGCTATTAGAACAGTAAGTGTATGAAGAGAAATGGGCCGGTGGATGCTCTCGCAGGCATTTAATAGGCGTTCCATCTCAGAAGCGGGTATATGGTTGTTCTTTTTTTTTTTTTAAGTGGAGAGGGCGGGTCTTTAAAGCAACTTGTGAAAAACCTTCACAGAACCGTTAAGATAAAAAAAAAAAGCCTTCCTCTGTCAATATGCTCCATCCAGAATCCAAGTGGAAAAGTTTTAGTTTCACCTGCTTGAATTTTGTAAAAAAAATCTTCTTTAAAGAACCTATCTGATTATTAATTGATCAATCAAAAAAAGAATCGACAGATTAATGACTGGCAAAATAATCATTAGTTGCTCCTCTGAATAGTTACCAACCGGTCTACTCCAGGAACGACTCGTCCGCTGATGATGATCGACTTGCCCTCCTGCAGGCCTCCATGGATGGATCCAGTGAAAGGAATCCTCTAAAATACAAATCAGAAGTTAAATAAAAATATCTGTGTTGTCTGTCTGACAGTGAGCAAAACAAAGGTTACATTTTCTTCTTTGTTGCTACTTTTGGCCCAATTTTTCCCCACAGATCTTAGAACATCAGATGCTACCATCTCTCCACCTTTGAGTCTATTTTCATAGACAAGCTTTCATCTCATGTCAATTATTAACCTTTCTAACCAGACCGTTCCATATCACTGTCCCTCATTTCCTTCTCCTCATCGCAGAACAAGGAAGCTGGTTGTTAAAGAGCTTTAGATTTTATTTATTTTCTGTGTCTCTTCTGTTAGTCGGCCTTGTTTAAAAATGTAAAATGCTTTGATAAATAAAGTTTTATTTATAGAACTGCAGACTGGTTGGCAAGAGAAAAAGGAGAATATTTCATTTAAATACTTCGAATCTTCCAAGCTTTTATAAAAACCTTCCAGTCAGCCGATGCAGCCATTTTGTCAAGCAGATCAAATCTGAAAGCAATTTTTAGAAATTACCCATGAAGGCCTTTGATGAAGATAACATTTGTTTCTGTTTCTTGGGGTAAACGTTGGTTGTTTTAGAACAAAACAAGATTTTATTTGAAAGAAATATGTATTCAAATATGAATAAACAAACTCAGACAAAGGGGCTGCATTATGACTGCAGAAATAAATCCCCTGGAAATCCCCTGCAATGTAGTCATAGCTGGTCCCTAAATGCTCTGATTCACTGCTGTGCTGTAGATATACCCTGAATGTAGAGACTTCTCTTTTAAAGAAATTACTAATATTTACTGCCTAGGTTTTATTTTTCATTAGACAAAAGATGTATCATTCATGTTTTCTTAGTACAGAGGAGTAGATGATAAATTGAATTATATTTCTAGATATGATGCAAATTACTTTAATTCTTCATTTATCCTTTTAAACCCCTGGATGTTTAAACATACAAAAAACAAGTACAGAAAACCCTAAATAATGAAAAATAAAACAGACAAACTTGGCCAAGTTCTTCTAAAAAAATTTTTAAAGACAGGCAATGATGTAAAAAACCCCTGAGCTGATGCTCCACAGAGCATGGGCGGTTCTAGACAGGGGCCAACGGGGGCCAGTGCCCCTGTAGATCATGTCCTGGCCCCTGTTATGGCCCCTGTGCTGAAGACATAAAAGCGTAATTTTCGCACTATAAGCTGCGACTTTTTCCCCATTTTTCGACGTTGCGGCTTATATAACAATGCGGCTTTACTATGGACTTTTACAGCTAACGGCCACTAGGGTAATACCTAAATCTATGGATTTTACCATCCACCATGTTGACGTCACATTTGCTTCAACACACAAGTACGGTAGCCGCGCACGGGGGAATGCGGAGGTCCTTTTAGAAGCAGACTTCTACCGCGAGTGGTACGAGACAGAACGACAGCGAGAAAGACGGACATTGCGAGCGCAAGACATTTTGTGTGACACCCTCGTTATGGAAAAAAAACGTACTGGTTAATAAATGGGAGCTTCTATTGCACTAAATTATAACAGTTAACGTATGCAAATATGCAAATTGTGTTGAAATGTTAATAAATAGGAGCTTCCCCAAACAGTTGCCTCTTTCCCGACAATCCTCTCTGTGCACGAACCATATGGTAATTAAACATAAAAAACCTGCGGCTTATAGTCCGGTGCGGCTTGTATATGTACAAATCATGCAATTTAGCGTCTGCGGCTTATATTCAGGTGCGGCTTATAGTCCGAAAATTACGGTAATCATTCTAATGATGATATGCACTGGAACAGATAGGTCCGATAGGTCCTTTGGTTCTATTTCATTTTTGTCCTTTACAAATTCTGTTTTACTCATTTTTTTTTTTTAAATAAGATGATAGCTTCAGGGGTATTTAGATAGGATCCCAGTTTTCATCTGCTAAATGTTTTTTCAAAAGAAATTAAAAAGAATACTTAATTTATCTGTTTTTCTTGAGTTCTAACTTAACTCAAAAATATGTCAAATTTCTAAATTATGAATGTATATTGATCTAATAAGATATAGAATTTTAATTAAACCTGTTTGAATAGAAATGTCACTTTATGCAGTTATATTATATTTTAAATCTCTTGCCCTGTTTTTTATTTCATGCTTTTCTGTGCCTCCATGAAAACATGCTGGCCCCCTCCTGGCCCCCTGGGACATTTGGTCTAGAACCGCCACTGCCACAGAGTTTCAGAAACATCCAGAACACCAGCTCGTATGGTTTTATTAGCTACCAGCTAATTTCAACAATTTCTTTTACAAATTTCACTTAATTTTACTTTAATGTCTCGATGTTGATGTTAAATAAAATCGGAATCGGGGGCGGATTTAGGAACTTTGGGGCCCTAGGCTAAGACAGGCATGGGGCCCTCTGAATTAGGAAGACAAAGCATAAAACAGACCTGTTATACAGATAGATAGATTTTCATAGAAAAGACATACACTATTTGTTCTAGGTTTTGCCCCTCTCTTCCTGTCCCTTTTCTTCTTGTTTTCCTCTCTATGTTTTGTACTCAGCTGACTTTTCATGCTGTCTCAAAAAGAATGCAAGATTTTTTTCAGTCACTAAGCTCACTTAGCTGATTGCTCCTTCCTGTGTTTCCAAAAAGGCTAAAGTAAATAACCCAGTCCTTCTTTTCACTGTAGAGAGCAGAGTTTGCTGCTTATATATGTCGTCGCCAAAGTCTCCAGTAGCAGAAAAAAGTAGCTAGATTTTGCACTAGGCACTTTTTTGAAATCAAAGTGCTAGAGGAGTCTGAAAAGTCACTAAATATAGCGACAAAAGCGCTAAGTTGGCAACACTGCTCTTCGCACTGTTTGATTTCCAATGGTTTGCTGCTGCCTGTTTGGACCTTTCTGAACATGTGCAGCAAATTGACTGATCCAATATGGTGGACACTGAAGGGTGGGGGGGGCTGAGACACACTTAATATTATATTAAAAAGGATTTTTTATCAAAAACATAATTAATGTGCACAAATAAGGACTAATTGTATTAACAATTCATGTTTTATGGGGCCCCCAGGAACTTGGGGTCCTAACTGTTTTTGCTAATGTTAAATCCATCTCTGATCTGAATCCTGGGAAAATGATCAAGTTAGAGGATTAAACAATGTCATCAACCTTAAAAATACTTTTCTGTCTCGGAAAATGAGAGGTGAAAAGCTGACCTCCAGTCATTGGTTTCTGTTTCTGTTCCTGTTTATTTTAACTGGTCCATTTATTTTAAATGCTTTAGCTGAATCCTGGAGCTGCTTTAAGGACATTCTGGGACTTATCTATGAAAAACGAGACCTAAAACCTACTCAAACCTTTACATTTCCAGACCTGTTTTTTTATTTTATAAAATCAGAAAAAAAAAATCATTTAAACTTAAAAAGAAAAATCCGCTTAGGCTATTTACTAAAATGCCCTGTTATTACCCGTGTGTGTTTTGCTTATTGTGATCAAACCAGCCCAGGTTTCTGGCCCCTGAAAGGAGAGCTGGTTCTTGTGGTGAAGTTGATAAACCAGAAGACCAAACCTGACCCAAAAAATTCTCAGAAAAATAAGAAAATCTAAAACTGAAAAAGTCTGAAGGTTTAACCAATTTCCTTTCTGTCTAGATCAGGTGTCTTCAACATTTTATAGGGCAAGGGACCCCCAAACTGATGGTGAGATGGCAAGGGCGTAGGTTTTATTTCAACTTTGGTAGGGACACTATTCTTCAGTTTCATTGGTCCTTTGCAAAAATATGCATGCTCTTTTTTATGCTTAATGTGAGCTTCAGGGCTCATTTTGTTAAAAGAGAACAGCAGCATTTCTTGCAACATTAGTACAAATCTTATAAGCACTACATGCACTAGATGCTGTTTATCAATATTTAAAGCATCACCGGCTCTGATGAATGTGGAATTAGGACTTTTTCCACTTTGAAAAGGATTGCATTAAAATTTACCTGCGACTAAGACAGTGTCTGTTTAACCAAATATAGTCTATATGTGGATTTATCCTGTGTTTTTCTTCTGAAGATAGAGAATTGTGCAGAGGTAAACCCCACTCTTATTTTTTTTTATCTAATATGCTCTCTCTGGATCATGCAAAATAATACAGTCAAGGGACAGCAAATAAATGTATTGTATTTACATGTGCACTGGAACTAGAAGAGGAACTGACACTGAGCATTTAAAATATTAATATTAGAAGTTGTACACTAATTTAGTAATTGATTAATCGTAAACTGGTGTATAGGGCCACTAAAATGTGCCTTTAGCCGACAGAGCGACCCACTTAGAGCAAGAATTATAACAAGATTGTAAAAAAATATTAGCATTTAAGAAGTAAAAAAAAAAAGTTTTTGTCTGTCAATATTCTCCATCCAGAACTCCTCCAAAGGAAAAGTTTAAACGTTTCTGTTTCACCTGGTTTCATTTCATAAAAGATCTTCTTTAAGGAGCCTTTGGCTATCTGATTAAAAGATAGAATAAAATAAATCCTAACGTTGTTAACTTACATTTCTCAAGTTCCACAAAAGTTAAAGTTAAACCGCGCAGCACAGTTGATGCGCTGCTATGTGAAAGGGACAGGAAAGAGCAGGCAGCTGCAGCTACCAGGCAGAGAAGCTGTGAGAGGAAAAGAAGCGGCTGCTGTATAGTAAATTATAAACATGTTATTCACATATAACTGTTGGTAGGGACAAATGGGTCCGTCCAACATTTTGGTAGGGACATGTCCCTATGGTCCCTATGCAAACCTACGCCCATGTGAGATGGAGCAGGGACCCATTAATTATATAAATTACATGAAATTGTGTTATATTATTAAAGATTATTAAAGTATTTCTGATTCTGATTCCTGGTTGATGGGACAGGTGTTGTGAATGAAACGGTGTCCAGCTTGAAAGAGCGCCTGTGTGTCGCTGAATGTGTGCATTGATGACTGAAAGACATTTTCTGCCTGTTGGGATCTGGAGATGTACCACCTTTCTCGAGCAGAGTGCACTGTGGGTCTCCTGGGCTGGAGCCCTCCAGCACACCTGACTTTCATCAACCCATCAGGAGACCTACCAGTGGCGGCCGGCCCATAGGGGGCGCTGGGGCACCGCCCTCCCTGATAAGAAGAGAGAAACGTAAAATATATTTTTAGAAATTAACTCATAAATGTCAGTTTTACTCTCTAGAGTGTGTACCTATAAGCAAAACAAATTATATAAACTATATTTCCCTATCTACTGTCATTAATTTGTGGATTTCCACAGACAGACTCCTACCGTCTCTGTTCTGGGGGCTGTGATCAGACAGACCCACATTTCCAGAGAATCTGTCAATCATGTACTATTGCTAGGTGAATTTAATGGCCAATCAGCGTCTCGGAACTTTATGGTATTGGGGCGCTGAAAATACTGCGCTTTAACAGGCTTCTGAACCCAAGCGCAGGTGCAGACAGTTAGAGGGACGATGGCGAACGTAACGAGCGAGATGCAGCTTCCACCAAATTTGGTGAGATCCTTATTTATCTACCCGTTTGCTAGAAGAACATCCCTGTTGTAGGATATGAACATTTCATGTCATGGTTATTGTGACTGTGACGAATCCACATCCTCTAACTTTGCGCGCCACACACACATTCCTGTTATACTGTGTTTGTGAGGACCAATACACTCGCGCTGAGCCCAGTAGCTCCATGAACTTAAAACACACAAGCTGTCCTGGTTACCTGCTGGCGTATTGAGGGTGCACACTTAATATTTCAGTGGGGTTAGCCGTGTGTGTGTATGTGTGTGTGTGTGTGTGTGTGTGTGTGTGTGTGTGTGTGTGTGTGTGTGTGTGTGTGTGTGTATGTGTGTATGCTACGGGGACTTCTCATCTTCAGTCTGGCTGCGTCTTTGCTGGGTTCAAACCCAGTTTGGTGTAATTGAATAAGTCAATGAATCTGTGTAAAGGAATTAAGTTGTAAAAATTATTTGTTTTTGTACATCAATTGTTTGTGGAGGTAATATATGGACAAAACTGATTAATGAGAAGAAATCAGAAATAAGAGAGCCTGAGGGTAGGGGCTTAAACTATTTAATGAGGGCTGTGGGAAGAAGAGCGGCCATTTCTGTTTTCTGTTTCTTTGTTACATTGCTGGTAACTGGAGGGAGGCTGAGGCCCAGAGTATCTTGTACATGTTTAGTTTCTTTTGCACCCTGTTTTGAGTTTTTGAGCACAATAAATCACCTACACCGGTAACCTGACTGAGCCTGGATTCTTGGAGGCCAAAGAACCCCGTCACAGTGACCCAAATCATCACTGTTACTGTTATTATATAGTAAATTAAATCATTACTGTTAAATTGTATGTATTGTCCAATTGTTTATTTGAATTCTTATTCCGGATTAGTTGGAGACATACACTAGGCTATATCAGCCCCACCAAAAATATTTTTCACCAGCCGCCACTGAGACCTACCTACATAAGCAGCTGCCAGACCTTCCTTCAACGCTGCAGTGTTTACCTTAGTTTGGTTAGCAACCTGAGCCTCTGTTACCTGAAGAATCTAAGTTGTCTCTAAGTGAGAAAACTGATTCTAACCTTCCTCTGTCTTTGCTCACAGGAAACCTGTCTCAAGCCTGAAGCTCTGGGTGAGCTTAACCTGCCTTCCAGCCCTGGTGAGCCAAACCTGAAGATTCCTATTTGGATTTCCCCTGCTGCTCTCTGTGAAGAGCTCGAAACTCTGATCAAGGTCTGCCATTCAAAGTCAGAAGCTAGACGCTGCAGCTGCTTGAGTACTCTGCTGAACCAACAGTCTCTGGACCCAACGGTTCCCTCTCTCACAAGTGAAGCCTGGACCCCATCAAGGTAGAATCAGAATTATCTAAAAGGACTCTTTAATCATCTTCCTGCCCAGCTAATCAAACTATCATCTCTGCAGACTTCAGTGAACCCAACCCGGACCTGTTCCAGATCCAGTTCATGTCTTTTGTGTCAAACATCTTTAATAAACTCTGTTAAACTTTTACCCAGCCTCCTTTGTTTTCTGCATGTGGGTTTGATATTAAACCAATCATGACACTGCCTCCATTTATCTGTTTATTACAGTGGGTTGAATTCGTGTTAATGTGGATTTAAAGACATTTCAATTAGTGGAAAAACAATGCAGGGGGGGATATAAAAAAAAAGTCTAATCAACCTAAACTTTCACGACCCCCATGCAGTACCCCCATGGCCCCCCTAGAGGGCGCGGACCCCTGTTGAAGACCTCCGCTTTAGATTAAAGTCTCTATGGTGCCAAAAAAAACGGGAAATAAAAGAAGTCTGTACAGAAGTCATCAAGGGACCGAGAGCTGAAGAGGTCTTGTGCGAAATTCTGTTTCCCCGTGAAAATCTGTTCCCCCTGTGTCGGGAGCGCGCATTGCAGCCAGAGAGGCGGGTCTGACCATTCTCAAGGCGCTCCTGATTATTTTCCGGTAAAAACAGCATACCGATTCTCTTGGCGTTTAAAAAACAACACAAAACAGCGTAAGAGGACCTTGTTAATATATTTATTTTACAGTTTTTTAAAAAGAGCAACCGAATAAAATTGATGTTACAAAGTTGAGATGATTATATGAGCTGTTTTTACCGAAAAATGATCAGGAGCGCCTCTGAGAATGGTCAGATCCGCCTCTCTGGCTGCAATGCGCGCTCCCGACACAGGGGGAACAGATTTTCACGGGGAAACAGAATTTCGCACAAGACCGGAAACCATTAGTATAAAAAATAAATAAATAAATAAATGAAAACTTCTCAGACCATCTGTGCCAGATTAGAAATGGGAAAATGCCATAAAAACAAACAAACAAACTTCGGTGCTGCAAGAAGCAACATTAAACCGCCTGGATCAGTTGGACAGGAATGACCGTTAGAATCATTTCAGCCCAGATGTGAAGTGAACATCTGGAGCAGGTTGGCTTTCTAACGGTAACAGTGAGAGCAGCTCCCAGCCTGAGCCTCAGAGTAAAGAAAACAGGAGCAGAGTTCATCACTCACCGGGTTGTAAAAGGGAGACTGGTTGAAAGCCATGATCGGAACAAAGCAGCAGGAAGAAGCTCTGAGAGGAGAAAAATCTGCTTCTCTGGGTTTACACACACAGAATAGAGGATTTTAGAAAATGGTTGCTGCTTTAAAGCGGATTTTAGGTTTCGGTTTCGCAGAAGGAGGAGGGGTTTAAATCTTAATATATAGAACTTTCTTGTCCATGGATGGCTCTACAAGGGGGCCAAGAGGGGCCAATGCCCCCCTAGACCCAATCACGGTCCCTGTACAGAAAGCAGACACTAGAACATTTAAATGCAAGTCAGTGTTTCTTGAAAAAATTGTATTTTCCCTTGATATAAGCAGGATGGCGAGACAACTTAATAATGGAATGAGATCAGTTAAATTTTAAAAAAGGAAAAATATCTATTAATTTAAGTGGATAACATGTAATTATCCTATTTTGGGGACAAAAACAATGGCTGTGTTCAGACAGTAGCCTGAAGGGACCCAAATCCGAGTTTTTTTGCCCATATGCGACCTGGATCTGATCTTTTCATGACAGTCTGAACAACACAGATCAGATTAATTCCAATGCGACCCAGGCCACTTGGGCTACGTTCACACAAGCCTTAATGCTTAATTCCAATTTCTTTGTGAAATTGCCTTTCACATTTCTAAATATATGCAATTTGTATGTGATCGCCTGTGTGAACTGCATTCATACAATGCACGTGTCCCGCATGCATAGCAGAGGACGCAATGACGTCACAAGCAAGCGTTCTCGGTGTTTACCCCAGGCTCACACCGACTCCGGTCTTACCGGTGCGGTGGGTGCGGCGCCGCAGTGATTCCAAGTCATTAAAAAGACGTAAACCTCTCTCACCGGCTGCTGAGCTGTCCGGCTGCGGTTACCGAGACACTCCGGCGCTGCAGAAAATTCAGCAAGAAAGCTATCCTTGCGGCGTGCCGGAGCCCTCCGCAACAAGCTCTCGCAAATATCCTTATTTGGGCCGTGTTATCGGGCGAAGTTACGTGAACTCAAGTGAACTTCTGTTAAATCTCCGGACCTGTTGCCGGAGCCGCAGAGCCGCACCGCACCGTAGTCAAAAGGGCGGTGTGAGAGGGGGTGTGCGGGTGTTGCGGTCTTCGTCGGCTCGGTAACCGCACCGGAGCCAGTGTGAGCAAGGGGTTACAGAAGTATACATGGATAATAGCGCTGGAACGCATTTAGCAATCTTACCCAACCTTAAAACTCAATCCTTTCAATATGGATAAACATAAACACTGCTCTCCACATTATTGTCCGCCATGATTGTTATTTTTCTTCCAACTTCTGCATAGCAAGACACAGACTTGTGATCTTTGGCTACGTTCAAACTGCAGCCTGATGTGACCCAAATCTGATTTTTAGGCGCATATGCGACCTGTATCTGATCGTTTCATGGCAGTCTTAACAAAATAGATCTGATTTCTCTTATGCGACCCAGGCAATGTGGTCATGAATCCGATATGAATCTGATCTTTTCAAAAGCGACCTCTGTCTGAACGGCCAGGTCGCATTCATCCGACCTGAACGGCATTAGTAACCGACATAGGTAACTATTCTGGGTCTTGCTATGAAGAAGTGGCAAGGGAAACAACAACCATGGGGGACGATGATGTGGAGAGCAGTATTTATGTTAAACATCTTGTAAAGATTGTGTTTTTATGGTTGGTAGAGATTGCTAGACGCGCTCTGGCACTACCATCCATGTTTACTTCTGTAAACACAGAGGACACTAGCCTATGACGTCATTGCGTCCTCCAATGCACATGCAGGACACTTGCATTGTATGACTTCAGTTCACACAGGAGATCACATACAAGTTGCATATATTTGTAAATGTGAACAGGAACGCAAAAAAATCAGATTTCACAAAAAAATCGGAATTGAGCATCAAGGCCTGCACTGTGAACGTAGCCTTTGATGAGTATTAATGACGTTTAAGTTGGATGGTCGGACCTGGTCGTTCACACACAGGTCACATTCCAAAAGATCAGATTCGTATCAGATTCAAGACCACATAGCCAAGTGGCCTGGGCCGCATTGGAAAAAATCTTATCTGTGTTGTCACACTGTCATGAAAAGATCAGATACAGGTCGCATATGGGCCAAAAAAATTGGGGTCACTTCAGGCTGCAGTGTGAACGTAGCCTTGGATATGAGGCTTTTTGACCATCTTGAAAAGATTGAGTTTTAAAGGTTGGTAAAAGATCGCTAGATGAGCTCCAGCACTACCATCCATGTTACCTTGCATAAGCACAGAGAACGCTTGCTTGTGATGTCATCGCGTCCTCTACTGCGCATGCGGGACACTTGTGTTGTGTGAATGCAGTTCACACAGGAGATCACATACAAGTCGCATATTTTTTGAAATGTGAACTGCAACGCAAAAAAAAAAAACAATTTCACAAAAAAATCGTGAATGTAGCTTTATTTACCGCTCAGTTTAAGGGCAAATATGCATATTTTAGACCTTTTCACTATTTTAGGTAATCCTTTGCTAATATTTTTGTGTAAAGTAATTTTGTACTATGATGTAATCTAACATAAGGGACTGCAAAAGGTGTCCATGTAACCAAGTCTCACTAGTTGATCTGACTATAAAGTAATTTTAAACTTGTTTTGAGATTAACATACTTATCTTGAGAGTATATTTTATGATATCAAAGAAGTTGACAAAGTACAATTGTCACCACATCGACAGATTATTGTACTGATTTGGAGTGGAATCTTGTCTAAAGCAGATTAATAATCTAAGAATCTGTATTTTCATGTTTCGTCTCAAAACCAGATCAAAAAAAATATTATTATTTTTTTTTTGGCTAGAGCCTGGTTAAATGTACAATTTTCCAGAGTGTCTCTTGGAACAATTTAATCATTCACCTTTACAATTTACTTTAACAGTAATTTGAAAATTACAGTCACTTTGAAGCTCCAGCCATTAGTATACAACCGCCGTCAAGTCTGCAACTAGCTTTTTAATTGTGCTAAATTTTGTCTAGAACCACCACTGATCCTGTCTTATCTATTAATGTGTGTGTGTTTGAGGGGACTTCCCATCAGAGAGGAAAACGTTAAAAAAGGAAAGTCCTGTCAGCTTCCTCCTGTTGGTCTTCTTCCTTAAACCTAACTGCTTAATGTCCCAAAACCAATTCTGTTTAAAGCTTTCCGTGGTCTCTTTGGAGAATATGTTTTGGTCCGCTGAAACCAAACAAACAAACTTCCCCCATAGTGAAACATGGTGGTGGCTGCATAATGATCTGGGGTAGCGTCCTACAGAACCTCCTCCTACAAAGTTAAAAGATGTGCCACGAGGTTATTCAGGCTTTTTATTGATATATAATCAGGATTTATCTAAACGTTTTTAAATTAAGAAAAACTTAACTCAGAAACTTGTTAAAAACCCTGCAGCCCCGGTGAAAAACAAGCAGTATGCAGGTTGTAAAGTTTAAAGATTAGAGTTGCTACTGTTTAACCAGACTTATCATACTTTATGGTTCCCATCACATGTTATGCATATCCATCACTTCCTTTTTTCGCTTCTATTTTGTTCTTTGTCCGGATGGCTGCCTGTTGCATTTCAAACCACATCAGTAAAGCTTCTTGCAGCAAGATGCAACACCTGCGTGGAACCACGCAGGTGTTGCATCAGTTTTATGAAACACATTCTCTTTCAAAAAGGTCTCAGAAGAAACAAACTGAGGTTTTTTTTTTCAGGCTTATTGTATGAATGTTCAGGATGAAGAAAAAAAAGAAGAGAAAAAAAAAGAAATGAAAGCGAAAGAGAAGGTAGGTCAGATGACACTGAGTTCACCCTGCTGTCCAACCAAGGGTATAATTTGTGATCAAAGTTTGTGGGGACGCTCTAAGGGTTCGAGGCTGATAGACCTACAGTTACTCGACCCGAACGCTTTAATTAGGTTTTTGTATTTTAAAAAAAATCAGCTCAAACATATATTTATTGAATGCTTTCCTATTGCTGAGAATATAAGATAACCATAATACACTGATTTTCAACTTTATAGATGTTAGAGAGACGCCTTTTAGTTCATTACATATATAGGGCCCAAAAATATTAATGTATAAAAAGATAATTAATAACAGCCGATTCTAAAGCCTAAATCAATATATCATGTATCCCTAGAAGTGAAATTTCAGTTCCATCCATAAATCCAGAAAAATATGTATGTGCTGTTTCACCTTTAAATCTGCAGCTCTCCCTACTTCTCTCTGAGCTCCGTTAAAAAAGATCTATGAACCTCTTTACTAATATAATGATGCCAGAAACCAAATTTCAAGATATATAGAAGCTCTGCAGTCTGATTCTATCTGTCCCAAAAAAAAGATGTTAATTTTAATCTGTAACTGGGGGTCATTGTCCTCTGAGAAGCCAAGATTTTTAACTAGTAAAGACGAACAAACTATGTTTTCTCAAGCTTCTTGCATTATAATACTAACCTATATAAACTTACAATCAGATTTTTCGGTGGCGTCTCTATTGTTTTTAACCAACCTGTCTCCTAACATTTACTTTAACATTGGTTAGCCGCAGGTTAATATTCACTGAGTGCTGCTCTGTGTCTCTCCTACAACTATGTAGTTACTTCTTACTGGCGATGATGCCTTTTTTCAGCCCTAAGTACTGGCCAGTACTGGCCGATACCGATACCATCTGTTTGAAATTGATGTGTGTGTGTATATATGAAGAACTGCATACTACTTAGATGTTAAATAATTGCCATCGTGGCTTTGTCAAGCTGCTGCCTACCTTTGTGAAGCAGGAAAAAATATAATACAAAGTGAATCCAGTAAAACTTTTTATTGCCTACCTGGAATGGGTGACAATAGTTTAATCAACTTTTGGCTCTCAGAGTCCAAAATAGTGAAACATTTGTGAAATTATAACATGTATAATAGTAGACAGTAAAATTACATTAATAATTAAATAATCAAGAGAACTGACCAGGGTTTGTTACTGCGGTCCTTCCCGGTTTCTCTTGGCAGTCTCAAACTCTTTGTGTTCGTTCACGTTTCTACTTCAAATGTTTGATCAGGTTTGAGGTATTGAAACTGCCCGGTTTAACTCCACCTCTCGAAATGTTCAGGTCTCAAATCTTGCATTTAGCCAATGTACTCGCCGGCGTTTCTATAACGAAATACTTCCACACCGCAGACATTTTCTTCTCCTGGTATTGGTTAAGAGTTTATATTGGCCCGCTCTCATTGGTCTGGAGCAGGCCAATAGCGATAGTTAACACTAATAGGTGTCGGGAGATACCGATACTAATGAGTATCGCTGATGCCGATACCGATACCACCATTTTAGTGCTGGATCAGGGCCCCGCCGGATACTGGTATCGGTGTAATACTACTTCTCACACAGCAAAATGCGACCGCAAATCAGATGTTTCAAAGTGACAGATCCGATGGTGTTACACCGAGATGCGGGACATGGGAGCAGCGTTAGAGAGAGAAAAAAACACTGACTCAAAATGTTCTGAACACAGATAGCTGCACCCAACTCTGTTACCTTTGGCTAAAATAAATGATTGGAAAGAGGAAAAAAAGCGGAAATTATACGTGGAGGCAGGTTCCTGCCAGTCCTTCAGAAAGTTACGCCTGTGTCCCCAAGGGCTGCTTTAAGGTTTTACCATTAAGGTTCATATTGAAGTCTGGGTCTAAAATGGAGCTAGAACACAGCTAGCCTACTGGCTACCCACCCAACACAGCCTAGCCTCAGATTTCCAAAATGGAGATTAATTGAGATTAAGCCAGGTCAAGAGTTTCCAATTTAACAGCTTATTACTGTTTTGATGATTTCTGATCATTTCTTGTGTTTTACTGTTGAGTAAAGAAATTCATTAGGCTAAAACTAACCGCATGACAGTTGACCTAATGCTAACCTACACTGAAAAAAAGCAAGTTTAGTTACTTTAACACAATTGTTTTATGTCCTACCCCGCTAACATGAAACAATTGTGTTAAAGTAACTAAATATGATTCATTAAATGCCAGAAATGGCAATTTCAGTGTTTTGAGCTGCTGTCTACAAAGTTAAAACAAACTTTATTTCAAAAAGGGATTAAACTTAATCTGACCATAGGATGTAGATGAACTAACTACCTTGGTATTACGTGTTGCGTATTGATCCTGTATGAAGAAATTGAATTAAATTTGAAATGCTAGTTTAATTTTAACGCCTTTCCTGAGATTCTTATTACATTTGCGATAATACAACCAAAGAGTCCTTTAAAATAACTTTTCTCATGTCTGCCAGCACCATTATTTTAATAAAAGAAGCTAGCTAAAGAAGCTAACTGTTCCTCGACCTCGTTTATTCCCTCAGGAACAATCAGAGGAGGTTAAAAATCAATTATCTAAATCATTTACTGATTTCTTACAACAAAAAATTACATTTATTTAAAGCGCCTTTCAGGACTCCAAAGGACACTGTACGTACAAGGAGCAAAAATTTTCTTATTTTGGCAAATTGTAAAATAAAACTGGGAGCAGCGTTAGAGAGGAAAAAACACTGACTAAAAATGTTCTGAACACAGATAGCTGCACCCAACCTCTGTTACCTGTGGCGAAAAATAAATGAGTGGAAAGAGGAAAAAAAGTGGAAATTATACGTGGAGGCAGGTTCACATCAGTCCTTCAGAATGTTACGCCTGTGTCCCCAAGGGCTGCTTTAAGGTTTAACCATTAAGTTTCATTTTGGAGTCTGGGTTTAAAATGGAGCTCTTGGGTTTTAGGTCATTTCTCTTAGTGCACCCAAAAGGATTCCTTCGTCTAAAAAAACCCAAATCTATCACTACAGCAGGCTGTTTCTCTATGCCTTGAACAGCTAAAGCCAGGCTAACACTGTACGATTTTTTTGCCCTTTTCTGGCCAACTTTCCAGTCATATGAGTATTCTTTGATTGGACTTTGAACGGGTCGTGTAATCTACAGGGCGTAACAAGGGGCGATCAGCCTCTCACTACCACCCAGGAATCGTGAGGGCAGTAGAAAATCAAATGTTTGATTTTCAGTCATCCATTACAGGCAAATCGCTCAGTGGGCAAACAAGGATTCTTCCTGTTCTTCCTCTCAGGTGAAAACAAAGAAGCATGGTGTGGGTTCGAGTGAAATGGGGTTCTTTCTGTAAAACTGACAGACCGTAATAGCCACGTTTACTTAGCCATGTCTTTTGTCCAAATATGTCGCTGCCTTTTCTTTTTAGGGCTTTCAGCACAAATTGCCATGGTAGCGCATGCTTCTACTTTGATCTTGTTTTATTTGAAGGCTTTAAGAGGCTTTTGGTCAAAAGAGGCTTTTGGTTAAAAAGCGATTAAAAATAAATTTAATTTAATTTAACTTAAATAATTTTAAGTATTTCAAGGACATAAAATCTGCGGGGCAGCCACACCCCCTTGCCCCTCTGCAGATCATCCCCTGTGAAAATCCAATTCAACACTTATGTACAAAATGAAAATAATTGAAAAATAATATCTGAAATGTAAGGGTTGACAGTTCAACTCCCAGCTCCGGCTTTTAGTCTCGTTCGCCCCAGGGCAGCTGTGGCTACAATGTAGTTTGCTATTATCAATGTATGCGTGAATGGGTGAATGATTGATTGTAGTGTAAACGACTTTGGTCAAGTCTCCTGATTTGAAAAAGCGCTTTATAAGAACAGGCCATTCACCATATGATTTAACAGGAATTAAATAACCAAACATGTATGTATGGCTGTAACAAATGTCAAAAAAGTATAAAGACACATGGATGCCTACTGGATACCTGAGGATGTGGCCCTGCTACTTAGGAATTGGCTGGTAGATTAGATTTATGATTAGACTTTTAGTCATAGATAGGATGACGTCGGTTTCCTGTTTACATTTTGGAGAATATGTAAAGAATGCAGTGTATGGAGCAGGAAATCGTTTTCTTTTGATTGGCTTTGTTGTGCCATAAGCCATGAAATTCACTTTGGACATTGGGAGACCAATCTAAACGCTGTTTGTTCTTTTAAAACCTAAGCTTCACAACCCCCCAAACACTTTCAGAGAGACATTACAGTAACAAGTCATGCCCAACCTGTGTCTGTACTTGCTATAACTTGAATAAACCACACACATCCTGTCTGACTGTGAACCTATAGAGGGAAGGCCACAATGGGGGGGGGGGGGGGGGGTGGGGGGGACGACCACACTGTTTAGCCTGCTCAAGTTAAGTGGTAAATTCAGTTTATTTATATAGCACCAATTCACAACACATGTCATCTCAAGGCACTTTACAGTTCAACCAGATCATACAGTCAAATTGATTCAAAGGTTTCTGTCTAAGGAAAAGCAGTTGATTGCATCGACTCATTGACTCAACAGCAATCCCTCACACTAAGCATGCTTGTAGCGACAGTGGAGAGGAAAAACTCCCTTTTAACAGGAAGAAACCTCCAGCAGAACCAGGCTCAGTGTGAGCCGCCATCTGCTGAGGCCGACTGGGGTTCAAGGAGACAGAAGCAGAGGAGAAGAAGGCAACTGTAAAGCCCTGTCCAGGAAACACACAGCCAGGAAGAAGAGCTCTGAGCCAGCTCCCATGTCAGAGTCAGGTGAGATTTCTCCACAACCATGAGGTCTGAATTTCCCATAACTGCTGAATTCTGACTAAACTTCCTCTTCGGTGTAAATCTGCCAACCATGCAGGTTTTTTATTTCTTTTCCTCGAGAGGCTAAAATCCATGTGTGTAAAATGGTGAGACTGTTTCATTATGATTCAGCAGCAGGTCAAGAACTGTTGCTGTTGTAATTATGTCGCAAGATGACCCCAAAAGTAACGGTTCTGAGTCACTCAATGGCCACCATCTTAAATTGGTAGCCATTTTGGAATGTGTTATTGGAAGGAAGAGTTTTCAGGTGTTTTGAATGATTAAAAAAATAAAGTGGTTCACCATATAAAGAAGAAGGCTTTTCAGGAGAGGAATGTAGTCTCGTTTCTGAATTTAAACCTTCCAACCGCCTTAAGTCATTTTTCTTCTCCACCAAATTTAAAACACATTTGCTTTTTCCCTTTTGATTTAATTTTAGGTTATTTCTCCAGCTTGTTCACTAATTTAAACTTTTAATTTCACCTGTTTTTATTCAATTCAGTTTATTTTTTTATGCCCTACTTCAATAATTTTAAGTTAATTTCCTATAAAGATCTGGAGTTTTTCTTTCTTTAAAAGCACTACAAAAATAAAAAAATACATGATTAATTGGATAATGTAAAGGTTTAAACTCTACCGTTAAGCTTAGGCTAATTTCTTTCTGGGGCTGAAGTGATTCCACTGGAACTACAAATCTTTCCCATTATCCATAAGTAATTTGCCCATAATCAATACGCTGTATAAATGGTCTGGATCCCTTTCTTTAGTTTACTTACGTCTAAAATCAACAATCTTCTGGTGATACCTACAGCCAGCCCCCCATAGTGCCCTTCCTGCATTGATGGTAGTCCCAGTGGTGCCCTGTTTTTGTTTAAAAGTGGAAAATCCAAATCCACCTTTGACCCCAGTGAACTGTTCCCTCTATATTATCTTTAAATGTAAAAATATTTCAGGCATGCTGATTGAAGATTTCCCACCATCTCAACAATAAAAATAAATTCAGTTCCAATCTCCTGCTGACCCTTGGAAACATTACGACAGAAGACCTCAATCCCTTAAAGCTCTATTTGGGTTAACGCCACACTGGAAAAACGATCTAGAAAA
This sequence comes from Cyprinodon tularosa, assembly GCF_016077235.1. NCBI lineage: Eukaryota > Metazoa > Chordata > Actinopteri > Cyprinodontiformes > Cyprinodontidae > Cyprinodon > Cyprinodon tularosa. Next base: position 568,625 of record NW_024039112.1, read on the forward strand.
AAGTAAAAATGTCTTAAATTAAGTGTATTTACCCTTAATTTGAGTAGGTAAATGAGATGCCAATGGAATGAGTATTTTTACTCTTAAATTAAGATAGATAATATGCACTTGAAATAAGACAATGCAATTGTGTTTTCTCATGTGTGAGTGTAAATTGTCTTGTTCCATTGGCAAAATGTCTCTTTTACCTCCTCAATCCGAGAACAAATGCACTTATTTTAAGAAAAAATGACTTAAATTTCGATTTTTTTTCCCAGTGCAGGTCATAATCCCAGGTTGCTCAGACACTCCTGTTATAAATACTCCATTTCTGACAGCAATCTGTCATGGGAAGGAAACATTTTAAAGGCTTATTAGGAAACAGTGATCCTCATTCAAGCTTCCAGCATTTATTCATTTCCTTGCATATATATATATATATATATATATATATATATATATATATATATATATATATATATATATATATATATATATATATATATATATATATACATATATATCAACTGTTTTCTCACCCCTCGTGAGAAAAAAAAAAACAGTTGTATATATATGTATATATATATATATAGCAATATTTTTCCGAGCTATCAAAATTAAATGTATAGATAAAAAAGCGAGAACTGTCTATGTTCATCGGAACATTTTGATCATTTAGTTATATTGATTGCCATGTTGTTCAGGGTTTGAGTCGGTCCCACATGTTCCACTGACTGCCTCATCTACACATATGGCGCTGCGCCGCACAGCTAAAGGGCTCCACGGCGCCATCTGCTAGATTGGAGTGCAGAGATTTTCTCTCATTGTTTTAGATAAAATTGTTTTGTTTTTTTAACAATCGATAAAAGGAAAAATCAATATATCGGCCAGCTTTAAATCACGATATATCAGCAAAAATCCCACAGCCCTATTTGATGAAGGAGTCTGAACTGTGATGAGATTATCTCCTTTTTAAAAAACCCTTCTCACCCAGACAATATGTTGCCCTGTCGGTGTGAGACAGCCCTAGCCTGATAAACCAGACTAAATGTGAGATTAAATGTGTAATTTAGTCTGACCCCAAAAAATGAAACATTGGATGATTGGTGATGAGAACCCGTTATTTTTCAAACCAACGCTCCACTCTGATGGTTCACTGTCAGCAGTATGACTCTTCCTGCTGTCGCTACTTAGTAAACTATATGGGGCTGATCGTCCTCTGCCAAGCGTAAAAAATTCCTCACCAACAATATTTTATTTCTTCCAGCTCACAAGAGTTGATACTAAGCATTCTTTCAGGAATCCCTAAATTATATTCAAGTGTTTAATATTTTTTTTCTCATTGTTCTTGTTTCTATCGATTTATATATGATGTAAATGTTTCCTTTAAATATTTCAACATTTTAGTTAGAATATTCATTAAATTTAGGTCTGGATTGTCATGGCGTTACAAGGCAGTTATTTAGGTTCTCTTTATATTTTCTTTATATCAAAACCCTGTCGATTTAAATCTACTTTGACCCCTGAGCAGCGGTAACTAAGGGGGAAATTCTCAGAAATAAAGTCAAAATTGCCAAAGTTGAAATAGGAATGTTTTGTTCTTTGCTTTTTTTGAGCAATGATTGTATTGATCTGTGTATACTGCATAATTCATAGTAGATCAGGAAGTGTTTGCTTTAGGATGGAAACCTTGTATGTATAAAACCATTCCTTTATTGTACATTTTCTTAACTTGTCTGTCTGCTATATTAACCAATAGGATGTGTTGAACTAGATCTGTGTTTTTTTACAACTTTTGTAAGACAGATTTTATAAAATATTGCATTAATTCATACAAAAATGTCTATTTGAATTCTATAAATCGAAGTTTTCTGACCATCTGCAATGAGGGACTGCAGTCCAGCATTCTATGCACTGCAGCTGTAGTATCTGGGCAAGAGCCGTCCGTCTGGTAAAGAATCCTGTTATTGGAAACTGTAAAGGTTGACTTTTTTTGCAACATAAAACTGACTCAGACTAAAACCTTTTTAAGTTTTAGTCAACTAAAACAGACTAAAACACATATCGTAATGACTAAAATGAGACTAAGACCAATAATAATTTTCGTTCTGAAGCCTAAATTTTCAGAATTTTCAGTCAACCCTATAGTAGGAATGGATTACAAAAGGAATCGATTTCTCTGACCACAAATGTAATTGTCAAAGATAAATATTTCCATTCAAAATATGTTGCCTTAAATACTCGGAAACAAAGTCCAGTGGATTGTTTAACTTTTTTGGAATTTGGAGCAATGGCGTGTTTATATTTATACATTTTAAGCTGAAACGTGTTTCTCCTTTTTAAAAAGTGGACCATCTTGGATTTTCTTCTTCAGCAAGTGAAAGATTTTTATTGGATACGGACTTCATCTGCTGCCCCGTTCAGACCACTGAGGAGGAAACTAACCCACTTCACATTGCAGCATAGTTTCAATATAACCAGATCTGAAGGATTTCCAACATGTTTAATGTGTTTTACAAGTAAACCAAGTTTAAATCCGACCTTAAAGGAGCCAGTTTTACAAAGCTAGATCAGATAAAGGACGAAGATAAAATGCAATAAAACATACATCTGCTAAACATCAGATAAAGTTTCAAATATTATTATTATATTTTAAGGCTTCTGCCACCCTAGAGATGCCGCCCTGGATGGTGAGCCATAACGGCCCCTTCACTGGTTTAACATGAAATGGAAACTCTGGTGTCATTTTTAGACCAAAGGAAGCCATCTTCAGGAAATCCCTTCAGCTCATAGTAAAGCAGAATGTTTTGGTCTCAGTGGTTCTCCTGACTCCAGACGGCTATTTATTCTCACCAGATAGAAAAGAAAAAGATTTTAGTCTTGTATTAAAAGGGTTTATTTATTTAACTACAGTTAGAAAAATAAACTGTAAAGGATGCGAAACCTGAAGACAAATCCATCAGAACCGACCCGATAAGGTCTTCAGGTGTTTTTAGGTTTAACAAAGTCTTTTGATCAGTTCAACAGCTTTAAATCTGTTCCAGTCTGCAGACGCTGAAATCTCCCACACTCTTCTCACACTTTGAACACCTCTCAGTCTCCTCCTTTATTCTTCTTTTTCTTCACCTCATCTCCTCCAGTTGTTTTCCTCTTCGTCGCCCCCTCCTCCACCTGCTCCATGCTGTCCCACACCTCATCCTCTTCCTCCTTCACCTCCTGCTCAGCCCCTCCCTCTGCAGGCCCCCCCACCGCCTCCTTCTGCAGCGCCCTGCTGGCCAGCAGGAGGCAGTTCAGTCGGGACTTCAGGTAGACTTTGTGCTGCAGCGTTCGGTCCTCCAGGCTGTGGATGCGGAGGAAGCGGTCCAGGCCACAGGACGCCACCAGGGGCTGGGAGGCGTGGGACTGCAGGGCCCGCACGCCGCCCGACAGCCCCTTCAGACAGCCGCGGACCAGCCCCTTCCTCAGGTCCAGCACGGCGATCTGACCGTGGGTGTTTCCCACCACCACGGCGTTCCCCGCGGCGGTCAGAGACAGAGCCGTGAGCGGATACTCCCCGAACTCGGCCTCCAGGACGGGACGCCGCTGAGGGGTCGAAGGGTCAAACACGTGAACCTGAGGGGAGAAAGAATAAAACAGCTGAAGTCAGCTTCACGTTCCTTTCCTCGACTTTAGGCCGATCAGACCTCAGCCTCCCCTTCCTCAGGATGAGCCGGATAACCCCGGGTTGCTGTGGTTTCAGCATCGAGCTGCTGACTCACTGGATCATTGGAGCAGCTGGAAAAAACAACACGTCCACATGGAGTAAAGGCAGGATATCGGATTTAATCAGAACATTTTTCCCAGAAATTTTTAAAGATTCCAGTTAAAACATCTGAACTTCTGCTACAGTTTAATTCTCCAAAGTGACAATAACAGGGTTTATACAGGACTGGCTAATTCTAATCTAATGCTCTTTGAATTCATTTTAATGCCGATAACACAGCAAAATCTTCATCTTTACCATCGACAGGCTGCAGCCGTGTCCTGAATTCCTCGTTTTCCAGCCACCTTTGCTGAAATTAGCAGGTTCCTAGTCTCTAGCTTTTTTTCTGCCTCAAGCTTCTTTTCCGAACGAACGGCTTTACGATCAACCGGAAGCAGTTCCACGCAAATACATTGCGACCTTTCCAGAACACTTTATGACCATCATGGTTCAGCAGCACAGAAGTAACCTACTGTCATAAAAAATAAAATACTGGATTTCATCACCCTGCAGCATCTGGATCAGAACCTAAAACAGGGTTTATACAGGAATGAATAACTCAAATTTATTGCTATTTAATGCTCTTTTAATGCTCTTAGAAATAATTTTAATGCCACCAACAGGTACCCGTCGACAGGCTGCAGCCGTGTCCCGCATTCCTCGTTTTCCCCAACCACTATTGTTGAAATTAGCTCCCCCCCCATTCTGTAGCTTTTTCTCTGACTCGAGCTTCTTGTCTGAACATACAGCTTTGCGATCAAGCGGACGCAGTTTCACGCAAATATATCGCGATATAATATGTCTGACGAAATTGTTTTTATAAACCTTTTTTTTTTTAAATAAAGCATTTTAAATGCCACAATAAACACATTTAATGAATTTCAATGCCAATTAAGGACTTAATTTAAAAAAAATAAATAAATAAAAAAAAATAATTTGATGACTTAATGATTTTTAATGACCCGCGGAAAACCCTGTAAAAGCTCAGCCTGTTTAACCGTTAACCTGTTTTAATTCCTCAACCTCCATCACATCATTTCATATTCCTTATTTTAAACCATGCAGCACTGAGTTTAATGCTGTAGCTGTTCTAAAGCGCTCCAGAACCCCACAGTGAGCCGCTAATCAGAGTCACTAAATGATTTAATAACATTAATATTGATCATGAATTCATCAACAATGATTAAATATTTGGCCAATTATTCCACATGGTTGTCGTTTTAGTCGCCTGAGCGGCACCAGCAGTCAGACATCCACAATACTGCTTTATTTTTTTGTACTTCTATCCAGGTCATGACATCATGGTGCATTCAATTACACCTTGTACATTTCAGCGCCTGCTGAAATAGAAAGTTAATTTATATCACAAAGCCGGTTTAGTGCCGCTCCAGACTAACTTTCCTGCACATTCTGGCTTTTCTGTCTGAGAAAACCGTTACTCTGAGTATTTCCTGAGATCTTGAAGAACCTGTCATGGTTGAAGTGTTGATACAGCAGAGTGCGATTAAAGCGTTATTAGAGGTTTTCTTTTCTAGAACATCTGGGCCCAGAGTAAAGGAATCAAAATTTGAGGGACGTTTGGTGACTGAAAGGATCATTCTAGTAAACAGCAGATGGCCTACTTTGCAAAAGGACTTGAATGCACCATGAAATGTAAACGAGGAGGAAAACATCTGGTAGAGGAGGAGAAATCTGGCCTGCCTATTCAAAAGCCATTCACTCAGACTTTGGATAACGGATTTGATCCAATCCTAAAAAACGATTTATCAATGCAAATAGAAAAAAAAAATGCTTACAAATTTAGATGAGATCAAGCAACCCGATCCTGGTTCTGATCCAGATCAAACCTTGAGTTTTGTAGGATTGGAATCCCTTTGACCCAAATAAAGATGAATTAAAGGATTTTAGGCCCAAAATGTTGTCCAGCATAACATTGGATCAAAAACCCGACATTAAACCCTCTTCATCTGTACAGTTTTATTGTCATTTGTTCAACAATCAGGCTAATTGGATAAGGTAGCCTATGTAGCCTGTTTTTGAGCTTAGGTCTGCAGCAGAGGTGTCAAGCAACAAAGTACAAATACTTTGTTGCTGTACTTAAGTACACTTTTTAGGTATCTATACTTTACTCCATTACTTATTTTTCTTCCTACTTCTGACTTCTACTAATTACATTTTCACAAAAGTGTCTGTACTTTCTATTCCTTTCATTTTCAAAACAAACGTTACTCGTTACTCTTGGCTTCAGTTTAATGTTTATAAATATTTTACGTAATGTGCGCCATCCAATGCAGATCATTGGCTCCATCCACATCTAGTGAAAACTAGTGTAAATGGATGAGTCATAGAACGCAAACACTATTTGTCAAATTTGTGCTGATGGCTGACGCCAAAGAATTTTTCAAAATAGTCGAAAAATTGAGCTTTCATTTTATATAGTGGCATCTGGCTGTTTTTTTTAAAGGTTACTTTATACTTTTATACTTTAAGTAGTTTTTGGAGCACATTTTTTCACTTTTACTTGAGTAAAAGTCAAGTTGATACTTTTTTTTTTTGCACTGCTCTGCAGTAAAGTATGTAAGGTCATAAAATACCTGCCAGTTGAGATCAGTTTTTCTGAATGCAGAAGTGATGGTTAATACTGCCATCTGCTGGTGGATGGGCAACAAATCATTATCCTGCTGCAAATGATCGGGATCTGGTGACCTTCCAATCTGGGAATGTGGACCAGATTGATCCAATCCAACGTTAACAGCTCAAAACAGAGATGGAATATATGATCCTGGATCCCAAAGAAAAGCATTGGCAAATCAGAACCACTGATCCAAACAGGATTGGTTGTTTCCTGCTAAGTTGGGGAGGTGATGGCCTAGACCAGAGCTCACGGATTAGCAGACCGCAGTCCGGATCCAGACCCACCTACTGGCTAATCCGGACCCAACCTGATTAAAAACATTTATAATTACCACATGTTTGAAGACAGTGTCTAACTTCACTTGCGCTGCCTCCCTTGTTAATATGGAAGCCTTCTCTAATTCAAAAAACACTTTAGATTTTAAAATGGAAAAATTTACAATTTTTTTATGTAGAAATTCAATGTATAACATTGCTGCATAAAAAGAATTTGTTTTATTTCAGTGTTAGATTCTATTCAAAGTAACTGATTATAATTAAAAATGTCTCCGGTAGGCCTGTCACGATAAATTTTGCTGAACGATTAATTGTCTCAAAACTTATTGCGATAAACGATAATATTGTTTGAAGACTCTGATTTAAAGGAAATGATGTATTAATGCATGTGATTTCCTGCCAAAGATAAACACAATTTATTTTCATCAGAACACTTAACACTGCAACTGGTTAACAAAATAAAACGGGAAATAAAAATCAAATGGACTCTAAAAATACACTTGAATTAAAAACTAAACACAAGATGTCGGTTCTTTGCTTCTGTACATAAACCACTAATTGTTTAAAATTACTTAATTCAGAAATTTTTGGGTTATCCATAAGTAATGAACTTTGCTGAATGGAGCCACAAAACTACTGTAAATAGCAGTTTCAGCCGACGCTCTTATAAGTGGCGTAGTAGCACAGGCACACTCAGTAGGGTTAAACAAGCGCACCCTTTCCCAGGCTGTCGTTCTATTGGCTGGAATGGTTGCTAGGCGACGATCCAAGTGCAATCCGAGAGAGAGCAGAAAAAATCCGCAAGCAGAGCCTGCGGGTTTGCGAGCGTATTTCAGACCCGAGCAGAGCGCGGTTTGTGCGCGAAGAGAAGGAGGCAAGCGAGAGGAGAAAATATCTGTGCAAGAAGCATTAAATCTGAGAGAAGAAACAAAGATTTGAGAGAGAAGAGAAAATATTTGAGAGAGAGCGCATGTTTTGAGTGTGAGCATTATAAGTTTTGAGTGCAAGAAGATGAAATTCTTTTCTCAAATTGAAATTATGTGCTCTTGCATTATGGCAGGATAATTCTCCCATAGCCTGCCGATTAATTGCTTCAGTGATGGTGGACTGTCGCAAACTTGAAGACACAGGCGGGCCACCGCTTGTACTTTTTGTCCTCAGCTGGAGAAACTTTGCTGGGTGGTTGTGCTTTAGCTGCATGTGAAGGTTGGTTTTATTGCTGCTCTTAGTTGCTACTGTTTTATGACAACATACTGGCTCGCATAGGTTCAGCGGTTTGCCTCTCTCATTCGGTTTGAATCTGAAGTATTCCCACACTGCGGCTGTTGCATTAGGCTTTGAAAGCAGTTCCATTTCAAGCTTTTCCACCCTAACATAAGATGTGTTTGTTTTTTTACCTCGCTAACTCCTAACGGGGCTCTAAAGCTGAAGAAGTAAAAAATGATGCGCGCCGACTACCTGATGCGATAGTCCACTCCTCCTCATTTTTTCCCTTACTAGTCAGTGGATAGCACCGGAGTTAAGCCTTTTCATCCAGTGTCATCAATAGAAAGAGAAAAACACAAGCAGAGATGATATAGCTGATAAATTAAATGACGTGGATAGTTTTTATTTATCTTGCGACTAATTGATTTATTGATTATCGTGACAGGACTAGTCTCCGGACCTTTACTGGTTGAGGATTTTCTTTATTCGGACCCTGCTGATTTTTTATTGGTCACTTCTGATCTAGTGGTTACAGCAGTTGTGCTCTGAGGAGGTTAAAGGTACCCGGCTCGATCACCACAGCTGGCACTCAGGGTCCCTGAGCAAGACCCTTAACCTCACACTGCTCTCAGGGTGCTGTAAACAATGGCAGCCCACTGCTCTCCAAGGGGATGGGTTCAATGCAGATGTGAATTACTACAATACGAGATCAATAAAGTTCAAATATTCAACTATAAAGACATTTAAAAACTAAAAACCTGCAGCTATGTTCTGGGTCAGTACCTTTAACTGATCCAGTCTGCTGACTGACCCCCCCTTGCTGTGCCACCTCTAATCTTTCAGTCTGACAGATGTTAGGGAACACTCCAGATGTGCGCTACTAAATGGAAGGTGTTTTCATTATGTTAACTGGAAGCTGTTCTCATTTTTCTCTCTTTTTAAAACATTTCTTATCACTCCTGCACTGCATTTTATTCCTATAAGTCTGTTTCTTCTTCTGTTCATTTGAATTTTTGTTTCTTTCCATCTTATTTATTCTTGTAGTCAATGCATAACATGGATGCATAAACATCTTATTTTATTTCAGTAATGAATTCTGTTTAAAGTAATGGATAATTGCGGCTCAGAGAGCGTGTGTTGCAGAAGTTAAAGCCCTGCTTCCGGTCCAGACTGACCCCCTTCAGGATCCAGGTCTCAGAACCAAGCCACACTAAAGGTTTCTTCCTGTTAAGATGGAGTTTTTCCTCTCCACTGTCACTACAAGCATGCTTAGTGTGAGGGATTGTATTTTAGTCAATGAATTGATGCAATCAGCTGGTTTTCCTTAGATAGAAAACTTTGAATCAATTTGACTGTATGATCTGGTCGAACTGTAAAGTGCCTTGAGATGACATGTGTTGTGAATTAGCGCTATAGAAATAAACTGGATTGCAGGTTTTAATAATGATCTTTCTTCCTCCTGTTTGATCCCATCAGACCCAGATGTCCCACTGTGAGCCAAACTAAGCCAGATCCTGTCTATCGGTTACCTGATGGTACCCTGTGCAGGTGACCACCTTGTCGGAGTCCGGGATGAAGCCAATGTCTCGGACCCAATGCGGCCTCCGCAGGGCCAGCCAGTCGTCCCGCAGGTTCTTTGCGGTGAACAGCGGTTTTTCAGGCCGCTCCAGGTCCCAGATCTTCAGGCCGTTCTCTTTACCCCCCGTAGCCACCCTGTTCGGGTCCGCTGGGCTCTGTCTCATCCTGCACACGTTCCTGCCCGCGTCCAGCTCGGCCACCGGCCCGCTGCTGTCCTCCCTCCACACCCGCAGCTTACCGCACTCCACGCAGGTGATGATGGCGGAGCCCCGCAGCGAGGCCAGCCCGCAGTAGCCGCCGTCCTGCGGGTCTCCGAAGCTCCGGGCCTCTGTGAAGACGCCTTTCTCGGTACTGAAGGTTCGGACGGTTCCGTCCAAACAGCCGACCAGTAGCTCGCTCTCGGCGGAGTCCCCCCAGCACAGCGCGCGGATCTCCTGCTCGCGGCTCAGAGAGCGCGTGTTGCAGAAGTTAAAGGCCTGCTTCCGGTCCAGACTGACCCCCTTCAGGATCCCGGTCTCAGAACCGAGCCACACGGAACACAAGCGACTGCGCTCCTCCATCACAGCGGACTGACAACAGCTGATAGCTGAACAAACTGGATCAGACACACGTGTAGCTGCTGTGTCGCGACAAAACTACGTCACTCTGAATCTTCTTCTTCTATTGAGTTTTCTGGCAGTTTGCATCCTGTGTGCATTACCGCCATCAACTGGACGGAGATGTAATTCAGAAATATAATGCCTACATATCTTTATAACTTCATGAAACTAAATTCTATCTATACTTATACACACGCACATACACACACTAAATTCTCCCAGCTAATTCTGTATCTTTTAAATATTTAATAAGTGCTTTAATTATCCTATCTGATTGATGCTTCCCTAATAAATCTGCCATCTTTACTGAACTCCCTATTACCCTTTCCAGTTCTTTCCTCTCTTTTATATATTTGCTACAATAGATCAACACATATTCTACTCCTTCGATTTCTCCACAATAACAACAATTACCCGTTGGATGTTTCCCTATTATTTTTAGACCTGCATTTAAAGTATGCCCAATCCTTAACCTGTTTATCCATATTTCCTCTCTTCTACTCATTATACTGTTGTATCTTATGCTAATATCTTTATGTATTTTATATAAATGTCTTCCTTTTTTTTTCTAAATTCCATCTCTTCTGCCATACCTTAATTATTTTATATGTAATAATTACTTTTATTTCTGTTCTACTTAGCGGGACATCATATTCAATTTCTCCTACTTTAACTGCTTCTTTAGCTAACTTATCTACTTTTTCATTACCTAAAATTCCTTTGTGTGCTGGAACCCATGTGAATTGAATACTTATATTTTGTTGCCTTATACCATACATTAAATAACTGACTTCATCTAAAAGATCTTGATGGCTTTCAGATTTTCCACTTTTAAAACTAGTCAGGCAAGACATTGAATCTGAACAGATAACTACATTTCTAGGCTTCACCTCCAGCACCCATTGCAATGCCAAAATAATTGCCAACATCTCTGCTGAAAAAATTGATAAATTATCTGTTGTTCTTCTCTTGATAGAAATATTTTCTTTTGGAATGTATACTGCTACTCCTGTTTTACCATTTTCCTCTTTTGATGCATCTGTATATATTTGTGTCATATTTTCATACCTTACTTCTAGATGCTGCTGAATAATTTGATACGAACCTCCACAAGACTGTTCTATTTTTTTAGTTTCTAAATTTACTATTGGCATTTCGAAAAACCATGGAGCAATTTTAGATGTACTTACAGTTTTACAGTATGTTATATTACTTATCCCAGAATACTCTGCATAAATATTTCCTTCCCATCCAAAACTCCTTATATTATGGCCATATTCCCAACATTCTCTGAATATCTGTTTAGTAGGGTGATTTTCCTCATGCCCTTGTAAATTTAACCAGTAATTTATTGACAGTTTCATCCTCCTTAAGTCCAGTGGCATTTCTCCAGTAATCACTTGAAGAGCAGGAACTGGAGATGTTCTAAAAGCACCACTAACCTAATATCACTATCCTAAGCGCTTTGGCTTGGATTCTATCTAGATCTGACAACAAAGAATTTGCAGCTGATTTATAAACAATACATCCATAGTCCAACACAGATCGAATTAAAACATCATATATTCTTTTCAAGGATGAGCTAGTTGCCCCCAGTCATTCCCTGACAAAAATTTCAATATATTAATACCTTTTTTACGTTTATCAATAATCTTCTGCATATGTATCTTAAATGAAAGTTTTTCATCAAACCATACACCAAGGTACCTTATCATATTTACCTGTTTCAATTTATGCCCATATAATCTAAGATCTACTGTTGGATTATCCCTTTTTCCTTGAAAAACATAATACTTGTGTCTTCTCAACAGACAAACGAAACCCCCATTCGTGTGACCATCTTTCTACCGTTTTAATTGCTGATTGCATTCTATTTTTTAAATAACTAAGATTTCCTCCTCTCACCCATAATGCCCCATCATCTGCATATAATGCTTTATTAATTCTAAAATCTATATTATCAAAAATATCATTAATCATTATATTAAAAAGCACTGGACTACATACACTACCTTGTGGAGTTCCATTTTGTATATCATAAATGTTTGAATAATTTACCCCAACTCTTACTTCTAATGTTCTATTCTTTAAAAAATCCTTAATCCAGTTAAACATCTTTCCTTTAATTCCCATTTTATTCATCTTAATTAATAAACCCTCCTTCCAAAGCATATCATATGCTTTTTCAATATCAAAAAATGTAGCTAAGAGAATTTCTTTATGTACCTGAGCCTTTCTTATTTCATTTTCTAAACAAACAATTGGATCTACTGTAGTCCGTCCACTTCTAAAGCCACTCTGATAAGGGGATAAAAGATCTCTTTTTTCTATTTCATACATTAATCTTCTAGTTATCATTCTCTCCATCAATTTACATAAATTAGAAGTAAGAGCTATAGGCCTATAACTTTTAACCTCTCCTTTATCCTTACCTGGCTTTAATATTGGTACAATGATTGAATGCTTCCAGCTTAAGGGCAATTCACCTTGTTCCCATACTTTATTGTATAACTTTAAAATTATTCCTTTAGCATCATCTGATAAATGTTCAATCATCCTATAGCATATGCCATCTTTACCTGGAGATGTATTTTTAACTCCTATCAATGCTCTATTCATTTCAAAAAATGTAAATTCTTTATCTAAAATACTTCCATCAATCTCTTTTCTATTTAAAATTTCTCTATTATCTTTCACTCTGAATCGACCGTTCTTCTTCTTTTCTATTATGGCGGATCGCAAGCAACCTTAAGGTGCATTTACCGCCACCTACTGTACAGGACTGTGTAGCAACATTACCTTACATCAAATTCTATTTTTTAATCTTGTATTCTGTAGATAAATAAATATTACTTTCCTTAATCTATGAATAACCTTCATTTTCCTTCATTTCCTAATATTCCTTTAAGACTCCATCTTTGGCCTGTCCTTCCAACCAACCTTCTCAATTTCTCCCTTTCATATTAATAAGTTTACAATTCATCAGCACGTGTTCTATATTTTCTTTTTCTCCACATCCTTCACATTTATCATTATTTTTCCTCCCTGTTAGATATAGACATTTCAATAGGTATGACCCACTCTTAATCTGATCATTATTACTTATTCCTTCTATTTCTCTCATTAATGATTCTATTTAATACTGGTTTTTCTACCTTATATAATCCTCCTCCTTTCTTATCTTCCACCTCTTTTGCCATTTTTCCATTTCTTTACTTGTAATAAGTGATTTTCCTTCTCCTTTCCCAACAGGAATAATTTTTGTTATTGTTCCCTCTAAAGCCCTATTTGCTAATATATCTGCCTTTTCATTGCCTTTTACAGCTTCATGTGCTGGAGCCTAACATAACCAAATATCAATGCCACTATATAATCTAAACAGACTGTGCTGAATTTCTAATAGTAAATATTTTCTATCATTTCCTTCTCCCTGAGATACTTTCTAAAACTGCTTTGGAATCTGTACAGACCACCACCCTGTCTGGTCTAACCTGCTCTACCCAGTGTAAGCTTACTATATCTGCCACCATTTCTGCTGTGAAAACAGATTGATCTGATATTCTTTTAGAAATATATATTTTAAACTCCGGTTTATATATTCCTATTCCCACATAGGGGTCCCTATGTCCCCCAGCAGTCTAAGCCTATAGCAGCGTAACTATAGAGACGCTCAGGATAACCTGAGCCACTCTAACTATAAGCTTTATCAAAACGGAAAGTTTTAAGCCTACCTTTTTTTTTTATCACTGCTGCACTTTAAAAATGGAAATGTCTTGAGAGCTTCACTTAACAAAATTTATTTTTGTATACACTCTGTGTGTACAAAATGACAATAAAGTCTATCTAAATTTAAGTTTGGTGACATGATGTGTACCACACTCAACATGGACCAGAGGAAGGGACGGAAAGAGTTGTCACAGGAGATTAGAAATAGAAATAAGAAATGTTGAAGGTTCTGCCACGGCACATCAGCTCTATGTTCACAGATGGAAAAATTAAGGATATAAAAAAAGAACAATGTTTCTACTGTGAAACATGGAGGAGGCACTGTTATGTTCTGGGGCTGCTTAGCTTCATCTGGCACAAGGTGTCTGAATATGTGCAGCGTTTCATGAAATCTCAAGACTATCAGGGGATTCTAGAAAGATATGTGTAGACCTGTTTCATTAGTTTATGTTTTAAACCTTTCAATTGAAGCATAGTTAAAAAGCAATGTCTTTCTTTCCTTTGTCGATTTTCATTGAATTTTGATTCATTATTTTTTCTAGATGTACCGTATTTTCACGACTATAAGGCGCACTTAAACGTCTTTTTTTTCCCTCAAAATGTGCGGTGCGCCCTATGGTGCGGTGCGCCCTATGTGTGTTGTAACTGCGACTTTTGAGACCACCTCATTGAGGAGATGATGAAAGAGTGGCTGAATGTAAGGAGACCAGGTGTTTTTTTTTTCCACCCCTCACAATCGTGTTAATATGTAACTCCATGCGTGCCCATCTCACAGCTGATGTGAAAAACATGGGGAAACAAATTAACCCTGTGCTCGCTGTTCAACCGCTCGACATCGGTGTGAACCGGACCCAGCAAGTGCAGCAGAAGCAGCGAGTTTACATGCAAAGTCAATGGTTGACGCGCGTATAAGGCTGGGTGGCTCCGTATGGATGCGTGGCTGAGGCAGGTGTATCTGAGAAGACTAGGTGTTTTTTTCCACGCATCACCATTGCTGCGTGCCCATCTCACAGCCGATGTGAAAAAAAAAGGTGAATCAAATGAACGCTGTGCTCGCCGTTATCCCGGGGGTCTGACAAAGGAGCTTCCACCGCTCGACATCGGTGTGACGCGGCCGTTCAAAGTAAGGCTGCGAGCGGCGTGGGAGCGATGGATGACAGACTGAGACCACAGTTTCAGGAAAAGTGGGAGGCAGCGCCGGGCAAGTTACGCCACCGTTTGCGGATGGATTGTAGATGCTTGGACTAACGTATCTGCTGGCTCTGTTGTTCAAGCTTTTGCAAAAGCCGGCATTATTTCTGAGGAGCTGCGCTGCACGGAAAGTGACTGACAGCGCAGAAGGGGAAACTGGCATGTCGGATTTAGCGCAGCTGTTTAATTCAGAAACAGAGGATGAGGACTTTGAGGGGTTTGATTAATACTCTGTAATAAATACTTGAATAAAGCACAATCATACTCAGTTTTGCTCCCGCTGTATTTTTCTACCTGAAAACTTAATTCAACAGCAGCCTCTGGGCCGCGGCGCATCCGGACTCACCTCCGCAGGTGTTTTTTCATCTAAATAATCTAAATCTTTTTAAGTGATAAAGCCCACCTGAAAATTTAATCATTGCAGTCAGTTCATCCAGATTATTATCCTGCCTATGTTTTAAGTTAATTTATGCGTCAATAAACGAAGAAGAAGGGGAAACTGGCATGTCGGATTTAGCGCAGCTGTTTAATTCAGAAACAGAGGATGAGGACTTTGATGGGTTTGATTAATACTCTGTAATAAATACATTAATAAAGCACAATCATACTCAGTTTTGCTCCCGCTCTATTTTTCTACCTGAAAACTTAATTCAACAGCAGTCTATGGGCCGCGGGGCATACGGGCTCACCTCCGCAGGTGTTTTTTCATCTAAATAATCTAAATCTTTTTAAGTGAGAAAGTCCACCTGAAAATTTAATCATTGCAGTCAGTTCATCCAGATTATTATCCTGCCTATGTTTTAAGTTAATTTATGCCTCAATAAACTGTATCAGAGGAGTAATCACAGCCCTGTGTCATCAGCATGCCGGTTCCCAGGTTTGAATAATACTTTGTAATAAATACACCTTGCAGCTTTATTTGCTGTGATCAGTGGGAATAAAGTAGTTTTAATATGTTTTTAAGTGGGAAAATCCACCTGAGAGGACATGTACCTGTATATAAAAAACGCGCCCTATAGTCCGGTGCGCCTTATGTGTGTGTTAAATACAGAAATGGCACACATAACTGAGACTGCGCCTTTTAGTCCGGTGCGCCTTATGGTCGTGAAAATACGGTAAGTTATTTATGTGACTATTGTGGGGATTTCTTTAAACAAATGAACGGAAACAACAATTGTGTCCTTGTGTGTAAGTTGAGAGTTTTAGTAGCCTTAGTAGATTTTTTGATTTCTTAGTTTTCTGATAGAGTGGGAGGCTATGACCACAGGGAAAACCTTAGAACCGTGAGGGTTCGAACCACCATGAAGAGGATGTGCATTTCAGTCGGTGTTGTGAAGGTCTGAAATAAACTCCAAAAAGAGCTGAAGAAATGTCCAAGTTTGAGTCTGTTTAAAAAAAAAAAAAAGGCTCAAACTGGTGTTTTTTAACATGTACTGTGAGGAAGAGGGGAGGTGAGTGTCATTGTGGGGTGCGGGGTGGGACCGGTGGGGGGAGCGGGAGCAGGGACTGTGGTGTTGTTCTGTGGTACTGATGATTGGGGGGTTCTGGGGGGTCGCAGTTCTCTGACTGTACAAGGGTGTAAATGTGGATTTTGACCTGATGTGTTTGTGTAGGTCTGTATATATTCATTTACATGTATGCATGTAGTTGTATATATTATAGTATATGTATATATATATATGTGTGTATATATACATATATAATTGTTTATATATGTATATATGTATTTTGTGAGAATATTAGATAATAAACAAGTTTAACAGGAAGGTTACTCTACTTTAAATTAATTTAAATGCTATTAGAGGGAAAGAGCACATGAAAAATAAGTTTTTCTTCTTCATATCCCTTTTCAGATTTTTTTCATTAATTGATGTCAGTTCTCTGGCGCTATATACCAACAGGTTTATTTGGTGGAGGGTTTTGTTTCTATTTATGTTCAGGTGAATTTAGTTAGTTTGGAAATTGCTGTTTGTTTCTGTTGATATTGATTTGTCCTATTTTGTGTGTATTTGGTTGATTCATTTGTTTTTGTTATTGTTGATTGTCAAATTGTCTGAAATAAATTCCTATTCATTTAATAACTCATTCATTCTTTGAATGTTAAATACTTTAGAGTTATCCCTTGAAATTAATTTCAAAAATGGAGAAGAGGCCTTTTTATGTACAGTAACAACATTTGTAGAGATGCCAGGATCTGTTTTCACAGAGGAATAGTTGATGAAGCCAATCTATGTTCAAAGCAAAGAGAAAGAAGCGGGTTCAATACAAAAACAGTTTAATGAGAAAATGTCTTACCAAAGAGAGCAGAATAAATGAAGCACATCTTCAGGGTGTCCTTCATAGAAATAACAGGTTAACGCTCTTAAAATGCTGTTAAGACATCTTTAGGTTGGTAGATGTTTATTTATATTTTTCCATTCAAAAATATTAATTATAAGGTGTTCTAATAAGATAGTTACGGAAGAGGATTAGGGCCACTGAAAAAATAAAAAGTTAACTGATTTTTAAGTATTATTTCAATTTAATGTGGGAAAAAGTCAGAATTCTGATTTTTTTCTCAGAATTCGGACTAAATTCTGGCAGCTAACAAACATGTTAGCAACAGGCCGTAGCCAAGTATGTTTTAGAGACTACAGTAGCTCTCTTGTTTTAATCACCTTCTGCTCGTCCATTAATGAAATAGCATCACAGGGGACCCCTCGGGCACGTAAAAAGTTGCCAAATTCCCTTATTTTCCACCAATGTGTTACTGGCCCTCCCAAACAGCTCACATCTTTGTCAGTGAAGCTGAGCGCTCCCATATCTCTTCCTTCATGGTGCCCATCTACATTAAGATCCAAAATTCTTAGATTAAAGTTGTAGGGAAGCGGCTCTTCCAACCGTTGCATTTCCGAATTCTCCTGAGTGGTGCCCCATTTTACGTGAAGGAATAAAGTGAATGTGATTGGTCTTTAATTGAGAGAGCGGGATTGTTGTGGTGGAAGATTCGCAAGCAAGTTTGGTTGTTGACGGTTTATCGGGAGCATCTTGCTAACTAGTTAGCAACGTTGTGCTTGTAGGTTCCTAATGGGAAATTCCATTGGGACCAAGGAGCACTAAATTGTTGACCTAGAAACAACACTGTCAAGGAACGCTATGGACAACGGAAACATGCAAGAGTAAAGTAAAGATACTTGTGTGAAAATGTAATGAGTAGAAGTCAAAAGTAGGAGGAAAAATAAGTAATGGAGTAAAGTATACATACCTAAAAAGTGTACTTAAGTACAGTAACGAAGTATTTGTACTTCGTTACTTGACACCTGTGATTTATATACATGCTTAAGCCAGAATGATTTGACATTTAAATATGATTTCCCTACAATTTTACAGTCAGAAAAAAGTCTGAATTCTAAAAAAAAGTCAGAATTCTGACTTTTTATCTTATAAAATATTAAACTGAAATAATATTTAAAAATCAGTTAACTCTTTTTATTTTTTCAGTGGCCCTAATCCTTTTCCGGAGTTACAACAAAATAAAATTCTAAGTTGTTGGGAGTGATGCTCCAGATCTATAGGTGGCAGTATTACACCTCGGTTTGTTCTCCATGCACCATAAAACATCAAATGAAGAGACGTAAGTTACGTAATCTACGACGCATGCGCAGTCTACGATGGTTCCCCCATTTTGCCTGTTGAGCTGCTAACGGCAGCTAGCTTCTTGTTTTTGTGCCTCTTGTATCTTCATTTATGTTTGGTTTTTATTTGTATTTCTTGGCTGGGAGAGAAACTCTAGTAAGAAGGTACCGGCCCACCCACTGAGGTCCGACCCGGAGGCCAGAAAGATGGACGGGGGAGAGGAGGAATTCATGTCCGGTAAGTGCGCTCTGCTACCCGGATAACATGCTAGCATGTAGACGTTAACAAAGCTCACCATGAGCTGCTCCAGTGGCGGGGTTAATCGCTACTAACCTGAGGTTCTGAAGGCTATTAGCTCAATTGTGTCTGTAATGCTCGCCCTGGTGGGGGTTGGTTTCCCGCTATTTCCGTTTAAAATTGTCCTTTTGTTTTGTTTTTTCTCCTTTATGAGCTGGGATTTCAGTGTCTGTTGGCTTTCAGGTTTTACTTTCACTCACTGGTTGATGGAAGACAACCTCTGGTTAAAAACATCTGGGTCCATATTTAAATTACTTTATTTCTTGCTGAACTTCCTGGAGGATCAGAATTCTCCAGATTTATCAGCAAAGTATTGATTGACTAATGAATACTATAGCTGACCTGCAGCCCACCTCATCACTGACTGTAGAAACATGCTGCTGGTCCAAACAAATATTTCCCCCATGTTGCCCTTCAGCCTCCTGGACTCTTTCTTCTGTTCTACTGTTGGTCCTTCTTCCATCTCAGAGCCATCTGCTGAGATCCTCCACTTCCTTTATATATATTTCATATTTCCCGGTGTTAGATCATTATCATTGATGATGTGAGTTTATACACCTTAATATTAGCTACCTGTTACGTGTCAGAACTAAAGTTTTCCACAAAAGTTAATCTAATTAAGACAGTTCTTCTGTCTGGATATAGAGTTAGAATATTCATTTTGTACTTGGCAAATATTAGGGAATGGAATGAGAGCGGTGTCCTTAATATAAAAACAAAGTGTAATATTTTGATAAGGCTGGAGCCATGGCTGTCCACTCATCTTCTAATGTTTATGATGTAAAACGGATGATGTGGCAGACTGGAGATGTACAAAATGCATTTATAACTGTTAATCGGGGCCACTTCCTGAGAGGTGAGCAGCTGCCTTCTGTAACCTCTAAGCAAATTCTCTGATCTTAGTAAGATTACAATTTCTATCAGAATTTTTTGTCATGTTTCCTGGTTATTAAATACATATATGTTTTGAGGTGTTATTTAAAGAGTTTGTCCTCAGTGATCTCTTTTCAGGAAAAACCCTTCCTTATTTTAGTCACTTAATGATCTGTTAAGGTTGTGTTGGATATTACGTACAAAGCTTTATTACAGCTTTATCTTTATGCATTATCTGAATGTTTTTTCTCTAATAAGGTTTCAGATCTGGGATTTGTTTTTCTTAACGAAAATCCTTTTTTTCTAATTAGTAATTACAAGTTCCCCGCATGACATTTAAGGCCATCAGGATTTTTTTTCATCAGGTTTATTGTAACATGTTTGTAGATTGTCTGAATGCATATCTGGGAACAGATATTATTCAGTTGAACTAATACCCTGAGAACTTCTTAGTGAGAAGATGTGAAATCAGGTTATAATTTTGAATTTAAAGCTATTTCTGATTTGTGAGGTTTGGGTTTAACGTACAATCATTTCTTTCTATTTTATTCCTGGGTTTAAGGATGCTTACATCATAGTTCTCCAGCTATTTTTAATGTCTTAAATTTCGGCTGCATTAAAGGAATAGTACACCCAAAACATGATTAGCCTTCATTTTCTACTCACCTCCATGCTGAACAACACTCTGGAGTACTTTTTTGATATCTCAAATGCATCTGGAGATCTGGGAGGCTTCTTGCTGTCTGCTGACATTCAAATAATGGAGGTCCATGGCGCCCGAGACAGAAAGGTCCATAAAAGTCCACAAAAACGTGTCAATATTCCTCCATACTGCTCGTCCAATGTAATCCAAGTGTCCTGAGTGGGTAGCATCCAGAATTTACTCGAAACGAAGTCATTTAGAATGTTTTTAGAGCATAAACAGTAGTGTATAGGATTTCCTAATAGCGCCCCCATGCGCGCTCGCGATTCTACGGAAGCCGGCAGACCAAACCAGCGCATTCAGCTCGGCAAAGAACTCATGCTCTTCCTCAACACTGAAGTCCTCAGACATTTTTCTTTCGTTGTTTCTTTCTTTGCACAGGTAAACAGCACATTTCTTCTTCTACGCTTGCATTATCGGCAGACCAGACGCTGAATGCGCACTTTCTTCCGGTTTGGTCTGCCGGCTTCCGTAGCGTCGTGAGCGCGCATGGGGGCGCTATTAGGAAATCCTATACACTACTGTTTATGCTCTAAAAACATTCTAAATGACTTCGTTTCGAGTAAATTCTGGATGCTACCCACTCAGGACACTTGGATTACATTGGACGAGCAGTATGGAGGAATATTGACACGTTTTTGTGGACTTTTATGGACCTTTCTGTCTCGGGCACAATAGACCTCCATTATTTGAATGTCAGCAGACAGCAAGAAGCCTCCCAGATCTCCAGATGCATTTGAGATATCAAAAAAGTACTCCAGAGTGTTGTTCAGCATGGGGGTGAGTAGAAAATGAAGGCTAATCATGTTTTGGGTGTACTATTCCTTTAACTTCTGTGATGCGGTCCAGAACAACAACATTTGCCCACAAATGTTAGTCATTCTTACATAATATTCTCTTAGAGCCTGAAAAAATTCAGCCGGTAAACTGAATTGATTTATTCGGATCTGATTTAGTCCGATTCTTTTAGAGCATGAACACACCCCAGCCTAAAAGGTCTGACATGGTTGCTGTCACTGTGTTACTTTTATTTTAAATAACTGTTTTCCATACCTCAAATAAAATCAGATCATCTTTTTAAGTGTCTGATTAGCAGGAGCATCAACATAGCTCCAGTTAGATCTGAGTCGGTTGTTTTGTTTCTGAGGAATATTATCATGTTTGTTGTTGTGTTTCCCACGCCGAGGTGCTGGGTTTATGCAGTTTCGCCCGAAACCATAAAGGTTAACTTTCTAATGTTTGTTTTCAGATGATGGAGGCGGCACCCCGGTTCAGGATGAGCATCCTCAATCCGATGGCGAGGACATGAGAAGCGACGGCCATCAGTCAGAGGTCGGCATGTTTGTTCCTTTTGATAAAGAATATTTAATGCTGTCCAGGGAACAATCCTTTCAGTCGACATTGAAAAATCATCAAACTGGATTTTTTTTGTTTTCGCATTTTTTGATGGAAAACTAGAACCTTGAAACAAGAAGAACTCTGCTGTGTTCTCGGACTTAGTTTTTGTTTTAAATTTATTTCAGTAGTAGGCATAGATTATTTTTTAAAATCTAGATTAATCTCACTGTATGGTGAGATGGCTCATTTGAATTTAGCATTTATGACATGTGTGCCACCTAAATAATTAGTAACGGTAAGTCTTTGAACAGGTTTTTATCATATGAAACTTTTGCTCTAGAGATGAAATAGGCTAAATAAATAATACAGAAGCTACATTTTCAAGAAGCGTCCCACTTTACCCACAGTCACCCAAACAATAACCAAGAAACAGACATTATTTTGTGGTATCTCTCATGGTGTGGTGGTCAAAAAGAAAATCCTGTATTAAAATCTGTTTTTTTTCCGTTATCTTATGCAGGCCAGTTAGTTACCGTAAACATCTAATTTTGGCCAATCATATATCAACGGTCATCTGTCAATCAAATGTTTTTGGTCATAGCAACTTGATTCATATGAGGATTACGCTGCACATGTGGAGGAGCATTAATCTGCACCATATTCTGAATCGGCAGAATGATTCCATTTGGCGTCTTGATCCTTCTTCTCCCTCTTTTTCTTTCTACCCAAAAAAAAAAAAAAACTTTTAATTTTCTTGTGGGACCTCTTTTATACAAGCTAATTTCTGTTTTGTGGTGTTTGTGTTGCATTCACTAAAACTGGGAAATTACAAATTGTCCTCATTAATACCATTTATTTATTTAATGGAAATTTCTTCTTTCTTTGGAAAAGAAAAAGCTTTGTTTTGTGAATTCTTCAAAAATCGGCTAGAGGTTGATTCTTCTTCCTTTATCTCTCACTGGTCTCCATGGTGATCTTCTGCGTTTTCGGTCTCTGCAGGACGAGGGCAGCAACGATGAAGACGCCTCCAATGCCATGGAAACGGGCGGCGCAGCTAGCAGCTCAGACACAGAGGAGCGCCGCAAGGCAGACAGCGACTCTGATGGCGAGGCCCCCGGTGGCCACAATGACAAAAGTGACTCGGAGGCGGAGGCTCCGCGGCCGGCAGACAGCGATGACGAGGACACTGCAGTCAAACACAGGATGAGCGGCTCAGAAAACGATGAGGAGGAGTCGCCGGAGAAAAGAAGGGCGAGCAGGTCGGACAATGAGGAGTCGTCTCCGGTCAAACCCGCAGCGTCCGACAACGAGGAGGAGGAGGACAGGTCCCCCGTTAGACGCAGAGGGAGCAGCTCAGAGGTGGAGGACGGGGAGGACACTGCCAAAGCCGCCGCTCACAGCGACTCTGAGAACGAAGAGGAGAAACCTGCCGTGTCTCCGGACCGGCGCTCTGACAGTGACTCTGAAACAGAGGCGCCCACCAGGCGCAAGGCGGCGGCAGTGGACTCAGAGGAGGAGGAAGGAGAAAGCGGAGGGAAGTGGAAGGGGGTGATGCAGTCTGACAGCGAGGAGGACGAAGGAGTACGAAGGAAGAAAGCTGCAGCTGGAAGTGATGAAGAGCAGCAGGAGGAAGGCAAGCAGCAGAGAGAGGACAGCGATGAAGAAGACGAGAAACCAGGTACCAGATTAAACGTCCCCCCCACCCGCCGAGGGGGGCTGTATGTGATTCTGATTGGATATTAGAGCAGCAGTCCTGTGAGAGACCAGAGGAGCGGCACCTGAACCTTTTCTGGTGGTAGCCGGCCCAGAACCTGATCTGTTCTAAATGGATCATTGTTCTGATGTTTCTCCTTCAGGTTTTCTACCACTTTGTTCTAGTCTAGCAGTCCCACATCATAACACAGCTACCACCATGCCTGGTACAGACTGTTCCATTTAGAGCCTTGTTTTGAAACCTCAAAGTTCTTGTCTTCGTGTCGGGTCGTGGGATGGTTGTGATGCTGCTGCAGTGTCTGGGTTAACATGTGTCTGTGGATCCGCAGTGAAGAGGAAGAAGGCCATCCTGTCTGACAGCGAAGACGAGGACGAGGATAAGGAAGACAAACCAGGTAAGTCAGGCGGCTTTTTTTTTAGTTTAAAACATGGTTTCTGTGGGTCATTAAAAGTCGTAAAATTATAATTTTTTTAAATTGATTGTAAAGCCGTTTGTTCGGAAAAGAAGCTTGAGGGGGAGAAAAGCTAGAAAATGGGAAAATACAAATTTCAACTAAAGTGGCTGAAAATCGAGGAATTCAGGACATGGCTGTAGCCTGTCGACGGTAAGGATGGCCAAGGATTTTACGCTGTTATATATATAGAGAGTCATGGGTACTTGTTGATGGCATTAAATAATTTCTAAGAGCATTAAAAAGCATGAAATTGGAGTGACTCATTCCTGTAAAACCTTTCAGTCATTCGTTTTCTTTGCTTCCCTCCTTCTGACTCGGCAGTTAAGAGGAGTCGGGCGGTGTCCGATGATGAGAACTCGGGTAGCGACGACGCTTCCGACGGTCCGGATAAAAGCCTGGCAGCCAAGCTGAGGGAGCTCGGATCAGACAGCGGGAGCGACGAGGACGACCAGGCCAGGCCCGCGACGGAAAAGGATGAGAAGGCTCTGTTCGGCAGCGACAGCGACTCCGGAGAGGAGCAAGAGTGAGTCTGAGTTAATCTGTTCAGGCAAACTTCGCCCCCTACTGGCACAATGTAGAGCTGCAGGCGTGACGACCAGGGAGGGAAGAGGCTGAACGAGAGCTTCTCCCTCCCTCAGTTTACTCTGAGACCTGATTCAGAATCAGAACAAACACCAGCTGGGTCTGAGGTGGCGCAATCATCTGTTCAGGATCAGAACCACAGACTCATATCTGGGGCTTCGGTTCTGGAAACTAAACATACCTTTGATACACTGAACCTGTGAAACGTATGTAGCAATTCTGGTCTAAGCTGCATCTGGGTTTTATACCGGATCTCAGGAAATTCTGAAAACCTCGGATCAGATGGTCCAAAGCCTGAGAAGGAGCCTCCTCTTTAACAGAGGGAGTTACAGCCTGATGCTCGGGCTGCAACTCCCCGAAATCTGCAGGAGAAACCCAGAACAAACTGTGGGAATGATTGATCTTTAGAACTTAATCCAGTTTTATATGGTTCTGAAGTCCTGGGTCCGGCCTGTAGTGGATGTTTGTTGGGGATTAAACTGACTGCTGACCCAGATTAAATGTTTTTTGCAGGAAAATTATCGCCGATATCTTTGGAGAGTCCGGAGATGAAGAGGAGGAGGAGTTCACGGTAAGCATTCCCTCTGATGCTGTTTGCTGTGAAACTGATCAGCGGTCAGCTTCACCTCCAAAACCACCTCCTCCTGCAGGGCTTCAACCAGGAGGAACTTGAGGCCGACAACAAGCAGCCAAAGGAGCAGCAGCAGGCGGTGGAGGAGTCGGACTCCGATGAAGGGGTGGACCGCAGCGGGCAGGAGTAGGTCCTGATCCGGTGGTTTGTTGCCATCTCTGTCAGACGCTGAGGTTAACCTGTGTTTGTGTGATTTAGCACGAGCTTCATGTCCGATTTCGACATCATGCTGGCCAAGAGAAAAGCCATGAATAGTCGGAAGAGGCGACATCGCGACGGAGGAACGTTCATCAGCGACGCTGATGACGTTGTTAGCGCCATGATAACCAAGATGAACGAGGCTGCAGAGGTAAGCCCTACCTACCCTCCACAATAAAAGGCCCTACAGATGCAACTGCATTTCCATTCTGGAGACCTGATTTTCCCTTCAAATTAAAAGCCTTGACATAATGAATCCCATTTACTTAATCTGTTACAAGCCTTGGTGTATTTCTCTCTGCCTGCCTTTCACAGTAAAATCCTTTGCCTGATTAACCTTGCTGCCTTTCACAATAAAGGCCTACCATAGTTAATCTCTGCTTCTTTTAACATTACAGAGCTTGGTATAGTTAACTTTCACAGTAAAAGCCCTGCTTATTAAGCCTGCCTGACTTTCACAATAAAGGCTCAGCAATAGAACGTATTTTATAACACTTTCATAATAAAAGCTTGGCAGACGGAGCTATATACCCCACTGATTGTTTGTTCGTTTACCAGGAGGATCGGACTCTGAACAGCCAGAAGAAGCCGGCGCTGAAGAAGCTGACGTTGCTGCCGCAGGTCGTTATGCACCTGAAGAAGTAAGGATTTGTTTTATTTCTGCTCCATTTGACCACAGAACCAGCTGGTTTCCACTGGGACCAATGTGAGGCACTGCTGTCCTGTTTGTCCCGCAGACAGGACCTGAAGGAGACCTTTATCGACAGTGGAGTGATGTCAGCCATCAAAGAGTGGATCAGCCCTCTACCGGACAAATCGCTGCCTGCCCTGAGGATCAGAGAGGAGCTGCTCAGGATCCTGCAGGAGGTGAGTCCTGACCTGTAAGTGAAGCTGAGCTGAGCTTCTGAATTTTCAGTCACTCTGCGTCTTTCTGCCGCAGCTTCCCAACGTCAGCCAGGAAACCCTGAAGCACAGCGGGATCGGCCGCGCCGTCATGTTCCTCTACAAACATCCCAAAGAATCGCGTGCCAACAAAGACCTCGCTCTGAAGCTCATCAGTAAGAACCGCTGCTTTCCTCGCCAGCACAGGAAGATGAACGTTCTGGAGCTGCAGGAGCTCCTCTAATATAAGACGATCTAGCTGCTGAGTTGATGATGATGATGACGACCACGTTGGAGCTGATCCTGTGGCTCTTTGCAGATGAGTGGTCCCGGCCGATCTTCGGTCTGACCTCCAATTACAAGGGGATGACGAGAGAGGAGCGGCAGCAGAGGGACCTGGACCAGCAGACGCCTCAGAAACGCCGACTGAGGTGACGGCCTCACAGGGTTCCCAGCACACCCTCCTCTTCCTCATCTTCCTCATCACACACTTCATCTACCCCTTTAACAGCATCTATCTGTCAACTTCTACCTATAGAAGACCTATGTGTCAGCTTCTAACAGTAGAGGATCTATCTGTCAACTTCTACCTATAGAAGACCTATGTGTCAGCTTCTAACAGTAGAGGATCTATCTGTCAACTTCTACCTATAGAAGACCTATGTGTCAGCTTCTAACAGTAGAGGATCTATCTGTCAACTTCTACCTATAGAAGACCTATGTGTCAGCTTCTAACAGTAGAGGATCTATCTGTCAACTTCTACCTATAGAAGACCTATGTGTCAGCTTCTAACAGTAGAGGATCTATCTGTCAACTTCTACCTATAGAAGACCTATGTGTCAGCTTCTAACAGTAGAGGATCTATGTGTCAGCTTCTAACAGTAGAGGATCTATCTGTCAGCTTCTAACAGTAGAGGATCTATGTGTCAGCTTCTAACAGTAGAGGATCTATGTGTCAGCTTCTAACAGTAGAGGATCTATGTGTCAGCTTCTAACAGTAGAGGATCTATGTGTCAGCTTCTAACAGTAGAGGATCTATGTGTCAGCTTCTAACAGTAGAGGATCTATGTGTCAGCTTCTAACAGTAGAGGATCTATGTGTCAGCTTCTAACAGTAGAGGATCTATGTGTCAGCTTCTAACAGTAGAGGATCTATGTGTCAGCTTCTAACAGTAGAGGATCTATGTGTCAGCTTCTAACAGTAGAGGATCTATGTGTCAGCTTCTAACAGTAGAGGATCTATGTGTCAGCTTCTAACAGTAGAGGATCTATGTGTCAGCTTCTAACAGTAGAGGATCTATGTGTCAGCTTCTAACAGTAGAGGATCTATGTGTCAGCTTCTAACAGTAGAGGATCTATGTGTCAGCTTCTAACAGTAGAGGATCTATGTGTCAGCTTCTAACAGTAGAGGATCTATGTGTCAGCTTCTAACAGTAGAGGATCTATGTGTCAGCTTCTAACAGTAGAGGATCTATCTGTCAGCTTCTAACAGTAGAGGATCTATCTGTCAGCTTCTAACAGTAGAGGATCTATCTGTCAGCTTTTTGCTGAAAGGATCCAGAAGCTCCTCAGTTTTTCTTTCAGTTGTTTTTCTCCAGTTTTCACAGTTTGGTTCTGAAGCTAAAAAGCAGAAAGCTTCTCTCTTCCATTTTTCTCCTCTTTCCTTCCTCTCACCCCCATCTCTCCCCCTCCTCCCCGTTTCCCCCAGCGAGCCTCAGAAGGTGGAGAGGGCGGAGGAACCCGACGTCTTCTCTCCACCCAGCAGGTTTAGTTTCAGAGCTGCTGCATGTTTGCGCTGCAGGTCCTTCAGCCTCAGTAATCCTGAATATTACTGATGCTGGAGATGCTCCAACGCCAGGAAACCAGAGATGCCTGTTTAGTGTTTACTGCCTGGAATGATGATGATGAAATGATGTGCTTTTATGAAATGGTGTGTAACAGTAGACAGTAGGGGGCGCTGCTGCACTGAGGAGTGTTGATCTCCTCCTGCTGGCATGATTTTAAACTTTCAGTCTTTTCTGAGCTTCATGTTGCAGGAGGATAGCATGTCCAGCTGCTCAGTATCTCTGAAGATTAATATTTAAAGTGTTTATTTTCAGATGTTCAGGTTTCCTTGTTTAATAAAACTCTTGTCCACATTAAACATATTAGAGAAAATACAAAAAGAGGAAAATTTTATGAAAAAATATGAATAGAAATAAAACAAGATTCAGATATAAAAATTATAAACATCAGATGTAGTGGATAAACAAATACACACTTTGACTAATTATCAGTCATAACCTGGTATTTTATATGTACAGTGCTTCTGTATTAGTCTTTGAAATCATAGTTAATAAGTTTTCGTAGAAAGTTCAAACGACCTCATCCTGACCACTTTTCATTCTCTTTATGCAGTGAGGGTATGCATGAGAATATGATTTGTGTTCATGTGGATGTAGCATTAGCAGCATTAGCAGTTAGCCTCAGTTTGTTTACCATCGTTTCTAGGGTTTCTGCTTGTAGGAGAGTCCCTGATTGGTAGAATAGAGATGAAGTGTTAGCCAGGTGGGCTAACATTAGCGCCCTTCCATGAATGATGTAAATCACTAAGAGGACCAGCAGGTTTTAACTAAAGACCAACGCAAAAAGTCTTAAGAAAAAGTCAGGTTTTTAGGTGATGACTTCTTTATATGTGGAAAACGTGCATGGAGCACAAAAATGTGCATTTAATGCGATTGTAGAGATTTGGGAACCCTAAAGTTAACTGTTTAGGACCTAAATGGCAGCAGAGAAGAAGAGTTAGTTATTCATATAGACCCATATTTCCCACTGCTGTAGCCTCGACCCGATGGTAGAGATGCCAATCAGCAGAGTTCGACGTCGTTGCTAAACGTTCTGAATCAGCTCAGTTTGGGTCCAGAGATGATGTTATCTGCTTCACTAACCCGCTATGGGGTGAAGCCTGGTGTTAACGGCATGGAGCTTCTCTGGGATGAGCTGTTTGTGGTGCAGCTGGACCTGAATGATCAACTGAAGCTTGTGTTTATGTCTCTGTGCAGCGCTGGAGGCCAAACGCCCCGCAGAGACCTGGAGAAGCAGCTCACCGGAGAGGAGAAGTCAGAACCTTCATGTTTTATATCAATAGTTTCACTCGAATGAAGTTCTTTTTTTGTACCTTTTTTTTGCTTTTATTATTCATTGAAACTTATTTTAAATCAGTTTGATAGTGGTTTTATTTTTTTAACTTACAGTCAAATATTTATATTGTTTTTTTATTTTTTTTAATATATTCCTTTTATTAAAATCATAAAAAAAAAAATTTATCCTAAAATTTAGTATTTCATTTGTTAAATTAAGCTCTATTTTTTTCTATCAGGGCTGATTAATGTATCTGGAGATTTAAACCAGAGATGGTTTTCCTTAACCCATGTTTCTAACCCCTCCCCCCAGAGCTTTGCGACCCGGTGACCCTGGGTTCTGCGCCCGAGCTCGTGTTCCGATGCCTTCAAACAAGGACTATGTGGTCCGACCCAAATGGAACGTGGAGGGGGAATCCAGCAGGGTGAGTCTGAACCTCTGCCTGCGTTAAAAACTGGATGCTTTACTTAAAGGGATCCACCTCTAGATGATCACGTTGGTCTGAAGATATTTTAATTTTCCTATTACCTTAAAGTCGTTGGGAAATCATATTTAAATGTCAATCATCCTGGCTTAAACATGTATATAAATGTTCTCATCAGATGATATTGTCCCAACAGTTAAAAAATTTCTATTTTTATAAAAATCCTGTCTTAAAATCTGTTTATTTTTATTTTTCGTTATCTTATGCAGGCCAGTTATTTATACGTCAGACTGTACACCTAAATTAGGCCAATCATATATCAACGATCTTCAAATCTTTTCAGTCATAAAAAAATAAAAATGACGGAGGAGACTCATCCACGACCTCCGACACTAAACTCTCCTCCTCTTGCATGTTTCCTCTGTCCATTGCGTTCCTTGACAGTGTCGTTTCTAAGTCACCAATTTAGTGCTACTTGGTCCCAATGTTATTTCCCATTGGGAACCTGCTAGCACTAAGTTGCTAACTGGTTAGCAAAATGCCCTCGACAAACCGGCCACAATCAAACTTGCTTGAAAACCTTGAGCCACAACAATCTCGCCCCCTTGATAAACGACCAATTACGTTCACTTAATTCCCTTGTGTAAAGTCTTGCACCACTCGGGAGAATTCGGAAATGCAACAGTAGGAACAGCAGCTTCCCCACGACTTTAAAAATTGCAGTTGTGATGCATAAAAGCTTATCATTGTTTTTAAAATGATATATCCTTAACCCTTTAAAGCCCGATCCAAGAATAAAACAAAACAGAAAATTTCTTTTTTTTTGGTTTGAAGTCCTTATTTGGCCTTTTAACAAAATATGTAAAAAGAAAAAACAGAAATACATTTTTGATATTAATAATTTATTACTATGCGATAAGTCAAGATTATTTTTTGTGTAGTCTTCTGCCCTCTGTTGTCAGGTATATCTGATTGTGTACAATAGGATTTTGAGCAAAGTTTTTACCATTAAATTATGCAAAAGGTGTCAGATGCAAAACATTTCAGAAACCGTATTTATCAAATATGATACATTTGGCATTACAGGGTTAACTTTAGTCATTGGTGTTTTAATTGGGTGGAGCAAGCGCTACAGGAGCTAGCATATGTCATTTACCCAAAATGCATTGCAATGTAAACATGGTGACATCCATCTGGCAATTTTTTATTTTTTTAAAACTAAATAGCTTTGCTGTACGTTTTGTTTAGTATTTTTATGTTAAACATTAAAAATAATTATTTCTCACATAAAGTCTATTTTTAAAATAAAATGTGAACTCCATTCAAATTTGAATTTGATTAGAAAAGAGAAACTCATTTGATTTGTGAATTGAATCATAAATACATTTGTAATAAAGTTAATGTTTTTAATGCAAGCAGAGATGATTAACAAAACATTAGAGCTGCTCATAAGAAACTTTTTTTTCTACATTAAAAAATTCTAATTTCATATTAAAGCTAGAAACCTTTTTTATCTGGCCAAACTTTTTGCTGCAGAGTTGAAGGTCCCAAAGCTTTTAGCTAAATATTAGCCTCTTTTTTTCCCAGAAGCATCTCAATGGATTCAGTCCAAACATAAATCTAGTAGCAGATCAGGGTTGAAGTTTTGGTTCTGATCCATTTTGAGGTTCCAGCTCTAGTTGGCATCATGGAATGGATCTTATAAGTAGAATAAAACATCCCACGTTGAGCAGCTGATCCCTTACCTGCTGTTAGTGACAGTATGACCCAGGTGAGGTCTGCTGCTGAGCTCTGATTGGTCCTCTGTAGAGCGGCTATAAGAAAGCAATGAACCTGCTGGAGAAGCACAAGCGGCGCTTCTCCGAGCAGAGGAAGCTTCGGCGGCCGCAGGGAGCCGTGAAGATCAGCATAGAGGGGAACAGGATGCCGCTGTAGCTCCTGCTGCTCGCCTGCAGGGGGCAGTAAGTCTGTCTGCATGGTGTGGAGCGCAGCAGCTGATGCTGTAGAACTAATCAGCACGGATGCTGTGAATGAAACGGAGCTGGAGGAGCTTCCAGGACGAGTTGGTTGGTCTGACTGCGCTTCATTTACACCTGAACTGGTTTAACTAACATAAAGAACAGCAGACTGCAGGAACGACAAAAACTAAAATCCTTGGCTGCTGTAGAAGATGAGGAATGCAGCAAAGCTCCATTTAGCCATGGCTCTGAAGGTTCCTACGCAGACGGGAAGATAAAAACATCTGATCTAAATATCCTTTCTTCAGAAACTGTTAAACCTTTCGTAGCTTTTTCTTCCCCTTCATTCTGATGGTTGGATGTAAAACTAATAGAATCTGGAACTTTCCAGGAAACTGCATAGGAACCTTTTTTAGAGCATTGGCGACGCTCTTATTTTGAAATAACTTTTCCGTTTCCTGTTTTTTATCCTACAGGGGCCAGTGAAGAAGGGTTTGTCTCGGGTCGATAAACAGATGCGTAGATTTGCAGACATCCGGCGGCTGACGAAGACGGGTCACGCCGTGAAGATCAGCGTGGAGGGGAACCGGATGCCACTCTGATAAACTCCATATCTATTTTTTTAGGATCTCTTTGTTTTTGTTGTTTTGTTTTAATGTGGTTTTCTCCCAGTGCCGCCCTCCTCAGGTTCAGCTCTGCCTCTCTCAAAGGGCTTCTTAAAGAATGTGATTTATCTGCTGTAAAGTTTTCTGGTCTACGAACAAATTCAATAAACTCTCCAACACGGCGATGTCAGTCATCTGTTTTTATCTAGCTTTTAGTTTTCTCAGCATCTAATGGGTTCCATCTGCTAAACATTCAGGGTTACTTGATGTGATTCAAAACAAAAATATTGACCACACTGCTAAAACAATCTAAAAAGAAATAAAAATTTCTTCAAAGAGTAGTATTTACCCTTAATTTAAATGGGCAAATAAGATGATCGCCCATGAGTACACTCACCGGCCACTTTATTAGGTAACCCATGCTAGTAACGGATTGGACCCACTTTTGCCTTCAGAACTGCCTCAATTCTTCATGGCATATATTCAACAAGGTGCTGGAAGCATTCCTCAGGGAGTTTGGTCCATATTGACATGATGGCATCACACAGTTGCCGCAGATTTGTCGGCTGCACATCCATGATGCGAATCTCCCGTTCCACCACATCCCAAAGATGCTCTATTGGATTGAGATCTGGTGACTGTGGAGGCCATTTGAGTACAGTGAACTCATTGTCATGATCAAGAAACCAGTCAGAAGATTCCAGCTTTATGACATGGCGCATTATCCTGCTGAAAGTAGCCATCAGAAGTTGGGTACATTGTGGTCATAAAGGGATGGACATGGTCAGCAACAATACTCAGGTAGGCTGTGGCGTTGCAACGATGCTCAATTGGTACCAAGGGGCCCAAAGAGTGCCAAGAAAATATTCCCCACACCACCAGCCTGAACCGTTGATACAAGGCAGGATGAATCCATGCTTTCATGTTGTAGACGCCAAATTCTGACCCTACCATCCGAATGTCGCAGCAGAAATCGAGACTCATCAGACCAGGCAACGTTTTTCCAATCTTCTATTGTCCAATTTCGATGAGCTTGTGCAAATTGTAGCCTCAGTTTCCTGTTCTTAGCTGAAAGGAGTGGCACCCGGTGTGGTCTTCTGCTGCTGTAGCCCATCTGCCTCAAAGTTCGACGTACTGTGCGTTCAGAGATGCTCTTCTGCCCACCTTGGTTGTAACGGGTGGTTATTTGAGTCACTGTTGCCCTTCTATCAGCTCGAACCAGTCTGGCCATTCTCCTCTGACCTCTGGCATCAACAAGGCATTTCCGCCCACAGAACTGCCGCTCACTGGATGTTTTTTCTTTTTCGGACCATTCTCTGTAAACCCTAGAGATGGTTGTGCGTGAAAATCCCAGTAGATCAGCAGTTTCTGAAATACTCAGACCAGCCCTTCTGGCACCAACAATCATGCCACGTTCAAAGTCACTCAAATCACCTTTCTTCCCCATACTGATGCTCGGTTTGAACTGCAGGAGATTGTCTTGACCATGTCTACATGCCTAAATGCACTGAGTTGCCGCCATGTGATTGGCTACTTAGAAATTAAGTGCTAACGAGCAGTTGGACAGGTGTACCTAATAAAGTGACCGGTGAGTGTATTTTTACTGTTAAAATAAGATTATTAGATAATATTCATTTGAAAAAAGACAATGCAATTTTTTCTTATTTTAAATGTAAATTGTCTTGTTCAGTCTCACTCAGTTCAAGAAAAAATTACTTATTTTAAGAAAAAAAGACTAGTCATTGGTGTTCATTTAAAAATAGAAGAGCCAATACAAGCCTATCCTCCCAGCATCTCTAACTGGAGATGAACCTGGACAGGTCACATGACATGCAAGGGAGGCCTATGGTCATTGTTACCCTGGGAAGAGCCCAGGCTGCACAAGGAGAATTTGATAAGACTATTCAGCGGGACAGCAGTGCTACCAGCTCATCCGCTCCTCTGATTTATCTTAGAGCTTGGCTACTTAGAGGATTCTCCATATTTGGCTGAACAAACAGAAGTTCAGAATATTTAAAAGGGAAAATAAAATGAAAATGTTATAGATAAAAATCGGTGGCTGGGCTTTGTTTATATCAACCCAGACAAAAAAGATATATTTCAGAAATCCTCCTTCCCTGAACATCTCTGTTCAGGGGTCCGTTTCACAAAACAGGTTCAGCAAAATCAGACTCAAGTCCTCAACTCTGATGATCTAGCCTAAGGTTGCAGCTTTAGATGAGCCGAGCGTGTGGTGACATCATAAGTATGCTTCTGTTCCAATTGACCCATATTGATGCTGCATGCTCCAGTCCTCCCCAAGTATATAATCTAAATCCCTTTATTGTCCCACAATGGGGAAATTTACCTCTACATTTTGACCCATCTCCTTTGGGAGCGGTGGGCTGCCATTTTGTGGCGCCCAGGAAGCAATCGGGGTTAAGGGTCTTGCTCAAGAATCAAGAGTGGAGGATGTGGGGATCGAACCGGGGACTTGCAACCCTCTCAGAGTACAAGCGCACTTCTCTAACACACCGGGTGGACGTTCATGTCCTGGTGGGTCTGGAAATGTTCAGAGCTCAGCAAATTGTTCTGGAACTAAACATTTATTCTTCATTGAGAAGCAGATCTATTAAGATCCAGCATGGAAATCATTTCCACATGAACCAGTTGCACTTTTTAACAAATGAAACAGACCAATATTTGCTTCTTTTCATCTTTATTAATAAGCACATTTGAAGATTGGCAGAGGGAACAGAACTAGTTAC
Source organism: Cyprinodon tularosa (assembly GCF_016077235.1). Lineage (NCBI taxonomy): Eukaryota > Metazoa > Chordata > Actinopteri > Cyprinodontiformes > Cyprinodontidae > Cyprinodon > Cyprinodon tularosa. The sequence continues at coordinate 603,697 of NW_024039112.1, forward strand.
TGAGCAGAAAGTTTTACACATCGGAGAAACAGTAAAACTCAATAAAGCGGCTTAAAGGAGCCTCAGTCTGATCTGGTTTCTTTCTATTGAGTGATGAGGGTCATGCTGCTGTGATACATGCAGAGGAACCAGGTCAAATCAAACAAAGTATGCCTGGAGCAATGAAAATGATAACGATAGCTGATATAGATATAAAGCAGATAGTATGTGATGTTGTTACTGAGTCCTTTTCTGCTTTTGAGCTTTAAGGGACAAATATTCTGAAAAGTTCTCACCTAGATAAAGTTTAAAACTTAAAATCTGTAATGTTAGAAAGTAGATAAACTATTAATGTTAACTAAAACAACACAGCTAATGTCAAAACAGGCACTGTTTACAACAAAAAACTAATGAAATGTATTTTTTTGATATCCAGATATCATCGTCATTGTTTATTATCTGTGAAAGTCCATTTATTTTGATGAGATCATTATACTTTTAAAAACTAAAACCACGCTTTGATTTACTTTTAAAGCAACATCGTGTGACCTTTGACCCAAGTATTTACAACGGAGTATTAGGGCCAGCCTAGAGAGTTTTTTTTCTTCTATTTCGAGGATAAAGTCATAAAATTATTAGAATAATGTCGCAACAACAATAGTTATACAATATGGTCAATAAAGTTGTCAAATTATGAGAATAAAGTCGCAACGAGAATAGTCATGAAATTACGAGAATAAAGTCGTAAAACTACGAGAATAAAGTAACAGTTAGAGAATAAAGTCCTAAAATTAAGAGAAGCAAGTTGTATTTTAGGAGAACTCAACTACAGGAAGACAGTGCTTCTTGTAGTTGACAAATACGGAAATCTTTTAGCACCAGCATCAAATTAGGCAGTAGGTCAAAGTGGACTCAGGTTGCTGTTTGATGTTGCAGGTTGCCTTTCATATGCTGGCCGGAGGTTGAAGCTTTCTCTCTGAAACGCATTGTTGTATGATAAATTTATTCTCGTAATATTATGACTTTATTCTCATAATGTTATGACTTTATTCTCGAAATGTTACGACTTTATTCTCGTAATGTTACAACTTTATTCTCGTAATGTTACGACTTTATTCTCGTAATGTTACGACTTTTTTCTCGTAATATTAAGACTTTATTCTCGTAATGTTACGACTTTATTCTCGTAATATTAAGACTATTCTCGTAATGTTACAACTTTATTCTCGTAATGTTACGACTTTATTCTCGTAATGTTATGAGTTTATTTTTGTAATGTTATGATTTAATTCTCGTAATATTACGACTTTATTCTCGTAATGTTACAACTTTATTCTCGTAATGTTACGACTTTATTCTTGTAATGTTATGAGTTTATTCTTATAATGTTATGACTTAATTCTCGTAATATTACGACTTTATTCTCGTAATATTACGACTTTATTCTCATAATATTAATACTTTATTCTCGTAATGTTATGACTTTATTCTCGTAATATTACAACCTAATTTTCGTAATGTTACGACTTTATTCTCAAAGTAAAAAAAAAAAAAAAAAACTACGAAAATTCTAGCCTGGCCATAATTCTCCGACGTAAGTATTACCTTAATTTGAGATACATAAAAAAATTTTTTTGGTCAATATACAGTATTTGGTGCATATTGATAGTTGTGTTTGCTACCCTTCACAAAAACACGCATTGAGTCCGTCTTTATTTAAATCATGCTATTTAGAGACCTGCTTTACAAAAGTCTGAGCTCCTCCTAAACATTAGATCTAACTTAGACGATTATTTGGTCAGATGTTTTGTTTCACTGATGTAGTCCAGAGGGCTAAATGGGGCCTTGTAAGTTTCATTTATGCAACACTGCTGTGGCGCTAACTGATGGAAGTTACAGGTCTAGCGCCTCTAGTGGATAAAACTCACACTGCATTGCTCTTGATAACATTCAAAATGTATGTACATTTTTACTTTCAACATGAAAACCTCATTATTAAAAAATGTTTCTTCATCAAATAAAATATATTGCCATTTTCTTCACTGATGAATTTCAGCGATATAATGTGTGGCTTAATATTTAAATGTCTACTAGGATAAAGTGTTTAAAAGGAGGATAGGTGCTAAACAGATAAACTTTCATTAGTGGTTTGTTTCTGACTTTTCTAGTGCTGCAGTAGAAAGATCTCACTGCATTGTTGCTAAAACAAACAAACAAAAAACAACAACAAAAACATCAACAAAACGAACAAAACAGCAGGAACCTCCTGTCAGGTCAGGCGGTTCGAGTCGAGGTGCCTGTCACCTCCAGTCAGGAGCCACTAGGGGATCCAGATATGGTGCATTCAGGTGAAGTTCGTGTAATTTTTAAAAATAAAATCATTAAGTGGGCCTACAATAACAAATATTGGAGGATGGGTGTGTATTTAAAATTATAATTAATTAAAAATAACTAAGATTATCTTAGAATATTTCAGATTTGTTCATAAGGGTGATAGAGGGTTCTTGCACAAAGAAATGTGATGTTTCTCTCTTTAGTGCTCCAATAGGAGCTTTTGAGAAAAACAATAAAACACATAATTTGAACAAAACTTCCACCATATGCATGAATAATAAATGGATGGATGGAAGCAGGGATGGATGTATGGATAGATGGATCAATGGATGACATTTTTTTTATTGTATTTACACATTTGTAGCTATTAATTCAGATACGTAACCATTTCAAGGATTTAATTGATTGATCTTCTCATTCTGTTCTGGAATTGAATCTTTTGCTCTAGCATTTAATTCAATATTTAGAGAGTTTTTTTTGTATCTTTTTGCTTGAATAAAATATGAGTTAAGATTTTTTTTTTTTTACTTATGCTTTACTAAACTATAAGAGAAGATTTAAAGTTAGAGTAATAACTGCCGGGTTTGTTGTTTGAACTTATTTAGAGAGGACAGGAAGTTGCATTTAATTACATTAATGAATTAATCTGAAACTTACTTTTCTGTATTTTAAAGTCTTGGATTAAGTCTGTTTTGCATAAATATGTTTTATTTCTCCTTAAGACATGTTATTTTGGTCCAGATTTTCTGAGCTGCACCTGAATGCATCATTTAATAAAGGGCTTGGCATGTCCAGGTGTGTTGGAGGGTCACAGGTGTGGGTCAGCAGGTAATTGGCGGTAATAATCATCTGTAGTGACCTCATTGGGGAGAGAAAAAAGAGGAGTTCCTGTGATTTTAAACACTTTTTATGCATTTATTGACATACTTGCAGTTCCTCACCAGTCCAGAAGAGGGAGTCCTTTAAAAAAGAGGGGCTCTGTGGAAAGGAGAAAGCTATCCTCTTGTTTTTGGTAGACGACTCATTCCGACCCGGTCAATGGGAGGAGGGTTTTCACGTCGTCGTTGCGATTCGACCACCTTACTGGGAAGGAAAGACAGAACTTTAGGACAAGCCGAGGTTCTCCTCCAGAGAACGGTCTCTCCTACCTCTGCTTCTTCTTCCCCTGCCTGTTCTCCATGGAGCCCATTGATAGCCGGTCCAGTGGAGCACTGTTTCCTGGGAACCTTCTCTTCCTCTTGGGCTCCACCAAATTGTTCTTGATCATCATCAGGTCGTCTGTTTGGAGGAGCTTCACCAGCAGTTTCTCTCCGGGCTTCATCCCTTCTGAATGGAGCAGAAAGATGGCCTGGTTCGTCAGCCCAGGCCGGTCTCTGTGCTAGAAGACCAGAACAAGGGCTGGTCATCATTTCAGAAGGAAATAAAGTTCTTATCAGCTTAATAAGCCTTTTTTTTATTTACTTACAGAAAACATATAAGAGAGAAATAATTTACATTTCTAGAGGATTCTAGAGAAAGTCAAATGTGTATCTGCAAAAAAAGGCTGGAAGTTTTTTCTCTCAAAGATCTACCCTATGAAATACATTTCTTTAGCTGTTTGAAAAAAGCTTACAGGATGTGAATAATATCTACTTTTGAAAAGATTGAAATCAGCTTTATTGGCCGTTAAGCATGGAAACAATCAAAGAATTTAAGCTCTGTTCCATCCGCTTTCAATCAGCAACTATCGAAAGTGGATTGGCTGCTTGTTTGGCAATCAAACATTTTGCATATGTGCTGCCATGATGTTATTTACGAAGGCTCCAAGTGAAAATCATACGCTGTTTGGCTAGCGGTCCACCATTACGCCGTAACACGAAGAAGTACTCTTACGCTTGTTTGCTGCTGCTCCTGCTTTTTTTGAGCCATTTCCTCACTCTTTTGTGTAAACTGGAGCATCAATGGCAGAAAAGAATCCTGACAAACGTAATTAGCAAGACGTTTACCTTTTCTGATGGTAAAACACGGATTTTATATGGCGACTTTCGCATCACAGATTGTTTTTATTACAAATATGCTGGATTACTTTTTATCCATAGACCCTTACGGACAAATGCAATCTAACCAATTTGAGATTGGATTTATGATCGCGTCAAAGGTGGAAAACCAGCGTGTGCAGATGGAGCAGTGGTTATTGCGAATGACCCATGCATGAAGGCCTTAGTCCTCGATGTGGCTGATCCGGGTTCAAATCCAGCCTGTGGTCCTTTCCTGCATGTCTCTCCCCGTTCCCTGTCAGTCTACTGTCAGGAAAAACAAGTCACTAGTGCTGTAACAACTAATAAAAATGAAGGAAGTTGAAGCTTTATTTTAGAACATCTGATTTAAGATGCGTCTATATCTTTATTAGTTGTAATTTGGTGCTCATAGTGTTCATAAAAAGAACTTCGTAGTTGAATTATGGAGGATGTACATTTTCTAAGGATGTATAACACGCATATATTGGGGAGTGGTGGCCTAGTGGTTCGGGAATAGAGCTTGGAATCCAGAGGTTCTGAGTTCAAAACCCACTCCCACAGACTGCCACTCTGAGTTCCTGAGCAAGACCCTTAACCTCTGATTGCTCCCTGGGAGCCGCACTATGGCAGCCTGCTGCTCCCCAAGGGGATGGGTTAAATGCAGAGGTAAATTTCTCCAATGTGAGATCAATAAACTTCAATTATTATTATATTGGTAAAAGTTAACCGGTGTTATTTCCAAGCGTGCTGCTGTAAATGCACAAAACATTTATCTGTCCACCAAAACTCTCTTTTTTCCAGACATCCGTGCATAAGAAATATGAAAACATTAAGAATATATTTAAAAGTTCCCTTTTCGTTCGTATTTCAATCCGTTTTCTCAACAGTTGGCAGGTGTTTCTTGGCATAACTACAGCAAAGGTGTTTCCTCACAGAGAACTTTTGCAAAGGAGCACAATTCAAAAATGCACAAACAGCTGTCTGACATATTTTCTTTCGTGCCTTTTTTTTGAGTTTCTTACAGCACTAGTGGCTCTTTTTTCTGAAAGTAGGCTGACAGGAAAGGGGGTATGAGAAAGGGAGAGACATGCAGGAAAGGACCACAGGCCGGATTCAAACCCAGATCCAGCTAACATCTACAGATGTTCGCTTCTCTTTTTCTGACCCTTGACCTGTACACTTTCTGGATCATCAGGACGATCATCTTTGCAGATGATAACCTCTCGAATAAAAGTGTATAAAAAAAATAAAGAAAATAAAAAATTTGTAGGGTGTAAGGAGTGGTGATGGTCAGTCAGAGGTAGAGAGGATCAATCCCGAGATACCTCAATTGTTGGGTTTCAGTGGGAAATAACCTGATGCAGAATCCAAAGTTGCTGGATGAGCTATATATCCTGGATGGAGGGATGCATGGATGGATGATTGATTGGTTGGATGAATAAAGGGATGCATGGCTGGAATAATGAATGGATGGTTTACATACTGTAATTCATAGCTTTTCATCTTTGCTGCCATCAAATACGTTTTAACTTCACATTAACCATCGGTTCTCAAAAACATGACAATGTCTCTGTGGTGTTTTTCTGATGGAGGAAGCCTTCAGCTGCTCTGTGTTCCTGCAGAGGCTCTGCAGCTGAGGGCCACTGTGCCCCACCTCGTTATATGTTTTCATTAAGTATGGTGTGAATTGGCCCTCACATCGAGGCTTCCTGTCGGCCCGTTGGTCTCTAAAGGCTCCAGCAGATCTTCTAACATCCAGACTAAAGAGAAAACAGATCACTGCTCCCCTTCCTGCTGCTTCACACCATCTGATATCAGCACCGAGGGAGGGGCCGCTTATTTTGGCCCTCAGGATGAACCGATCTGCTGATTTTCTGTCTGATCAGTTCTGCTGATTCCATCACTCCTGTTCTTCATTCTAGCATAACAGGTGTCCAAAGGGAACAAATACTAGATACCTGTTTAACACGCTCAGCAATCTCCTTAGAAACACATTGTTAGATTAGAACAACTAAGCAAGTCTTTGTTTATATTTGGATTTAAACACACTAAAGTGAGTAATATGCTATGGGAGACAGGAGGGGGTGACAGATGTTTCCTAAAGAGTTCAGGGACCCATTAAAGGACCCATCTGAGTTTATATCATTGTTTGAAGAGTCATGGAAACAGACATTCTTATGTTATTTTGTGAGGACCTCTATGTAGTGCATTTCTATATTTCCAACATGTCTAATAAAACAAAGCCCTCATCATGGAAACAAGCAGCACAATTAAGTCTTTTTGCTAAACAGCAGGATTTCTAACTTCTCTTTTCTGTCAGGAAACTTCTTTGGATAATAAACCTACATCATGGGGGCACCCTGGACTATGAGGACAGTGCTGCTTTTTTTCATTATTTGAACCTTTTTATTATATTTCTGCATTATAATGTGATTCTCATTGCAGGAACGCCCCATGTTTAAAGGTTTCTATATTTGAAAGATATAAGGAAATAATAATTATTTAATTATGAATATTTTTTTTTTTTATAAAAGTGTGTATGAAATGAAGGTCATTGAAAAACTTCCAAAATAATGTCTGATTATAAGGTTCATGTTAATTATATGCACCTTGTTTATGTTTCTCTGAGATTTAGAGACATCAGGTTTAAAGCATTTAAAATACTGGATATTATTGAGATTCACTTCCATACAGAAACCCCACATTCATATCTTCAGGTAACACAGAGTACATGTCAGACTTAATAATATTACTTAAGCGATAGTTCCAAGGTGTTGCTTTATTGTATATCTCGTACCATGTCTTTCGGTTGTGTTGTTCTTTTTTCATCTCGTTACAGGTGATGAAGCAGACTGAAAATGTTTTGTCATTGTCTCCTTTCTATCTCCTCTTTCTTTCATCTTTTCTCTTTTCTTCTTTTTTCCTTTTCTTCTTCTGTTTTTCTGCTCTATTTACATTGCAGTGTCCATATAAACTGTAAAACTCCCTGCATAATTATAATAAAGCAATTTATATGCATGAAACAAGTGTAGCAGTATGGCAATTGCCATACTGCTACACTTGTGAAAGTAAAATCTGTTGGGCTCTTTTTGGCATCAAGACAATTATTCTTATTGCCACATTGCCAGACAGGACACTGTTAAAAAAATAAAAATAAAATAAAATACTGTTTGTTTTTGCACTGTTAGTGTGTGGAAGTGTTTATAAAAACATTTAATTGAAATAGACAGCAAAAATGGATCTAAAAGTAGGTACACTTTCTTAAATTAGGTGTTTGCTCCTAATTTGACCATGTAAATAATAATCCAGCAAAATAATTTGAACCTTTGCCCTTGAATAAACATCGATAGATGTTATACACCTGAAATGTAAGTATTGGAAATGAATTTTAATCCCTCTTAAAGGTAAATCGTCTTATTTTGTTGATAAAGTGTCTTACTTGCTAAAATAATTTTATTCCAAGAAAAATGTACATATATTTTAATTTCTGCAGTGTATTCTTCAGATTTTTTTTTTTTAAATTTGCTATGTAACCCTTTCTTTTTTAGAAATAGAGTAAGATAAAGATAATTTTAAGTTTAAAATCACAGACCGCCAGTAAATATCTTGAAGACCTAATTCTCCACAATTTAAAATGTTTCATAAAGTGAGTTTAAAGCTTTGGGATAAAAAGCTCTGAAAATGTCCTTGCATGTGTTATAATGTGTCCTGACCTGAACGGGGAGCTGGTGGACTCCATGGACGCTGCAGTGAAGCACAGTGATGGACAGCAGGCAGAAGATCAGCTGAAGACGGCTGCAGGACTGCATCTGAACACAACAACAAATCAAAGCAGAAAACTCCAGTCTGTTTAGATATCCATTATTAAACTGATAAATGATGGTAGGCTTTTTACAACAATCAGCTCAATAGTTATGCTGACATTTATTGCTAATTAAACAGCCCATCTGTGCATATTTAGCATAATATCATCTGATTGCTGTTACAAAACTCTTATCTTACTAATACTAAGATTTTTTTTTTTTTAAAGAAATTCTCGCTACTGGACAGAGTAGAGCATCTTTTCCAGTTTTTTTATCCAAATATATTAGATAAAATATATATAACTTATATATCTGTTTTTTTTTCCTTCTATATGTTTCACTTCTGCCCATATATGCAAAGTTGCACATTCATATTTCAGCAAACAAAAACAAAAAATGTCAAAACAAAAGCGCCTCTGAGAAGAAAATAGAATTAAACTAAAAAGCAAGTATGGAGGACCATTAATGGTATAGTTAAAAAATACATTCCTGTATTTATAAATTCATTTGCTTCTAATTATGTTAAAGTTGGCCCTCCATAGAGGAAAACTATTGAAATAATAAAAATACATATAAAAAAAGAGAATATATCTATTACTAAATAAGATAATTAATGTTCGAAAGAATTAGAAGAAATTATTAGATTTAACATAACAAATATAAAAACCTTCATCGTTAGTGAAGAGTATCAAATAAAAATGCCGCAAAAGAAACTTAAGAGGTCAGAAAAAAACACACGAAAAAACAAAAATGTAAAATTACACTAAAACCAAAACAACCACTCAAATAAATCAATTTAAAAAATCTCTCTTCTCAGTTGTAGATTTCAGCTTCACATTATTAATGATGGATACCAGGAAAAATTTGAATATAACAAAACACTAAATAGAGGAAATGAATCGGACTATATCTTTCTTTTCAGCTTATAAAAACCTGAGCTGAGCTCTCTTACACGCTATCAAACAGATAAATTAAACACAACAGACTCCCACAGACACAGTGGGACACTTTTAGCTCAACTGATGACCCCAACTTATTGTCCAGCAACATCTTCTAATTTTAGCAGTTTCCATTCCTGCAAATAAACGCCTTTTGAGCGTCACCTACGCGTTCCTGCATTCCCTCCAACACGCACTGCTCCCTGCAAACGTGCAGACAGCGGTTCCCACCACCAAACACACACTTCTCATGATGCACAAACATTGGTGCACACTCCGCTCACAGATTTATTACACCAGTTTCCTCCCTTCACCTTCTCCAGCAGCAGTGTGTAGTTTGCAGGATTACATATCATCGCTCCTCCCTTAGGATTTTAAAGTTTTATGTCTTTCTTAGCTGGTTCCAGTTTGGGATTTTATAAAGACATAAAAATTTCTTCAGATTAAATTTATGGGGAAAAAAAGCTTTAGATCATTAAAAAAACACCCAAAAAACCTAAAATAAAAATGGTTTCATATTGAAATGCTGCAGAACCTTAAAAAAAATGAACATCTGCATCATTCTATATTTAGGGCATTTAGTTTGAAACCATTTGGATATGAAGAAATTTGGCTTTTTTTGCAGCTTCACCCAGTTTCATGCAGCTTGTACCTTGATTTTGGAGATAAATCTCTGCTGTCCGTCTTCTTCTCTGCCTTTCTGTGACTTCTTTCAGCTTCAGGTTTTATAGCTGCTGCTATGGGATCTCCTGTCCAATCCGGATCCTTCCCTTTCATGACATCATGGCTTCCCCTGCTTCTTTTCCACTCTGCGTGAGATGTTTCATCATCAGGTCTATTACCTGTTAAAGAGATCTCCAGGGATCGGTCACACCTCACCTCCTCCTGGAAGTCCGCTTTTAAAATAAACACAGTGACTGGATGTGGGACCTCACTGTACGGAGGCATCAGATATCCCCAAAGGAAGATCTGCAGTCAAACACTTCATGATCAGAGTTTCCAGATTTCATTTTATAAAGCAGGACTCATTTACTGACTTTAAAGCTTTTAGACATAAAGTTCCAGAAGATTCTAGTTTAATTAACATTATTTCATTTTGTTAACATTTAATACATTTACAACCACGTGAGGACAGTTGGTCTACTGGTTAGAGCTGTCCACTTGTGCTTTGAAAAGTTTGCAAGTACCCGGTTGGATCCCCACGGCCTCCACTGTTGGTTCCTGAGCAAAACCCCTAACCCCACACTGCTCCCCGGGCGCCGCACAGTGGCAGCCCACTGCTCCCCGGGGGGGCTGGTTAGATGCAGAGAGTGAATTCCCCATTGAGGAACAATAAAAGTGATTTTACAAATACACTAAATATCCATAATAGACTCCACAAAGACAAATGAAGTAAAGCAGAGACAGGAATCTCCTGAGTCTTTATTCTGAAAGGAACCTTAATCTTACTGCTGATCTTCTGCGTTTTCAAGATGCTTGAAGGGTTAGGATTTTGAGTAGGAGCTTGGGCCACCAGAAACTGTATTTTCCCAGAGTGAATCTGTGCAGACATAACTCAAAATCAAATTCCTTAGATTTAGAAAGTGAATTTCGTTAAATCAAATCAGTATAAATGATAAAGTGGAAAGAGTAATAAAGTATTTAATTTACTTTAAATCTGTATCTTATTGTGTATTTTTTTCCTGCCACATATCCATATCCTTTAGAAAGACCAGATCAATCAAACATTTGGTGGATAAGGGGAAGCGATGCAGCTCTCTGTTTTGTATTAAGTTAATTAAAAGCATAACAAGTGTCATATAAATATATAATATGTTGCCTTTAACAGCTATGCTACTGGTTGCTGTTAGCTTCAGGCGAGATTAACGCAGTGTGTGGGAAGGTGGCTCTTTTTTATGCATGTTTTGGTTTCAGCTTTTAGTTTTGTGTTGCATGTTTTTGTGACTATTTACTGAATCCAGCAAGATTTGATTGGGAGCAACCAGGGGGGATGTAGCTAGGGTTGCCAACTCCCTGAAAAAAAGGGAAACCTCATGTGCATGCCAGCTGACCTGATTGCTTTTACCCCTCCTGGCGTGGTGATTGTTTTTAGCCCCCCTTTGTGTGTGAAATGATTTTTTTTTTTACTATTTCACTCAAATCTGCATTGAATTAGATGCATTTTTGCATTGTCCTTTATATTCATTATCACAGACTTCCTTCCTTTTCCACTAAATACGGGACAGGTACTTCTATTTCTAAATACAGAATAATTCTGTTTTTCAAAATATGGTTGACAACCCTAAGTGTAGCCAAGGAAGTGCCCTCTACCATGGAGAAGAGAACCGATCTGGGCCAGAAAAACTGTGACCGCCTAGACGACCCTACACTCTGTTTTTGTGCTGGACCATTCAGCTTTATTTAGCATGCTACAATTTAAGTAAAGGATACGCCTTGTTGACTGTACATTTTTTAAAGCTACAGTGTGTAATAATTACAGGGATATACAGTCAGAAATGTAATATATTATACATAACTATGTTATTTATCATCATCTACGAGCTCAGCCTCTTAACCTTAATATTTGCGTTGCCTTAGAATTCGTTATTTATAATTACATAGGAGCGGGTCTGGCAGCCATGGAGGCAGACATCTTTGCGCTACGGCAGCGCAGAGCCAACAAACTAGCGATTGCGAGATCGCCCATTACGCTCGAAAGTAACTACGGCAAGTTGAGAGAGATGAACTGAGACGGTACTGAACGCACAGACTAATGAAATACTATCTGTAAAATTACCTCATCACTTGAGAAGGTAGGTGATGCGGACGTCGTGGAAGACATTTTGTCCCGTAACGCTCGCCGTACTGTTGGGGGGGAGAAGCGGTGGGGGGGAGATGTTCATGTTGCTGCGGTCTGCAGTCTGGACGTTAGATGTCGCTGAAAATTACACACTGTAGCTTTAACGGTTTCTTTATTATTTAATTGTCATACAATTGTTGAAAATTCTTCTTGTTGGTTTTGAAAACACAGCCCACCCCTGTGATAGGGAACCTGTTTGTAGTTCCTGGCTTTAACTAGGAGGCATTATTTGTCTACTTAAATGACAAAGATGCTGCTCAGCCACCACACAGTGCACTACATGTCTTGCATCATAAGCTACATTCACACCGTACACGATTTCAGCAGCAAAAAAGCTCCTGAAAAAAAAAAAGCTTCTTCATTTTTGATGCTTGTACACATCAGACTTGCCTCAAGAGCAAAGAGCATCTTGGATGCTCTTTATAGAAAGTCAAATTGTTAAAAAACACGTGACTTCTGACACATAGACAACGTGTAGCTTTCACTGGGAATCCCCAGCAGCAGCTGCATCAGGTCGCCTCTTGGGGGTTTTCCCCCTACTGTTCGTGGCGACTAGAAGTAGATGTTAGCACGTGGTACAAACTGCAGGCACCAAGAGAATAAAAGCTAACATATTTTCGTTAATTTAATCAACGGTGAATGAGTCAATGCAATCAACTGGTTTTCCTTAGAAAGGGTTTGAACCAATCTGACTGTGTGATATGGTTGAACTGCCTCCATAAAGTGCCGTGAGAACGTGTTTGCATTGACGCTATTTAAATAAACAAAATTGAAATGAGTTTTTATTCATATTTTTAAATACAGTTCTGATTCAGATTTCTGTTATTAAATACATTTTTATTCATATTATTGTTGTTAAACACAACTTTTATTCAGATTCATGATATTAAGTACATATTTTATTTAGACTCAAGTAATTAACTACAGTTTTTGATAGAAAATATCCATACACAAAGGATGAGGTCAGTTATGAATGTCGTTTAAATAGATTTTAACTCTGACCTATACGACAAGCAGAATTTATTAGAGACTTGTGGTTCTCTGCATTTAAATCCATGGAAACAGAACAGAACATTAGCTGCTGCATGCTGTTTGAGCCAAAAAGAAAAAATAATATTCTCAATGTAATCGGAGGATGCCCTTACCATAGTGGAGTTAGTACGTGAAGCGCAGCTGGTGATGAATGTTTTGAGTTTGATGTGGATGACGGATCTGATAATTTGGCAGCTTAGGTCATTATGGAAATGTTTATTGCTTCTGTGTTTGCAGGTTTAAAACCGAACAGCAGAGTTAAAGAATCACTTCAGCTTCTGTTGGACATGGGTCTCCTTCTTCCTTGTGCTTCTCCTGGCATCAGGGCTCTCTGCAATGGCTAAAGGAACCCAGACAGCTTCAGTTCCAACCCTCAAACCAGCCCACACTTATTTCAGGATGGAGGATTGTGTCATTGAGAAAACACTCCTGGGTTAATGACAGTAATAAACCCCGATCCTCTAATTAGTGACCACCACCTTCTCTCCAGGTGATGTCATAACACACCTCTCCTTGTTTTTATAGAAACATGGTACATTAAAGAAAAAAACAATGAACAGAAATCTCCTCAGAATTGGTCTTGGCCACTGATTCATGTCTACAGTTTGCAGCTATGTGGGCTACAGGTGTGTGTCAATTCAATTCAACTGAAATCAATTCATATAAAGTATTAGTCCCAAAAAGAAATTTAGTGTTTTAGTAACTCATCGGCCTCTTTCCAACGAGCTGATGTAGATGTAAATAGCTGAGGAGGAGAAGGATCTTCGTGGTCAGTCTGGAGAAGGCAAATAGGACACCAGTTGTTTTCCTTTAGTGAGAGAAGCAATTGTTGTTTCCACTCTAGGTCATCTCAAAGCTGAGTATCTGAAGGCCATTGTTCTACAGTGGCGAAAATAATTCCAAATTGGACAACATCTCAGACAGTGGATAAGTTCCTTATGTCCTTAACAGAGCACTTTGCTTTCAATCGGCAGGTTAACTAGTTCCTGCCTCAGCAGTTGGCTGCTCACACTGAGCCTGGTAATGCTAGAGGTTTTTCTCTCCACTGTCGCTACAGTCATGCTTAGTGTGATGGGATTGCTTTCGAGTCAATGAGTCGATGCAATCAGCTGGCTTTCCTTAGATAGAAAACATGGAACAAATCTGACTGTATGATCTTGTTGAATTGTAAAGTGTGTACTGAATTGGCGCTAAACTGAATTGAACTCAACCAAGAATATTTCCTTTGAATATTTTGTGAGTCAAAGAAACCCTAACATAAAGACATTTAATGATAAAATACACATGAACTAAATCTAGTCATCAGTGTTCAACCTGACCACCCAGTCAGTAGTGCATTATTACTTATCTGGTCTGACTTAGCTGGACAGAAACCAGGAGTTTAAACTAACAAAAACATTAAATTTCGCTCTATCATCTTCAGGGTGAGAATAATAAGAACAGCCGGATCCCTCATAGATTTGGCCTCCAGTTTTTACCAGAATCTTTTCAAATGTCATGCATTAAACAGAAACAACTCAGACGCCATTAGCAGCAGTCATTTAAAGGAGCAGTGGAGCTAACATGGCAAACTACAGGTCCAACAGCCATGGAGTTAAAGTAATAAAGCATGCGATGCAGCTGCTGCTGTCTCTCTCTTTAGCTTAGAACTGCTGTTTGCTTTTACTTTGGAAGCTTTTTGAGTAAAAGCTCTACAAAACATGATGACCTGTATTCTGAAAACAGAAAAGGAAGGAAAGAGTTTGCATGACCTTCATCTGTCAAGGTTGAATCTGGTGGTTAGGAGTGGCTGTTTGAAAATCGACCTGGCCGTGGAGCAGTTGACAAGATCTTTACCCCTCAGTGGACTCCTGGAGGAACATTATACGTTCGGTTGTTTAATTCATGTATGTTTTAAATCTGGAAAAGTTTTAAAGATTGCATTTCTCAAGGTATTTTCTGTGACTTAAGTATTCTGTCCTCGTATACTTTGTTTGCATGGTGTGCTGAGGTCTTTGTTTGCATTGTTGGCACAAACTCACGGTGGTTTTTACTGTATGCAGAGAATTCTGTTCCATTATTGATGGAAGCAAACAGCACGTTTTGAAAACTGAAAAAAAAAAAAACTCCCATTCCAGATATGAATCTTAAAAAGCATTTGTATTAAAAATGGTTTTCAGAGTAACTTTTGTGTTCCCGCATATTTTGTTTTTTGTTTTATAATTATGCTATATTGTTTTATTTGTACTTAATCTTTTTCACTTTAAAAAGAAAAACTTTTGTCAGATTGAATTTTACAAATTGTATTCTGGGTAAATTTGATTATAGAGATTCTCTTTAAGTCTGAGAACGGGGAAGGATTGACCTGGTCAGCTGACAAGACGCAGCGAATGCTGCCAGAATGTTCCAGAAGTTGAAGCCTTAAAGGACACAGAACTGAGATGAGATCTGAGCAGATGATGGAGGAAGGCAGGATAATCCAGAGGGCAAAGTCAAGAGGAAGATCCACAGTCCTCTGTCATCTGCTCCGATCAACAGAATCCAAAAACAGGTCAGGCAAACTGATCAGACATGAGCAGGCCGGCTCAAATGTCCGAATACAGAAACAGGTCAGGACCAGGCAATCAGAATACTATTATAATCTGGCACTGATGGAACAAGCAGCTTAAATAGAGGCAGGAGCAGGTGGATCTGATGAGCAGTAATGAGAAACTGGGCAGAGTAAGACAAGTGAATGAAATGAGCAATTAAGCCAACCATCAGTGGTTTAAGACACATTTAAAATAAAATAAAAAATGTGTTTGAAACTAAATGTAACAATCAAAATCTTAGAAAACAGCAGACTTACTCGGAACCTTTTTTTTTTTAATAAAACATTTTAAAGATTCACTTCTGGTTGGTATTTAAAAAGATTTACGAATTGTATTTTTTTATTTTCTAATTTTCTATTTACGAAACCTGTTCTTTCCTTATAATCCTTATGGAACAAAATTCACTCCATATTAATGCAGGCCGTTTTACCTCTAGGCTGCATCCAACCTGGTCCAGTTTGTGGTGTTAATGGATTTCAGGGCATCAGGGTGTTTGGTTAAGAAACCTCAGTCTCTTATAACTTCCTTTACAGGTTAACATCTGTTGGCACCATTAAGCCACAATCTTCAGAGCTCACTTAAGAAGTGAGAAGTTAAAAGTTAGTTTATCAGAAGCCCTTTGACAAAAACCCTTAATCTGACACAGATGAGCAACTTATCCAGCAACACATCCTAAACTATCATTGCGAAGGAAGTGAAATATCTGAATTTTACAAGTTAGAACCAACTATTTCTTTGGACACAAGATGACAGACATACATTGGACCCATCTTTCATTTCAGACCCACCACTTTAATTCACACCACAGCTGGACACCTGTGGCTTTTCTCGGTAAAAGATGAGAAACTCAGAGTATGTGATGGATAGAAGAATCCCTGATATACACAAGTGAGCTGCAGGTGATACAGAGAATGGCAAGGGAGAGGCAAACTCACCTATATGTATAGGTGCTCTCTTTTATCTCTTTGCTTTCATTTGAAATTTGTCTCCAATAGGAAATGTTAATTATGAATCTATTGAGGGGAAGCATCCATCCATCCATTTTCTTACAAGCTTAATCCCAAGTGGAGTCGCGAGGGGTGCTGGTGCCTATCTCCAGCTGTCTACGGGCAAGAGGCGGGGTACACACTGGACAGGTCGCGAGTACATCGCAGGGCAACATACAGGCATACAACCATTCACACACACACTCACACCTAAAGAGAATCTAGAGAAGCCAATTAACCTTACAGTCATGTTTCTGGACTGTTGGAGAAGTTGGAGTACCCGGAAAGAACCCACGCATGCTCAGGGATAAAATACAAAATCCATACCGAAAGACCCTGGGCAGAGAATCAAACCTGAAACCTTCTTGCCAGAAGACAGCAGTGCAGGAATACCCACTGTGCCACTGAGCAGCCTGAGTTAAAGGAATCAGAGATAAATTCTCCTAAAAACTAGCAAGAAGTTTATTAAACATGAAGGAGAGACTTTAAATGGAAGATTTAAACAAAAACATCAAGGTGAGATTACTTTAAAGTTCATTTTCCTCTCTTTTGTAGATTTGAATTAAAGTTCAATCATCACTCAAATCATCACTGCATCTCCTATAAATTGCAAAAGAACCAATTTTTTGTCTTTGCTGTGGGGAAACAGGAGAGGTGAATGTGTGTTCAGCCAACCGTCTCTATAAACCAGAGAGAAACTCTCAGAGCACGGAAGAAAGTGTTGCTCATTTGTTTCCCTCCTGTGCCGCTGACCCAGCAGTGGTAATGTTCACACAGATCAGATGACTCTCGTCTTGTGAGTGAAGGATTCCCCTGGATATTCCCTGCCGTCCTCCGCCCCTCACCTCTGGCTTTCCTGGACTTCCACTGTTTACCCAGTCTGCTCTCACGCTGAAAACTGAGCCTCGACTCTCTGTGGATCTGATCCGGAATCGGCCTGGAGCTGAAACGCAGACAAAACAGAACACAGAACCTCACATCTGAGAGGAGCATTCATCCCCCTGTCAGCAGCAGGTCAAACAGTAGAAACTTACCATTTGTGCTACAGAATACTCCTGTTTCCATGACAGACCCTGTTACCAAGGGAAGATCTGGAGTTAAAAGAACCACTAACTTAAAGAATTTTATTAAAAAAATAATCATCCTCACTTCAGGTGATTTTTGACCTTTCCGGAAAAAAAAGGCACTAAAGAGGAGATGGAAGCACATTTGTTAAATAAGTTCTGATGCAGTCGTTTCAACTGCTGGTGTTCTTACCATTAGAATGGTAATAATTTCTCAACAGCGAGGTAGGGCATGTATCAATACCACTCCACAGCACTTTGGACGTGCAACCTGCCCGGGGTATTTTTTAATTTTCTTATCAGTTTATTTATGTAGCGCAAATTCAGAACACATGTCATCTAAAGGCACTTTACAGTTCACCAGATCATAGAGTCAAATTGATTAAAAGGGGGATGAAGATGCTGTGGAAGAGGACGCCAGGGCAGCAGAAGCTTGGTTTGGTGTAGAAGGCTTACAGCCGTACATGTTTGAGCCCTTGCCTCGCAACGCTGCCAGTTCTGTTAGCTCTACGCCTGCTGAAGACACAGACGTCCATCCCTCTGAACACTGGGACGGAACTCAATGGGAAAGGAAATGATTCTTATTTCAACCGTTGCGTGTATTAGCTGCGACATATGAATCAAGATGCTACAACCAAAAAAAATTGATTAACAGATGACCATTGATATATGATTGGCTGAATTTAGGTGTTTAGGCTGACATATAACTAACCCGCCTGCATAAGATCAGGAAAAATCCCAGAGAGATTTTAAGACTTCTATTTTTTTTTTATACAAATTTTCTAACTTCTGGGAAAATGTTGTCTGATAAAGAGTTTATTTATATAGATGTTTAAGCCAGAATGATTTGAAATTTAAATTGACTTCCCTATGACTTCAATTGTTTCATATTAATTTGTTGACTTTTATAAGTGTACTTTATATACAAATAGAGAATAACAATCTGAATCAGACTTGACTGAAACATTCACATATGACAAATGACTTTCTGAATTATAACCAAAACTAACTTAAAGACTAAGACTAACGAGACTTTTGAAACCAGCACTGATCATGATGACTGTGCTCATGTGATTTATTTGGATTTTATTTCAGCACAGAGTTGTAGATGCTTAGGAGCTGAAACTGCATTTTTCAAATGAACAAGTGACCATTATTTTTTTTTTTAAATCACTTCAGAGACATGGAACCCATTCTACAGATACCTTCATCTCATATCTCATTAAGAAGACACCAGTTATCCTTAACTTTTCCACATGAGTTAGAGATTCTCCAGCAGCCCTGAACACCTTTAGGCTAGGAGGAGCTGCTCTTCTTGTTGCATCATAAACCATAAATAACACAAATATACTGGATTTCTGAATAAACCTGTTTCCATCAGGAAATCTAATGAAACCAATGTCACAAGAAATACTCAGAGCATTAATCACACATCAAAGTTGACCTGTTTACTATACCTTTTGTTTTTACAGTAGCAGCCATTCAAAATGGTCCTTCCCAGTCAAAAACCAGACCAATGGCAGCCCACTCCCCTGCAACTCCCAGCAAAATCCCCTTCAGCTTCCAGCCACTGGAGGGTCCCCCTCTTGCATATTTATTTACTCTGACTCCACCCATCCACTGAACTACGGGGACTGAATAGAAGACGATGCTTCTCTTTAGATCTTAATGTCTACAAATCATGACAGAAAGGACATTTTAGTACAAATATTGATGTTTAAAAAGGAAAAAGTAAAACTGAGGTCAGTAAGGTGTTTTGGGTTGATTCAAAGGTCTTTGCCCTCATTCCTTCTTCAAATTGGAAAATGTTCTTCTCTCCTCGGGTTTTGACTCTGCACATCTCTTCAGGCTATGTGACCTGATGTGCTTCACAGATGGAAACAAACATAATGAGATCTCAGTAGAGGAACATTGTTTTGTGTGTCTGTATTAAGGCTGCAGGATGCTGGACCGCCTGATGGAAAACAGGATGAATTTACTTAACACATGTCCCAAGATGACCGAAGCAAACCTGGATATGCTGCTGAGAAACTATTGCATGGTTTGCAGCAGAGATGGTCAGGGCAATGCTCACTACAGCTGAGTTTACCTCTTTATAATAATGTGATCAACTCAGTGAGGGGCTGAGAAAGAAAACCTTAAATGCTTGCTATCAGTGAGCTTCTCTGACCTTTCAGCCCAGGAGTCCCGTCAAAGACAAAGAAAGATGCACACAAACATTAAAATGAGACCAATCATCCCAACAGTCATGTTTTTTGGATTGTGGGAGGAAGCTGGAACATTAGACCCCATACAAAAATGTCCCATGACTCACACCAAGGATGATCTTACAGAAAGGCAACAGTGCTCCCCTGTAATTCAACTTGTGTCCAGACAGTGGCAGCAGATGGCCTCGGAATCCAGGACTGAAGCCATTTTACCTGTAAAATCCTTTTTATGCTATCTATCTATCTATCTATCTATCTATCTATCTATCTATCTATCTATCTATCTATCTATCTATCTATCTATCTATCTATCTATCTATCTATCTATCTATCTATCTATCTATCTATCTATCTATCTATCTATCTATCTATCTATCTATCTATCTATCTATCTATCTATCTATCTATCTATCTATCTATCTATCTATTGCTTACATCACCACATGATACAAAGAAGCAGAAAACTTTTCAAAGCCTTTTTGTAATCTTCCAAGAGTGACAGTAATTTCTTTCCAATAAATCTGTTTAATATGATGATGTTTATGGGCTAAATCACAAGATGCTGCTCAATTTTAATTTTTGTGAATCCCCCGCCAGTAAAGGAGCTGTTGATGGTCCACCATCTGTCTGCATGGATGCCATGCGGAAAGGCCCTGAAACTGAAATATCAGAATTTGTTCACCCTGACCTTGCAGACGCCATTACCAGGCACTATGAAAGCCGTTTTCATCGTTTTCTTTGCTCTTTCCCAATACACCATTAGATTGGTTAAGATACATTTCTCTTGCCCTTCCTGGGCAGTAAAAACTCAAACAACAAACAACACACGGATTACCCAAGAATCCTTTTCCTGAATTTAAAAAAGAGATGTTTACTCTTGTTTCTATTAAAGGGGGAGTGGCAGTGTTCTGTCAGATGAGCATACCCCGTTAGACCAGTTTATCCCTTTTGTTTATCCCTTTAGTTTAGGTCTTTAGTTTTGTACAAAAAATAGACTTTAAACTACCGCAACGAGTGTGTATCCCTTTAGTCATGTACAAAAAAAAAAATGTAATTACTTACTTTTTGGTGTTTCTTGAAGAGCATTGCGATCTGACCTTAAATTGTGTTTTTTTTTTAACATGACTAAAGGGATACACACCAATTGCGGTAGTTTAAAGTCTATTTTTCATACAAAACAAGGGATAAACGCAAATCTGACATCTTGTGCATGCATACTGACTATAGGTATGATGGTCTGATAGAGTATGCTGATCTGACAGAACACCGGCCTAGTGGTCAGGAGAATCCTGAGGTTCTGAGTTTGAGCCCCACTCCTACCGACTGCCACTCTGAGTCCCTGAGCAAGACCCTTAACCCCCGATTGCTCCCCAGGCACCCCATGATGGCAGCCCACTGCTCCCCAAGGGGATGGATTAAATGTAGAGGTACATTTTTCCAGTATGAGATCAATAAACTTCATTTATTCATTTATTTATTATCATGTCATAGGTTGACAATCAATTCTCAAGAGTAATTGACAGGAAATACAACATCAGCTGCTTTAAAACTTGTGTTTGTCAGAAGAAAGTTTGACGAATAACAGAACATAAATTGGAAAACAAGCAGAACCAACTTTTGTTGATTTCCTTCATATCTGAAGAGTCTGTCCAATGAAGATCACAGGGATGATTTCTAGAAATTTCACAAACTGGAACAAAGGAGGGGGTGTGAAGGTTTGATTTGGGTGAACTGAACCCTTAAACGGCCACTGACTGGCTGCTGCAGAGTGAAACAAACTGTGAATGATATTGGCAGGTATCTGAGGAGCTGGTGGACGCCAGTGACCCCCTGCGACAGGGGAAACCATGGACGCCACGCTCTGATTGGTGGACTGGTGTCTGGTCTGAGCGTGCACAGCTCTGGTGGCTCCTTTGTCTCTCAGAGTTTGGTCTGTTTGTGTTTCTCTTTTTGTTTCTTTATGATAATTTCCTGGGGATTTGGCAGATCTGTGTTATTATCCCCTCCTCTGATCTGTCTAATCAGCTGAAGGTTTTTGTTGCTTTCAGTCTTTCTCTCCTGATGGTTAATCTCTCTCAGTTTCCATTTTTTCTTCTTTATTTGCTTTAAACTTATCAATCTAACTACCTTGCTAGACTCATCTTGTTTCATTGAAGCTGGTAAAAGTGATGTATAATTTCCTCTTTTTTCAGCTTCTGTTGCTCTATCCATGGGAAAATGAAAACAACCTGCAGTTGAATCTTAATCTGTTGAAAAGCTATTAAAACTAACAATCTGTTTTAGTTTTTTCACACATGTCCAGATCCATCTCAAACCTTTCTCTGTCTCCTTGCCTTGTCTTCCCCTGCCACTACAGCTGTTGCTATGGTGAGAGGAGTCGTTGGCTCGCCGTTGACCCATTCAGGCTTGGCTGCTGTTCAGCAGATCTCTGTTTGACTTGGAGCCACCGACCGTCGCCTTTCAGAGCTCCGTTCTTCTGTTTAGGCTTTTCAAGCACCTAAAGAGTCTGTTTCCATCCCTTAAACATCACTGATTGGACGTCTTTCTACCATGGATACTAATTGAAACATCACTGTTAACTTGAATTTACAAACTTTATTTCTTGCTGTCACATCAAATTGTTGTTTCTTTGTCAGGGTAAGGTTTTGGATAAATTCAGATTTTGTCATATTTTTCTGAATAAAAAGTCCCATTGAAATAAAAAACAACTTATTGGTTTCAGCCAGTGTCGTTTTTTACGGCCATCTTAGATTTAGTTTTAATCTTCGGGACAAAAACTATTATTAGTCTTAGTCATACTTTAACTCATATGATATGTGATAGTTTTAATCGGTTTTAGTTAAAACTTAAAAAGGTTTTAGTCCAATTTTAGTCAGTTTTATGTTGCAAAAAAGGTTAACCTTTACAATTTTGAATACAAACCCGATTCTTTACCAGACTGACGGCTCTTGCTTAGATACAGTTGCTGGATATAGAATCGTGCTGTGCAGGAAACGTTGATGCTGTTGGGCAGGAAACTGTGATTTATAGAATTCAGATAAACTTTTTTATGAATTAATGCCCTACTTTATAAAAAAGTGTCTCACAAAAGCTGTGAAAATAGCAGATCTAGTTCAACACATCCTATTGGTTAATATAGCAGGCAGATAAACTAACAAAATGTACAATAAAGGAATGGTTTTATACATACAAGGATTCTATTCAAAAGGAAGCACTTCTTGATCTACTATGAATTATACATTACACACAGATCAATCAAAACTTCATTTCTTCATTTGCAAATAAAGAAAATCATTTTTCTTTCTACTTTGGCAATTTTGGCATGATTTCTGAGAATACCCCCCTTTCTTACCACTGCTCAGAGTTCAAAGTAGATTTAAATTAATCAGTTTTATTATAAAAAAAAATACACAGAGAGATCTTAAATAATTGCCATGTAATGCCATGACAATCCAGACCTAAAACGAATGAATATACTAATTAAAATGTTGACATATTCAAAGGAAACAGAGAAAATATTTTAGTGAAAATACAAGGAAACAATTACATCATATTTAAATATTAGAAACAGGAACAATGAATGAGAAATATTGAAAGATGTTCCTTTTCACCTGGGTCTTTATCCAAAATTAAACAGTAAGCAATGATATATTTGCTTCTGATAAAATTAAGAGATAGAAATTAAAGAATGTTTAGATTCACCTCTTGTGAGCTGGAAGAAATAAAATCTTGATAATTAGACAAAGGGATTTTTCACGCTTGGCAGAGGATGATCAGCCACATATAGGTTATTAAGTAGCGAGAGCAGGAAGAGCCATACTGCTGAGAGTGAACCATCAGAGTGAAGCGTAAAACGTAGATTCTGAGCTATGTGCGCTCATTTCTGCACAAGCGCAGCGGGAAGAGCAGAGTTTGTCCAAGTTCAGCGCAATGCTGGCTCATTCCGGGTTATTTTCTCCTCTGCTGCTGCTGCCATGATCCATCTATGGTCATGCAGAATGTGTAGCGCCGCATGTCAGCTGTGCGGCATGATCAAAACAGAGGCAGCAGCACAGCTGATACTGCTTAGCAGATTACAGCAGAATCATGCATTTTAAACATCTGACAGACCAGCCGCTAATTTTCATGTTAATTTTTTTTCATTTGTTATACTTCTGATTTTAACAAAAGGATTTTCATTTGGAAAAAAAAAACATAATATGTGTGCACAAAACAGTAGGATAATTATTAACCATACATAGTAAGGAGTTTTATTGGGCCCCCAGGAACTTGGGGCCCTAGGCAGGTGCCAAGTTTTTCCTAATGGAAAATCTGCCTCTGATTGGCCGATAATATCAGCTGATTTTCCCTTTCAAACTGGAACTGAAGTTCTCTTTAACCTTTCCATTTCCAACAGAAATCCCTGCAGATGTGCAAGTAACTGATCTTTCCATCAGAAGGTTCTGAGTTGCTGAACATATAAAGCAGAAACATTCACCTTCCCCCAATTATGTCCTTAAAATAAGCATGGATGAAGATATTTGTTCATATTCAGGCATCCATGTTCCTGGAAACACAAACCAACTTTTGAGATTTTCTGAGGATTTTCTTTTTGTGGATGCTGTGTTAAATAGATCCAAATTGAAGCTGAAAGTAGGGAAAACTTTCAGATGTAATTTATTTGGATTCCTCTTGCTGCGATTTAAACAGATTAATTACTGGAGTGCTTGAAACCAGAAGCAGCAGGATATCACATCCATTTTGTTTCTTTTTACTGGTTTTTATCTTCACATTTTTCCTGAGAATTTTTCTTAAAAAGCTTAAGGTCTTCAGGCCCATTTCTAGGCATTTAATTTTTTTCTACACTTCACTGACCTGTCTAGAACAGACACAGCCAGGCAGAAGAGCCTGGATGATGACAGGTGCTTATACAGTTCGTCACAATAACAGAAACAGGACTACACTGAATAAAAACAGGCCAAGCTCCAACATATATACAGCAAGTAACTTAATTATTAACATTAAACTAAATAAAAATTGTATTTAATAACATAAATCTAAATACAAAAACTGTATTTAATAACTCTCAACCAGCCAGAAACAACCAGATTGCCTTTCAGGTGAGCTCCAAGCCAGCTCCAATGTAAGAAGATGAAGAAAGCACGTACAGCTAGTCACATTAGGAGAAGCAGGACTACGCAAAAAAACAGGCCAAGCTCCAATATCTATAGACAAAGGTGTTGATGGATGTCGGATATCTCTCTCTTTAATGATGTCCGTGCAAAACAGGAACAGACCAGATGAAACTGCTATGATGAGAAAACACAAAGACAGCAAAGTATACAGTTATTAGTGGAACTTGTCGCTATGTCCTCCAGTAGTCTAAGCCTATAGCAGCATAACTATAGAGATAGCTCAGGACAAGCTACTCTAAGTATAAGCTTTATCAAAAAATAAAGTTTTAAGCCTAGCTTTAAAAGTAGACATGGTGTCTGCCTCACAGACTAAAACTGGTAGTTGGTTCCACAGGAGAGGAGCCTGATAACTAAAAGATCTGCCTCCCATTCTACTTTTAGAAATTCTAGGAACCACTAGTAAACCTGCAGATTAAGAGCGAAGTGCTCTTTTAGGAACATAAGGAACAATCAGATCTCTGATATCAGATGGAGCTTGGCCATTTAAGGCTTTATATGTGAGAAGGAGGATTTTAAATTCTATTCTGGATTTAACAGGAAGCCAATGAAGAGAAGCCAGGATAGGAGAGATATGATCTCTCTTTTTCATTTTCACCAGAACTCTGGCTGCAGCATTTTGGATCAGCTGAAGGCTTTTAACTACAGTTTGTGGACTTCCTGATAGTAAAGAATTACAATAGTCCAGTGGGTAAGTTTTTTATTTAACTAAAAAAGAAAATGTCTTTTTTCAGTTTAAACAAAAGTAAAAGTATGATGTTCATAGTCTTTGGAGTAAAGATAAACTTTTCAAGTAAACCCTTTTTTGGAAGATTATGTCAGTGTATGTTCATCATTCAGGAATATTGAATATTTTTGATTTGTTTCAAATGAAAATTATCAGTTTTATTCAAACTGAACTGGGGTAAAACTGATAGATTAAGCTGTAACCATGTAGTCGTTTTTTTTTAAGTTGTTTTAAAAATGACCTTTAGCAGAGATAAACTGTGATCCTTTCTCAATATGACTAAAGAAAACTGAAATCAACACTTTAACTAAAAAGCTAAAGGATAGGTCCTCCATTAACTATAAGTTATTAGAAGTCAGTATCTAACCTGCAGAAGTCAATTTTTTTTACAGAGTAAAGCAAGAAGAAAATAAGTATAATTTTCATGGTTCATATAAACAAACATGAATTTCCTTCAGCACTAAGCAGCTGTTCACTTTAAACGTCTGTAGCTTTATAGCAGACTGCTCTGTAGTTTGTTAGCGGGTGTCCATCAGTGCACCTCAACAGAGAGGAACTCTGAAACAGGACCAATGATGATGCTGATGGTACATGATGGAATAACTGATCATTGACCCCAGGGTTTGAATCACAGTGAGCAGCTACAGGTTATCCTGCATGAACAGATGAAAACAGCAGCTGCTTCACATATGAAGCTGCTGCTGAACCCACCTCAGACTCGGATCAGAACCCTGGCTGAGTGAGCGTAGAGACCCACAGCTGTTTCTCTATGTTCTCCAGGGGCTTTAATTGGCCCCAAGCTCACGGCAGGTCGCCATTGTGGAGGTAAAAGAAGCCTAACAGCAAGAGGCTGATGGCCAGTGGCTCAAACACACAGAGTTGAGTATTGGTGTGTGCGGGTGTGTGTGTGAAATCATGCATGCATGATGCAGTGTGTGTTAGGAGGGGTAGTACATGATTGTATTTCGAGGGGGGTAGTTAATGTGTGCAGTGCCTCCTGTGCAGAAGTCAGGCGTTGTCTTTAGATTATCTCAATGGGGGAGAAACACGCTCAGGATTAACCAGGCGGGTCGACACACACTCACACCTGTCAGGTGTGTGTTGTGCTCTACGACAGTGCATCAAATGTTGGCATCTTTAACAAGAAACTGATCTTAATGATAAATGTGCACAGCGATATTGATGATATCGTTAATTAAATAAAAAATATAATAAAACATTTTGTGCATTTTTTTAATCACTATTCGCATGTTAGAATTGTTTCCTGTTTTGCTGCAAACAAGCAGAAAATGATAAAGCTTTATTTATACTAGATAATCTTTACTTTGATCATTTAGCTTGTCTAATTAAACATGTTAGCACAGCTTAGCTTAGCATTCTTTTTATTCCTGAGGTAACACCACACGACCTTCTTTAATGTAGCCTAGTTTCAACTTTTATTTTTATTTTTTTAGCTCCTCTTACTTTAATTCAATTCAGTTCAGCACCAATTCTCAATACATGTCATCTCAAGGCACTTTAAAATTCACCAGATCATCCAGTCAAATTGTTTCAAAGTTTTCTATCTAAGGAAAACCAGAGATACAAAAGGCGACCCGATCCAGGAAACACATAGCCAGACAGACGAGTTCCGAGCCACCTCTCATGTCAGAGGATGAAGAGAGCGCATCCAGTCAGTCAGTCAGAGAAACAGAACCACACTGGAAAAAAAAAGGCCCAAAATCCCCCTGACTTTCTATAAAAAAAGGGTAAACATTCGGTAAATTTAATCTAAATTACAAAACCCTTTTAAATTTCCATTTTAAAAAAATTTATATACAAAATAACATCCCCAACTGTTTAAAGCCTAAATACTTAGCCTAGCCAACCTTACAAGATTTATCTTAAGTTTTTTTTATATCATTAGCAAACCCTTTAGCTTCATCCGGGTTTTTTTCTTATCTTTCATCCCCCCCACATTTTATTTGGGGCCTCGTTTCTCTGAGTTTTTAAAAAATTAAAATTTTTGCTCTGGTAAAACCTTTTTTAAACCATCATCCTGTGTAATTTTTTAAACTTTCTTAGCTTAAAAAAAATTTAAATTTTTAATTTTTAGTTTAGCCATAATTTTATATTATTCCATCATAGTGCAAGCAGTATCAGCTCATGCACCCAATACAGTACAGCCGCAGTTGAATTTGTTTTTCCCCAAAACCCCCCTTTGGGAAACAAAATAAAAACCCCCCTTAAAAAGAAATTTAAGGGGGTAATTTTTTTTAAAAAATAAGTGAAATTTGTTTCTTGGGTTGAGGGGGTGAAAAATTTTTTTCCCACGAAACCCCCAACCCAAATTTCATTTAAAAAAGAAAACCCCCCAAAAAATTTGGGGCCCATTGTCAAATTTTAAAGTGCTTTTTTAATCCCTAAATATTTTAAATTTTAAGATAAAAAAAAGGAAATCCCCCTTAAATTTTTCAGGTTTCCCAAAGGTCTTTTTCCCGGTACAGGGGGGCGCCGGTGGTTTTTTTTCATTTTTTTTATTTATTTTTGGTTGATTTTTTGGGGTTTTTTTAATTATTCACAAGGGAAAAATGGAGTTCCAAAAATTTTTTAACCCCTTTGGTTTGGGGCCCACGGGTGAAAAACAAAAATTTTTCATGTTTTTTTTTAAATTTTTTTTTTCTCTTTTTGGGGTTTTTTGTGTTTTTTTATTCCTTGTTTTGGCCTCTACCTGGGTTTGACCTTAATCCGGGTTTCACACGGGATTTTTCTGAGCCAGATTGGGTCAGTTTTTAGGACAGGGTTTTAAAATTTGGGGGAGGGGGTTGTCGGTTTGTGGACGCCCAAGGGGGCGAGGGGGGCCCGGGCGGGCGGGGCGGGAAAGGCCGCGGGGGGGTTGAAACAAAAAACCCCTTCGCCCCACCCCCATCTTTAGATCCCAGCAGGGGGAAACTGAGGGGGGGTCCCCGGGGGGGGGTTTTAACACCCTGCCCACTAAACCTAAAGAAAGACCACCGGTTTACCCCCCCTGTAACCTTCAAACCCCGGGGGTTTTTTAAATTGGTTTTGAAAATTTGGGAAGGGGGTTTTTTTTTAAAATTTGGCGGGAGGGGTTTATAATAATTTAAAATTCCCTTGTTTGGGTTTTCCTTAGGGGTAATTTTTTCCCCCCGGGTTTTTTTTAATAAATTTTTTTGAAAGGGAAAATAAGCTTAAAAAAGCATTAAAAAAACCTTTTTGGGTTTTAAGTTTCTTTTATTTGAAAACTTTTAAATTTCTCTACTTTTTCTACACATTAATGTTTTTTACGGGTTTTCTAAGGGTTTCTTTAATTTTTTTTTAATCTTCTTTTTTTCTTTTTTATATCTCACTGGGGACCCAGAGCAAATTTACAACAGTTTTTTTTTGTAAAAAAAAAGAATGACAATAGAAGTTTTTTCTATTCTATTCCCATTAAATTCTATTCTATTCTATTCTTTTTCTTTCTATTTTTTCTTTTCAAAATTCCCCCTTTAAAAATTCCCCCAAAAAAATTCCTTTTCCCCAAAATGATTCCAGATCCCTCTAAAACTATTTTTTTCTCGAAAACCCTTGTCTCTTTGGCCCCAAAATTTTTCCCTTTGGGCCCATTTAATGGGACTACAAACCAGCCTAGAAAGTGAAACTTTCTCTTTTCATTCATTCTCCTGCAATGTGGTTTTCCACTGACCTTTTAAAATAAGCTAAGTGCCCGAAGAAAATACATTAATATTGGCATCACAAAAAAAAAAAAAAACTTTGCCAAAGGTAGCAATGCAGGGCAAATCCATGATGCAAACTCCTACCAACCCCAGATTTTTGCAAAAGGGGGCCCCTTGCCCTTTTAATCTTTTACTCTAGCATTACATTTTTAAAAGGAAAAATTTCCTTTTTCCAAAAGGGGAATAATCAATGGATCATTATCAAATACCTAAAATAAAACGTTCGCATTAAATTTAATGAATTTAGCGTTAATCAGTAAAAAAAACTAAAAACATTTTTTTTTTGTGGGCAATCAAAGAGCCCTGGGAGGGGGCCAATTTTTGCCCAAAAAATTAACCCCTAAAAATCCTGAATTTTCCGAAGTAAACCGGGCCCCAGGGTGCTTTAAAAAGGCCTAGCGCCATTCTCCCCATTTTTTCAACCCAAAATCAATGGGAACTACTAACCCCACTGCAATCAACAAAAATTTATTAAGATTTTTTTAGAC
The DNA here is from genome assembly GCF_016077235.1 of Cyprinodon tularosa. NCBI lineage: Eukaryota > Metazoa > Chordata > Actinopteri > Cyprinodontiformes > Cyprinodontidae > Cyprinodon > Cyprinodon tularosa. Next base: position 633,551 of record NW_024039112.1, read on the forward strand.
TTTACCTTTAAAATTTTGAAAAAAAAACAATACATTTCAAAGGGTCTCAAATGTGAAACACACTTTTAAACCGCCCTTCACAAAAGCCAAAACCCACTCACACATCTGGGTCTACACAAAAGGCCCGAGTTTTTTGTAAAAGCACCAACATAAAACAATACAATAAAAGAGGCAAAACAGGAATTTTTCTTCAAAAATGAAAGCTCAGCGGTGTGGGGGGAGCATTCACTCCCAAAGCCCAGGTGGCATGAGGCAATAAAAAGGGAATAATGAAAAAACAGATAAAAAACCCCCATCATGCACCGCAACAGTTTTTTTGAAAAATATTGGGAAACATACATTCCCCAAAATTTAAAGAGGAACATAAAAAGTTTTTTTTAAAAGAAAACAATTTAGTTTTTTTTTATATTTTTTTTTTTGGGGGCCAAAGTTTTTTAACAGTTTAAAAAAGGGAAAAAGGGAACCCCAAATATCCCAAACCCCGTCACAAGTATTGCATGACAAGGAAGGGCAAATATGCATGCACCCTTTAGGTATTTTTAATTTTGGTTTTACTTTTTTTAAAGATTTTTGGGGTTTTTTTTTACTGTCAAAAGGTATTTTTCCTTCGCCAGAGATTAAGGGCCCGGGGCCGGGTAGGATTTTAAGGGGGGCCGGGCCCCCACAAAAACGCTAAAAATTGGGAAACCGGGCTGCCCCGGCCCAGTATCACAGATTACCAGTTTTAAACCCCGGCCCCCCCTTTTAAGAAGGGGGTTTTTTTCTCTCCCTTTTTGCTGTAACGGGCGAAAATTAGGGAATGATTTTGGGATTTAAAGGGGAGACGATGTAATCAGGGGGTTTTTTTCCTTCGATAGAAAATTTTTTAAACCAATTTTTAAATGATCGGATAACTGACTTTTTTGGTTTTTTTTTGGTTTTTTTTGGGTTTTTGAATTAAAACAATAAAAAAAAAATTTGTACCCCTTTTGGGTAATATTTCTAATCAAATTTTTAAAAAACCAAATGGAGGCCTGTATTTGGAGTCGCATACAAAGTAAAGTGGAAAAACATACAACTTTAATATTTTTCCCCTTAAAAAAAAGGGGGGAAAACCAAAAGGGGAGGTTCGGGATTTTTGTGGGGCTGAATTTGGGCCTCAATCCCGGGGCCCACCTCCGGGATGGGGTGGCAGATTTTTTTCCTGAGGGATCTCCTCTCAGACCTGGACTAAACCCATCCACCAATTTCTGGACACCCTGTGGTGTGGCTTTGGGGAAATGGATTGAGCCTGGATCAAATGTCTCAATATTGGGGGGTCTAAAAAACAAACAACAAAAACCTTGGGGCTTTCTAAACCTTCATCTTGGGGAACCCCTGAGATTTTTCTAGCCAAATTTTGGTCTAGCATCATGCTCATTGGGATCCCAAAGGGGCCCACAGCTTTTGGTCCAAAAGGGGTTTTCTGAGGCCCTTTATCTAAATGCGGGTCGGTGCTACCGTGCGAGCAAAGGGAAAGGGCCGTCCCGGCCCCCCCAAAGAAATCCCCATCCCACACCCATTATTAAACCCACTCCCAAACGGGGGCCAGTTCGGGTGTCCCTGGCCTTTGCCCCTCCGGGAAGCACCTTCACCAAACGGGGAAAAACTATGTGAAAAACCCAGCAAACCTTCTGGCCACAGCTGGCACTAAATGTGCTATCCGGGTTTCCCCTCCCCACTTTCTGAAGGTTTTTGTGTGGGTTGTAGAGCCGTCTCATCCCTCCCACATTTTAAAGCCCCAAAAAAAACATTGAAACCAGACCAAAACATCAGCCAGAAGGAAATGGGTACTGAAAAATTTGGCCCTGTGACCCCAACCTCAGAACATCCCCTTTTAATTGAGTGTGATTTTTTATTTCTTTTTTTTAATCATTTTTTTTTTTTAAAAATTTTTTACATGTTGTGTTTTTTTTTTTTTTTCATGAAAAGCCAAACAAATTGTCCCTGGGGGGTTTTTAATTTAAAATAGTCTTAAAATTTGGGCCAATAATTTAAACCCTCCTGTGAAATTGCATTTGCAATACATTTGTGGAAAAGGTTTTGCCAATTCATTTTTCTTCCAATTTAAACCTTTTCGATTTTTTTCAAAGTTTGATTTAATTGAAGTAATATTGTGCTGTTTATGTGTTCCCTTTATCGTTTTTGAGCAGTTATATATATATATATATATTTTTCCTTCTTTACTTCCTGTGATGTATTTAGCTGTAACTTTGCGAAAGTCGGGAATCCTAAAGGTTTTTTTTATTTTTTGAAAATTTTTTTTACAGAATTTAAAATGATAAAATCTCTTTAAAGCAAAGTTAAATAAAAAAGTTTTTACTGGGCAAATGAATCCGGGATGGCTGCTTGTTTGGGGAGTTTCCCAAAAGACGGCCATAATCCCCCAACCCTTTCTCCACCCAAAAGGGTTGAACTACGGTACCTTTAAATGCTCCTTTTTTAATTTTAATGGAGGGCGTCATGCCCTTTCAGGCTAAAATTTTCCGAACTCACTTAAAGGGCTGATTGGAAATAAAAAAGAACTAAAGGCCCTAAACCCGGGTAAAAGACCCTCCTAAAACAAAACCCCTTTTTAAACCAAAACCCCTTTTCTTCAATCATCTGTTGACTCTTTCTCCAATTAAAGTCATGCATTTCAAGTCAAACTATTATATTTGTTTCTTGTTATTTCAAAGAAACCTGAGAGGTTGTTGGAAGGGAGCACAGAAATAAATCTGATTTGGGTGGATGCTGGGTGATTTGGGTGGATGGATTTGGGTGATGGATGGATGGGTGGAAAGATGGATTTGGGTGGTGGGAAAGGATTTGGCATGGATGATGGATGGAAAGAATGGGGGGAAGGGGGTGGAGAGAAGGATGGGTTGGATGGGGTAGAAGGATGGAAAGGTGGAATGGATAGATGGATGGATGGTTGGGTGGATGAGGGTTATGGAGGGTTTGGGTGGTTTCATGGATTTGGGTGGATGGATGCTGGATGGACGGATGGTGGAGGGATGGATTGGGGGGATTGGGGGGAAAAAAAAAAGATGGATGGATGGAAAATGATGGATGGGATGATGGGGAAAGGAAAGGAAAGGAACTGGATGGGTGAATGGGGTGGATGGGTTGGGAAAGATTTATGATGGAGGATTTTATGGATGGTTGGAAGGGGTGGGGGGGAGGGATGGATGGGGGGATTTGGGGGGATTAATGGAAAAGGGGTGAAAGGAAAGGATGGATGGGTGGGTAAAGAAAGGAAGGGATGTGGATTGGGGTGGGTGGAAAGGAGGGTGGGAATGGGTGATGGATTTTAAGGGGGGTTTTGATGGATTTATTTGGAAAAGGGTGGATTTGGGTTAATTAAAGAATGATGGGTGTAAAGAAAAATGGATGATGGTTGGGAATGGGGCGATGGATGAAAGGATGGATGGGGGGGTGTTTGGGTGGATGGAAAGAAAGGGGTGGATGGGGGTTTGGGGGATGATGGGATGTATGATGGGGTTGGGTTTTAAAGATTAATGGATGGAAGGGGTGGATGGGGGGGGTTGGGATGGATTTATGGAAGGGGTGATGGAAAGGATGGGTGGGTATGGATGATGGATGATGGGGTGAAGGAAAGGTTTGGGGGATGGATGAAAAGATGGATGTAGATGGATGGAAATGGAAAGGATGGATGCCCGGATGGAGAAAAGGATGGATGGGTTTTGGGGGATGGATGAAAGGAAAAAATGGATGATGGGTGGGTGGTTTAAGGATGAAAAAGGGGTGAAAGATGGATGGATGGGGTGGGTTGGGTATGGAAAGGATGGGAAAGGGTAATGGATGGTTTGGGTGGGGGGGAAAATTTAAGAAGGAAGGGTTGATGCCTGGGAAGGGGTGGATGATTGGGTTGGTGGTTTGGGATTTCCCGGAATTTATGGAAGATGGATGGGGTGGGGTGCTGGATTGGGAAGGGTGATGGGTGGATGCATGGATGGATGAAAGGGGATGATGGAAAGGGGGAAGGATATTGGATGGATGTTTGGGTAGATGGGGTGGATTGGGGTGGATTTGGGTTGGGGGATGAAAATGGATGGATTTTATGGATGTGGATGGGGATTTGGGTGGTGATTGGGTGGAAAGGGTGGATGGGGTGGAAAGGAAAGGGAAGGTTTGGGTTGATGGATGGATGGAGGCCCGAGGAAAGGATGGATTTGGAAAGGAAGGGGGATTGGGGGATGTAATGGGTGTGAGGAAAGATGATGGAAAGGAAAGGAAAGAAGGGGTGGATGATGGTTGGGTGGGGGGATGGGGGGTTTGGGTGGGAGGGAAAGAAGAAAGGTATGGGTTTATGGTTTATTAATGGATTTTGGGTGGGGAAAGGTAATCATGGGAAGGGTTGGGAAGGAATTATGATGGGAAAGGGGGTGGGATGGAGATTGGGTGGATGCAAGGAAATGGGTGGGTGGAAGGCGCGGGAAAAGGCGGAAAAGGGGGGATTGGGAAGGGGGGGAAGGGTAAGGAGGGTTGCCAAAGATGGTTGTAAAAGAATTTGGAAGGGTGTTTATGACCCGGGTAGGAAAGGGTGGGGGTGGAAAGATGGGTCGGTTTTTGGTAAAGGAAGGGCATGGAGGGATTTATTAATTTGGATGGCATTTTGGAAGGGGTGGAATTTAAAGGGTTGGGGAAGGGATGGAAGGAAAGGATGATTGGGTGGGGATGTATTTATGGAAATTGGTAAGGGGGGAAAAAGGGTTTGGGTGGGTATGGATGGAAAGCGGATTTGGGTGGGTGGATTGGGGGGAAGGGGTGAAAGGAAGGGTTTGGGTGGGGGATTAAAGGATTTTAACTGGAAAGATGATGGAAGGGGTGATTTGGGGATGGGTTCTGGGTGGAAATTTAAGGATGGAATGGGTGGTGATGGTAAAGGGGGGATGGAAAGGGTTAATGGAGGAAAGGGAGGAATGGGGGTTTGGATGAAAAAGGGGGGATTAAAAAAATTATAAAGGGGGTCGGGGTAAAGGAGGGAAGGGGGATGGGATGGGTGCAATGATGGAATTTTTTGAAAAGATGGAAAATGGAAGGATGCTGGAAAAAATGGAATGGGTGGGTGGGTGTGGATGAAAGGATGGAAGATAAAGGAGGTGGCGGATGAAATGAATGGGTTTTGAATGATGGATGGATGGCTGGTAAGGAATGGATGGGAAGGGCTGGATTGGGGGGAAGGTGGGGATGGTTTTAAGGATGGGGAATTTTGGGAAGGAAGGGTTGTAGGGATGGAAGGATGGGGGAAGTAAAAAAGGATGGAAAGGTTTTGGGTGGAATTTTATGGAAGGAATGATGGGTGGGTGGTGGTATTTGGATGGATGGGATGGAAAGGATGGATGGATTGGATGGATGGGATGGATGGATTGAAAGGAAAAAGGATGGTCATGGATGGGTGGAAAGGGTGGGTGGATGGGATTGGGGGAATTTGAAAAAGGAAAAAGGGGAGTGGGTGGCCGGGGCGAAGGATGGATGGCAGGATGGGGCGGGCGAATGAGCAGGGTGGAAAAAAAAGGAGGAAGGAGTATTGGAAAGGGGTGGTGAGGTTGGGTGGGGGGGACGGGCATGGTGGATTAGGAAAGGGAATGGTAAGCCCTGGGACATGGAAGGAATAAAAAAGGCGTTGGATTAAAGGATGAAGGAGGAAAAATTTTTTTGGAAAGAATGGATGGAAGGGAAAAGGATGAAATTGGAAGGAAAGAAAGAAAGGATGAAGGGTGGAAGGGTGCTGGAGGGGTGAAAGGTGGTTGGGTTTTGGGTTGGGTGAGGGGGGATTGGTTGAAAGAGGAAGGAATGGTGGAAAAATAGGGGAATTATGGAAGGATTAATGAATAAAAAGGGGTGGAGGGGGGGGAATTTTTGGGTGATGGATTAAAGGTTTGGGTGGGGGGTGATGGTGAGGGGGGGAAGGAAAATGGATGGATTGGGGGGGTTAGGAGGTTGATAAAGAGATGGTTGGATGGGGGGAAAGAAGTGGGATTTTAAAAGGGGATGGGGGTTTGGGTGATTGGGAAAAGGAAGGTTTTGGGTGGGGGGTTGGGTGAAAAGGATGACGTAATTAATGGAAAGGGGAAAGGGGGTTTGGGGGAAAAAAGGGTTTGGGAAGGGTTTTTTGGGAAAGGTGGGAGGGAAGATGAGGTTTTAGGGGTGGTTGGGGATGGTTGGGGGGGGAATTTTTGGTGGGTTTGGAGGAAGGGAGGTTTAAAGGGAAAGGTTTGGGGGGATGTTGGGTTGGGGTGGGATTGGGGTTTGGAAAGGTTGGGTTTGGGGGATGAAGGAAAGGAAAAAAGGGTGGAAGGAAGAAGGAAGATGGATGGTTGGGAAAGATGGATGGATTTCAATTTTTAATTCAATTCAATTCATTTTTTTAAAACCCCCAAAATTTACAACACAAAGTCTCTCAAGGAACTTTTTTCATTTCAACCAGATCATTTCATCAAATTTTAAAAAAAAGGTTTTTTTATCTAAAAAAGGGAAAACCCGTTGAATTTCATTTACTCATTGACTCAAATTTCAATCCCCCACACTAAGCATGCTTTTTAAACGACAGTGGTGAGGAAAAAACCCCCCCCCCCCTTTTTAACAGGAAGAAACCCCCCCAAAAACCAGGCCCAAATTTTGAGCGGGCCCAAACCCGCCGAGGGCCCACGGGGTTCAAGAACAGAAGCCCGAATACAAAAAGCACGTAAAAGGGGGCCCCCGTCCAGGAAACCCCACAGCCAGGCAAACGAGCTCCAAGGCAGCTCCCATGCCCGAGGGCCCCCAAGAAACACATCCACTTAGTCCAGGTCCCAAGAAAAAAGGACTAAAAACTGGGAAAAAAGCCCATTCTCCAACCCCCTTTAAAAAAAAAGGGGGTTGATTTAAAAAAGCAAACCCCAGCCCCGATTGGGTTTTTTTCCAGGGTTAAAGTTTACAAAACCCAAAAAGGAAAAAAAACGAGGCAAAGCCAAACCCCCTGAGGAAAAGCAGAGAAAGCAGAAGGGGTTTGAATTGGGGAAATAACAGAAATTTTGGGAAATAGGGGGAACAAAAAGAGAATTTAAGGGGAAATGGGGAAATGGGGGTCCCTTTTGTCCCTTTTCCAAAAAGGTTTCCAAACCTTATATTTCCCCAAAACCCCCATAAAAAGCTCAAGGGTTAAACCCCCAAACCACTCTAACTAAAGCCCTTTTACAAAAAGGAAAGTTTTTTTTTTTAAGGGCCCAGCCTTAAAAAATTTGACAGGGTTTCTGCCCTCCCCGGACTAAAAAATGGGAGTTGGGTTTCCCCAGAGAGGACCCCCCCCCCCGGGTAAATAAAAAATCTGCCTCCCCCTTCTACCCTTTTTGAAATTCCCGAAACCACTATAAACCCCCAGATTTGGGGAGCGAAGTGCTCTTTAGGGAAAATAAGGGAACAAAACAGATCTCTGATAAAAAAAGGAAAGGAGCTTGGCCAAATTTTAAAGGGTTTAAAATTTTAGAAGGAGGAATTTTTTTTAATTTTTTAAAATTTGATTAACCAAGGGAACCCCAAAGAAGAAAGGGCCGGAATGGCCGAGATTGAATCTTTTCTTTTTAAATTTTTATTAGAACTCTGGCTTTCAGCATTTTTGGGTCAGCTGAAGGCTTTTAAACACATTTGTGGACTTCCTGATAGTAAAGAAATTACAAAGTTCAGCCCCTTTAAGTAAAAAAATGCATGGGCTTAAAATTTTCTTTAGCATTCCCCCCCTGGGCAGGAAAATAGCTAATTTTTTCAATGTTTCCCCATTAAAGAAAGGAAAAATTTTAAAACCCCCCTTGATTTTGGGACCTAAATGACAGGTTTCCAAACCCAAAAAAAACAACCCCAAAAATTTTTTTACTTTTTACTGAAAAAACAGTTTTAAACCCCATCCAAAAGAAGTGACTGGGTAATCATTTCTTTTTCAAGTCCCTGGTCCAAAGACTATAACCTTTTCTGTTTTTTGGGCCCGCATTTTAGCAGAAATTAAGAGTCCTTTCCCGGTTTTTTTTGCTTCAAAAAAAACCCCAAAAGCCTGTAAATCTATTAAGGGTTTTTTCTTCATCTGGATTTAAAAGACAGAAAATAGCCCGGGTATCATCAGCATAACCCGTGGGAAAAATTTAAACCCATGCTGTCAAAAAATTTCCCACCAATTGGGAAACATGAAAAAGTAAAAAAGAAAATTTGGTTCCCAAACCCCTGATCCCGGGGTAAAACCCCCAGGGAAACCCTTTTGGGGGTGTTTTAAAAATTTTATCATTTAAAATGAAACAAACTGAAAATTTGATCAAATAGATAAATTTAAACCTTTCCCATGCCGTTCCTTTAATTTCCCAACCCAAAAAATTCAAGTCCTTTTTTAAAAGAAAAATTTATGGGTTTAACTGGATCAAAGCACACTAAAATCCAACCCGGAACCCCCCCATAACAAAGTCCCCTTAAACCCAAGGCCCCCCTTTAAATATCATTAGTGACTTTCACCCAAGCTGTTTTTTAGTGCTATGAAAGAGCTCTAAAGCCAAATAAAACTCCTTTAAAAAATTTTTATTTTATGGGGGGGGAAAATGATCCCCCAAAAACCCTTGGGTTTGGGGCCCCCAAACCCCACCCTTTTCAAAAATTTTGGAAAAAAAAGGAAGAGGGATATAGGTCTTTAATTGAACCCCAAATCCATTCGGGGCAAAAAGACGGTTTCTTAAGCAGAGTTTAATTACCCCGCAAAAACCCCTTTAAAAGCCTTTAGGTAAAATTTTCCCTGAAAAAAGAATAGATTAATCACATCCTTTAAAAGGGGGGAGGGGAAACCCAAAGGGGAAAACCTCCTTTAAAAAACCCGGTTTGGGAAATGGATCCCAACATACCCAAATTGAAGGGTTTAAAGAAGACAATAAAATTTTTGCCCAATTTAGAGAGTTCAACTGGATCAAAGCAGTTCCCAAAAACCCCCGTTCCCGATTCCATTTACAACCCCAGGTACAAACGCCGGATAAAGGAGTGCTTTGGGTCTTATTTTTAAAAAATCCAAAACTTATTTTTTAAAAAATCCCATAAAAAACCCTTTCGCTAAGAGGGGAAAGGGGGGGGGAATGGGATCTCCCAAAAGAGCTATGGCTCTGGGTTTAGTTTGGCAACTGTAAATTAAAAAAGAAATCCCAGGGTTCATTCTTAAATTCCCCCTCTAAATTTAATTGGGGGGAAAGTTTTGCTCCCCTTTCTTTACCAAAAGGGTTTCCCCTTAAACAGCAGTAAAAAACCATTTTTTTCCCGACTAGGAAAGGGCTCTCGCAGGCCCCGTGGAGCATAATTTTTTTCTCACCCGTTTTCCTAGCATTTTTGGGTTTCAAAGTAAAGCAGCTTCCGCATTAAAAAACCAAGGAGCCAAAACCCTTTTTTAAATTTTTAAAAGGTTTTTTCCCCTTTTTTAAAGGAGCTGCTTTTTCTAAAAACCCCAATAACCCCCCCGAAAACCACCAACCCCATCCCCAAAAAAATCCCCCCCAAAAACCCCGGGAAAGGGGAAATTTAAACCCTAAAACCCCCTTTTGGGAAATCCCCGCAGCCCCAGGCTCAATGACACAGAAAGGGGAAGAAAAGTTGGAAGCAGATTCTATTAAAAAAATTTTAAAAACGCCCCCTATTTTTGAATAAAAGATCTACCCAAAAGGGAAACCTTCTTTGGGGGGAGGAAACCCCCGTTAAGTAATCCCCGAAGGTTAAAAATTAAAAAGGGGTCCAAAAAGAGGACCCCCCCGGGTTGGAAGGAAATACCCCGTTTATTTCCCTTTACCAAATTTTCCCATTTTCCCCGGATGTTCCCCCACAAGATCCCCAAAAGGGTGAAATTGGGAAGCTTGGCAATTAAAATTTTTGGAACCAAAACCAAAAAGTGTCTAAAAATAGCAAAAAAGGCGGGTCCTTTTAAGCTATCGCCTTCAATTCAGCAAAGGATGTTAAAATCTCCCCCCTAAAGATGAACCGTCAGTATTTAAAAACCAAAACCCGAAAGGGAACCCCTGAAAAACTCCTCCCAAAAATTCCCGAGTAAGGACCCTGGGGGGAACCCATTTTTGGGTCCGGGGAAAATTTAAAGGGGTTTAAAAGGTTTTTTAAAAAAGAGTTTTTAGGTTTAAAAAGTTTTTGGGGGTTTCAGTAAAATCAGACTGAAGATTTTGTTTTTGCCACTCCCCTTCCCCCGCCCAAAAACTTCTGGGAAAGGAAAACTTTAAATCTTAAAGGGTTTTGCCCCATTTTTCTCCCCTAATCCCCCTTTTCCCGGCAGCCCCCCCCAAAAGGGTTTTTCCCCGGTTCCCGGGAAAACCAAGTCAAGGGGGGGGGTTTCACAAATCCCTTTTTAACTATGCCTTTTAAAAAGCGATCTTTGTTAAAAAACCCCCCAAATTTAATTTGTTTTAAACCCCCTTTTTTTCCCCGGAATTATTTTTTTTTGGAAAAATTTTAATTTGATTTTTCTGGGTTTCCCCCTTTTGGTCTTGCAATTTTATTGTTTTGGCGGGGGCCAAACAACCCACCCTGGGTTTTATAAAACCCCTTTGGGGCGTAAGGGAACCCCGGATTTTTGGTTTTTAAAAAACCCAAACTCGCTTCCGTTTTGTTCTCTCCGGGGGCGTTTTAAAATTTGGAGGAAATAGATTAAAGGTGGCCCCCAGATTTCCTTTTGAAAGGGAAGGGGCCCCCCACCATAAAAGGGGATGGAATGCCCCCCCTCTCCTTCCCGATCCTCTCCCGAACCAACCAAAAGGCTTTTTTTTCCATATATAATTAATTAAATTTTTTTGAGGATGGGGCTTTGGAAAAGGGAAAAAGGAAAAAAAAAAAAATGGAAAAGGATGGAAAAGGATTGGGGTTGGAAGGGGGGGGATGTGGAGGATGGATGGGGGTAATTTGGGTGTGGAATGGGGGCCTTTTGGGGGTGGGGGGTGTAGGTGGGGGTGGGTTGGGGGTTAGATGGGTTTGGGAGTTGGGGCTGGTGGGGGTGTTGGGTGGGTTTTGGTTGGTTTGGGGGGGGGTTTTGGATTATATTATTTTAAAAATATAAAAATGGGGAAACTTTGGGGGGGGTGGGGGAGGTGGTGGGATGGGGGAGGGTGGGGGGAAAATGGGGTTTTGGTTTGGGTTAGGGGGGGGGGCGGGAAAGGTGAAATTTGGTGGGTTGGGGGAGTGGTTGGTGGGTGGGATGGTTTGGGGGAATGGTTGGTGGGTTTTGGGGAATAATGGTGTTTAATGGTGGAAAAAGGTTAAAGGTTTGAGGGGGGTTGGTTTGGTTTTTGGGGTTTGGGAGGGAAAAGGGTGGGTTGGAGGTGGTGGGGGGTGGGTGGGTTGGTTTAGTTTGGTTTGGTGTTTTTGGATGGGTAAGGGATTTTTTGGGGTGGTTTTGGGTGGGGTTTTTGGTTTTGGTTTGATTTGGGGGTTTGGTGTGGGTTTGGGGGGGTTTTAATTTAATTAATTTGGGGTTGGGTTTGGTGGTTGGAAGGGTTGGGTTTGGTGGTTTAAAAAAAAACCCCAAAAAAATTGGGGGGAAAAATTGGAAAGTTTTTTATGAGGATGGTGTGGTGGGGGTGGTGGTGGGTGTGGGTTTGGGGGGTGGGGGGTGGGGTGGGTTTGGGTTTGGGGGTTTTGGGTTTTGGTGGGTGGGTGGGTTGGGGGGGTGGTGGGTGGGGGGTGTGGGTTGGGGGTGGGGGGCTGGGGGTGGGCCCCGGTGGGTGGGTGGGTGGGGGGGCTGGTTTGGGGGGGAAGGGGGGGGTGTTTTGGGGGGGGGGTTTTTGGGGGGTGTTTGTGGTGGGGGGGGGGGGTGGGGTGTGGTTGGGGTTGGGGGTGTGTTTTGGTGGGTTTGGTGGAAAATGGATGGGGGGGGGGTAAAGGGGTTTTTGGGGGTTTTGGTTTTGGGGGTGGGGGTTGGGGTGGTGAGGGTGGGGGGTGGGTGGTGTTTGGTGTGAGGTGGTGTGGTTGTGGGGGGTGGTGGAAATTTTTTTGGTGGTTTTGGGGTTTGGGGGGGGGGGGTGGTGGGTGTGGGTGTGGTGGGGGGTTTGGGTTTGGGGGGGTGGGGATGGTTTTATGGTGGGGTTTGGGGGGAAGGGGGGGAGGGGGGTTGGGGGGGATGAAGGAAAAGGAGGGAAAGAAGGGGAAGAAAGGATTTAAAGGAAAGGGGAGGAATTTTTGGGAAAAAAGATTAAAGTTTAAATTGGGGGGAATTTTTTGGGAAGGGGTTTTTTGGTTGGAAAATTTCTGTGCAGATTAAATAACCCGTGCTATTAAAAGGTAAACTCCCGCTGAATTTTGGTGGGGGGAGGGGAAAATTTAAACGGTTTTTATATTAATTCATGTGTTTTCTTTCCCTTTTCAATTTAAAATATTAGTGGCTTAAGGACCAGATGAGCATCTTTCTCATTTAAGTTAATAAATGTGACATTTTTAAGAGTTAAGGGTCACAAAGCATCAATGTAGATAAAGTTGGTCCTTGTTTTCTACCTTATATCAACTTTTGTCAACATGACATGCCATTTGTTTTCAACAATCCTATTAAACCACACATGAAGAAATCAAATGGATCCACAAATTAAGTTCTAGTAAAAGGACAGAGAGAGAGAATATCAGACGCACTTAAAGATGATAAGAATCAAAGGTTCTGAGGATCCCTCTATAAACACAGAGCTTCAGTGCTACTGGAACTTTTCCAAACAAGTACAGATCTGATGATGGACTAGGCTGTTCCAGTTCTTTTTCTTTCATGTTTGAATAAAAACCTGCAGCTGATGCAGTTTCCATGTTTTTCTAAAGCATCTGAAATCTTCTGATGCTTCTAATGACTCCTTTTACAGAAGTTGGCTGGTTTAAGGTTAAGTAGTTTTTATTCCCTGATCATGGCTCCCTGGAACACTTTGAAGTATAGAAATGCAGCTAGATGTGATTTTATTTTCTATTTGTTTTGACTGAATATCGATTCAACCCTTTAATTTGTATAAAACACATAATTTAGCTTTGCTGATACTCCTTTTTCACTTTGACATGCCTTCAACATCACAGAATGATTAGCTGAAGCCTTCATGATTTTATCTGTTTAGGTTTTCAGGTGGGTTACATGGATCACTGAACAGGATCTCTGATCTAAGAAGCTCTAACATCTCAGGGAGGAGGAGGACCTGTCATCAGGTGAGCTCAAACTAAAGCAGAAGCTCGTCCTGCGCGCTGATTGGACGAAGCGGCACGTGCGAGGCTCCACGCAGGGACACGCACACACCTGTTGCTTTGTGTGGGAGGGAATCTCTGCATCTTTGCCAACGCTGGACCCTCTTTAGGGCTGGAAATTCACCCTCCGCCCGTTTCAGACCAAGTTTCCTCCCAACTTGCTGTTTCAGAAGCAGAACCAGGACCTGGATCTGCAGCCTGGAGGTTTTCCTCCCTCTGTTCGCCTCACGGTGGCTGCTGCTCCTGGAGAGTCCGGTGCGCTTTACGCACAGCGCGGAGGAGACGCAGTGAGTTCCCATTTGACGGTGGTTAATGCGACTATAGACGGATTTGTTTATTTCTGCTTGATTAACCCTTTATAGGGCAACTTAGCACCCCCCCCACCCCCCCACCCCCGTCCCTCAGTGAGGTCTAGAAGCACTAGATCTATATCCAGCCCTTCGGCAAAGATACTGCTACATGGCTGTACATCTTATTTTGGGATTTTACCAATTAGATGAGCCCTTGAATGATGGATTACCTACTGTAAATTAAGTTTTAAAAAGTTGACAAGTCAATAAAAAAAGGTAATAGGCTGATTGAAAAGTTAAAAAGTTAATAAGCCTAGAAAACAATTATATTTAGGTTTATAAACAAAAAAATGTAAGTGTCAGTATCAGCATTAATGTTTCTAAGGTTATTTATTGCCAAATAAATGCGTTTCTTTCACTTTTGAGGTGTTTTTCATTAATTTCTTATAGAAGCACTTTTGTTATTTCTTAAAATATATTCCGGCATGTTGGTATTTTTTGTTATTACATTGACATTAATTTTTGCCATCAAAATATCCATATTTTTATAATGTTACAAATGTATTAAGGTATTGTTCTGCATTCCAATAACAATGTTGGCTTGAAAGTATTTCACTGAGTGTCCTATAAGGAGGTAACAGGCTGATCGTTATTTTTACTTGATGAGAAAGGAGATCATCTACCATCCAGCCAGGCTGACAGTTTGAGCAACCGCTCATTAAGAATAAAGAAAAAATCATGGAGAAATAATAGTAAGTTTCATTTTTATTCTATGAAACTTTAACTGTTTGATCTTTAAGCTCAAAAGAAAGTCTCGGTTTTGTTTAACTTGCTTAGACTAAGATGGAGAAAATGCAGCATTTAAAAGTCTTAGATGTGCTTATAGTGCAAACTTTTAGACTCTTTTTGAAGATGTGTATAGAGAAGATTTTGAGAAAGTCCACTCTAAACTTACATTACTGTGCTAACACTGTGAAACAAATCTCTTGAAAGTGTAAAAACCTTTAGAACTGATGTTTTATCCATTGCAAAATCACCTTCATTTGAAATCCCTGTTTATATCACATTAGAGCTACGGGAAGCCGAATGTGCCAGAAGTTCGCTCTTATCAAAACATTAAAATGGTAGGGAAATCATATTTAAATGTAAAATCATTCTGGTTTAAAAATGTATATAAATATACTCTTTATCAGAATTTAGAAAATTTCTATAAAAAAAAAATCCTGTCTTAAAATCTGTGTTTTTTGTTGTTGTTTTTTTTCCATTATTTTATGCAGGCCAGTTAGTTATTTGTCAGCTTGTACACCTAAATTCGGCCAATCATTTATCAACGGTCATCTATCAATCATATTTTTTCTACATTAAACCAAGCTTCTGCCGCCCTGGCGTCCTCTTCCACAACATCTTCGTCCCCGCTTTCCTCCTCTAAATAAAAATCTATGACGGAGGAGACTCATCAATGACCTTCGACACAAAACTCTCGTCCTCTTGCATGTTTCCTCTGTCCATAGTGTTCCTTGACAGTGTCGTTTCTAAGTCACCAATTTAGTGCTACTTGGTCCCAATGGAATTTCTCATTGGGAACCTACTAGCACTAAGTTGCTAACTGGTCAGCAAGATGCTTCCAATCCTGCCCCCTTGATAAAGGACCAATCACATTCACTCTATTCACTCGTGTAAAGTCGAGCACCACTCAGGAGAGTTCGGATATTTAACGGTTGGAACGGCCACTTCCCTACGACTTTAAAAACTAAAGCCCAGCACCATTTATGATTTCAGAAATGAATAAGGATTAGAACGAACCTCATTGCAGGCGGATTCCAAACGGCACAACTTGCTTCTTCAGCAGATCCAACTGATTATCAGTTCAGGATTAAGTGGGCATCAGAAAGTGTACACCCTTCTTAATAGAAATTAAAAGATGAAGACAGTGCTTTGTTTTTGCTGTTCGAATGTAGGGGCTTTAAATCAGTCAGTGGTTTTGTCAGCTTTCCACAGTGAAACCTGTAGCAGACTTCGGCCAATAATTATCCAGTGTGAACCAAGCTTAAGAGATGCTAATGTTACAGCAGCTCAAACTAGAATATATTCGCTTCAATTAAATGCTATGTGAGTTATTTCCTGCTTTATGACCTGCATTGCAGAAAATGTTTTTTTTTCTATATTCTATAATTTAATAAAGTATCTGATGTGTTTTGTAGGCGTTCTGCATGTCGACGTTCTAAATGGCTTTTTTTGATGCAAACCAGAGGAACTTCACCCAAAACATAACACTGCCTTTCCCCAGCCGCTGTCTGCACACTGTAAACTAAACAAGTAAGTTGTGTTCTTTGCATTGCAGCTAACATTGTAATTGATATCCATCCATATATTATAGGGCATGGCATTTGTAGTGTGTATCTCTACCTGTAGAGGGCAGGACTTCCACAGTTCCTGTTTCAGCCCTTAGAGGTCATTGTTTATGTAGTATTTATTTACTTTATGCCACTGCGTGTAAAGGTTAGTGCTCCTCTAGTTCAGCTCTATGCCTTTAAGAGGCAATATTTTGTACGGTTTATATTTTAGGACCAATTCAAGTCTCAGGAAATGAGTTCACATATCTTAGGGAAAAACCTTTTCAGGTTTTAGGTCTAACAAAAAACTTCTTGGATCTTAGGAGAAAAGCGATCAGGTCTCAGAAGATGACAAAGCTCTTTTTAAATAAATTCACAGAACTTCAAAGAAGCAGATATTTGATTTGAATAAAGACATTATCACCTAAAAACATCTTCAAAGCTTATTTTGGGTCATAGAAAGAGTAATACATACATGTTTTAGTCATATTTATTTATTTGCCACTGTTGCCACTACTGCTGTCCAAGCTTGACCATTTCACTTTGACCCACAATGCATCATGGGAAATGGAGTGATGCTGGATGTTTTAGGCGAGGATGTAGCTTTAATAAATTCAAATACTTGCTAAGTTTTTTCTCAAAACCTGAGAATCAACAGGTTTTGTACAGAGGATTGAGACCTGTCAGCCTTTTTTTTTTCATGTTAACTCAGTTCCTGAGACCTGCAGATGTCCTAAAATGTACACCCCAGTTTTGATGGTTTCTGTATTACAAGTACAGCTAAATTATTTGTAGTTCCTCTTTCTTTCAGGTGAGAGCAGTCACTGTTATTTTTATCTCTACCCGTAGAGGTCAGTGTTTCTGTAATTTAGCTTTCTGCCTGTAGATGGGGATGTTTTACACTCTGTCTATTGAAGGCTGAGCAATGTTCTTTAATTTTTCATGTGTCTGGGCATACACACCAGCTACCTGCGTACACTGATATTACACCCGTTACAAACCCAGGAGCATAGATGGTTACATGGCTTATTAAAATAATGAGATTACAGCAGCAATTTCCATTGGTTTATTTTTAATATAAATGATTTGGCCATCTAAAACAAACAAAAAAAAAACAAACAAAACTGTTGTTGTTCATGAGATCAGTAACATATAGGTGAAATTGCAGCTTTTAACAGGGTGTGAAGGAAAATTACTTACAATACATATTGCTGCATATCAGGTAGGTCATATCAGGTCATGTCAGGTGGGTCTAATCCAGCTTTTATTGCTAACTGCAGTGTGTGCTTTACTAAGCCCGTAGAAAAGGCAAATAAGAGACCGGGTTTATTGTACTAATATAGTACACCGCCATGCAGGCGTGCGCACACCTGTGTGTGTGTAATTAAGTCAGTTTTTTGGTGAATGCCCTACGGCAGAGATTTTCTACCATGTGCGAGCAGTGTGCGATTTTGCAAAAGCGCAGCTCAGAGGGAGCATTCAGAGTGAGTTTATTATTTCTCTCTTCCTCAGAATACCAAAAATCGTAGCGCCTAGCAGCTGTGTATAGCTCCTATTTGTTAACCTTTCTTGGGGTTAAGATCCAAGACAGTATCCTGAATAGGTAAGTCTTACTCCAAACAGCTTCCAACCTTAAGAAAATCATCACATGATGGAAACATATAATAATGCTAGACGATTTGCTTTCCATTTTGATTCAGATGGACCATTTGTCTTTGTAGATAGTTCCCACATGACTGATGCTTGGTTTTCTATTGTTGGGTTAAAGAGAGTCAAAAAAGATGTGATAAAACAGTAAAAAGAGGTTTTCATTAAATCCAGAGATTCAGAAAAAGTGCGGTTAGACAAACTTTGCTACTAAGCATCGAGTGAGGCTGACTAATACTCAGAGGACACAGAAGCTGTCTGATATGGAACAGATTTATGATCGATTTTTTCATTAGCATAAAGGACATTGTCAAATGTTTCAACAAAATCTGTGTACCTTTCAAATCTACATCCATGTTAACTATGGAGAGTAGAAAAGAAACGTCTTATTACATTTAAATGCAGAAATTTCTGTGAAAGTCATGTAAAAAGGTTCATATCATTTAAATTTACACTCATCCAGGTTTTAGATTATAACCAAGAGCATAGAAGCCTACTGTAGAAGCAAATATCAGCTACTTTCATGGAAAAACAATGTGGGTTACTTTCCTTGTGTTTTGCACTTGTCCATCTCCAATTGATCTATCAAAAAAACAGTTGTCTTTGCTTTGGACAGATGATCCAATGGGTCTCAGTAACACACTCCAGCTCTTGACAAAGCTACGGCTCATGAAAATCTTTGTTAGCTACTCATAATGCTGTTCCTGAGTAACACCACTCACTGCTATGCTATAATAAAGGCACTCAGACTTAGCAATTCCTTAGGTAGTGTTTCTGTATTTCCTGTCTATACCTGTAAATGTTGATGTTTTTGTAATTCGTTATCATGTCTGGCCAAAGATGCCAGGTTTTTGTAATGCCTCACTCAGTCTGTTTGAGGCAGTGTTTCTTTTTCCACATAATGAGGTCAGTATATCTACATTTCAGCTCTCTGCCCCTAGAGGGTGGTGTTTTTCCATCCCTTTCAGGTGACCCCATGGCCTCAGTTCACAGGAATGCAAAGGAAATATTTCTACAACACCTTTATTATAATATGTTCACATGTCTATTTACATAAACCCTCGGTGTCCTCATGCAAAAAGAAGATTGCACTAGTTCCCTCTCTTCCACAGCTCTGTTAGGATCTCTATTCTAATGCTTCATCATTCAATTTATGCCAGGAGACTTTGACAGCACTATCGTTCGTGTTTCCATGGAAACAGCGGCCTCTGCCTGGGAACATGACCCCTCAAACCTTTGTGACTTTGATGAGAGCAGGAAGATGCTGTGGGGTGAGTCAAACATTGAATGTTACTATTTCGTGGTCTGGACCTGATCCCATCATGCAGCTGAATCTCAACTCTAATTCAGGCCCATGGTGGCACTGGAAAACCAACTCTCATAATCTAGCTCTGTTAATTCAGCCTTTATTGTGTGGTATGAACAGGTTTGTACTCTACTGACAGAAGTTTAGCCATCATTGGAGAAATAAAGGCTTAATTCAGCTTTAAAGAAATCTGTGTACCACAGTTTACTTGTGAGACAGGTATTTCACATCAGCAATCATCTTTTTCCCCCCCACTTATAAGTGAAAAAGTAAAGATAGGGAACTGTAACATTTGACATATCATTTGGAAATTAAATATTTTAATCCCATCTGAATCGGGAATCGGGGATTTGACAGACCAAATCCTGACAAACATTTAAACTTCTGTTTGATCTTCAGATTACCTCATAAGCCGAACAGGGAGATCCTTTATGGATTGAGTTTTAATGTCTAAGCAGCAGCATCCAAGGAATACCTCACCAGCGTGTGGCTTGGAGCCCATCACTAATGGACTATACAGCAGTGGAGCAGTGCTTTTTAAAGTGATGAATTGCTCTTCTCCATCTGGTTATCAGACAGTATGGTTCCTAGAATAACCATACTGTCTGACTGTACTGTGCCATGTGTAAAGTATGGTGGAGGAAGTATTATGTTGTTGGCCATTTTTTGGGAACAGGAGTTGGTCCCTTAGCTCCAAGGAGAGAAACCTTCATTGCCTTAACCGATCAACAGTTGTTTTGCCCCTGACTGTGTAGGAATAGTTTGGAGATAGTTCCTCCCTCTACCAACAGGACTGAGCTCTAGGCAACAAAGTCAGGTCCATTCTGACATGCATGAAAGAGTTTTGAGCTGGACCAGGCTGGAAACATTCCTGACCAATAGAATCCAATAGAATATGTTTGGCATTAATTAGACTGGGTTTCCACACCTTTTCCTCAAATTCAGGGACCAAGTGTCCATTTACCATTTACTTCATGCTACAGCTTGAAGTATCATCTGTAGCTACATTTACGTTAACATAAGTAACTGGAGTAAAGAGCCAACCAGACTAAAAATGCACCATGTGAACATGGCAGCTGGAAG
Source organism: Cyprinodon tularosa (assembly GCF_016077235.1). Classification (NCBI taxonomy): domain Eukaryota; kingdom Metazoa; phylum Chordata; class Actinopteri; order Cyprinodontiformes; family Cyprinodontidae; genus Cyprinodon; species Cyprinodon tularosa. The sequence continues at coordinate 653,428 of NW_024039112.1, forward strand.
ATTCTGAACTCATTTGACAGCTTATACTAGCAAAAGTTCCAATCTGCATGCATGCATGTAATAACCATGGATATACTGCTGTGGCAGTATATTCCAACATGCATGTTTACATGACACATTTCCACCCCCATTGTCCATTTTTGTGCGATTTCTTATGCCAGTAGAAATGGTACAATCTGATTATTTTTAATTTTCAGTTGGATCAGGAACGTTGGTGCATGTGGTAATATCCAATAAGCAATTTTTGTAAGATGTAAATTCAATAAAAAAAGTCACTTGCCTAGAATTTGCTGGATCAGAATTAATTAATTTATTAGAAAGAAAACACTCTTATTTATTGTGTTAATAGTGCTTAGAGTCACAGTGATGTATTCATACATATTAACAGTGTGTGAAATATGTTAAGTGATAGCTAAATTAGGCTTTGCTGGGGCCTATGAAGACAGAATTCTGGCAAAGTGCCCACACATAATAAATACTCTTACGAACAGTTTTATTTAAAACGCAGGTACATAAACTAAACTCCACATGCATTTTGAACATTTAATGCTTGCAGATTTAATACCATAAGGCCCCCGAAATGTCACAAGCAGGCATACATGCTGCTTCTCTGCGCTCTCTTGGGTTTTAATTGCCTGTAGATTCTCTTCTAACTCTGCGTGGATCCGTTTCTGTGCACTAATTACACCATTTGTCAGTTTGTTACACCATTTGTCAGTTTGTGGGTGGAACCAACCTGAGAAAGTAACTGGCTGGTATTGCCTTATTTTGAGGAAATTGTTTCAAACAGTACCATTATCTTCTTGATTGCTGCTGGAAATGATAGTAAAGCATCTTTAGGCTAATCGCTGTTCTCTTACAGAGATAAAAACTGATTAAGCGAAGTCATCATTAAATAATTAAGCTTAACACAGTCATGCATGTGTTCTGATAGCAGTAGCAATATGCTATAAAAAAGATTTGGGACTTTTTATAAGTGTCATGAGTGGTTTAAATGATCTGACCCACATGCAGAGAACCACTCAGAGACCAAGGAAAAAAGTTTAACAGGTTTATTACATGTAGATGAAATTCAGAAGTTGGATCTACAACTCCCTGAACTGGTGAACCAGAACTGGAAAGTCTGAAGGGGAGATCGCAGTGATCAGTTCAGGGACAGAAGGAAATTTGACTGAGGATTGAATATCACTGGAGAGGGACTCACGTTTGAGGGGGCTGTTGTCATCCTTGAATCCAACTTGTGGGGGGTTAATCCAGAGAAGAGGGAACTCTTTGGAGGGCGGACAGATAGACAAGCGTTGGACCCAGAGGAGTAAAGAAACGGACTGTCACTTGGATTTCCGATGAGGACTTGAACAGATTATGTGGAGGTTTTCCCCTGCTCAGTGTGTACTCAGTTAATCCTTTCAGGGGGAGAAGGTCCAGGTATCCAGTTACTCAGGAAGGCTTCCTGCCAAAGAGCAAAGACAAAAACTAGATAAGACTCAGAGAAACAAAGCTTAGGTTAGACTCTGCTAATCTCAGCTTGGCTAGAGTACCTAAAACTGGCAAACACTCTGGCGTTGAGGTAGTGACAGCCTAATGCTCAAATACTCCTCCAGTAATGATCCAACGAGCCACAGGTGTGCAGGGAAGCCCAACGAGGGCAGGGCACCACCTGGTGGTGGAGAGAGAAAAACACACAAACAACCCACACCAACTGGATTCCTAACAATAAGCTAACCTAAACTCAGTGTAAATGTTTATATAAAACAAAATGAGACAAATAAACACTCATAGCTGAACACAAAACTTAACATTTATAAACAGTTTGCAGCCACTGTAAAGGTATGTTTGCGCCATATGTTTAACAGAGGTAGCGAAGGTACTGAATGTAATGAAGTGAATGGCACTGTTTTGGTGAATTTGGCAAAATGACATTACTTTCGAGCCTGCAAAGAAAGTAAAGTGAAATTCACAGGAGTACAAAAACTGAACTTTTCTTTATATTTCCATCACAAAATTCAACCACATTTAGCTATTGAAGAACTGTTTCGCCATCCTTCCTCCAGTGCAGACTCAGGCCAGCCGCTGCCTCTCCACCACTCTGCTGCTCTGTGTGCCCGGCAGACCTCTCCGATGTACTGCTGTCTCCCTTCCTTCTCCCACAGTTAGCTTCTATAGAAGCTATAGAGGCTAACTCCCCACGTTGTCTCCCTGGCAGACTTCTCTGATATACTCCTCCAGGCCAGCCTTAGCTTCTCCACCAGCACTCTGTCTCCATGGCGGACTCATTAGATCTACCTCTGTGCTCCAATGATCATCCAAAGTTAGCCTCTATAGCTAACTCTAGCCAGCCACAGGCTCTGTTTGCTCTGGCGCTGTTTCCATGACAGGCTTCTCCAATCTACCGCTGTCCTCTTCCCATCCCGGCTGGCTGTCTCATCCCGGTTCTCGTGTTCTTACAGCTGTTATTTTTGCACCGATTTCCCGCTGCCCGTGTCTGAGCTCCAGAACGCTGTCTCAATTTAGCTCTGTTGTCAGGATGAATTATCCTCTCCAATGCAGGAAAGCTGGCCTGAGACACAGATAGGTAGAAATAGCGCTGAAAGCAACCGTCATCCAGACATAGCTTCTGGTGAACCCATGGAAACAGATGGCTTGCTTTGACTATGAAAAGTAAAAGTAGTATGAGTTGCTCCATAGAATTCTAGTCCACAGAGTTGAGGTGAAACCAAAATCCAGCAAACTTTATATACATTATGAGTGGAGCCTTTCACCTGCCATGCAAATTTGCTTGCGGTGCAAATTGCTTTTGCTGCCCGGGAACATCTCAAAACGAGCAAGAGCAGACAAAAATGGCAAAATTTTGAGTTTGAGTTTGGTGTAAATATAGCATAAAGCATTTTTTTATTTTGTGTCCTGCATTGTTTTTTTTATTTTTATGAAATTGTCAGATGACAGAGATGGATGCTGGATATAAATTAAGAATTATACTCTTGAAGAGAACAGCTATTAGTTAAATTAGGTAACATTACCAGCCACAACTAGAATTATATATCTAAGATTACTGACAAACAGCTGAAACTCAGGAGGTTTCAGGTTTGTCGTTAATTAAACAACACGTGGCCATATTTGATGATGGCCGCTAACAGTGAGCCTGGTTCTGCTGGAGGTTTCTTCCTGTTAAAAGGGAGTTTTTCCTCTCCACTGTCGCTACAAGCATGCTTAGTGTGAGGGATTGTCTTTAAGTCAATGAGTCGATTCAATGGTTTTTCCTTAGATAGAAAACTTTGAATCAATTTGACTCTATGATCTGGTTGAACTGTAAAGTGCCTTGAGATGACGTGTGTTGTGAATTGGCGCTATAGAAATAAACTAAATTGAACTGAATGTTCAGCCAATAATTAGTAAAACCTGCAGACTCTAAAAAATGTGTTTGATGCTATAGTGTTCTGCGAACGATGTTAAGAGATAGTCTTCCAAACTGGATGAATGATCACAGAGATGTTGATGATCATATTGTTTCCTTTGTCGTTCTTTTAGAATCTTATTGTGTTGTCACTCCTCCTGCTGGTCTAACGTGGACAAAGCAGCTCTCTCCTCACATCCAGAGGAACAAACAGGTAACAAAAGTTCCTCAGTTCTAACATGAATTTCTATACAGATTTTAGTACTTATCCTCATTGAGTTAAATCAGTAAACATATTTGTATGCTTGTATGCAGAAAATGCAGGATTTAAATTGTTTTGTAGTGTGGTTAAGCACTCATCATATTTGCTTCAAGCTCCAGGACACTCTGCTGCAGATGGAGGAGGAGCTGGCCAGGCTGCAGGAGGAGAACAAGAAACTCAGAGGATTCCTCAATTCCTCTTTTGTGAGGAACCTGCAGGAAAAAGCTAAGGTGAGAGCACCAAATTCAGCTGCAAAAAGGGATTAAACTAGATCCAGACTGGTATCAAAGGAAACATAAATTATTTTGAAAGGCTTTTGGAGGTTTTGATTCCTCGTCTACATGTGTTCTGCAAATCTTAAGCAGGGATGTGATCATGTCTCATCGGGCATGCTGATCTGAGTTCTGCAGGAGAATTGGA